>NC_138160.1:134661407-135268511 GCF_964165515.1 Mesoplodon bidens | reverse complement strand
TTTTGTGGGGATCTTTTTATTCATGAAGTTTAGCCTTTGATTGGCCCTCCCAAAATGGAGACTCATGTTTTTTAGTTATGAGAATTTAGAAAAATATTTCTTTAATAATTTCCTCCTCTCAATTTTCTGTTTTAATATTCTGAAACACCCCTAGCTATTCGACTTCATAGATAGGTTATACTTTCTAGAAAATTTCCTTGACTTTATTTTTCAAATCTTCCATAAAATTTGGGGGTAAGTATAATCTTTTAAATTTCTAGGAGCTCTTTCTTTTTTCTCTGATTTTTCTTTTTTATTGTTTCTCTGTTTCTTTTTTTCTTGGAAGATACTAGTTTTGGGGTTTTTTGTTTGTTTGTTTATTTGTTTGCTTGTTTTATTCTGCTCTCTCTGTTGTCTTTACATCTTTTTCGTACAGAAGACTTTCCTGAAATGTCTGGAGATTCTTGGTTGTTTATTCATATCTTAAAGTGACAGCCTAAAAACTGATTAGCAGTGCTGCATGCATGACTGAGACTCACGCACTGGTGACTTTATTGAAGGGGGACTGGGTGATATTGTTGGGGCACACCCAAATATCAGTATCTTTGAGTGTTTTATTTGGGCCATCAGTTTATTGAGAGATTAAATCACCCAGTTTCCTGGGAATAGGGTGGGAAAAGGATTCACAGTTTAGTGAACATACAGTGGAAAGCCTTTTTTGAATCCCTCTATTTTCATTCCTTCCCCCTGTTTTCTGGTTTCTCTGATTCCAGAGCCTCACCCAAGATTTGTATTTTCACTAATCCTTCAGTGTGAGAAATTTGAAGGTTTAAGGCTTATTTGGCTGGTGACAATCAAATGAAATTTTCTAAAAAAATCTAGAACATCTGTCCATCCTTAAATTCCCTGTCTGGGGCTAGGTAGGAGTTGGCCACTGGTATGCTTGGTCTCATGGTGCAATGCCATAAGAGTCACAGATCAAAGGAGGGTGTAGTGATTAAGATCACTGACTTTGGGATCAATCAGAAAGTCTTGGCTTAAGTTCTGTTTCTACAGTATTTTTGCTGTGAATGGTCATTTACTCAGCTCCCTTAAGCTTCAGTTTCCTCATCTGTTAAAATAGAAAAAAAATTTCTATTTCTTAGGGTTGTGAGAATTCAATAATACAGCTATATCATGTAGCAGAGTGCCTGGCATATAATTAAGTATTCAATAACTAATGATGATGAGATAAATCTGTTTTAGAAAACACATCTGGTTGGTGAGCATTGATTTGATTCCTCCTCTAAATGATTCTGTGGTTCTAGATATATTGTTCAATCCATAGAGTGCAGAAGGGCCATAAATATCATCTAGTTCAAGCCCTGAAACCTAGTTCATGAATTGTCTTGTGTGCTCCTCCCCATCAAGTGGTTTCACTAACAAGGGGTAGAATTGGGCGCAGACCTTGAGCTTGTTTGTTACCTTACCCTGTCTGGTAACTATCACAATATGCTTCCTCTAATGAACCTCTTTCCTTGCCCAGTAAACTCTAATGGTGTTTTTGGCTTATGTGATAGTTGATGGCAGCCCTGCTTTTATTTCTCTATTATCAGGGCAAGGGGTACAGGGGCTGGGTGAGGGAGAACGCAGAATGGGAGCAGAGCCAAATGCCCATCTAACTTGCCTTTGGCTCACATGAGGAGTCTGTGTGTAAACCACTGCCAGAGGGGAGAGTTAAATGCATTTTATTGTATAAGCTGCATGGTAGCCAGGAGGACCATGGCTGATGCACAGTTTCCGAGTGTACATACACACAAGCATAGATGCTCATGTACGTGTAGGAAATCCCCCTATATGAGTGGACAACGGAGTACATGCATGCCCACACCATCACTCCACATGTTTGCACACACACTAATGGCCAGGAGAAAAGTGCTCAGCACATTTTATCATACATCCCAGATTGAGGAAGGCCATTCAGGAGGGGGAAAGGGAAGATTATGAGGCAAAAAGAGAAATGAAACCTAAAGGTCCCGCCCTGTCAGCATTAACTGGAGTATAAGAAATGGAATTTGGACAGACAGACAGACTCCTGGGGCCTGTCAACAACCAAAATGTCCAAAGGGCCTCTGATTCTCTGGCTGGTGATTGAGCTCGAGCGGCTTTATCTGAGTAAGTGTTCTCAGACCTTCCATCCAGGAGTCCCTGGAGGCTTGGCACCTCCCGGATTTCCATGGCTGATCTATAAAGGTGAAACCCATTTCACTCCTGCATCCACTCAGCTTCTCTTGTTTGGAAGGTCTCTCCCTTTCTTTGTGACACAGGGTTTATCTTGAGACTGGTTTGGGAGTTTTAGGTTGGGGGTATTTATGTTCATACCAGGAATGGTAATTTAAGAAGAGACACAGAGATAAGGCATCAGATAACATGGGGATAAGAAATGTCCTTTGCAGGTTTTACTAGCACAGTCAGAGCCAGGGGAATTTGTTCTGTTAAGACCCCTTATTATAATCCTTATTTTTCTCTTTATCTTTAGGAGTTTTTGTTTGCTTCTTGGTTTGTTTTATTTTGCTGGGGGTCGGGCGTCCAGGTGAGGTTTACCTTTTCTGCATATTGTTTCCAGGTTTCGGATGATGCAAATGTACACACACTAGGTGTGGACCAGTATAGACCTTCACATCCTGCTGCTATACAGGTGGAATGCTCTGGGCTGAGCTGAAGTTGCATCTTGGTCATTAACTTTTGACACTGGTGACTATGGCCCTTCCATGGAAGAAATGAGGGACCTGGAAAAGACCAGTTTTAACAATCCATGATTCTAGAACTAGACAATATCTAATGTCCCTTGCAGTTTCAACAGTTCATAGTTTCTGCACATGAATCTTTCAAATGTGCTGCGTGAGAAAACACCTGCATTCCATGAAAAACAAGCCTTTGTCATACTGTTCTTTGTGCCTTTCTTTCCTCTAGAACTTCATACATCCTCAGGTCTCCACGTAAGTCAAGCTTTTCCTGAGTACCCATAGCCTCCAAACTGGTTTAAGTGTTTCTGCTGTGAGTTCCTGTCCTCCCTGGGGTCCTGCCACTAGAGAACTTGTCGCCCTGTAGTAGTTGTTCATTTAACTGTCTCTCTCCCCAAATACCCTGTGGGAGTTAGTGGAATGAAAGCAGTTCCTGTCCCTTTCTTTATCATTGTTTTTGCCTGGTCTTTACCTTGTCCTGGGACCTGGAGGTGTGGAGGGTTTGATGATGCTGAAAGTTGCTCTGGCCACCTTTCTGGCTATTGGCTGGACACTGACTGAGTGGGCTTCTCCAACCCTACTTGAAGAAGGCAGCACCTGGTGGATGATCTGTTTGTTTTTCATTTGTGCCTTTTCTAAAATGACCATTTTAGAAGGCAGTGACTGCTCAGACTCATTGGTGATCAGAACTGAATGTGCTCTTAAAACATGCCAGATCAAACCCTTCACTGTGTAGGTGATGAAATTGAGACCCAGACTGGGGAAAGGCCTTGTTTAAGGTCGCCAGCTAGAGAAGGAACCAAGCTGGCACCAGAACCTAGGTTGTACCCACCATCCTGGGTAATTCCCCAAAAGAGAAATTGATTTAATACCAATGATTCCTTTGTTTCAGATCATTTTGCAGCTGGAAAGAAACAGTTTCTTATCCTATCTCTAAGATCAGCAATGCTTGGTTATTTGTACTCATAATTTATTAATTTCATGTGGCATTTAATACTCCATCTCTTGTGAACTTGAGAACTATTTCTGAGGCGAGCATTATCTTCCCCCTTTGGCTTATGAGGCTAATGAGGTCAGGGTTAGTGTGGCTTTCCTCCGAAGAACACAAAAGCAGTAACCGGCAGAATGAGGTTCTCAATGTAAGCCTGATGGGTGTTTTTCTGCCACACCTGCTTCCTTTTTTTTAACATTAATTTTTAATCCAGTGAGTAATACAGACACACCCTAGGTGGAATAATTAAAATGTTATAAAGTTAAATCCCTTTTGACTACTGCCCTCAACCCCAGTCCCTTTCCTCTGATCATGGAGCTGCTGACACAATGAGTTGGGTGTATGTCCCACCAGCCACTTTTCTCTACGTTTACTTTCATATGTCTGTGCCCACAAAAACCTGCAAACTGGTTTATTTCTTTTTTAAAATGGTTTTGTATTTTATGTGTCATTTTGAAATTTCTCCTTTTCATACGTTGGTAAGGTTTGGAGTTTTCATGCCGATGGATATAAATCTGTCTAATTCTGTTAATCTTGTACATTGTGGTTCCACAGAAGGACTGTGCCATGTTAGCCACTCCCCATATACACACTGTTCATTTCATTCACACACATATGACACTGCAGTAAATATTTGCAAATAGGCTTCCTTGTGCACCTGTGCTTTTCTAGAGCAAATAACAAACCATGAAATTGCCCAGGCTTAGCTAGGTCACTTGCATGTTGGGTATTAACCGAAACTGCCAAATTTCCCCAGAGTGTGGCTGTACCAATTTACACCCTATTTCACTCCAGTTTACTCCAGTAGGCTAAGTCACTTCCCAGCTCCCAGTCTAGCCAACACTTCATATCATCAGCATTCTAAATTTTTGCCAGTCTAATAGTTGAAATTTACTGATCACTCATATTTCCTTGTCTATGAATTGCCTGTTTTGTCTTTTGCCAGTTTTTCTTTTTTTTTCTTTTTTAACGTTTTTATTGGAGTATACTTGTTTTACAATGGTGTGTTAGTTTCTGCTTTATTACAAAGTGAATCAGTTATACATTTACATATATCCCCATATCTCTTCCCTCTTGCGTCTCCCTCCCTCCCACCCTTCTAGCTGGTCACAAAGCATCAAGCTGATCTCCCTGTGCTATGTGACTGCTTCCCACTAGCTATCCATTTTACATTTGGTAGTGTATATATAAGTCCATGCCACTCTCTCATTTTGTCCCAGCTTACCCTTCCCCCTCCCCATGTCCTCAAGTCCATTCTCTAGTAGGTCTGCATCTTCATTCCTGGCTTGCCCCTAGGTTCTTCATGACCATTTCCTTTTTTTTTTTTCTAGATTCCATATATATGTGTTAGCACACGGTATTTGTTTTTCTCTTTCTGACTTACTTCACTCTGTATGACAGACTCTAGGTACATCCATCTCACTACAAATAACTTAATTTCATTTCTTTTTATGGCTGAGTAATATTCCATTGTATATATGTGCCACATCTTCTTTATCCATTCATCTGTCGATGGACACTTAGGTTGCTTCCATGTCCTGGCTATTGTAAATAGAGCTAAAATGAACATTGTGGTACATGACTCTTTTTGAATTATGGTTTTCTCAGGATATATGCCTAGTAGTGGGATTGCTGGGTCGTATGGTAGTTCTATTTTTAGTTTTTTAAGGAACCTCCATACTGTTCTCCATAGTGGCTGTATCAATTTACAATCCCACCAACAGTGTATGAGGGTTCCCTTTTCTCCACACCCTCTCCAGCATTTATTGTTTGTAATGATGGCCATTCTGACTGGTGTGAGACGATATCGCATTGTAGTTTTTTGTTTTTTGTTTTTTTGCGGTATGCGGGCCTCTCACTGTTGTGGCCTCTCCCATTGCGAAGCACAGGCTCCGGACGCAGAGGCTCAGCGGCCATGGCTCACGGGGCCTAGCCGCTCCGCGGCATGTGGGATCTTCCCGGACCGGGGCACGAACCCACGTCCCCTGCATCGGCAGGCGGACTCTTAACCACTGCGCCACCAGGGAAGCCCCGCATTGTAGTTTTGATTTGCATTTCTCTCATGATTAATGATGTTGAGCATTCTTTCATGTGTTTGTTGCCTTTGCCAGTTTTTCTATCGAGTCTTTCCTTATTGAGTAGTAGGATGCCTCTTTCTATACTGTGATACTTGGGATAATAAACTGTTGGATCTCCAGTAGAAATAATGCTGTCCCACATTTTTTTTTTTTTTTTTTTTGGTGGTACACGGGCCTCTCACTGTTGTGGCCTCTCCCGTTGCAGAGCACAGGCTCCGGACCCCCAGGCTCAGCAGCCATGGCTCACGGGCCCAGCCGCTCCGCGGCATGTGGGATCTTCCCGGACCGGGGCACGAACCCATGTCCCCTGCATCAGCAGGCGGACTCTCAACCACTGCGCCACCAGGGAAGCCCCCACATTTTTTATTAATTTACCAAATATTCATAGGAACAAGCTCATATTTTAGAAGTCATTGGTTTTTGGTGCATGTGTTCTGCATTGCTATCACAGCTGAGGTTGAAGACAATTATTTTTTTTCCCTGGCTTCGTGGGGGGCAAAATGGGCTTCCACAGCATGTACAATCTGTGCAACATGTCCATTGTGGCAAAGTAAAGAGACGATGAGCTTAGGGAAGGCTCCAGGCGGGTCTGAATTTGGAATGACCTTTCATCATGAGAGCAAACTTTGCAAAACCCAGCAAGTACATCATCTGGCTTACTACCTGGGCAACTACTAGGGCTCATGCTCACCTTCTCCCAGAGAAGAATAGCTGGAAGTTGCTGATGCCTAGGGTCAGGGAGGAATACGGTGCTACTGACCATGTCTTACACAACTTAGCCAACGGGGTTAACAGAGTTAGTGAATGGAGAGTCTTACAGGAGGGTACCTTGAAGAAAACAATGAGCAAAGAGATATGGGGATATATGTATATGTATACCTGATTCGCTTGTTATACAGCAGAAACTAACACACCATTGTAAAGCAATTATACTCCAATAAAGATGTTTAAAAAAAATTTTTTTAAAAAGGATCTAGGTACTCAAGAAGGAGCAGGATGTCATCCTGACACTCTGGAGCTATAGCCTGCCTGGCTCTCCTCTCAATAGCATGGTTTGATTGAGAACAATCACTGATGCTCAATTAAATCAGAGGGCTTAACATTTGCAGCAGTGAAAAACTTTCACGGATTCTCAGAGATGGAAGTTATCTTAGAAGAGGTTGTCCAGTGGTCCTCAAACAGAGTGGGTGGTCAGTGACATCAGAACGACCTGGAGACCTCGGTTATGTACATTTCCATGGGCCTTGGCCTCTAAGATTCTGACTCAGGGTTGGGCAAGAAAATAGGTATTTTTAGCAAGCTCCCCAGGCCATGCTGATGAGTAGCTGAAGTTGGGAAGCACAGATACTTCATTTTAAAAATGGTGCTATGTTCTATTTCATACAGCTAACATGGTCAACCTAATCACCAGCATCTTTATGTCACAGCTGCCATTCCAAGAATTCCTGTGATTTCTTTCCAGTTCTAACATTAAAAAAAAAAAATCCACAAACTCCACCTAAGTTCATGTTCTCTAACAACAAACAAATGGTCCAGAGCAATTAATTTCTATCTCCAGTACTAAAAGGAGGTGAGGACAATGGGATATAGTTCAACCGCCTGTCTCCCAGCCATAGCAACCTTTGAGGTGGAAGACAGACAGAGACCCATTTGAGGCATTCAAGTCAGTAGCAGGTGATCACTGCCTATTAAGATACACTGGGTACAGTGCTGTTTTGGACCTGTTTATATGAGTTAGTGGAATTGGATTAAAGGGTCAGGATTTTCCATGGAGAATTTATGGTTTCACTGAATGGTACTCAAGGTCAGAGTTTTTTTAATAAGCAAATCTGCTGTGGAGATGTGTTCAGAGACTCAGGCGGTCAGCTGTTTCCACTTGAGGGATGGAGGGGTGTGGAGTTAGGAGATTAGCAGCGGCGAAGGGCAGGCCAGAATTTGGGCTAAAGAAACATATACACTACGACCCTCTTCATCTTCCTGGAAGCATCTATCTGCACAATCCCTGTAGAGCATATTTGAGAGATTTCAGTACCTCACAACCTAGTTTTCTCATCTTTCCTCACAGCTCCAGCTGCATCAGAGATCGTCGTGAGAGCGTTTTGGGGTCAGTCGGTGACTTTGCCCTGTACGTACTCATCCTGGTCTCCTAACAGCAACGGCATGTGCTGGGGCAAAGGCCAGTGTCCCAACTCCAAATGCAATGACGAGCTTCTCTACACCGATGGGACAAGGGTGGTCGTGAGGAGGTCGCCAAAATACCAACTTCTGGGGAATATCCGGAGAGGGGATGTCTCCTTGACCATCTCCAACACCAACGAAGGTGACAGTGGTGTGTACTGCTGCCGCATAGAGGTGCCTGGCTGGTTCAACGATGTGAAGATGAACATCCGCCTGGACCTGAGGAGAGGTGAGCACACAGCGGCTGTGTCTGTGGATGGAGAGGTTCACGAGTCATGGGTCATAGAGTCAGTGGGTGGTGGTGGAGAGACTGAAGCTGCTTAAGCAATGAGTGGGCAGATTAAATCTGAGACATGTTGATGACTAGAGGAGCCATAGTCTGGAGCAGATGCCTGTGGGAGCCAAAAATCCCACAGAAATGAGTGAGGGGTAGAGGGTGGGGGGTAGGGAACCAGTGAAATTCAGGGTCACTTTGAAGAGGGCAGCTGCTTCTTCTCTAGGGAATTGCAGAAAGTTGGGCCCAGTGCTTTCAGATCTCCCCGTGATTATGTGAAGTATATTGATTTTTGCACGTGGGCAAAGATTTCAAAATATAAGAAAATATTGGATGAACGAGATAAAATGTGTTGTTCATGGATCAGCTTCAGCCCATAAGCCCAACTTCCAGCAGAGGGGAAAGGGCAGGGGATTTGGAGATAGTCATAGCAGTTTTCAGGTGATCTTTCCTTCTGTTACTATCAGTTGCTTTTGATGAAATTTGAAATATGGTGGAACTCATAACGATTTGAGCTGCATGGAGTGCAGCCTATGGTTGAATTGTGTGAACAATAACCACTGTTCCTGCTGGTCTGGAATGGAGCCTCTCAAATTCAGCCCTGTGCTCAGCCTGCACCAAGGACTGAGGATTCTTGGGCTCTGTTCCTAACTGGACTGGCATCTTGGAAGGCAGGTTCTGGCTAACCATGCAAGTATAATAAGCTTCTCCGATGACTCTCATGTGCTCTAAGATTTGAGAACAACTGATGTGGATGCTTCTAATTAGAGAACTTGCACAAGCATATATGAAAGTATATTTTTTATATACTAAATATATATATTTAGTATATTTTTCTCTCAAAGCAACTTTGTGAGATAGAGGTATCATTAGGATTTGTTGAAGTTAAATGATGTCAATCCAAGTCTTTGCTTTTCAAGCCTGATATAACCAGCTCTTATTCTATAAAATATTGGTTGACATCAGCACTCTATGAGGACATTTCTAAGTTCACCTGAAATTAATGATGGTCCATTAGAGTTTCTGGTCCATTAGAGTTAGTGGAAATTTGGCATATTTAAGAGAGGGTGGTATCTGTAGAATAACTGTTGCTAATGAACTCAGATTCAGATGTTTAGGGGGTGAGTGGTTTGGGCATGAACCAATCTTTAATATCTGAAAGAGACCACATTTTCACCCTATGTTACACTCTTTGGACTCGCTCTTTTTAGATTTTAATTTTTATTGTAGAAAGAACACCTAACATGAGTTCTACCCTCTTCATGAATTTTCAAGCGTACAATATACTATTGTTAACTATGGTTACAATGTGTGCAGCAAATTTCTGGAGCTTATTCATCTTGCTTGACTGAAATGTTATGTTTGGGCTCACTTTTGATAGGACCATTCATTTCCTCATTCATGCCATGTTTTTGGAACACCTACTATGTACCAGACACTGTCGTAGGTATTAGATTTGTAGCAGAGAACAAAATAAATACCAGCCATTCCCTCGTGGAGCTTACAGTGTACTAGGAGAAACAGACATTCCATAATAATCAACAAATAAATGTGTAGTTAGGAAATGCAACAAACGCTACGAAGGTCAAGTATGAGTGTGAAAAAAAACATTGTTATTGTCGAATGCGGATGACCTTGCAGAAGCGTCCTTTTAGCTGAGACATGAGGGTTAAGGAGGAGTCCATCTAAGGAAGGGAGAGTCTAGGAAGCAGTAGGTACAAAGTCCCTCAGATGGAAGGTCACTAATACTGTGGAAGAACTGAAGAAAGGCCAGTGGGCTGGGGAAAAGTGAGGAGAATAGAGTGGAGGCCCGAGATGGGAAAGAAAGAGCAGATCAGGTGGGGCCCTGAGGGTGAGGTTGAGGGTTGGGTCTTCATCTTAAGGGCAAGGAGAACCCAGGAAAAAAGTTTAGGTAGGGGACTGACAAAATTAGATTTGTCATTTTCAAAGATTACTCTGGCCAGTGTGTGAAGAACAGGTTGGAAAGGCCAGGACTAGAGTTAAGAAACCCAGTTTTCATGGGCATTTTAGTGGTCCAGGCTCGTGGGCCAGGCGAGGCGGCAGAAAGGCAGAGAAATGGACGGATGCCGGCTACCTCTGTAGTGTTTCCCTCTTCCTCCGTCTCCACTTGGCACCAGACGTATCTTCTATTGGGTACAGGTCCCACGACCACGCGCTCAACAACCACCCGTCGCCCAACCACCACCACTGTGACGACAACCACAGCTGTGCTTCCAACAACCACAGTCATGCCTACACCTGACCTGCCAGCCACACCACCGCTTCAGATGAGAACCACTGCTGCACTCACCACCATGGCAGCCACATGCCCTCTGACAACACAGGACTCCCTTCGTGAGGAAGACACGATACTTCTGACCCTAGAGCCTTCCACAGAAGGGCCCATCCTCATTGCAGGTGCCTGGTTCAATGGGCCGTTCTTTCCCTTCTTCTGGTCAGATGCACCTTGGATCCCTTGGAAGAGGGTTCTCCTGCTGAATGGGGCAGCCCAGCAACTTGCTCTTAGGTCTATGTGTGTGTGTGTCTGTGTATGAGTTTGCCAGGGCTGTCATAACAAATTCCACAGACTGGGTGGCTTAAACAACAAAAGTTTACTTTCTCACAACTCCAGAGGCTAGAAGTCTGAGATCAAGGTGTCAGCAGGGTTGGTTTCTTCCGAGGCCTTTCTCCTTGACTTCTAGATGGCCGTCCTCTCCCTGTGTCCTCACATGGTCTTCCTCCTTTGCGTGTTTGTGTTCTAATGTCCTCTTTTTGTAAGAACACCAGTGATATTCGATCAGGGACCATCCATATCACATCATTTTTACTTTAATTACCTCTTTAAAGGCACTATCTCCAAATACAGTCACATTCCAAGCTACTTGGGGTTAGGGCTTCAATGTATGAATTTTCAGGTAGGGCTGGGGTGGGGGTGGAAGGGGACCACACAATTCATCCCACAACTGTATGTGTGTGTATAGTTTCATTAAATTGTTCCTTTTCATTGTTTTATGATTTCCTTTTTTGTTGCTTTTTTTTTTTCCTTTGTGCTTTTGAAAAGTCAGCATTTTTGGTTCTCCAGCTGACCTCCCAGGAGTCTCGGGGACACTTAGTAAAGAACCAGGAAATGTCAACCTGGGTCAGACACCAGTTCCATCCTGCCGGGGCTTAAGTCCCTACTCAGGCATTAGAGATTGGTTGAGGAAAGGCCTCCAGATGCCTTAAAATATCCCTTGGTGAACTGGTTCTACCTTTTCTTTCTTTCTCTCTCTCTCTCTCTTTCTTTCTTTCTTTCTCTCTTTCTTCTTTCTTTCTTTCTTTCTTTCTTTCTTTCTCTCTCTCCCTCCCTCCCTCCTTTCCTCTTTCCCCTCCCCTCCCTCCCTTCCTTCCTTCCTTCCTTCCTGCCTTCCTTCCTTCCTTCCTCTCTTTCTTTCTCTCTCTCTCTCCCTCCCTCCCTCCCTCCTTTCCTCTCTCCCCTCCCCTCCCCTCCCTCCCTCCCTCCCTTCCTTCCTTCCTCTCTTTCTTTCTCTCTCTCCTCTCTCTCTCCCTCCCTCCCTCCCTCCTTTCCTCTCTCCCCTCCCCTCCCTCCCTCCCTCCTTTCCTCTCTCCCCTCCCCTCCCTCCCTCCCTCCTTTCCTCTCTCCCCTCCCCCCCTCCCTCCTTTCCTCTCTCCCCTCCCCTCCCTCCCTCCCTCCTTTCCTCTCTCCCCTCCCCTCCCTCCCTCCCTCCTTTCCTCTCTCCCCTCCCCTCCCTTCCTTCCTTCCTTCCTCTCTTTCTCTCTCTCTCTTTCTCTTTCTCTCTAGCTCCCTCCCTCCTTTCCTTCCTTCCTTCATCCTGAATCCTTCTTGATCCTACATCTTGGAACTCTCATTGAATTACTAGCTCCATTAATTATGGGGGCTTATCAAAGCTCCCACCACATTTCAACCTCTGATTCTGAGGTAAGAATATTAGAAAAGAATCATGAGATAGCTTGAAAGCTTAGGCATTTCAGCTGCCTCAATAAGGCCTGGATTAATTTAAACAACTTTACATTATTGAATTGGCTAATTCCATTATACTCTGTGTAGTCGCCCAAGGTCCATGAACCCTAAGCCAATTTTTATATGTATTTTTAAAATTCCTTTGATCTTTAAAATAATCATCTTAGAATACTACATTTGCAGTTTTTCCCCTAGATTCTAAAAATTACTTACAATCCTTGGAAGAAAAACTGAAATAAACATAGAAAAGTACAAAGACAACTATAAAAATAGCCCCAAATCCCACCACTCAGCACAAACACCTATTTTTAGCTGCCTTTTATCAAACTTTTTTTCTCTTCCAGAATCAGAAACTGTCCTTCTCCCTAGGACCTCTCAGAGAAGCACTGAGGTGACTTCTGCAGACACTGCCTTGCTCACATCCAAAGGTATGTGGCCGGGGTTCTCTCTTTTTCTTTCCTCACCGCTTAGACTGAGGGAAACACTGAATAGAGTGTCACCAAGTCAGATGACTAGAGATGACTGTTGGGTCCTGTGTGCCATGAAGTCCACCTGGAACAAATTGGTATCAATACCGCATTTGTGGCTCATTCCTCCCTGTGGATTTGAGAGAGTGAGAGAGACCCATTGACCTTGATTTGTTTGTGCAATTCTCCAGGGTAGCACATCTCTAGAATATCTGCCTTTCCACTCTAGGCTGGGTGGCACTCAGCTATCTCATCCCCCAATCCTAAGCATACCGGTCTTCTGTGTTGAAACCCTAGAGGGTGTACTCACTTGACTCCTTGGCTCTTTATAGTGGAGGGAGAGTTCTTTCATTCATTTGTCCTTTCATCCATCCAGCCAGACTTCTTTAGGTATTTACTAGTGCCCAGGGGCAGAGAACACCCTGAAAATAATTCACAGCCTTGCAGGTGCTAGAGGGGCCTGCCTGGGCTTGGTTATCAGTTGTACTACTTTCCCCTGGGGGTCTCTGCCCTCCATTGTGTAACTTCATGCATATAAAATTTGGATGAGTGCGTGGCACATTAGTAAGCGTGCAAAAGGTAGCTGTTACCTTAGTGGAGCTTATAATCAAGCAGAGGAAAACAGACATCTATGAGGTAGATAAATCAATGCTTGTGATAGTGGAGTATAGGGGGGGCAGTAAAATAGAGTGGTTCATGTGTGTGTGCGTTCTGGTGTTACACTGCCTGGATACAAATCATGCCCCTTCTCTGCTGTGTGACTTTGAGAAAGTTCCTTAATCTCTCTGGGCCTTGGCTTCCTAACTGGTCAAATGGGAATAATGAAGCACTTACCCTGTGTCTCTTTCTGAGGATTAAGTGAGAGAATGCAGGTAGATGACTTAGAACAGCATCTGGCATGTACTAAATGCTCAGTAAACATTAGCCCTTTTTTTTTTTTTTTTTTTTTGGCGGTACACGGGCCTCTCCCGTTGCGGAGCACAGGCTCTGGACATGCAGGCTCAGCAACCATGGCTCACGGGCCCAGCCGCTCCGCAGCATGTGGGATCTTCCCGGACCGGGGCATGAACCCCTGTCCCCTGCATCGGCAGGCGGACTCTCAACCACTGCGCCACCAGGGAGGCCCAGCCCTTTTTTTTAATGACAAAAGTCAGTTTAGGGGAAGAGTGCCCCCCCACCCCCCCACCTCCCCACAAAATAGGAAGACAGGCATCTACCTAAGTTTGTTTCCTCCTTTCCTTTGTATATTTCCAGGGTCTGAAAGTTGGGTTCTCCAGTCAACATCCCAGGCATTGATGCAGGAAGCGAGTGACTCGGTGATTTCTCAGCCAAGAGGTAGGGAGGTTGTGCTCCTGTGAGCGGTTTGCCTTTGGACTTGGGAACAATCTGTCATCCGCCTGCTTGTCTTGGAATTCTGCTCTTTTGATTGCACTGTGATCACATCCTACATCCTCCCGCCAGCTGGGATGAAAGTGAAACCTGCTAAAAGCATCAGTTCTGGCTCCATCCCTTCTCTGCCTCATTTCTGAAAACCCTCTGTTGGGATCTGAAGCTAGGAATGCTAGTAGGAAAAGCAACCATTCATCTTTCAAAACGTTACTAATTTATTTTAAATTATGCAAATAGCACACCAGTGTATTTTTGTTAGGGATAAATTTTTTAAAAGCTATTTATTTATTTTGATTTATTTATTTGGTTGCTCTGGGTCTTAGGTGCAGTGGGTATACTCTTTAGTTACAGCTCACCGGCTCTTAGTTGCGGCATGCATGTAGGATCTAGTTCCCTGACCAGAGATGTAACCCGGGCTCTCTGCATTGGGACCGTGGAGTCTTAACCACTGTGCCACCAGGGAAGTCCCTAGGGATACATTTTTTTAAAGTAGAAATAACATTCTCTTTGACTCCCTGTCTTTAATCCCAGTTCCTCCCCTGAGTTAATCACTGATATTAGTTGAAGATGATCATTCTTCAGGTCTTTTTCTATTCCCTTATGAGTGGGTATAGATATAGAAATATGCAGTTGTGTTTTGTGTGTGGATTTTTTTTTAAATGCTATCATATTGTGTGCAGCCTTCTGCATTTTTATTCACCTAACATTATACAGTGGACCACTTTCTTTTTTGGTCCATGTTGATCTCCATCACTGTGTTAAATTGCTGTATAGTATTTTCTACTATGGGTACTTATAGTATCCATTCCCCATTGAGGGGCACTAAGGTTGTTCCAAAACTTCACATCATAAATATTCTGCAGTGAGGATCCTTATAGGTGTCTCCTTAGTGTTCATGCAAGTGTTTCTTTAGCTAGGGTGGTGACCAAGAAGGAGAAATGCTAGGTTCACAGAAATGTGTGCTTTTATTTTTTTATAAATTTATTTTTATTTTATTTTTGGCTATGTTGGGTCTTCATTGCTGCATGCGAGCTTTCTCTAGCTGCAGTGAGCAGGGGCTACTCTTTGTAGCAGTGCGCAGGCTTCTCACTGCGGTGGCTTCTCTGGTTGCAGAGCACGGGCTCTAGGCACGCAGGCTTCAGTAGTTGTGGCACATGGGCTCAGTAGCTGTGGCTCGTGGGCTCTAGAGTGCAGGCTCAGTAGTTGTGGTGCATGGGCTTATTTGCTCCGCGGCATGTGGGATCTTCCCAGACCAGGGCTCGAACCTATATCCCCTGCATTGGCAGGCGGATTCTTAACCACTGCGCCACCAGGGAAGTCTGAAACGTGTGCTTCTAAATTTTATAGCTATTACAAAATTGTCCTCTGGAAAGGCTGTGCTAATTTCTCTTCCCACCCACAGAGTATCTGCTTTCCCATATCCTCCCCACACTCGATATAACCATTTGTTTAATTGTTTTCGATCTCCCGAGAAGAAAATGTCATCTCATTCTTCTGTTGTTCTGATTAACAGAGAGTTGGAGTGTCTTTCTCTATGTTTATTAGCCAGAAAACAGCCATCCTTTAACTCTGTGAAGGAGGCAATGACAAAGGCTCGGAAGATGGAATTAGAGGGTCCAGACAAGAGTGAGTGGAAGGGAGATAGGTTTTGAAGGAAGACTCTAAATCAAGATGGAATGCAAGGGTGATCTCATGTTGAAAAGCTTTGGCATGCACTAACTCACCCAGTGGGAGGACGGGAAACCTGGACTGGATGTTGATAACAAGGTGCCAATGATCCAAACCTTCTTTGTCCATGGGATGTGGTAGGGTGAGGGCCTGTTTTCTGGCAGAAGAGAAGGTAGCAACTAGAAAAGTGACAAAGGATGGTCAACGAGTTTTCAAAATGTTTCATTTTTTCCACTTAAATCTTGGACTATTTTACACTGAATTGCAAGGGAACAGAAGGTCATCTGATGTTTTACCGTCTTTTATAATATCCCTGATAATTTCATTTCACTCCTGCTTGATAAATCCTGGGAGAGAGAACACTTGTGCCCATACCCGTAGGCGGCACTGCTGGTTATAGGAAGGTCTGTCAGTCTCTGTGTAACATCTATTCGTTGTGGAAGAAGCCAGGGTTTATTAAGCACATATCATGTGCCAGCATGGGGTCAACTGTTCTCCTGGGCCACTTAATTCAATCCCTCTTACCAGATGATCCAATCTCCATTTGTCATAGCTTTTTCAAGCCCACACAGCTGTTGGGTGCCAGATCCGGGAAGTCTAGCTCTGATTCCATACTCTTAGGTACTGTTTTATCTTGCCTTACCTTCCAGTCTGAAATAAAATATCATGCTCTTGTCATTTACCATCCTGTTTTTCCATCGGTTTTTGTAATGAAATATTTATAATACATACTGAGGATTTAACTAGGTGTTAGGTGCTGTATAAGGGTTTTAACTTGTATTGTTTTATTTAAATCTAACAATGACCTTCTAGCCAGGTATAGGTATTATCCCCATTTTACAGATAAAGAAATGGAGGGTCAGGGAGTTTATTAGAGAAGCTAACACCTACTGAGGTCTGTCTTTGTTTCAACGCTCTGCATTTTACATGCATTACCTCATTTGATTTTTCACAAAATTCTATGAGATAGATACCATTATCACCTCCATTTTAGAGTCCATGAATGTTACATATCTTGTCTGGTAGATGATGGACCTGGATTTAACCCTTCTCTGCTCAACTCTGATGCCATTTTGATCCTATGCTAGGCTGCCCCCGCCCCATCTACCCTCTGGAAGCACTTAGAGAATAAAACTACTTCTTCATTTGCATAAAAATGCTTTCAACCCATTTCAGAGAACCTACATGCTTCTGTGGGCTTTTTCTTACCTTGGCTAAATATTCCCAATTCCTTCCTCATGTCTTCATGTAATTTTTGGATGGCCAGGCTTCCATGGTTGAGGGCTGCTTTAAATTGTTCAAGTGGATCTTGCTACAATTATTATTCCCTAAAATTAGCATTACCTGGAATGGCAATTCTTTACCTCCTCTCTTTGGCTGCCTGGAACAGAGTTCAGAGATGTGGAGTGATTTGCCCAAGATCACACAGCAGTGCAGAGAGAGAGGTGGGATCACACCCAGTTTCCAGGGATATTATTAAAATGTGTACATAGACTCCTAAATGGAGTTGTCTGTGGATGAACTTGGCGGGGGGGTTATATATATATATATATATATATATAAAATCTATCTATCTATCTATCTATCTATCTATCTATCTATATAATCTATCTATCTATCTATCTATCTATCTATACATATATAATCTATCTATCTATCTATCTATCTATCTATCTATATATATATATATATATAGTTGTGTGTGTATATGTGCACACACATTTTCCTGGGGAAAAAGTATAGAACTTTTATTAGATTCTCCAAGAATTCTGCAAAGCTCCAAATGATTAGGAACCATAATTCAAACACAAACAACAATAACAACAATAAAAAGTCTCATAGGTTTCTTCCCCCCAGCTAAAGGCAGCCTGTTAGGGGAATACGAACTCTTATGCCTCTAGGTAGCTGGGAACTCAAATCAGTCCCTCTAGCCTGAGGATTAATTTCATTTCTTGCTTGGCCACAGGAATGTGTGAAATGGTCCCAAATTGCTCCCTAGTGACCCAACATCTCTATTGGGTAAGGACTCTGAAGCTAGGGTGAAGAGACCCACATCACCATGTCATTTCCTAAGTAAAATCGGGTGGCTTGGGATTAAATTCTCTGCAGATTATGCCTCAGCCCCACTTTTAGTGCCTCAATAACATCCCAAATCCTTTTTTTCTAGTCCTTTCTCCTCACATTCTTCTTGGTAGCCTGAGGTGGGGGTTAAAAGACCTCATTTGGGGAATGTGAAGGCTCAGGGTTATATACCAGCTCTAACGTTTTATCCTTTATTTTTTTCTTTTAGAATCTCAGGTTCTTGTTCTAGCCTTTATGAAATCTCAGTTTCCTCAAAATGTACAATGGAGATAATAGTACATGGTTCATAGGGCTGTTAAGTGAGGCAATGCATGAGAAAAATGTCTGGTCCATAAGTACTGGCTAGTAAATGACAGTCCTCGTGACAGATTCTGATCCCCTCTGCTTGCTGCATCTCTGCTGATCTTCCTACTCACACATCTTCTTTCTCTGGCCAGGCCGGCTGGGGAGCAAGAGGCCACATGTACCAGCTCCCAGCTGACTCTCTTCCTTCCAAATACAGAGACACTTTTTTTTTTCCTGATTTCAAAACATATTAAAGAGCTACAGTAATCAAAACAGTATGGTGCTGGCACAAAGACAGACATACAGACCAATGAATACAGTAGAGAATAAACCCTCACATACATGGCAGAGACAATTTTTGGTTTTATGATTTTTTTAACTGCTAATTGCACCAGGAAAACAGCTGATGAGTGGCAAAATTGCAAACTTGGGGAAGTGATGAAAGCTTTTTAAAAAGTCTCATGGCAGTCATTCTCGACTCACTATTAAAATAAATCTGATTCTGAAAGCTTTTCACTGGCTGCTTAGTACATGGCTCTAAGGAACTCTCAGTTAGGGGTTTTGTTCCTCTGGTGGACATCTTTAATCTTCTGATGCCTCTCAGTTGTTTTGTCCTTCTCACATCATTCAATTTAGGGAGGCTTCACTCTATAATTTAGGCTCAGAAATCAAGTTTTGCTTGAAAAAGAGCTGTGGTCGAGTTTGCCATGCAAGGGCTTCCTGATTTGTATTATTTATTTGATTAGACACCTCCAAGTATGTATCTCCTGCTCCGGTGCCCTCCTCTGCTTTGAAGGTGTTTGGTCTGCAGACATCATCTGAAGAAGCCCTAGTCAGGGTGTCAAATCTTCACCTCCACTCTGTGGCTGCCTAGAAATGGAGCTCAGAGATGTGGAATGACTTTCCTAAGATCACACAGTGAGGCAGAGGGAGAGCTGAGACTCTTACCCAGGTTTCAGAGGTTTGAAATTTGGGCCCACAAACTCCTCAGGAGGTGTTGTCAGTGGAAAACTGATGGGAAATTGAGGCCCAGCAAAGGCCAGTGAGTTGAGAGAGGGCTTGCAGTGATAGGGAGGCTGCTGAGACCAGAGGCCAGTTCTCCTGATCCCACGTACAGTTAACCTTTGTCCCAAGACTGGCAGCCACTATCTCTCAACAGAGCTTCCCTGAGGGCAGATTTTCCTATTTGCTCCTCAAGGATTAGGATTCAGTTTTTCTCAGCCCCCAGGTAGATCATTATACTCATCAACAACATGAAGTCCAAGCTGTGAAATAATTTCAAATTTAATGCCCCTAAATATGCATGAGGACTTGGCTGTCAACCCAGGAAAACTGGAAAAAAATGAACATTTCTCTGGTAATAGTCATAATTTCCTTTTCTGAGATCCTTACAGTAGTGTTTTCTCCATCCCAGGGTGGGATGGTGGGGGAGTGGGGATGGGGTGCTTTTAGGAGCTCTTGTTCTCTTACTGTATCTTTCTGTTTTACAAAACCAGCCCAAGCGTCATGGTCCAGAGCAAGCTGGCCTTGCCATGGAATCAAAGGATTCTCAGAGGGAAAAGTGGTTAGAGATGAGATTTTATATCTTTACCTTGGCATTTGGTTTGGATATATGGAATAGGTCACATGATATTTGGTAAAGGCCTTTCAAATCTGTCATTCATTAAACATGGCTTACCTGGGTGCTTCCCTGTGCAGGGCCCAGAACATATAAAAATGAGGAAGTCTTGGGCTTCCCTGGTGGCGCAGTGGTTGAGAGTCTGCCTGCTGATGCAGGGGACGTGGGTTCGTGCCCTGGTCCAGGAAGATCCCACATGCTGCGGAGTGGCTGGGCCCGTGAGCCATGGCCGCTGAGCCTGCGCATCCGGAGCCTGTGCTCCGCAACGGGAGAGGCCACAACAGTGAGAGGCCCGCATACCGCAAAAAAAAAAAAAATTTTAAATGAGGAAGTCTTGACCTCTGTTCTTAAAGGGGTGGGACAGACAGGCTTGTGTAGAGCAAACAATTATCCAGTGAGCTTGGTTTTGAGATAGAAGTATGAAAAGGTGCCCTGGGGGCCCAAAGGAGGGAGAGAAGGATTCTAACTTGGAAAGAAAGGCCAGGGTGATTTCACTCAATGATCTTCGAATTGGTTCTTCATGGATGAGAACATCTCATTGAGCAGAGAAGGGTGAACAGGCAGGGAGAAAGCATGAGCAGAAATAGGGGGACTTAAAATAGCATGAAATCTTTGATGATTGTTTAAGAGTCTAGTTTAATCTAATGGAGACAGGAAGCTAGGAGTGGCCTAGGTTCTTAAAGAACTTGATTGATGGGCTGAAGAATTTAGATTTCATTCCGGGGTCACACAGATCCAGTCATGTTTTTGGAGTCGGGAATGGCATTTTCAGCTCTGTTTTAGGAAAAATTGATCTGGCAAGAGTGTGGAAGATGTATTCGAGGGGAGTAAGGCTGGAGGCGGAGAGCCTCCTGCAGTAACTCAGGCAGGAGGTGAGTGTCTCGACTAGGATGATGGCAGCAGTGACAGCAGCGAAGGGACAGTCAGAGCCATTTAGGACTTTGAACTGAGAAGACTTGGTGACTGGAGTAAGAAGGAAGGGTGATTGATTCTCCGCACTTGGGAGATCAGCTCGATGTGATGGATTCACTGGTAAAGGAACCCCAGGAGGAAGAGTGAAATTTATTTGGGCGATCTTGACTTTGAAGTGCCCCTGGGAAATGTCTAACAGGCCGTTGGAAATGTGGGGCTGGGCGGACTTACGGATGCCTCGGTGGGGATTGGGTGTCTGATGATTGGTACCTCCTGTGATCAAAGAATCATTACTGTGCTGAATAAGGAGTTGCCCCTATACCAAAACTTTCACACGTACTATCTCATGAGGGAGAGTTCAGGCCTATGGATATAATATGACAGTTACTAAGTGCTTATTATAGGACAGGGCTGGGTTCCATGCTTTCAGTGCATTATCTCATCATGAGGCTTCGTCCAGATCTGTGAGGAAGATTCTATTATTGCATTCGTTGTAAAGGAGAAGAAACAGGTTTGCAGAGGTTAAGACATTTGCCAGAGTTGGAACCCCAGGTCTCTTGGCTCTTGAAAATTAGCTCTTAAACACTTGATTCTATTGTCTCATTAGCAGAGGGCATCATTGAAGCTCCTGTGGCATTGTCTGAAGATATTGTGGGAGAGGAAGGGTGGGATGAAGGCAGACACCCCACCTCCTTACAGGAACGACTCCATTGGGAGAGGGTGTAGTAGAGGCAGAAAAGCTGGCCCGGGGGGCCAGTTAGAGAGACAGCAGAGGAGGGAAGTTGTCCAGGAGACAAAGATTATGGGGTGTGTACTTAAATATGAGGGAATTCTAAATACCAGTCAGATGTGGCATCTAGACAGGTGGCTGTGAACTGTGGCAGGAGGGCCGCTAAGCAAACAGGGTGAGTATTGTGGATGGACAGCCTGAAGTCCAACACTGAGCGACTGTGAGAGAATAAATGCTAGGCGTTCTTTCCAGGAGTTGGAGGGTAAATATTTAGAGGGGAGGCAGGATAGAGGGAGGAGGCTTGTACTGTTATAGGAGGAGGGGAGGCCATCAAAAATGGGAGAGGTAGGGTTTGGTCTAGAAATGGAGATAGGAGACAGGGGAGTTAGGTTGGCATCAGTGAAGGTGGGAGAGCAATCAGATCTCACGCTGACCTCCCAGGGAGGTAGGAGAAGACTGGGGAACCAAGACCTTGAACTCTGAGATCATCCAGTCTGTCTATGCCAGACCTGGCCATGGTCTTGAACCACAGAGAGCTTAGTCAAAGCATAGATGGTCCTACTCTACCCAAGACTTGCAGAATGAGGACCTCTGGGGTGGGTCCAAGAAACTGAAGCCCAGCCCTAGCCCCAAGAAGGCATTTAGGAATTGCTGGTGTAGTCGACTCTCCTTATTCTACACGGAAGGAAACTGAAGCACAGAAAAGCACGAAAAAATTTCAAAGAGAAGAGGAAGTTAAGTCCTACGTAGGACTCTCTTCTGGGTCCCAAATCAGAGCTCTTTCCCCTGCGCTGCACTATTTCATTGAAGTCAAAATTGAGTCCTGTCAGAACTTGACACTTCCTGGGTCCTCAGCTGATCAAGGGCATAAAGAACTTGTAGGAGGAGTTGCCATTCTCAGTGCAAGTTAGGCAGAAGGAACAGGTGAAGGCAGGGGAATGAAGCAAAGCTCATTTTCGCTCACAAATGCCGTTGTTAGGAGGAAAGAACTTGGATGCAGTTGATTTCAAAGTCGACATCTTTCGCGAGGCAGTAGTGGCCTGTTTGTTTGATCTTTCATGCCCAGTGCTGTTTGCAGGCTGGAATCAGTTGGTAAGCTGGCAGTCTGGGGATGAAGGAAAAGGACAAAGAGTGGATTCTCATGATGCTTCTCACAGTAGTGTTACATCTATCAACCGTACAAATGTGGTTTTTTTTCCATTAATAAAGTTGGGATTGAATCTGTGTAATTCTAGCATCTAACATCTCACCTTCAGAAAGGTCAACCAAATAAGACGAAAGAAAGTTGCCAAGCTTTAGGAGAGGCTTGTCCATGGTAAGGCGAACAGAAAGTAAAAGTGAAGTAAGGTACTATCCACTGGAAATAGAACTCGGAGCTGGCACTAAGATGGGTCCTCACTAATGGTTACCCAGGTGAGCTGGGTGACCGCTCTGCAGACCAAAATGTCCCTCGGACACCAAGTCAGGCGCTGGAGACATCTCCGGTTTCACAGGAGGGTAGGATCAATAGATAAACCTCAGTGAGCTCTGTGATGAGGTGAGGTAGCTGTTCTCCCCACTACGAACAAGTCAATGAATAAAGGTACCAATGGGGCTTCCCTGGTGGCGCAGTGGTTGAGAGTCCGCCTGCCGATGCAGGGGACACGGGTTCATGCCCCGGTCCGGGAAGATCCCACATGCCGCGGAGCGGCTAGGCCCGTGAGCCATGGCTGCTGAGCCTGCGCGTCCGGAGCCTGTGCTCCGCAGCGGGAGAGGCCACAACAGTGAGAGGCCCACACACCGCAAAAAAAAAAGGTACCAATGCCCTTTGGCAAGAACCTACCCACACTTGTGGACTATTGACTCCTGTGATACCCAGAAGCAGAAGAGGGAAACAGAAGTGGAATTTGGAATCAAACATCATTGCTCTACCATTTACTAGCAATCAGCGCTAGCTTTGCAGCCTTGGGCAAGATACGAGACCTTTCTGGGCTTCAGTTCCCCCCCCCCTTTCAATAATTCTGCCCAATAGATTCATTTTCAAGTTCAAATGGGATAATAAACATGAAAGTACTCTGTGCATTTTTAGCTGCTTCCATTATGCTTAACATGGTCATTCAATAATAATAATTTTTAGAATGTCTTTTCAGAAACTGCACCCACCTAGGCAGTGGAGGGCTAGGGTTCCATTCCAACAGGACCACTTCCCACTGTGCCATGAAATAGCATGGTCATGCACCCTCCAGCACTGATCTTTTCAGAGCAAGTGTTTGTGAGCTCTTGCTACACTTCCCAAAGGCCACAGAGCCCAGAGGATAAGAGCTTGGGCTCTACAGATAGGTAAGCCTGCCTCTGAGGTTTGCTCTCTCCCTTCCTAGCTATGTCACTTGAGCCAGTTGTCTGACATCTCTAGGCCACAGGACTCCTGCTGTGAGATGAGGACGGTAATGGTACCTAGTGCAGAATGCTCTGAGATCAAACGTAGAAAACACTTTGCACTGTGCTGGGCATGGAGTCAGTGCTTGGTACATGGTATCCATTTATTAATATTGTTGTTGTTGATAATCCAGAGGTTCTTTGTGAAATGTGCACCTTGCCCCCTCCCTCAATTAAAACGAAGGGATCAGCTGGTGTGTGCAGAGCAGTGCTAGGCATTGCCCCTCAGAGAGGAGTCCAGTGGGGAAGGATTAGGGATGAGGTCTTGTCTGTGCTTCACCGAGACACGCAGAGATTGGCACGCGGGAGAAGTAGCCTGAGGTGGTGACTCTGAGCTCTCACAGTAGTGAGGACATTTGTGCTGCTGGGCATCCTTGGAGGCAGTGGAAGCCTGAGACACAGTTTAGAACTGGTTGACAAACAATGGTGTTCTGAGTCTCTGGTTTCCTTCTGTTACCTCACCTGTGTAAGGCGTGAAGTCATCGCATCATTCCTCCCCCTTTATGAACCACTTTGGGTGCCAACACAATTTGCTCTCTGGTTCCTTTCAAAATTAAATGGACCCTACCCAATTTTTCTCTTGGAGCTAAGGAACACCTGATTCATGTATATAATGTTCTCTTGATTGATTGAAGTGCATCGTACTCTTTTTGATCGTTCCACATATCAAAAACATGCAGGGGTCTCCAAAATTTAAAGGAAGTATGTGAATTCAGTAAATGCCTGTTTCTATTTTCAAAAGGTATTTTGAAATTCCAGAACTGCTTTAGCGCTGCCAGATGAGGTCAGGAAGTATGGGTTCTGGTCACTTCCTTTGTTACTTATTACTGTGAAACCTTGAGCAACTGAAACTGTCTCTCTAGTTTTAATTTTTCTCTTGATTAAAAAAAAGGGCATCAGAGGAGATAATTTTGAATTCCTTTCAAATCTAAAACATTCAGACTTTTGGATCCTTTTGCTGTTCTTTGGATTTTTAAGACCATACCACAAGTAAGCCACAAGGGGACAGCATAAGCCAGCTGCTACCTAGGAAAGAAAAGAAACTTCTCTGAAGGCTTGAAGTTCTGACTTAAAATTCTAGGTTGTGTTAAGATTGTATCATTGAATTGACTTATTTCAAAACTAAATTTGTTTTAAAAGTAGAGACCGATGAGTCCCAGTGTCTATGAATTCAGTGATGAGTCAACATATGTAATATGAGTTTTAAAATGTACCCACTGAGAAGATAGTGCTCTTATTTCCAGGTGATTTCTGGCATGAAACCCATTGGTTAGAGAGTTCACGTTTTCGAATAGGATTTTAATATGCTCTTTTTCTTTTCTCTCAGAGAGGTTACCATCATGATTTTTTGAGTCATTCCAAGTTGAGTTGAGTTCAAATTTCCTTTTATTGTCTGTGTTACCTTGGATGAGTGATTTAAACTTTCAGCCTCAGTTTATACATCCGTAAAATGGGTTTTGTAAGCATTAAAGTGAAATAATTTACATGAAGTGCTCATCACTATGCCAGGCCTGTGATAGTGCTCAGTAAACTGATTCTGAGAGGGAGGTTCTAGGAGTTTTGAAGCACATTTCTGTTAATGGGCTGGAAACGGGCAATATTCAAAACAGATTCTTAAAAGATTTTCTACCCTAAATATTCAGTGCCATTCCAGAATTGCACAAAGCACATCGTTTTATTTGAGTAAGAGAGTGGGGTCCAGTCTACTCCCTCAGGTATAAGACCACCTTGAAGGGAAGTCTCTCATCACCCTAGGGTGTGAAGGTCTGAAGGTTTTCAAAATTGTACTCAGATAGAACACATTTAATTCCCTGACTCCATGGGCATTGTTTCTTCATGTAGACTCACTTACCAGTAGTCAGCAAACGTTTTCTGCGAAGGGCCAGATAATACATCTTCAGGCCTTACAAGCCGTGCTGTCTCTGTCATAGCTACTCAACCCTGCCCTAACACTGCAGGAGCAGCCGGAGATAACACACGTGCAAATGGTGTCTCTAGGCTTCAATAACACTGTACTGATGGACAATGAAATATAAAGTACCTGCAGTTTTCATGTGTTATGAATTCTGCTTCTTTTGATTTTTTTCCCAACCATTTAAAAATCTAAAAAGGATTCTTGGCTCTGAGGCTGTGCAAAAACAGGCCAAGGCTGGATTTGGCCCCTAGGCTGTCATTTGCAGCCCTTGATTTATACCATCCAGATACCGCATGCGTTCCTTAGAAAGGGCAGATGTGAATTTATTTGGATAGGTTTGTTCCTGAGTGTACACTGAACATTGCCCCCTACCGTACTAGAGGAGAAGTCCTCTGAAAGGAAAGATGGTGTTTTCATGCCGTACTGTTAATATTTAAACTTTATTTTTCATGTTATGAAATAAATACATGCTCTTATAAAATAAACAGTTAAAACACTATAAAGTTGAAGTTCCTTGTATTCCAAACATTCCACCCAGCCCCCCGCCCCAAATGATTGAGATGACGAGATAATACGGTAACAGTTTGGGCTATATCCTCTCAGGTCATTTTTTGTTCTTAATAGCATAGTCACATCTATTATTATTTTTCATAAAAATGTTCAAATTGTTTACAAAATCATTCTCTCTATAGTCTTTTAAAACTTGCTTTAAAGTTCATTCAACATTTTTGTTCAACAAGTCTTTACTGCAAAGCTACTACATGTCATGCATAGATTAGATTGAACTATATGAAATGCCTGATATTTAAACTAATTTTTAAAAATTTTCTATTTTGAAATAATTGTAGACTTCCACAAACTTGCAAAAATAGTACAGAGAGAGTTACACATTCCTCCAGCTTCCCTCAGTGGCAACATCTTTCACTATTAAGGTACGTTACCAAAATGAAGAAATTTACATCAGTACAATACAATTAACTAGACTACAAATTCTACTTGGATTTCACCAGGTTTTTTTTTGTTTTTTGTTTTTTGTTTTTTTTTGCGGTACGCGGGCCTCTCACTGCTGTGGCCTCTCCCGTTGCGGAGCACAGGCTCCGGACGCGCAGGCTCAGCGGCCATGGCTCACGGGCCCAGCCACTCCGCAGCAATGTGGGATCTTCCCGGACCGGGGCACGAACCCGTGTCCCCTGCATGGGCAGGAGGAGTCTCAACCACTGTGCCACCAGGGAAGCCCTTCACCAGTTTTTATATGCACTCATTATTTAAAAAAACAAACCATTTTTGACCTTTAAAAATGACTAATATATATATACTGTTACATCTTCATACCTCAGTACTCTTAGATCTTAGGAGGTGCCTTTTTCTAATAGCACCACAAAACCCTTCTTTGGCTGTGGGTGAATGAGTTTCTAACAGCTATCTTCAAAGTTTCACTTAGAATGTCACGGTGGCCTTGCTTCAGAGAAATGACACACCCCTAACAGTTTGCCCAGAATGTCACTGTGGCCTTGCTTCAGAGAAATGACACACCCCTAAAATTTGCCCTTGACTAAGTCATTCTGCAGAGGTTCCAGTAATTAACACACGATACACGGAATATTTTACAGTTAAAGTTTTCACATTTGAGAAAATTAGAAATCATACAAAAGTATAAATTAAAAGAATTGAATTGCCTACAATATTCCCACTCAAAGTCAGGTGTATTTAGCCTGGATTTCTTTTTAGTTTTCTTTGGGGAACAAGAGGTATGCATGTGTTTGTATATATATTTTGAAGTATTTACATATTCATTCCCTACACTAAGTATAGCTTTATATCCTTAAAAAAATTACTATGTAATGATAATTTTCTCAGGTCATTCAAACACTTTGTAAAAAGTTATCCAGAGATATAAAGGTTAAAAAAGACATAGGAGATCAGTTGGTGAAATAGCAGCATTTTCAGATGAATAAACTGTGGCTCAGAGAGAGGAAATGTCTTGCCCAAGGTCACAGAGCCAGGAAGTCTGGGGGAAATACTTAGTGGTGGTAAAGCGTGAGGGAGGCCGACTGGCAGCTTCACTGTGCTCTGAGGTCTGGGGTTAATTTTTTACAGAAATTCCATTTTTCAGAGTACCCATGTATACCCAGAACTCAAGAGCCTAAAATTAAACCAGCAAGCCAATTTACTAATTTACAGTGTGAACTCTAACTGCCAAGGGGTCCCTATTTTTTTTTTTAATGTAAATACATTCTCACCTTGTAGGAAAATCTGATATTCATCAGAAGCATTGGTGAGTACATGGACCTGGGAAAAGCATGGTTAATCTTAAGATTCTTTTGTTGTTGTTCTTGCAATTTAACTAATTTTTTAAAGATAGATACTACACCTACATGACAAAACTACAAAACGTACAAAAAACTTTTAAATAAAAAGTCAATCTGCCTTTCATCCCATGTGCCCATCCCCAGAGCCACTGTTGTCTTGGAGGCCAGTGTCTCTGTGTTAGTTTTCGGTTGCTGTTATTACAAATTACCTGAATGGTAGTGTCTTAAAATAGCACAGATTAATCTTATAGTTCTGGAGGTCAGAAGTCCTAAAATCAAGGGGTTGGTGGGGCTGTATTCCTTCTGAATTGTCTGGGGGGGAATCAATTTCCTTGCCTTTTCCAGCTTTTGCGTGTCACTTGCTTTCTTTGGCTTTCAGCCCATTACCTCCATCTTTAAGTCAGCAACTTAGGATCTTCAAATCTCTCTTTCTCTCTGACCTCTTCTTCCATCCTCACCTATCCCAGCTTTGACATTTTGGCCTCCCTCTTGTAAGGATCCTTGTGATTGCATTGGGCCCACTGGGTAATGCAGGATAATCTTCCCATCTCAAGAGCCTTCACTTGATCACATTGCAAAGTCTCTTTTGCCATACATATACATATCACAAACTCTGAAGATTAGACACAGACACCTTTGGGTTTCATTACTTTGTCTACCATAGTCTCCAAGTGACTCATTCTTCCTCTCTTGACCAGGCTAAAAATGTATTATTAGTGGTAAAACACTTATTGATAATTTGTTCAAATACACCTCCATACTAACACGTACATGTTGGAATATATCCCTCCCGAATAAATGTTGCAAGGATTCAATTTAATTAAATGTAAACAGAAGCTCTCGTTTTCCCCACTCCCAGCGGATGGCCTTGCACAGTCAAGGTGAGCGCTGAGCCCTCTCTGGAGAACACAGCTCTGGACCATCACTTTTCTAGATTCAATGCAAATCATTATACCGAGCATTCTTTCTTGCCTCAGTGGGACATGCTATTTATGTGGTACAATTATGCTTGCACTCCAGTATAATAAGGTTGTTAAGAGCATAGGTGGTTTTTTTTGCAGTACGCACGCCTCTCACTATTGTGGCCTCTCCCGTTGCGTAGCACAGGCTCCGGACGCGCAGGCTCAGCAGCCATGGCTCACGGGCCCAGCCGCTCCGTGGCATGTGGAACCTTCCCGGACCAGGGCCCGAACCCTCGTCCCCTGCACCGGCAGGCAGACTCTCAACCACTGCACCACCAAGGGAGCCCCGAGCATGGGTGTTTGATGTCAGTCAGACAGGTTCAGATTCTAGCTCCACCACCTACGACCTATTTGACCTTCATCACATTGCTCAACCCTCCGAACCTTAGTTTTTCCCCTGGGAATATGGGCTAACGTCTGCCCCATAGGGTTGTTCCTGAGGATTAAATGTTCAGTGGAATGCTAGTAATAATATATTAGATTAATGCTCTTTTGAGCTTAATGCGAGGCCTTTCGATTCCATTTAGTCATGTTATGTGTGCTCAGCACCCGTTTCCTTATTCTTTCTTTGGCTGGTTTCCCCCATGGAAGGCCACTCTCATTCTTCATATGTCAATTTCCTTTAATACCTGTATCTGTTTCCCAGGGCTGCGGTAACAATTATCACAAACAAGGTGGCTTAAAACAACAGAAAGTTATTCTCTCACAGTTCTGGAGGCTAGCAGTCTGAAATCCAGGTGTCAGCACAGCCTTACTCTCTCTGAAGGCTCTAGAGGAGAATATTTCCTTGCCTCTTCCAGCTTCTGGTGCCGCAGGGATTCCTTGATTTATGGCATCATCACTCTCATCTCTGCCTCCGTGTTCACGTGACCTTCCCTGTGTGTGGCTCTGTGTGTCCTCTTGTCTTCCTGTAAAGGTACCAGCCATTGGATTTAGGGCCTATCCTAAATCTAGGATGATTTCATCTTAAGATCCTTAACTAATTATGTCTGTAAAGACCCTATTTCTAAATAAGGTTGCAATCTGAGGTTCTACTTGGACATGATTTGCAGGGGCTGAGCATGGGGACAATATTCAACCCACTACAATTCCTCTCTCACAGAATTGCTTTTCTTGCAAGTTCTGGGAGGCTCTGCCTTTGCCTGAATGTGCTCGTGGCAGCGTTCAGGGCCTTGAGAATATAATGGCCAGCAGAACACAGAGGACACGAAAACCAATAGCCTGGACTTGTCTAACTCCTACCCCCCAGCTGCAGGCATTGCTACTTTTCACAAGGAAGAAAAGCCAACCACCCATGTGTACTTCTTGTTGCTCTTTGGTGTATAACACTGCAGCCCTATGAGTACTTCCATTTGGGCTTCTGGCATTTTCAGAAGAGACAAGGAAGAGAAGGAGAAGAAAAAGTGCTGTCTGGTATCACTCAGCAGTGTTTGTGTTTGCAAAATGTGTCTCCCTTTAGACAACTCCAATTTAAAATACAGATTAGCTCTGACAAAAATGACCCAGGCTGGCTTTTCTCTTTGATGGTTTCAATTTCAGGCTTAACCCATCACAGATGATTGTGATTCAGCAGGATTTTGACAGAACAGGGTAGGAATTTTGAATACTTAGCTGCAGTTTCCAGCTCTAGGGGATAATAGCTGAGAGAAAAACAACATTAACTAAGTTGTAGGATATGAAAGCATGCTGAATTTCCCCCTCTGAGTTTTATGTTCCTAGGCATTCAACAAGTCACTTTCCCTGTAGAACAAATAAGCTCTCTTGTACCAAATTATGAGCCTTAAAAAACCTGTCACGTTTCTCCTTTTGCCTTGAGTGCAGAGAAGCTTGGGGGAAACAGCGATCAATTTCAATAATTATTACCCTAGTTATCTGTTACATTCGGGCCTCCTCTGTGTGTGGCTTTGTGTTCTGCTTCCACAGTAAGGTTTTATTGCACATATGACTTTGCATCCCTCCTGGACATTCTCCCCTGCCGGGGCCCCTGGGACACTGCTCTCACTCGCTGCCCCCTGCCCTGTTTGTTTCTTCTTCCTTCTCCTCCACCTCCTCTCCCTACCTTTTTTTTTTTTTTTTTTGCGGTACGCGGGCCTCTCACTGTTGTGGCCTCTCCCGTTGCGGAGCACAGGCTCCGGACGTGCAGGCTCAGCGGCCATGGCTCACGGGTCCAGCCTCTCCACGGCATGTGGGATCTTCCCAGGCCGGGGAACGAACCCGGGTCCCCTGAATCGGCAGGCGGACTCTCAACCACTGCGCCACTAGCGAAGCCCCTCCTCTGCCTACCTTTTAAGTGCTAGGGTTTCTCAGGATTCCTGCCCCCCTCTTTCTCTGGACATGTAGCCCTTGGGTTTCTTGCACACTCTGAGGTTTTTATCTGCTGCCTGGATCCTGATGTCTCCTAAATCAGTATCTCCAGCTCCAACCTTTTCCTGAGTTTGATTCGCATTCAAATCAGTCAACTGCTTATTATGCAAATAGTGTTTGCAGTGTCCCTCTGATAGTTTACACTCAGCGACTCTAAATCTGAGCTCCTTGCCTTTCTCCCACTGCCTTGCTGCTTCTTCTCTTCCCAATCCTAGGGGACAGTTCAGGCAATGGCCCATTTTCGCAAGGAGGAAACTTCGAGTTATCTAAGACTCACCTCTTTCTCACCCCCCATTCAATGTCCGTATCCTCTTGATCTCCCTCCTAAGCATTTCTGGAATCTGTCTCTCTCCCTTCACTCTAGCTCTGAATTTCAGACCTGGAATCAGATAGATAGTAATCTCTTCTTGGCTGTTCTCTTATCCTCCTAACTGGATCATAACGTGCTTGAAATGTTTCTGTGGTTTCCCACTGCTTACAGAACTAAAGGGAGACTTAGCAGCATGAAGCAAAAGGCCTTCCGTGACTGGTTCCTGCCCATCTCCATGCCATCCCCTGCCACCCCCCACTTCTCATTTTACACCTTCACAGACGCTTGCCAGTTGAATGGGAACCATCCTGTTTCATGTTTCCATAACTTTGCTGATGTTCTTCTACCTAAAATGCCTTTACCATCTTGCTTTGTTAATTGTTACACAACCTTAACTCAGTTCAGGTGTTAACTCATTCAACAAACATTTATTGAGCACCAAGTATGTGTCAGGCAGTGTTGGAGTCCCACTGTTGAGCGGGCACAGAGGGACAGTGTCTTCATGGAGCTTAATTCTGATAGCACTCACTGAACTACCATGGGGCTAAGTGCCTCTCCCTCTGCCCACCCTCCCCGGCAGCCTGTCCATCCTGCATCCTTACCTTTGGCCTTTTAGGCTGAAATAAGCTTCTGGTCTCCCTCCTCTAGTGTACTGTAAATTTCATGAGAGTGGGACCATGCCATATTCATCTCTGCATTCTTGGTGTCCAGAACCATGCTTAGTACTTGGTAGATTCTCAGTATGGTTCCCTTGTTGAACTCAGCTATAAGTTATAAATCCATGACTCCATGTCTCAGCTTAAATTTCACATTCTCAAGGATGTGACCCTCTAGAACCGGTCAGCCATCCTTATGATGTACCTCTGACACGTTATACTATTTCTTCCCAGAATTTTGCACAATTGCTTTTTTACAACTATTTACATTATTTGTTTAAATTTGCTTTTCTGTACTAAGTTGTAAACTCCATCGAGAAGGTCGATGGTACAGCTAGAATAGTGCATGGCCTATAATAAATGCTTAATAAATATTTGTTAACTGATAGACTGACAGGTTTTCTTGCTGGAGAAAAGTCCTGAATGCATTACTGGGGCTTAAAGAAAATTTAGATTCAATTGCCTGCTGGCCTAATGCCTCACTCTACCCATCTATAAAATGGAGATGCTCCTGTGGGATAATACTGGACAGCAGATGAGCTTTAGATAAAAACGTACCAAAACAAATGTGCATAAATAAATTATGCAAAAAAAGGAAAGTTGGGATTAAAAGATTAAACACATCAACTGAAGTGTCTATTTCAGGGTGTTGCATTTTATTCTCCCACGGGAAATATAAACATTATCTTCTCTTTCTCCTTCCCAGCATCTGAGACGCCATTTCTTGTGCAAAATGGATTTGAATCAGAACAGGTAAACATTTTTGTGAAGTATATGACCTATAGTTTTAAAATCCACAATAAAGTTTTGTGGAAATGGACTGGGAGAGCAGATCTATCTAAGAGCGAAATACATTGCAACTGTTATGAAACAATGAGGGAATTTGTAGACTTGTACTCTTGGCAGAAATAACGTTGATATCGTTACGTCTATATGTGCAGACGCTTTGAAAAGAAAAAAGAAGTATAAACAAAAACATTGAAATGATTATGTGGTCCCTCTGCTACCCCAGAATTAGTGACATTCTACAGAATCAACACCTGTCACCAGCGTTCCTCTTATTTTCTGAGCTTATCCTTCATTCATTTGTATTATTATGAAAGTGACTCAAGCTGCTTCATGTGAAACCTTCAGGTAGTATAGACAGCCTATAAGGGAAAAGTGAAGGTCTCATTCATTCTTCCTTCTTCCCCTCCTCTCTCCTCAGAGAGAGAGTATTGCCCTGCTTCTGCTGCCTTGTAAGAGAAGGAACAGGAAGCTGAGGGGATGGAGCCTGGCCTGGCCAATGGGAGATGGTGTAGCCCCCAGGGAACTAGATGCTGCCTGTAGAGCAGTGATTCCCAGACTATTTGGTGTCAGGACCCCTTTATATTCATAAAAATTAAAACTGAGACATTAAAAACAATATGAATTCATTTAAAAAAGTATAACAAACCCATTACATGTTAACATAAATAATACTTTATGAAAAATAACTACATTTTCCTGAATGAAAAAATATGAGGGAGAAAAGTGGCATTGGTTTACATTTTTGCAAGTCTCATTAATGTCTGGCTCAACAGGAGATAGAGGTTCTCATATCTTGCATATTATGTTATCAGAGCACTGACACCTTCACATCACATGTCACATAACTGTAACCTCTGGGAAGCTTCACTGTACATCTCATGAAAGAATGACAGTAAAAATGGCAAATAATGTGTCCTGAAAATCATTTTGATCTCATGGGGGGGGGTCCCCTGGCTACACTTTGAGAACCACCACTGCAGAAAATTTGAAATTGAGTTCTACCTTCTCTTTCATCTGATTGCCTCTAGAAGTCTAAGTCAGCCAGGAAAAGAACTAACACACAGGTGTAGGTAGAGCTGAAAGGATTTAGGTGATGGTCAGTAAAGAGATTTGGCAGTGGAGGGCACAGCTTACAGGACAGTTATTTTTTTAATCTTCACACCCCACAACCCAACTGCCTGGTGTTTAAGACTTAGGAAAATCTGAGGGAAGGGTCTGGGTAAAATGTTTCAGATTTTCCACTTTTTTTTTTTTTTTTAAGTCTAATTCGTAAGGCTGGCTTTGTTTTGATCTTGAGACACATTGGGCAAAAGGGGGTGAGCTGCAGTGAAGCTGCCGGTCACTGGATGGTGTGCTAGTGACGGGAAACTCACAGGAGGATGCTGTTCGGAAATGAGTGACCCAGTCGCCTTCCCTGTGTCTCACCAGATAAAAATGACCAACAACTACAACCTGCTCATGATCATTGCTCCCTCCCTGGGACTTGTGCTGTTGGCATTGCTTCTGGCTTTTTTCCTTCGAGGTAAGGAGGGCAGGACCAGGTGGGATGAAGCCCTTCAGAGCTTTGGAAACTCTAGGGGGATCTGGGAGTGGATGGATTCTGCTTCCTGCCTGTTTTCCCCATTCCTTAGATTCCCACTTCTATCATTGCCTTCATCATCCCCGTCAAGGAGGTTAGAGGTAAACTCATTCTCCCCAAGATGCTAAAGGCTTTGAGCATCATCCTCCTGATAGAATTTACATTTTGGGAAAGAAAAGTAAAAGAAGAGCACCTTTATTTATTGGACACTTATTCTGTGCCAGTCCTGACGCTATATTCTTGACATATCTAACTCGTTTCATGCTCCTGACTGCCTTAAGGGGGAAGTACTATTCTTATCACTGTCTTGGGGTGGAGGAAACCCTGACCCAGCCTCTTCCTCTGGCTAGGAATGCCCCAGGAAGAGAGCCGTGAATCACCCCGGTCTTCTTATTTGTTCCCTTAAAGTAAAACTTCTTAACCTAGGGTCCACAGATGGACCTCAGGGGACCAGTGAATCCCTTACAATCGTGTGGAAAAGCACTTGTACATTCATATCTGCATTTTTTTAGAGGACAGGTGTCCATAGCTGTCATTAGATTCTTGAGCTGGTCCATGACCTTGTGTCTGCACTCCCCCGCTTTCAAAAAAAAAAAGCTTTAAAACATTGCAAAAAGAAATCATGAACCGGGGTTTATAGTTTTCATGCCAAGTATAGGCACGTAGCACCTGGTCCTGTAAAAATGGGGAAAAAATTGTTCTGTAGTCATTAACAGAAACTGATAGTAAGTGAGGAGCTCTGACTAGTAGTAACCATCTCAGCCTGTTTGAGCAACAACAGCGAAACTCGTGTGTCTCCACATCTATCCCTAGTGAACACTACAAAAGGAAATTTGGAGCTTAGTGGAAGTTTGTCATTAACCTTCATACAGAGGCATGTTACAGTTTGGGAAATTATGGGTACATGTCCTAAGGAAGTGTTTTAAAACCCAAGTGAGTACTTGAATTCAAATAACTCAAGAATAAAGCAGCTTAGGGAATTCCCTGGCCCTCCAGTGGCCCTCCCTTTCACTGCCGGGGCCTGGGTTCAATCCCTGGTCGGGGAACTAAGATTCCTCAAGCCTCACAGCCCGGCCAAAAAAAAAAAAAAGAAAGAATAAAGCAGCTTAACACCATTGCCCACGATGTCGGAACAACTCTGTGATTGATGAGCAGTAACTAGGGGCCTGAAGAAGCAATCATCTGATCTGGGGAAAGGAGTGGCTTTCTCTACCAAATCCAGTTCCTAAGATCCCACCTTTGGACCACCTCTGCTCTTCATAATGTTGCTCCGTCCTTCCCCCAGCATTTCACATAAGCACAGCTACTCTGCTTCTAACCTGGCCTTGTCTTTTCAGGGAAAGTCATGAAAACCAATTGTGTCCAGAAGCACACCAGGTAATTCATCTTGCATGACTGACTGTTGTAATGATTGTACAAGCTGTTACAAATGATTAGATACTACTCAGTGGTTCAATGACTTGTGTTTGTATTCTGATTAAATACACGGTTGGAGAAATGTGGCATTAGCGGTGGAAAAGGTGTGGGGATTCAGCTCACGTTAACCTCTGTCTTGGTTAACACTATGATATTTGTCCAAAATGCAAATACAGTGGCAGGTTGCATTAACAAAAGTATGACATGCAAAAGAAAGAAGGTGATATGTCATTCTACCCATTAGTTGTTCCACTCTGGGTGACTCACTTTAAAAGGTCATTGTTAAACTGGAGTTCACTGAGAGGAGAGTTGGCAGTATGGAGAATGAAAACACATGTATAGTATCATTCCTGGGATTTAATTCCTCTGGCAAATTAGACCACGGGAGCAGGATTTTTGTTTTTGTTTTTGTTTTTTCAGTACGCGGGCCTCTCACTGTTGTGGCCTCTCCCGTTGCGGAGCACAGGCTCCGGACGTGCAGGCTCAGTGGCCATGGCTCACGGGCCTAGCCGCTCCACGGCATGTGGGATCCTCCCGAACCGGAGCACGAACCCGTGTCCCCTGCATCGGCAGGCGGACTCCCAACCACTGTGCCACCAGGGAAGCTCGGGAGCAGTTTTTTGTTTTGTTTTTTAAATAATTTGAAGAGTCTCTGGAAAGGGATTTTGGATATCTGTCCTGTTATATAGCTTTTTGGTAAAGAAATGAAAAGATTTGGTGTAAACTGTGATGAAGACCTTGCTTTCACTTAATAATTGCATCAATACCACAATATCTATATTAACAAGTAAATATTAACAAGTAGTGAAACTGAAGGTTAGCAAGGTAACTTTTCAAAGTCATACTTGGAGATCCTCTTGGTAAATAAACACATTTAGATCATGATTTTATACTTTGCTAATACAGAAACTTTAAATCTCCTTATTATAATAGATTGGCAAAAGCCCTTTATCCCCTGTGGCCTCAGTTTTCCCATCTGTGAAATGTGAGGCTTGGACTGGATGGACTCTGAGCCCTTTTAACTCTAACAGCCCTTGATTAGGTGTTTTATAATCTAGCAGCAACCATTCATTCCTGGTCTTGGTGTTTCTCATCATCAGCCTCTCTTCTCTCTTTACAGGCTAGTCAGTGTTGGAGAAGGTAAAAATGTACTCGACGAAAGAGAAGATGAAGATGGTCTTTTCACACTCTAGAGTGCCCCTTTCTCTTAGGATTGAGGATGAGGATATGGTGTGTCAATTATCAAAATAAGTCTTAGAATGTTTTCTTGTTGTTGTTTTTTAAAAAAAATCTGTTGCCTTGGTGTCACTGATCCAGTCTTGCCTTAGTTTCACAAGTGAAAGTTACCTTAGAGACCACACCTTCTCATGGTTTAATCTTTGTAGCATTACTGCTAAGTGATCTTCCACAGTATAATTGAACACCTTCAGTGATGGTGAACTCACTATCACACCCAAGGAAGTTCATTCAATCTCAGGGCACTTCTGAGACTTAGAAATATTTAGAACAAAGTCTGTGTCCAGATAGCATCTGCCTGCTGGTCCTAGTTGAACTTGTGCTTACACAGAACATGTCTAAACTCTCTTCTACCTGGTAGCAGTGCTTCAGATACTGAAAGGAGAACCTCATGTTTCTCTAAATTGCCTTGTTTCTGGGACATGATTTCTGGTCCCTTCCCTACCCTAGTTGTCTTTGCCTTGCATACATTTGTATCTCTCCTTTTATGCCCAGATTTAAGAATTCAGTGCCCCACTCTGGGTATGGTATGAGCATCCCTGCGTTATTGATTGTCATCAATAACATATTGATGATATATTATGTATTGATTGTCATCAATAATGCAGGAAACGACATGGAATCACACCATCATTTTGACTCACCTCTAAAACGTCTAGGTTTTCTATTATTTTCTGTTCACACCTGAGTATCTTTAGAGGTGACCATAGTGTCACATCTTAATTCTTGCTTGGGGAATTTAATGTTGGAAACAGCCAAGAGTTCTTCAGAGTAAATTGTGGTGAATGACATGGATGTTCAAGCAGGGCCGGCACATGGATGTGACAGTGAGTCGGTCCAGGTCAGTTTCTCTAAATAAAGTTCATGGTAATTGACTCCTCAATAAGAATAGGTTTATTTAAACCTACTTGGAGAGCTAGTAGCACGAGGAACCATGGGAGAGAGGTTAAAACAAGCAGCTGATGACTGAATGGAAAGGATGTGCACCTGAGTGAGAGGCCTCTGGTTGGGCAGAAATGTGGAAAGTCAGCCAGAGCTGAAAGAAATTTGTCTGAAATACTTGCTGGTATGTTTGGGGCAGTAACCGCCTTAATAAAATAAGTGCACAGTCTTTCCAGGTAACCATACTTTATATTTCGACTCTCTTGACATTACTTTTAAGAGAGGGGGAAAAAAGCAGTCTTATGACTTGACTGCTACAGACTCTAGATTCCTCAAACTGTTAGTTCACACGGATCCAGCAGTTAATAAAAACATCCCCCTCTTACCTGAGCGCTTGGAGAACTACCTGCCCAGGGCAGCATGCCTTCTGCCTTACTCTTTTGGTGCCAAGGTGAGTGGCAGGTTTGGACTAAGTGAAGGAAATAATTAGCAGCACATGGGTTGCTTCTTTATTTGGCTTGACTTTCTCTGTGTTAACTGAAAATACTGGAAATGACTTGACCAGCCTGTTACATTCAAATTTAGAAACTGGGGGTGGGTGGGTGTGGGGCAATAGAGACAGGTACAGGGCTTCAGTGTCCCCATCTGGAAAATGGACTGGGACTAGGTGACCTTGTACAAACAGGTTTTAATATTTCATGGGTCATTGAGACTCCCCATCCTAACTTAGCTCACGATGCCTACCCACCTTCCCAAATGACCACCACCAGTGCCATGACCAACTTGGGTCTGACTAGAAAAGCCGACAGCAAATACCATACCCCCTAAACAGAACATCTCAGCTCAATGTGTATCTTTGTGTTTTGCAAGGGGCCATCTTCCGTCTTTTCCCAACTATATTTCTGCAACTCCTTGGTCAGATTCAGAAACATTTAAATGAGTAGTTGTAGTATTTTACAACGGGTAATGGCCTCCAGGGCCCTCTAGCCTAGTAGCTCTCAACCTCAGCTGAACACTGCAATTCTCTGGGGAATTTTTTAAAATATCAATTCCTGAGTCCTACCCTTTAGAAGATTCTTTTGTAATTGGTCTAGGGTGTGGCCTGGGCATCTGATTTTTTTTTTTTTTTTTTTTTTAATGCTCCAAGTGGCTCTAATGTGCAGCCAGGGCTGAGAACCACTGCTGTTGCTGCGTGGTTCTCAAACGGGGCACTTCAGACCAGCAGCCTGAGCATCACCTGGACCTTGTTAGTCATACACATTCTCATCCCTACACCACACCTACTGACTCAGAAACTCCCGAGTGGAGCCCCGTGATCTGTAGTTGAATCACCTTCCAGGTGATTATGATGCACCTTAGAGTTTGAGAACTATGGAAGCATAATAATCCCTAACAGGAGGATGGAGATTTTAAGAAAATACTCTCCTGTGACCAGGGCTCTGTGGTGGTGGGTGTGGCCATTGGGGTGGGGGGGCGCGGGGGAGTGGGAGTTTCCAGCAGCCAGCGCCCAAGGTCTGGGTGGACTCCTTGTCAGCCCTCAGTTAAGCTAGCATTAGTTCCTGCGTGGACTCTTAGGGTAGCTTCTAACCACCCTCACCAACTTCACTCCTTTCCATCTCCAATTTGTTTTCCATGCTGTGATAGAGGAATCTTCCCAACGCAGATGTGAGATTCCTGTCTCCTGATTTCCACCCAAGGGGGCATAGAAGAAGCACCCTTAGGCTCTGCCCAAGGCTGGGGTGGCAAACTCAGAGGATGGGCAGCTGATGCGGAGGAGTGAAGCAGGGGGAAGTGATGTGGCCTCTACTGAAATGGAAGCTTGTGTGTCCAATTACAGGCACTAACACTCACACTTGGTATTAAAATAATGTCCTAGGGCTTCCTTGGTGGTGCAGTGCTTGAGAGTCCGCCTGCCGATGCAGGGGACACGGGTTCGTGCCCCGGTCCGGGAAGATCCCACATGCCGCGGAGCGGCTGGGCCCGTGAGCCATGGCCACTGAGCCTGCGCTCCGCAACGGGACAGGCCACAACAGTGAGAGGCCCGCGTACCGCAAAAAATAAAAAAAATAATGTTCTAGGCAAGCAAAACATGGCCAGGAACTAGAACAAGGCAGCTAGTTTGAGACTCAAAGGTTTAGGGGGTGGGGAGTGGAAGTCACAGAATGATGAATTAATAAATATATAATTCTTATACTGAGACTCCTTGATCCGAGGAGTTTGCTGGGGCACTTGTTCCTCTTTCCCTCTCCGTGCAGTCAGGATGAATTGGTAGCAGTCTACAAACAACTCCCTAGTATCTATTGTGTAGGGGCCCAGAAGAGAGAATCACTTCCCTTAAGGAGCCTAAAAATCGAAATGAGACAAAACCCACCAGGGAAATGCAGTAGAAGGGAATCAGAGTCGTGTTTTTATTCCCACAAGGAAGGACTTTGATGGCGGCAGGGCTCTTACAGTTGATGTTTACATGGGGGGACCACAGTCAAACCTTGAGGATTTAAAGCAACCTAATTCTGCAACCTCGACCTTGGCCTTTCTAGACTAAAAGAAATGGATCACATCCCATCCTTAAGGAGCGTTTGCTATGTTCTGAGTGCTTCTCTACCAAGTGCGTCAAGGCAGTTTCTCATTGAATCCTCACAGCTGCCCCATGAAACAGTATATTACTCCCGAGAAAACAGAAGCAGAGAGAGGTGAAGAAATTTGCTCAAGGTCACATAGTCCTACCCGCTGTGACAGAGCCGCGTCTGAAAACCAGGCCTGAAGGACTCCAGGCTCTTCACCACTACCCCATACTTCACAGGATGGCCCTCGTTTAACACTTCAAGCGTTTGAAACTGAGACGCTGACCCGTGTTGGTCCGAAATGGGTTTTAGTTTACTCAGGTCCACGGCAACCTGAGTGTTGGGATGCTTCTCCAATGCCAACCCCTTTATAGCTCCATCTTCCCTTGCCCCCCGTATTTGTAACGCAGGATCTTATTTGCATTTCCCGAGGAAGCTGCTAGTAGAGAAGCTGGCAGGAACCTTAATGAAGCCAGGTGGACCCACTGAAATGGGAATGTGTTGAACTAAGTCGTGAAGAGCTGAAGTCAGCTGTCAGCGGGCTTAATGAGAGGTTAACAGGAATCCGGCAGTGGGCGGCTGGTGAGGCTCTTTGTTTCTCTAAAGAAAAATGAAAAGTTAAGTGGGCTCCCTGCGTGGAGGGAGGAAACCACTTGTAACCAAAAGGCTGGATCTGAAATAGAGTTTCATTTCGATTTGTCCACATGTTACAGTCTTAAGAAAAAGAAAAAAACAAGCACCGTGAGTTCTCGGCTCTCTGAGCACTAAAGGACAGCAAAGGGAAGTGTTCCCGAATATGATGAATGCGCATGCTGCTGTGAAGGAGCCTGGGGAGACCTGGAGATGGCTGCTCGCAAAACAGAAGGTGGGTTCACTTTCTAATTACGCTGAAAAGGTGTACTTCTGCAGTTGTAACTTTATCCGTGTTGCATAAGCAGTCGGGGGACGGGGGAGCAGGAAAGACCCTACACACCCTTCGATTCAGCTCTCATTTCTTAGCTGATGAAACTGAGGCCCAGAGAGGGGGAATGAATTACCCCAGGCTACACAGGAAACCAGTGCTAGAGCAGAGACCTAAACCATGTAACCCTAGATTTACCTCTAGGGCCCTGGTATAACCTTGTTCTTGGAATTTTCTAGTTTTACCTGCCTGATTAGTTACCCTTTGAAGTCACATTCTTTAAGTTCTTGTTGGGCATGCAACTCCGCATTTCTTTTCCATAAGCTATCTTTCCCAGCACACACTTGACCCTGAGGTGGACTCCTCTCAGAAAGAGGAATCGGAACACTGAAGTGCAAAGCTTGGCTGTTGCTCTCTTAGGGACGCCGCCATTAACTAGAGTGGCCAACTTGTCCTAGTTTTTTTTTTTTTTTGCAGTACGCGGGCCTCTCACTGCTGTGGCCTCTCCCGTTGCGGAACACAGGCTCCGGGCGCGCAGGCTCAGTGGCCATGGCTCACGGGCCCAGCTGCTCCGTGGCATGTGGGATCTTCCCGGACCGGGGCACGAACCCGCGTCCCCTGCATCGGCAGGCAGACTCTCAACCACTGCGCCACCAGGGAAGCCCTGTCCCAGCTTTAACAGTCAAAATCCTTGCATGGAAGAACCTCCCCTCGGTCCCTGACAAACTGGGATGGTTTGTCAACCTAAGTCCATAAGTAAATTAGAGATCAAAAACAACAACCTTCTGAGTTCTTTCATTCACTGCCCCAGCTCTTGACTTTATTGCAGGGATTGTTTTTTTTTCCTGTGACTTTGCAATTGGACCCAAGGGGAATTTAATTTCAGCTCCAGCATTAGAATAGACTGCAAAACCTAGATTCTAGACTCTTGTTATGCAAACTGTGGGCTTCAGACGATTATTGTCATCACCTGGGAGCTGGTTAGTAATGCAGAATATCAGTCCCACCCCAGACCCTCAAAATCTGCATTTAAATAAGGCCTGTGTGATTCACATGCACATTAAAGACTGGGAAGTACTTGTCTAAACCACTGATTTTCAAACTTGGCTCTACACTGGAATCTTGTGGGGAGCTTAAAAAAGTCCTGAAGCTGGACTCCCCTCTGCACTCTTGGTTTAATTGGCATGGGGGAGACCTGGGCTTCAGGAGATTTTAAAGCACCTCAGGTACTTCTAATATACGGCCATGTTTGCAAACCACTATTTTAAAGGGAGGACAGCTTTGCACCAGAAAGTAATGATGCTAATTAATCAGGTTAACTCTTGGCCCAAGTTATAGGTTTATGTGAGTCTAAAATTGTTCAAGAAGATCTGAGGAGACAAGGTAATGACCTCAATGTCCTAATTACTGTGGACATGAGGCCCATTAAAGTAATTAAAAACCAAGATATAATATTTGGTTTGTGGAAAGCGATAATGAGAAAACAGAAAAGATAAACAGAGAAGGAATGTCTGCGGTGGGGGGGACAGGGTAGTGCTATTAATCTCTTCAGAGGTATCAGAGGCATAATGAAGAGGTGGCACCAAGGTGATAAGAGAAACATGGAGGGGGGTTAAGTGGAAACCTTTGCTGCAGGACAAGGAACTTGGTCAAAAGGCAACTCTCTGCCCTCCAGTACCTAAATATAATGGGAGACCCTGTATATATGTGAATTTGGTGAAGGGAGTATGTTCAAGCAAGGGAGTACATTCACGTCTCTGTAGAAGGTCGCTGCTGGTCACAAGGAACAGATAGTTAATGGTTTTAGTGCTTTTCTAAGTATGTGAAGATGCAAGAATCCAGGTTCATAAAAGTTTTCTTCTGAAAATATCTAACTATCTGAAGGCCTGTTCTGCCTTTTTCCCCAGAGCACAGAGTTTCTCATTCCTGATCTCCACCCTGAACTTCTTTCAGGGTGTGTTGAAGGTCGGCAGCTACGGTGGCTCATCACTCAATCCTTGTAGAGCCAGGTGGTTAGTGACATTTTTTTTTTTTTTTTTTGCGGTACACGGGCCTCTCACTGTCCCGTCCGGAGCACAGGCTCCGGACGCGCAGGCTCAGCGGCCATGGCTCACGGGCCTAGCTGCTCCACGGCATGTGGGATCTTCCCGGACCGGGGCACGAACCCATGTCCCCTGCATCGGCAGGCGGACTCTCAACCACTGCGCCACCAGGGAAGCCCTAGTGACATTCTTTAGTTGGCCATGAGATATTAGAGTCTCTGTGACTTTCCTTGACTCTTCCTTCATGGTTGCAGATGGCTGCCACAGCTCTACTGTGCCCTCACACAAACACATCCCAAGCAGGAAGGACGAGGTAGATGGGAGATGGGACTTCTTCCCTAATATGATACTTATCTTTTGTCAAAAAGGGAAATGTTTCATAGAGTTTACCAGAAGACCTCCGCATATATTTCACTGGGTCACAGGCCCACCCTTAGGCAAGAGGGACTGAGGCTGTGCACATTGCCGTTCAGCCAAAACTTAGGATTAGTCAGCATGGAAGAAACTGGGAATGGCTATTGGGCAAACAGTCTTGATTTCTACCACATTCACTCATCTAACAAAAGCATATTGGGTGTCTCCTATGGGCCAAAGGGCCGTGTTGGGTGCGGGGGTATAACGATGAACTAGACAGACCTGCCTGGTCCCTGGTCCCAGACAGCTTACAGTCTACAAAGCCATTTCCGTCTTTATTATGCTAAATGCATAGTACAGAAATTTGAATCATTTCTAATGTACCTGAGAGGCAAAAAGAATGAAGAGAGAAAAAAGAATGAAAGTTTGGAATTCTGCATGCACACTTCCTGGAAGCTGTGGAACTGTGCCTTTGATGCAAGTGTCCGGCGTCAATGCAGGATGGGGGTGGAAACATTCTGCCCTAGGAGGTGATGGCCAATTAGAGTGAAAATTCTTAGCTACCGTGAAACTTTGTAAGCTGAGTGGAGAGTGGTCAGCTTGGTAAAAATGCAGTGTTAGAGTTATGGAAATGACCACTTCTGTATTTCTATGCTGTTTCATACTTTTCTAAGCATTTTCAAACACATAGCAGTCTGTGTCAGAGGAAGGGTGCATCTCCATTTTATAAAGGAGAAAAAGGGAAGCACAGAGAGGTCCAGTGACATTCCAGGTTCCCTCTGTCATGAGAACTAGAATCAAGTGTCCTCAATCCAGGAGTCAATATCACCTTCATGGGGTGCCTGCCATGTGCACCTAGCTTTGCACTTGGACCTACTCACAGGGCCAGCAGTCAGCACTAACATGATTTCAGGACTTCTGTGTGCCAGGCACTACCCTAAGCACTTTAAATGCACTGTTTTATTTAATCATAGCAACGTCTCTATGAGGGAGGTACCAGTTTTATCCGTGTGATAGATGAGGAAATGGAAGCTCAGATACAAAAAGTAGCTTGTCTGCAGTCGAGCTGGATTCAAACTCTGGAGCAGCTCCAAAGCCCAGGGCCTTAGCCCCTGTGCCCTGGCCCCTCCAGACACATAAAGTACCGTGGTGATCTCTCAATGATTATACTAGTGTGTGAGGTGGAAAGGACTATTCAGCTGGAAGTTGTAGGTTTCCCCCTAATAACCTCAGTAAAATCAGGTGTTCTCCCTGCCTACGTCTGTCTGAATACAACAGACCTGGAAATGGGAGTGGGGGGAATGTAAAGGACATGAAGCCAGAGGGTCTTTGGGCCTGAGCCTCACATTCTTGAAGAGACTAGAGTTTAAATTTACCAACAAATGAGGCTATGTTTTCAGGCATAGAGATTGAATGATCAGGATTGAACATTTAACGTATGCTCCAAAATGGCCTCCTCCCTCCCTATGAAGATATAACCTGAGAGACAGAAACAAAACAGAAAGAGAAAGGAAGTGGCCTGGAGAGCCTGCCGTCCTCCTCCCTGGCTTTGCCCTTATGCTGCCTTTTATCTCTGTTCTCCACCCGGTATCTCTCTTCCCTGGGCTCTGCTCTCTTTCCCTCCCCCTGCTCTTCCCTCTGAGATGCCTTCAGCATCTTATCTTCCTTCAGCAGCTCCATCAACAAAGTCCTATCATTTTTTTCCTCCTGATTCAGGATGCCTCTGCATCATTTTATTCTGTTCCTCTGAGCTTTGGTTTTCAATCTCTTCCTAAACTTAATCTCAGATCCTTCTTCACTGAGATGAAAAAAAAAACAAAAAACAGACTGAATGAGATTATACAACCTGACAATACCTTCTGACTGGGGGATCAAGATAATTAGAAAAGACAGCAGAGTCTTGCTTCCCCATAACGCCCTGGACATGCCATGGTGAAATAAGTTTTTAATTAACCAAAGACTCAGCAACAACTAATGCTACAATCTCCTCTTCATCCACCACCTTTTTAAAACAGTGGTTGAAAAATTCTGTAACACGTTGGTATATGGAAAGAACACAGGTCTTGGAGTCAAACTGGCCCAGAACCTGAAGCTGCTCTAGCCTGGCTGGGTGGCCCAGGACAAGTCATTTGGTTTCTCTTAGTCTAAGTTTCATCACCTGTAAATTGGGAATAATAATGGGACCCTCCTCATAAGTAAGCATTAAATGTAGCAATCCTAGGAAAGCACTGGCACAGGGTGGGTGCTCCATAAATAGTTGGTGCTGTTGTTGTAGTTCCCTCTCCAGCCCCAGCAAGTTCAGAGTCTATGTTTACTAAAACTTGCTGGCAGGACCTGCATGGCCCCCAGTGAGGATAGATCCTGGGTATCATGTTGAATCTGGGGGCTTCCAGTCTATCTCAGAAGCTGTGTGAATGATTTGTGGTTCTCATACTTTAGAGAGCCTAAGAATCATCTGGGAACATGTTAAAATACATATACCTGGGTCCAACCCCCAGGAGATGCTGATTCAATGAGTCTGGAATTGGGTCCTACTACTTGCGTTTTTATAACCTCACTTGGTGGAGTTCTGAAGCAGGGGGCACAGACGCTTTGAAGGTGGCTCAGAAGCTCACGATCAAACAGTGCTCCTATTAGCCATCCCGATTCCTGACCCCTCTGCCTTGCCATCCTTTTCTGAACTCTGACCCTGCTTTATCTTTGTTTGTCTCTGGGCCCTATGCTCAGCTCTGATTTTGCTCTTTTGTGGTCAACTGTGGTTGACGCCAGGGCATTGCCCACTTCATCTGTGGTTCTTACTCTCAGCTATTGCTCCTGGTTCACAGCTAATTTTCATGAACACCTCTAAGTTTTGGCTTTTGGCTTAATCCTGTTTTCCATCCTAAATTCCTCTAAGGTGATGCTGGCACTCTTGTGGCTTCTGCATATCTGTTGACAGTCGTCATTTGCTGTCCTCTCCTGCCTCTCATTTGTGTCTTTGGTACCAGCCACCCCTTTGGATTTCCAGTATGATGGAGATTCTTGGACCATGGCAAGGGCATCATTTCAAACTTGAATCATGATTTTAAAACACCAGGAATGTGGAATTAGACAATGTATTGAATGTTTATGTTAAAGTATGCTGGGTAATTTTCTATTTGAATTTTAAATCCATCTTATCTATCTTGGTTCATTGTGGGGCTTTTCTACCCCCACCAAATGATGAAGACTATAAGAAAATGCTCTGGTTTCTGCCTGGATCCTTACTTTTTTTAAAAAAAATTGTGGTAATACATATATACCATAAAATTTGCCATTTTATCCATTTTAATGTACAATTCAGTGGTATTGACTACATTCACAATGTTGTACAAAATTATGTATGTTATCTATTTTCAAAACTTCTTCATCATCCCAAACAGAAAGTCAGTAACAGTTAAGCAATAACTCCCCATTACCCCTTCCCTCAGCCCCTGGCAACCACCATTCTACTTTCTGTCTGAATTTACCTATTCTAGATATTTCATATAAGTGGAATAATATTTGTCCTTCTTTGTATGGCTTTTTCATACAGTGTAATGTTTTTAAGTTTCATCCATGTTGTAACAAGTATCAGAACTTCATTCCTTTTTATGGATGAATAACATTCCATTGTGTTTTGTTTATCCGTTCATCTGTTGATAGACACTTGGGGTGTTTCCACTGTTTGGCTATAATAGTGCAATGATCATTGGTGTACAAGTATCTGTTAAAGTGTCTGCTTAAGATTTTTGGGGTATATACCTGAGATGAAATTGCTGGGTCATATGGTAATTCTGTATTTAGCTTTTTGAGGAACTACCATGCCGTTTGGCTCAGGGGGTGCACCATTTTATATTCCCACCCCCAATGTACAAGCATTCCAATTGTTCTACATCCTCACCAACGCTTTTTACTTTCCTTAAAAATGAAAAAAAAAGAAACAAACAAAAAAAAACCTTAGCCATTCTAGTAGGTGTGAGGTGGTATCTGCTGGTTTTGATTTGTATTTCACTAATGGCTAATGATGTTGAACCTATTTTCATATGCTTGTTGGTCATTTGTGTATCTTCTTTGGAGAAATATCTATGTCCTTTTCCTATTTTAAAATTGGGTTTGTCTTTTTGTTGTTGAGTTGTAGGAATTCTTTATATTCCATATATTCTGGATATTCATTTCTTATCAGATACATGATTTAAAAATATTATCTCCCATTCTGTAGGTTGTCTTTTCACTTTCTTGATAATGTCCTTTGCACAAAAGTTTTTAATTTTGATAAAGTTCATTTCGTCAATTTTTTCTTCTGTTGCTTGTTATCTTAGTATCATATTTAAGAATCCATTTCCAAATCCAAGGTAATGAAAATATACCCCAATGTTTTCTTTTAAGAGTGTTTTGGCTTAGTCTTTTGTTGTTGTTGTTGAAGTATAGTTGATTTACAACATTGTGTCAGTTTCAGGTGTACAGCAAAGTGATTTAGTTACATATATATATTCCACTACTTGAGGTCTTTTCAGCTTTGTTTCTGTTGTCCTTTGTCTCCATAGGTTCTCACTCATGTTGTCTTAATTTCTTGTATGCCTGGCTATCTTGATTGTATGGAGATTATTGCATTTGGAAATTATTGGTATAAATAATTTGAGTCCCAGTATAATGTGATCTTCTCCAGAAAGAACCTTTTGAATTTGCTTCTGCCAAGCATTTTGTGTGTCACCAGTCTAGGACTACCAAAATTCAAGTTCAGTGCTTGAAGGTTTATGGATTAGTTAGATCACTTGGTGTGAGGTTGCAAGCCCATATGACAACAGGTTCATCCTTATCCTGAGGGTATAGCCCTTTTTGTCCTAGCTTATATTGGATAGTGGTTTATCGAAGTCCCTAACTTTGGTGGATTCTAGACCTTGACACCTTTCCTCTAACTTCATCAGGCAGCCCAAACCACAGCTTTGCAGATATCCCTTCCAGATTGGAAAATGCCTTTATGGCAAAAGAAACTATGAGTTCTAGACTTACTTCTCTGGTTTAGCATATTCTTTACTTTTAGGCCTAATGATTTTTCATTGTTTTGTTAGCCCTTTGGTAGTTGAAAGAATATTTTAAAATATTTTGTTCAGGTTTTTTGTGTCTTCAATTGGATGGTTGGCCTAAATTATCTAATCAATATTACCTAATCAACTGATTGTCCTTGAAAGTGTTTATTTCACCAATAGCCTTGCCAGTACCAATCATTTTCAAATTTATTATTTTCTTTGAAACAAAGAAACAGAACAAAAAGTTATATTTAGTTCCACAGTAAGATTCTAGTGTCTACTTAATAGGCTACCTTGATTTATTTTCAATCCAAAAAGTCTATTTCCTGGTATGTTGATATATTTAACCTGGAGGAGACTAGACCAAAGGGGATTTGATGTCTGTATACAAACAGTTGAAGGACTGCCATTGGGAAGAGGAAGTAGTCTTGTTCTGTGTGATTCTGGAATGCAAAGTTAGGACTGGGAATGGAAATTCCAAAAATCAGTTTATATCTAATGAAAGGAATGCTTTACTAGAACAACTTAGAATAATGATCAGTGGTGAATATTGTGGAGAGTAGGATTTTGGTCACCAAACATTCATTTGTTCTGCTTTTCCATTTGGACTGATTCCTTTGATATCTCTCTTCTTCCCTTTCTTTATAGTTCCACTGCAGCTGACTCATCCCCCCACAACCATGGCACGTAAACCGAGCCTGAGGTATCAGAACACTGCGTAGACCTACTCCACCCCTCTCAATCCACTGAGCAGGGATGGATTGCTGCTGTTTTTTTTTTTTTTCCTTTCTTGGGTATTTGCACTATTTGTGGAGCAGGTTTTTCTATGCGGGAGCCACTTTTTTTTTGTACAGGGGTAAGCTGGGATTTTTCAGGGAGCCCTACTTGGTGTCTCCTTCCTTATTTTCTTTTCTCAATCTATGCAAGCGGCTCTGGCCTCCATCATCTCCTGAGAGGCCAGAGGGCTGCCACCCCAGCTCTTGGGCCCAGGGGTAACGCCTCCTAGAGGGAGGGCACACTAGTTCTCTGGCATGCCCTGAGGCATGGGTGTGTGGGGGCAGGGGTAGGTGCAGGGGAGAGATGGCGAGGACTATTGTTGTCCTTTGGAGCTTGGTAAGGAGGGTGGGCCTAGGGCTTGGCAAGTGCCACTTCTGGCAGGTTTGGAGATTTCCAAATAAATCTTTGTTTATTGGTGGTAAAAAAAAAAAAAAAAAGTTCGAAGATGACGATTCCAATGAGAAGTTGTTTGGTGACGATGCCAGTGACAAGTTGTTTGAAGATTCTGATGAGAGAGGGACTGTGGGTGATTTAGGGAATGTTAAGGAGGAAGGGCCCCTGTCCACAGGCAGCAGCTTTGTCCTCAGTAGTGATGACGACGATGACAACGCTGTTTAATCCCTTAAACTTGCTTTGTAGGGTGGTTCCTCCATCTCCATTTTGCCTCTGCTCCAGGGTAATTACTAGTAGTGTTACATGAACGTGTGCTTAGAGGTAGGATGCCATCAGATTAATGCAGTGAAGTGTTCATGGTTACCTGTACTTAACGATTTTAAATATATGTGAACAAGTCAACTGGATTCTTGTCTTTTGTCAGATTTGTTAAGTGCGTGCAGAATAATATTTTTTAAAGTATTCTGATTGAAGTTTGTGATATTCAAAAATAAAAAATTTAAAAAAGCCCCAAGTTAGGCCAATTAGAGACAAAAAGAAACAATTCTGAGTTATCCAGGGTGATTATCTTTACCTGCTGGCCCTGAAGGAGGGAATAGAAAGCTGCAGCTGCCATTGTGCCACCACAAGGAGAGTCTACTTGAGAGAAAGAGGAGCTGAGAAGAAATATGGGGGAAAAGAACAAACCCTGGTGACATTGGTTAAGTCTTGATTATGCCAAAACTTAAAGTATGGACTTAGACTATTCATGCTCCGAGATATGTAGCAATAAATTCCCATTTTGCTTAAGCTAGTTTGAATTGGGTTTTCTGCCATTTGAAATGGAAAGATTTTTAACTAAAATGGGTAGTAAACCCCCCATTCACAGTAGTGTTTACACAGAAGAGGATGACCAGCCTTCAGAGTAGGGATGGAGGGGATACCCAGATTATGTGAAAGGTTGGCTTTGAGGACTTCCAGTTCTCAATTCTTGGCTTCTCCAAAACTCTCCTTTATTTGCTTTTGTTCTGCCCAGTGGGCTGGTAGTTTCAAAGAGACTCCAAGAAGCCTGTGTTGGCTATCCCTCAGGACCGAGCAATATAGAAGTAAATACATGTCCAGGCCTGGGATGCATATTTAATGGAGAAATACATAATGTTTAATCCTGAAATGAATGATTTATAGAAAGTTGGATTATTCACTTTGCACTTAACTTAGTTGCTTTGTTTAGCCAAAGCAAGGCTTCCTGACAGGATTTTCATCATAGTCTTGGCTGAGTAATGAGTTTCTTTGCCAAGATGAATTATTGATTAGACCTTTGTATCAGCTGCCTGGCAAATTAATGAAAACGGTTTCATTTTAAAGATGTACATATTCAGACATATGTGCACAAAAGACGTTTTGAGTACTGTACTTTAACTCTGCATCGGTTAATCATCCCATGAGTATTTATGGATCTGAGTTATATCATGGTGTTGGGTTATTTTTGGACCCAAATAAGTAATAGTTCCCATCTGTGGATATAAATATTTTCTCTCCTTTTGTTGTTATAATTATATATATTTTAGGTCCAGATGTTTAATTTCTTTTAAAAAATGGGAAAATTTCTTTTCAAATAAACTGAAATACCAAGTACTTAATGATGGCTTAACATTTATATGATGTGTTTAATTTTGTAAAATGTTTTATCTCAACTTCCCCAATGTATAATAGATAATTAACACTTAGAATGTACCAAGCACTTTGCTAGGGACATTACATGGGTTATATTATTTAATTCTCACACCACCCTACAAACCAGCTACTATTATTATTCCCGTCTTATAGTTGAAGAAGTTAAAGTCTTGGGAGGGCAATTAGCTTACCCAGAACTACAAAGACTCACATAGGCATAAACCAGGGCATAAACCCAGATGTTCTGATCCTGGAAGCCAAGCTTTTAACCCATATCCTAAATAAATGCTACAAATCCCATGGGTATTACAAATTTAATATCGCCATCTGCATGGGAATCTCACATTCTATCAGTAATCTTTGTGAAGTTATGTCATTATTACCCCTATTTATCAGGGGAGGAAATTAAGACACGGAGAGATAAAATGACAAGGCAAGTAGTCACACTGCTTTCTATTTGGCTATAATACCTTTCATCATCAAGAGAAATCAAAGACACAGACCTACTTGAGAATGGACTTGAGGATATGGGGAGGGGGAAGAGTAAGCTGTGACAAAGCGAAGGAGAGGCATGGACATATATACACTACTAAACGTAAAATAGATAGCTAGTGGGAAGCAGCCGCATAGCACAGGGAGATCAGCTCGGTGCTTTATGACTGCCTGGAGGGGTGGGATAGGGGGGGTGGGATAGGGAGGGTGGGAGGGAGACGCAAGAGGGAAGGGATGTGGGAACAGATGTATATGTATGACTGATTCACTTTGTTATAAAGCAGAAACTAATAAAATAAAAAAATAAAAAATAAAAAAAGAGAAATCAAAGTATTATCTCTAGATTAGATAGGACTTTCACTGAGGCAAGAAATCATTCTTTTGAGTCCCTTCACAATACTTCATACAGTTATAATGGAAATAAAATTTAAACAATAAGGCAAATGTAAAAAATATTAAAGTATTTCATTTTCTCTAAATCAGACTGTAAACCTATAATCTGGGAGGCTGTAGGGAAAGTAAATTTCAATCATTTTGGGAGGCTCCCCTCCCTTTCCCAGGGGTCACATCCAAGTTTTGGAGACATGAGTTGTTGCCAGAAAGTGGGGGAAATATTCCTTTATTTTTAATCCATCACAGCCTCCACTGAAATCTCCATTACCAAACCTGAGTGGGGAGAGTGGGGTCTCTTGAATACAAATGTCTCAGTTGCTTTTGTGCCAAGCTTGTTCTGAGAATATTTGTTTACCCAGGTGGGATCTCCAACTCATCTGGTCTCCCCAGGTAGGCGTACCCCTCTCCAAGAACAGACCACATCTCTTAAACCCCACAGGGCAAAGGTCTCCACAATTTTGTGGATTATCTCCATCTCCTTGCCCATACTTGGGGCATCTCATCTTTTTTTCTCTTGCTTTAACCTTTCTGTTGCATTGACACTGCTCTCTCTCTGCCCTTATTGCCACCCTCCAAATTTGAAAACAAGTACAAGATCCTGGAAAAGAGAAGTTAAGAATGTTCTGAGGACAACTTTTTCTCTTAACTTTGTAACACAAACTTCCCCAGAAGCATGGGAGCACAGAAGTCCCGCTACCTGGTCTGGGTGCCATGATAAGACAAACAGAAAGAAGAAAACATGAACTATAACTCAATAAACATTCTGCCATGTGATGCGCTCCTTTCACTTCCTTCTCAAAGAAGAGAACCAGCAAAACAGCCATGATTGAATCCTGCCCTCTTCCACATCGAGAATACTGATTTCAAGTCCATGTGCTGCTCTTTATTTTATTTTATTTTTTTATAAATATATTTTTATTTATTTTTTTAACATCTTTATTGGAGTATAATTGCTTTACATTGTTGTGTTAGTTTCTGCTGTATAACAAAGTGAATCAGCTATATGTATACATATATCCTCATATCCCCTCCCTCTTGCATCTCCCTCCCACCCTCCCTATCCCATCCCTCTAGGTGGTCACAAAGCACCGAGCTGATCTACCCCTGTGATGCAGCTGCTTACACTAGCCATCTATTTTACATTTGGTTGTGTATATATGTCAGTGCTGCTCTCTCACTTCGCCCCAGCTTACCCTTCACCCTCCCCATGTCCTCAAGTCCATTCTCTATGTCTGCGTCTTTATTCCTGTCCTTCCCCTAGGTTCATCAGAACCTTTTTTTTTTTTTTTTTTTAGATTCCATATATATGTGTTAGCATACAGTATTTGTTTTTCTTTTTCTGACTTACTTCATTCTGTGTGACGGACTCTAGGTCCATCCACCTCACTACAAATAACTCAATTTCATATCTTTTTATGGCTGAGTAATATGCCATTGTATATATGTGCCACATCTTCTTTATCCATTCATCTGTCGATGGACACTTAGGTTGCTTCCGTGTCCTGGATATTGTAGATAGTGCTGCAATGAACATTGTGGTATGTGACTCTTTTTGAATTATGGTTTTTTCAGGGTATATGCCCAGTAGTGGGATTGCTGGGTGATATGGTAGTTGTGTTTTTAGTTTTTTCAGGAACCTCCATACTGTTCTCCATAGTGGCTGTATCAATTTACATTCCCACCAACGTGCAAGAGGGTTCCCTTTTCTCCACACTCTCTACAGCATTTATTGTTTGTAGATTTTTTGATGATGGCCATTCTGACCGGTGTGAGGTGATACCCCATTATAGTTCTGATTTGCATTTCTCTAGTGATTAGTGATGTTGAGCATCCTTTCATGTGTTTTTTGGCAATCTGTATATCTTCTTTGGAGAAATGTCTGTTTAGATCTTCTGCCCATTTTTGGATTGGGTTGTTTGTTTTTTTGATATTGAGCTGCATGAGCTGTACAAAAAACTTGTATATTTTGGAGATTAATCCTTTGTCAGTTGCTTCATTTGCAAATATTTTCTCCCATTCTGAGGGTTGTCTTTTCGTCTTGTTTATGGTTTCCTTTGATGTGCAAAAGCTTTGAAGTTTCATTAGGTCCCATTTGTTTATTTTTGTTTTTATTTCCATTTCTCTAGGAGATGGGTCAAAAAGGACCTTGCTGTGATTTATGTCAAAGAATGTTCTTCCTATGTGTTCCTGTAAGAATTTTATAGTGTCTGGCCTTTCATTTAGGTCTTTAATCCATTTTGAGTTTATTTTTGCATATGGTGTTAGGGAGTGTTCTAATTTCATATTTTACATGTAGCTGTCTAGTTTTCCCAACACCACTTATTGAAGAGGTGTCTTTCTCCATTATATATTTTTGCCTCCTTTATCAAAGATAAGGTGACCATATGTTTGTGGGTTTATCTCTGGGCTTTCTATCCTGTTCCATTGATCTATATTTCTATTTTTGTGCCTGTACCATACTCTCTTGATTACCATAGCTTTGTAGTGTAGTCTGAAGTCAGGAGGCCAGACTCCTCCAGTTCCATTTTTCTTTCTCAAGATTGCTTTGGCTATTTGGGGTCTTTTGTGTTTCCATAAAAACTGTGAAATTTTTTGTTCTAGTTCTGTGAAAAATGCCAGTAATAGTTTGATAGGGATTGCATGGAATCTGCAAATTGCTGTGGGTAGTCTAGTCATTTTCACAATGTTGATTCTTCCAATCCAAGAACATGGTATATCTCTCCATCTGTTTGTATCATCTTTAATTTCTTTCATCAGTGTCTTATAGTGTTCTGCATACAGGACTTTTTTCTCCTTAGGTAGGTTTATCCCTAGGTATTTTATTCTTTTTGTTGCAATGGTAAATGAGACTGTTTCCTTAATTTGCCTTTCATATTTTTCATCATTAGTGTATAGGAATGCAAGAGATTTCTGTGCATTAATTTTGTATCCTGCTACTTTACCAAATTCATTGATTAGCTCTAGCAGTTTTCTGGTAGCATCTTTAGGATTCTCTATATATAGTATCATTTGATCAGCAAAAAGTGACAGTTTTACTTCTTCTTTTTGAATTTGGATTCCTTTTATTTCTTTTTCTTCTCTGATTGCTGTGGCTAAACATCCAAAACTATGTTGAATAATAGTGGTGAGAGTGGGCAACCTTGTCTTGTTCCTGATCTTAGTGGAAATGGTTTCAGTTTTCACCATTGAGGACGATGTTGTCTGTGGGTTTGTCATATATGGCCTTTATTACGTTGAGGAAAGTTCCCTCTATGCCTACTTTCTGGAGGGTTTTTATCATAAATGGGTGTTGAATTTTGTTGAAAGATTTTTCTGCATCTATTGAGATGATGACATGGTTCTTATTCTTCAATTTGTTAATATGGTGTATAACGTTGATTGATTTGCATATATTGAAGAATCCTTGCATTCCTGGAATAACCCCCACTTGATCATGGTGTACAATCCTTTTAATGTGCTGTTGGATTCTGTTTGCTAGTATTTTGTCGAGGATTTTTGTATCTATGTTCATCAGTGATATTGGCCTGTAGTTTTCGTTCTTCGTGACATCTTTGTCTGTTGTAGAATGAGTTTGGGAGTGTTCTTCCCTCTGCTATATTTTGGAAGAGTTTGAGAAGGATAGTTGTTAGCTCTTCTCTAAATGTTTGATAAAATTTGCCTGTGAAGCTATCTGGTCCTGGACTTTTGTTTGTTGGAAGATTTTTTTTTTTTTTTTTTTTTGCGGTACACGGGCCTCTCACTGCTGTGGCCTCTCCCTCTGCGGAGCACAGGCTCCGCACGCGCATGCCCAGCAGCCACGGCCCACGGGCCCAGCCACTCCGCGGCATGTGGGATCCTCCCAGACCGGGGCACGAACCCGTGTCCCCTGCATCGGCAGGCGGACTCTCAACCACTGCGCCACCAGGGAAGCCCTGTTGGAAGATTTTTAATCACAGTTTAAAATTCAGTGCTTGTGAGTGGTCTGTTTTTATTTTCTGTTTCTTCCTAGTTCAGTCTCAGAAGGTTGTGCTTTTCTAAGAAAGTGCCCATTTCTTCCAGGTTGTCCATTTTATTGGCATGTAGTTTCTTGTAGCAGTCTCTCATGATCCTTTGTATTTCTGCAGTGTCAGTTGTTACTTCTCCTTTTTCATTTCTAATGCTGTTGATTTGAGTCTTCTCCCTTCTTTTCTTGATGAGTCTGGCTAATGGTTTATCAATGTTGTTTATCTTCTCAAACAACCAACTCTTAGTTTTATTGATCTTTGCTATTGTTTCCTTCATTTCTTTTTCATTTATTTCTGATCTGATCTTTATGATTCCTTTCCTTCTGCTAACTTTTTTTTTTTTTTCTTCTTCTTTCTCTAATTGCTTTAGGTGTAAGGTTAGGTTGTTTATTTGAGATGTTTCTTGTTTCTTGAGGTAGGATTGTATTGCTATAAACTTCCCTCTTAGAACTGCTTTTGCTGCATTCCTATAGGTTTTGGATCATCATGTTATCATTGTCATTTGTTTCTAGTTTTTTGATTTCCTCTTTGATTTCTTCAGTGATCTCTTGGTTATTTAGTAGCATATTGTTTAGCCTCCGTGTGTTTGTATTTTTTACAGTTTTTTTTTTCCTGTAATTGATATCTAGTCTCATAGCATTGTGGCCAGAAAAGATACTTGATATGATTTCAACTTTCTTAAATTTACCAAGGCTTGATTTGTGACCCAAGATATGATCTAACCTGGAGAACGTTCCATGAGCACTTGAGAAGAAAGTGTATTCTGTTGTTTTTGGATGGAATGTCCTATAAATATCAGTTAAGTCCATCTTGTTTAATGTATCATTTAAAGCTTGTGTTTCCTTATTTATTTTCATTTTGGATGATCTATTCATTAGTGAAAGTGGGGTGTTAAAGTCCCCTACTATTAGTTTTTTTGTCAATTTCCCCTTTTATGGCTGTTAGCATTTGCCTTATGTATTGAGGTGCTCCTATGTTGAGTAGATAAATATTTACAATTGTTATATCTTCTTCTTGGATTTATCCCTTGATCATTATGTAGTGTCCTAGTCTCCTGTAGTAGTCTTTATTTTAAAGTCTATTTTGTCTGATATGAGAATTGCTACTCCAGCTTTCTTTTGATTTCCATTTGCATGGAATATTTTTCCATCCCCTCCCTTTCAGTCTGTATGTGTCTCTAGGTCTGAAGTGGGTCTCTTGTAGCCAGCATATAGATGGGTCTTATTTTGGTATCCATTCAGCCAGTCTATGTCTTTCTGGTTGGAGCATTTAATCCATTTCCATTTAAGGCAGTTATCGATATGTATGTTCCTATTCCCATTTTCTTAATTGTTTTGGGTTTGTTTTTGTAGGTCTTTTCCTTCTCTTGTGTTTCCTGCCTAGAGAAGTTCCTTTAGCATTTGTTGTGGAGCTGGTTTGGTGGTGCTGAATTCTCTTATCTTTTGCTTGTCTGTAAATATTTTAATTTCTCCATTGAATGTGAATGAGATCCTTGCTGGGTGGAGTAATCTGGTTGTAGTTTTTTCCCTTTCATCACTTTAAATATGTCCTACCACTCCCTTCTGGCTTGCAGAGTTTCTGCTGAAAGATCAGCTGTTAACCTTATGAGGATTCCCTTGTATGTTGTCACTTTTCCCTTGCTGCTTTTAATTTTTTTCTTTGTATTTAATTTTTGATAGTTTGATTAATATGTGTCTTGGCCTGTCTCTCCTTGGATTTATCCTATATGGGACTCTCTGCACTGGACTTGATTGACTATTTATTTATTATTTATCCTATATGGGACTCTCTGCACTGGACTTGATTGACTATTTCTTTTTCCATGTTAGGGAAGTTTTCAACTATTGTCCCTTCAAATATTTTCTCAGACCCTTTCTTTTTCTCTTCTTCTTCTGGGACCCCTATAATTTGAATGTTGGTGCACTTAATGTTGTCCCAGAGGTCTCTGAGACTGTCCTCAATACTTTTCATTTCTTTTTTCTGCTGTGCGGTAGTTATTTCCATTATTTTATCTTTCAGCTCACTTATCCCTTCTTTAGCCTCTGTTATTCTGCTACTGATTCCTTCTAGAAATTTTTAATTTCATTTATTGTGTTGTTCATCATTGCTTGTTTGCTCTTTATTTATTTATTTTTTGTGTGTGGTACACAGGCCTCTCACTATTGTGGCCTCTCCCGTTGCAGAGCATAGGCTCCGGACGCGCAGGCTCAATGGCCATGGCTCACAGGCCTAGCCGCTCCGCAGCATGTGGGACCTTCCCAGACTGGGGCATGAACCCGTGTCCCCTGCATCGGCAGGCGGACTCTCAACCACTGCGCCACCAGGGAAGCCCTTGTTTGCTCTTTAGTTCTTCTAGTTCCTTGTTAAATGTTTCTTGTATTTTCTCCATTCTATTTCCAAGGTTTTGGATCATCTTGACTATCATTACTCTGAATTCTTTTTCAGATAGATTGCCTATTTCCTGTTCATTTGTTTGGCCTGATGGGTGTTCACCTTGCTGCTTCATCTGCTGCATATTTCTCTGTCTTCCCATTTTGCTTAACTTATTGTGTTTGGGGTCTCTTTTTCGCAGACTGCAGGTTTGTAGTTCCTGTTGTTTTTGGTGTCTGCCCCCAGTGGGTAAAGTTGGTTCAGTAGCTTGTGTAGGCTTCCTGGTTGAGGGAACTGGTGACTGTGTTCTGGTGGGTCAGCTGGATCTTGTTTTCTGGTGGGCAGGGCTGCATCTGGTGGTCTGCTTTGGGGTGTCTGTGTACTTAGTATGATTTTAGGCAGCCTCTCTGCTAATGGGTGGGGTTGTATTCCTTTCTTGCTAGTTGTTTGGCCTGGGGCATCCAGCACTGGAACTTGCTGGTCCTTGGGTGGAGCTGGGTCTTAGTGTTTAGATGGAGATCTCTGGGAGAGCTCTCACCGATTGATATTACATGGGACCAGGGGGTCTCTGGTGGTCCAATGTCCTGAACTCAGCTCTCCCATCTTAGAGGCTTAGGCCTGACACCAGGCCAGAGCACCAAGACCCTGTCAGCCACGTGGCTCAGAAGAAAAGGGAGAAAAAAAGAAAGAAAAAAAAACACAAATACATAAATTAAAAAAATTATTAAAATTAAAAATTAAAAAGTAATAAAAAAAGAAGAAAGCAACCAAACCAATAAATCCACCAATGATAACAAGCACTAAAAACTGTACTAAGATAAACATAAAAATCAGAATCAAGTCAGTCACAGACAGCAAACTCCAAGTCTACAGTTGCTCCCAAAGTCCACTGCCTCAGTTTTGAGTTGATTCGCTGTCTGTTCAGGTATTCCACAGATGCAGGGTTCCTCAAGTTGATAGTAGGGATTTAATCCACTGCTCCTGAGGCTGCAGGGAGAAATTTCCCTTTCTCTTCTTTGTTCGCACAAGTCCTGGGGTTCAGTTTTGGTTTTGGACCCGCCTCTGCGTGTAGCTTGCCCTCAGGCTTCTGTTCCCACCCAGACAGGAAGGGGTTAAAGCAGTGGCTGATTAGGGGGCTCCGGCTCACTCAGGCCAGGAGGAGGGAGGGGTATGGTAGTTATAATTGGAAATGTGGGGTGAGCCTGCTGTCACAGAGGCTGATGTGACATTGCAACAGCCTGAGGCATGCCATTTGTTCTCCCAGGGAAGTTGTCCCTGGATCACGGGACCCTGGCAGTGGTGGGCTGCACAGGCTCTCTGGAGGGCAGGTGTGCATAGTGACCTGTGCTTGCACACTGAATTCTTGGTGGCTGCAGCAGCAGCGTTAGCGTTTCATGTCAGTCTCTGGGGTCTGAGCTGATAGGGGCGGCTTGCACCTGTCTCTGGAGCCCATTTAGATGGTGCTCTGAATCCCCTTTACTCACGCACTCCGAAACAATGGTCTCTTGCCTCTTCGGCAGCTCCAGACCTTTTCCTTGTCATACTCCCGGCTAGCTGCGGCGCACCAGCCCCCTTCAGGCTGTGTTCACGCAGACAACCCCAGTCCTCTCCTTGGGATCCGACCTCTGAAGCCTGAGCCTCAGCTCCCAGCCCCCGCCCACCCCGGCTGGTGAGGGCTGGTCGGCACCGATCCTCTGTGCAGGAATCTCTCTGCTTTGCCCTCCACACCCCTGTGGCTGTGCTCTCCTCCATCGCTCCGAAGCTTCCCCCCTGTCACCCCCCATCTCCTCCAGTGAAGGGACTCCCTAGTGTGTGGAAACCTTTCCTCCTTCACAGCTCCCTCCCACTGGTGCAGGTCCCGTCCCTATTCTTTTGTCTCTGTTTTTCTCTTTTGCCCTACCCAGGTACGTGGGGAGTTTCTTGCCTTTTGGGAAGTCTGAGGTCTTCTGCCAGCGTTCAGTAGGTGTTCTATAGGAGCTGTTCCACATATAGATGTATTTTTGATGTATTTGTGGGGAGGAAGGTGATCTCCACTTCTTACTCCTCTGCCATCTTGAAGGTCCCCCCTCTGTGCTAGTCTTTAAAAAGGTTGTGAGCCTACTAAAGAAATTTCAAACAACATCTTAAGAGGAACTGGGGATGCTTAACTAGAGAACAAAAGCTAGAAGCCTACGCTAAAGGAGAGGGGTGCTGAGGGGCTTAGAAGAAGAGGCAGTCCCAGGAAGTAAAAGTGACCAGAAAGCAGATCTGTGATCCATAACCTCAAGGAAACTTCTAGAGAGCAGGTGGAATGGTTTTGCTAATAATGGTGATATTCAGGGCCTGAAGGCTAAGGTGTCAGGGTATTATAAAAGGGATATTTAAATATAATTTAGGGTACTTGATCTGTAAGGATCAAGTTTAAAGAGACATTTTACCCTGGATTCTGTGTTTAAAGTAATCAGCTATATTGATAGCCACTGTGGCTTGTGGAAAACCAAGATGGTTATCCCTACATGACAAATACCAAAAAACCTAAACTATTTCATCTTCACAGATTCTGTAGGTATGCATGTGTGTGTGTTATCTTTTCTGGGAAGGAGCCAGATATCTCGAGGAAAGCTCAGGCTTCCTGACATCTGTGTCTTTAGAGTTACTAAGTGGGCTCCCTGAAGCAGAGTCAGGGAAATGCAGACCAGCTGGCCCCAATTAAATGTAGGGTCTTCTCGCAGAGTGATGGGTGGCTAGGCACAACTAGGAAAGACAAAAAGATCTAAAGAGGCTCTGGCACAGGTGGCCTGTGTAATCCAGTGGTCAATAAAGGGGGAAATTGGAGGGCATTTTTATCTGTGATCTGGAGATGTCTTAGTGGAGGTTATTTTTCTCATTGAGAGAACGGTAGACCTTCACTGCCTAGGCTGGGACTTAGAAGATGGTCTAGTTCTGAAGTCTTCATGTTACTGATGAGTGAGTGAGATCGGAAAGGGCAGGGAACTTGCCGGACTGAAGACCAAGTTCGTGATTCAGGCTTCATTGCAGGCTTCTTCTACCTTCCTCCCCTGGATGCAGGGTGAGCTGGGATGTTGTGCTTCTCTGCAGGACTGTCTTCCCAAAGCATCAGTGTCATGCCAAGATTTGAGAAAATAGTAATGTTGAACATTTTGTAAGGCAAAGCTGAAAGGAGAGGGCCTCCTCTTTTCTACTTCTTTGTATTCAGTGCAGCCAGCATTTCTCATTAGTGCTGCTCACTCTCAGTGCTCCTTAAATTGTATGTGCCTGTGAATTGCCTGAGGATCTTGTTAGAATGCAGATTCTGCAGGTCTGGGGCAGGGCCTATGACTCTGCATTTCTGACGTGCCCACAGGTGCTACTACAGCTTTTACCTGGCTTCCTGGTGAAGGGGGGGCTGAAACCAGAGCCCAGGCTCAGCGTTCCATCCTTCCTAGCACTGGCAGCACCAGCGCTGCCTCTTTTTTTTTTTTTTTTTTTTTGCGGTACGCGGGCCTCTCACTGTTGTGGCCTCTCCCGTTGCGGAGCACAGGCTCCAGACACGCAGGCCCAGCGGCCATGGCTCACGGGCCCAGCCACTCCGCGGCACGTGGGATCTTCCCGGACTGGGGCACGAACCCATGTCCCCTGCATCGGCAGGCGGACTCTCAACCACTGCGCCACCAGGGAAACCCAGCGCTGCCTCTTAATGACCTGCACCTGGTGGACTCACCTGAGTCAGGGCCTCACAGATCTCGTGTGAACTCATTATAGGGAGAACGAGGTGGGGCGGCCATTTTCACTCTGCTTCCCTTTCTGCAGAGAGAGCCGCCCAGGTCAGCGTTTGGTAACAAATCCCCTTTTGGTGGAAGCTCCGGAAGAGGCTCCCGGTAAGTTAATTCGGCAGTAGATACTGTTGCTGTTTGTTCCTATTGCATTTATTTCTATAGTCTCTCAGATACTCTGACTTAACAATGTTTGTTGAATGGAATTAGGGCAAATTCTCTGATTGAGGCTTTGGGGGCTTCCTCATTGCTTTGTAAGACTGAGTGTGTCAGACCTTCAGACTACTAATACTGTCTTTCCTCTCTCTGCCCACTCTTTCCACCCTACCAAGAAAACCTATTTGAAGCTTCCAGAAGTTCGTTCTGAGAATTTCATTACTGTTGTGCCATTCATAATTAACTACTTAACCTCTGTGGATGGCAATAAGTATGATTTTGAACAGTCCCACTGGAATAAAATTGCAGGGTTAATATCTCTGCTCTTGGTGAGTAATTGGAAAAATGGTATCCTGGTAATAAGCCATTAGCAGAAAACTAGTTTTCAGCCAATTTTCATAGAATAGAAGAAGTCAAACAGTGACTAGAATAATTTCATTGTAAGTTTTGTTTCCCCTGGCTCGTTCACAGCTGGGGCAAACCTTTGGGCACTGAATTCTGAGATTGAGCACAGAATTTAAAAGCAGTGTTCAACCAGAGCTCTCTGATACAAGTGCAACCATCTACAGCCCCCTTTGTAGCTGAAAGAGTGCAATACACACTGCTATGCGTTTTTCTTCCTCATTGCACTGAGTGTAGTGGTGGTTTCATCCCAGCATACATAGATAAGCTTCATGGATATTTTTTAAAGCATTGAATGGTGCTCATCTGCCTGGAGAATCCATAATTGAATAACCATCACGAGTTGGTGGGCTTTTAGGATGTTTCCCAGTATCTTGAACTTGCAGTTTTAGGGAACAGAGTGGGATACATGGGGTTCGGAAGCTCATGGTTCCCCGAAGCTAGATGAAAGAACAGTCTGCGTGAAAGCTGGTCAGGCCCAAACTTTGGAGTCTTCTAGAAATTCTTACTGAGAGGAGATGTTTTTGCCAAACTGGGAGCCATGAAGACAGAGGGGAACTAAGAAGGTTTTGTGGAGGCAGAGGAATGAACCACCAGTGTTCAGGTTCTGGGAGATGGGCCGAGAGGTTGCAGCAGATAAACGTCTCTCTCTGGATTGGGGAGAGCTGCCCTGGCGTCAGTGGCTGCATTCATGAGCTGGCAGTGCCTTCACCTAGGGAAAGGGGCCATAGAGTATCAGGGTCACCTAACAACTGGCTGGCACTGTCGCTGAGCAACCCAAGTAGAAGGGGAAAGAGTTTGCTAAGGGAGGGAGGCTGGGAATGCGTACAACCATTTCCAGGCCTGGCTTACTGAGCAGGGCTGCTCCTAAGAGCCGTTTGTGCTTTTTGCTTGTTCTTGCAAGTTACATAAGGTTTAGCTGTGTGGCTGTATCTGCTCTTTCAGTACCTCATTTATAGTTAAAGGTGTCTGGAGCCTGGCGGCAACTCGGTGAATTTTAGCTGATACTCGGGTCCTGTCTTTCTGATATCCTGTTACCATGTTGTCCCTCATGTTCTGCTGTTGCAAACAGCTCTGTTTCAAATGCCATTCTTGGAAGCCAGCATGTTCCAAACAGCATCGTATGTCTTGCCTTGCCTTCCGGGGCTTCCTCGTTTCCGTCGTCCGCTTTAGGCCCTCATTGTAGCCTGAATGTCACAGTAACCTCTTGACTGGTTTCTCAGCCTATGGTGTTTCCCCCGCATTGATTCATCAAAGACCAAGGCTTCCAGGAAGTTGTTTAAACCACAGCTCCAATCAAGGTCCTCACTTTCTTCAAAACCTTTGCTGGATTGCCTTGCCCAGGGATACCATCACCGTGCCTGAGCTGGACATTTAATGGATTCTGTGGGCTGTCTGTCCACCCTTCCCACCACCTCCCCTTCCAGGTGGAGCTCTTATCATTTCCCCTGAGTGCCTGTTACTAGACCCAAATGGTCAGAGTAGAGGCTAGAATCTAGGTCCTCCTCCCTGCCTTTCTGGATTATCTCACTGCTCTACATCCTACAAGACAGACAGTTTGAAAAACAAGCTCCACATCTTTAATAAAACAGAATATATGAGGACTGGCATTTTCTGGGTTAACTGCATTCCCTATAACATTCAAACTTTCTTCTTCCCTTGACCCACCCTCACATCACAAATACCTCTTCTGGATTTTGTTGTTAAAAGTCTTTCCAAATGTTTCCTTCTACTCTCCTAGCACTTCCTAAGATGACTGAGAGAAAATGTTATTAGAACAGCATTCTGAACCTCACTGATGACTGAATAAGACTCCAGGTGGAGAAAACTTGAAGCGATTAGGCTCAAACTGAGTACCTTGATAGTTCCTTTTCAGATCAGATACGTAGGATGGTCATATTTTACTGCAGTGTAGCTCCCTTTCCAAATAAAGGAGAGCTACCTTTAAGGCATGGTGCATGGGAGCCATAGGAAATTCTGAATTCCTGTAGCCATCACAAACTTCTGTGGAAGAGAGAATGAAGAGAAAGAATTTTTGAGAAGTAATGTTTGAGCTATCAAAAACATAAGACAGGCTTGCATTCATGCCTCTCTTAAACGTTAAAGATCAATTGGTGGGGGAAAAAAACCCCACAATAAAACAGGTGCTCGCACACGTGAAATCCATCCAAGAAATGCCCTTTCATGGATGCTTTTTCTTATTTATTGCACTTTTGCAATTTTGTCTAAGCAAACTAGAGCTGGAAAGCAGTTAAAATGCTAAAAACAGATTTACTCAGGAACTACTGCAGTAGGGGAACATGGAGACCTCAGTGTAGATCTGTGCTCAATTCTGAATGTAACACAGCCAAGTTAGGATTTAGAGCTAAGGGGCTCTGGGTGGGAGTCAGTGGGTGGGAAATTACTAATAGGCAACATCAGGGGCAAAGGGGGATTTCTGACTAAACCAGTTTAACAGGATTCTTGCTGAAGGCAGACTGGAGTGATCAGTTATCACGTGAGGGATGGAAGGGGGTGAGGAATTTGATCAGAAAACAGTTACCCTCAGAGGGTAGGGGATTCTCCATGAATTAGCTAGATTCTTGCTCTTAAGAACAATGTCCAAGGATGACGCCTAGTTGAAAGGGGCTTAGAGGAGCTTGAGTGCAGTTTGGTGAAGGAGTGACGCTGTCAGTTTCTTGCCTATTTGTGCACAATGTTTCTGATGACTGTTCTTCCAAAATGGCTTCTCCTCTGTCGTTGATATGTATTTAAACAGTGGCCCTACTTTTTGGGTGAGTACATATATATATGTATGTGTGTGTGTGTGTGTGTGTGTGTGTGTCTATATACACCCACCCAAAAAGTTTGGTGTCCTAAGTCTTTGCCTGGGCCTCATAACATGCTAAATTTGGTCTCAAGGGAATACAAAAAATGATTTTATCTTGCTTGACGATTTGAGCTGGAGGACTTGAGATCTTCCGTTATTAAAGAATATTGGAGCTAAACTGATCGAAGTTGATTCACTTAAGCTTTGAAACCTCTTCTCTCCACCTTCTGGCAAACTTTTCAAAATAATACCATTTACTCCTTAACCATCTGTAGTTTGCAGTAAGACCACAACCTTCTCCCTGATAATTTTCTGATGACTACCTCTGGAGGATGGAGGTGAGGCCTTAAGAGAAGGAGAATGAAATAGCGGTGTGGGTTGAGAGGTGATCCTATTTAAGCAAACCAAATAGATACCGAGAGCGTATTTACAAACACCTCAACGTGAGCGCCCGCTTCATCCTCAGAGAGGAAATAATTGAGTTGAAGACACGCCTTATTGATTCTTGTCTGATGCAGTTATTGTGATTTGCTTCCCGTTGTTTTTTCACCACCAGAAAGTTTTACTTTGTCAGTATGCTTCACGGGAAAGAACTGAAATCAAGTTGGGGGTGTAGGAAATGCATTTTTCTATGGTATAACTTCACCAACTATAATACCAGCTTTATACCTCAGTCACTTCTAGGCATTTGTCTTTGGGTTTTACATTTTCCCATGGGGATAACTGATAGTTATATGCAAAGTAATTTAAAATAGTTATGACTAGCTTTAAGGCATGCCAGATAATTGCTTTGTTTTTATTTTTAGGGTTTCTCTGTTTTTTGTTTTTTTGTTTGCTCTCTCTCATCCCAAATGGTTGTTTTTTAAACTCTCCTTGCTAACAGTAAATTTTTGCAGGCCTTTTCCTTGTTTGCGACAAATATTTGTTGAAGAATGGATTTGGATAAACACTTGGGTAGCTCTCAGCTTTACCAAAGGAGAGGAGATGGAGAGGGCATTCTTGTGATGGGCTGCCAGCCTTTTTCTAGGAGCCAGGCCAGTTTCTCTGGTTCTTCTGGAGGACGACTGTCAAAAATAGAAAAGGGGTTTTTCATACCTCAAAACTGACCCTCTTTTGGTGGTATGGGTGGGGGGAGACCAAAGTTTTAGTTTTAAGTGACCTATGTGATACGAAGAAACATTAAAAAAAAAAACTATATCCCTTCAGGGCAAAACCATAATTGGATATTTTAGAGAAATTAAATGATGATTGACTCTTCATGAATTCCTAATAACACTAGTAAAAAATATGAAAAAGAAAACCCTGCCATCACATGTTTCTTTGGGGGTGTGTGTGTGTATATACATGTGTATATATATTTTCATTTTCCCCTGATGGTTATTAGCTATAAGTTGCCATTCCCCATGCAGTTGTACATACCGTTTTAAATGCTTTTGGCTAAAAAGTATTTGAACTTGGTACCTTAGCTTTGTTCTTTTCACATTGTGTTAAACTTTTGAATCAATTTTTTTGTCTTCAAAATTCCTGTGCAAGAAAAAAATGACTCTGGATTATAAGAGTGTATTGCTATTAAAATGCAACTCCAGACCTGTTATTCTACCAAAACTCTGAAAAAGTGACTGGGCATCACTCCATCATTGATCATGTGGGCTTGTCTGAAGCACATCTCAAAGAAAGCAAATGCATGAAAAGAGGCTCATGAATTGCTCTGAAAATACCATGAGAACACAGAGTCTTGAAGGCTCTGTCCTTTTTCACCTTCATACAGTATTGATGGATCAGGTGTACGTGAGTGTGAGGAAGAGTCTGAGACACATGACATGCAGGCAGATTTTTCTCTCCTGGTTGCCAGTGACTCTTTTGTAGCAGGAGAGTGCAATGCAAATACAACTAACTTTAATTAATGGAGCATATTTCTTTTCTTTTCTGTTTATTTCCTCCTCTTGAACCTAGTAACGGGATGGGACTTGGGGAGCTGTAACAGGCAAAGGATGAGCAGATTTCACCGTAATATGTTATTACTGCTAGATATTTAGACCCGGCCCCCTCTAGGTATTGCAGACCACTTGTGGGTCACCAAATAGGAGCAATTCATGGGAAGACATAAACATTGACCAAACAGTGCTCCAAATACCAGAAATGCTAGGATTTTACGGACAAAGTAGCTTCCCAAGTTGCTGAATATCTTTGGTCTCTTGTCTTCTGAGTGTACTCCCACAAACTCATCTCTCTGCTTCCTTGAGAGCCAATGATCAAGAATTAGAACGCTGCTTTTAGGGCTTCCCTCGTGGCGCAGTGGTTGAGAGTCCGCCTGCCGATGCAGGGGACGCGGGTTCTTGCCCCAGTCCAGGAAGATCCCACATGCCACGGAGCCGCTGAGCCTGCGCGTCTGGAGCCTGCGCGTCTGGAGCCTGTGCTCCACAACGGGAGAGGCCATAACAGTGAGAGGCCTGCGTACCGCAAAAAAAAAAAAAGAATTAGAATGCTGCTTTTGGATTCTGATAGGCTACTCCTTGTCCACTAACCAGTGCAAGTAAGATGAGCTACTGATGGTAATGAAGACCCTCATGAGGATGAAAAAACTTGCTGAACTGCATTGTAAGAATGTATCAAGTGCAATCAAAGTATAATTGGGAGGCAATGGTTGGTATTGGCAGTAGTAGTAATAACTTCATTGTCAGTTGTCTTATAGCATCAGCTGTAGAATTGAAACCCACAGCTATCAGAGATGGGTTAAGGTAGTATAATGATTACTAGGATTGGATGGTCAAAATATGTGACTTCAGATCCATTCCTTCCCCTATCTTACTTGTGTGATCTTGGGAAATCTTGTCACTTTCCCATGTCTGGGCCTCAACCCATTTGTAAAATGAGACTTGGAAAGGGGTAGTACCAGCCCCCCTTGGGTTATTGGAAATGCACAGAGGTATTTTTTGACTGTTGCAATGGTGAGGGACTGGCATTTAGCTAGGATGGTGAATGTCTTGCAATGCAGGGGACATGAAGCAAAAACAAAAATCTCACTTAAAATGCTAACAGTGCCCTAGCTGAGAAACTGTGTGATGATCTTTATCCATATTGTAGCCATAATAGTCCATGAATAACAGCTCATGAGAAATGGGGCCAAGTGTCGGAAACAAGAAACCAGTGCCAGAGAACTTCTTGATCTGATTTGATTTTTAAAAATAAGGTACTTCGGTCTTCCCTGGTGGTGCAGTGGTTAAGAATCCGCCTGCCAATGCAGAGGATACGAGTTCGAGCCCTGGTCTGGGAAGATCCCCCATGCCGCAGAGCAACTAAGCCCGTGCGCCACAACTAACTGAGCCTGCTCTCTAGAGTCCACGAGCCACAACTACTGAGCCCGTGTGCCACAACTACTGAAGCCCATGCACGGCAACAGAGTAGCCCCTGCTCGTGGCAACTAGAGAAAGCCTGTGCACAGTAACGAAGACCCACCACAGCCAAAAATAAGTAAATAAATAATAAGTAAAATAAAGTAAGGTACTTTTATAGGAAACAAGAAAATAACCTTTTCAGCCAGCTTTAGAATTCCTCTTAGGTTATGCTGGCCTCTAAGACGTGTGTAAATCTCCTTGTCATACTTCCTTGTTATGTTTTTCAAGAGGCACTTGGGATATTTCATGAGACACATGTAACCGCAGTAAAAACAAAGTGCTGTCATCCCCCTTAGCCCATCCCTGCCAGGTGTGTGGAGGCTGCCCAAGCCAGGACGGAATGAGAAGTCCAATGTAAATAGCAGGCTCCTGCCTCTGCATGTGGCTCAGAGATTAAATGTTTCAGAACAAAATCAAATAATGGCTTTGTGAAAATAGTCACCTTGGTCCCAAAGTGATGGGCTGGAAATGCTCATTTTCCTGGAGGAACTGGACAGACCTAAGCTCAGGAATCAGAGAATGGGGAGGGTTGTTCAGAAAGGCTAATCTCCTCATTTTAAGGTGGGGGATTTTGGGGTACGAAGGACTTAACTGAAATCACATGGCAAGTTACTGTACCTAGCCAGCCCCAGAGGTAATGGAAGGTAGAGTATCTTGGTTTTGTACCAGACCTTCCCTATGTTTTTTCTTAGCAATGTCTGATTGTAGGTGAAGCCCTAACAGCCAAGATCAAAGTGTAAAGGGCCTAGGTGCCCGCCAACCACCCAGCATCTAGTGAACCAGCAATTTGAATCTCTCTGGTACCAGGCTGAGGGTTATAGAGCTACCAAATGGCCCTGCCTTGGTTGTCTTTGGGCAGAAATAGTTGCCTATTACATTAGGATTCCTGTGGTAAATGGCAGAAACACAACCAGCTTAAATAATTTGGATTTATTGGCTTGTATAATTAGTGAGGATGAGAGGTATTGTGAGTTGCAGGGCGCAGGGAAGACCATCAGGACTCCCAGCTCTCAATTTGCTTCTCTCTCCATTGCCTCTCCCCTTACTAAAGACGGGCTCTGTGTGTCTCCAGTGAGCACATTTGTCAGGGGTGTTGGCTGTCCCAAACTTAGAGCCTTGTAGTACTATGGCAGCAAAGTCAAGAGACAGTAATTCTTATGAATTTCAGCAGATAGCCTTGAGGGAAAGGTTCTGTTAGGGCCATGTTCTGACTCTGAACCAGTTGCCATAACCATGGACCTAGGACTCTCCCATTGGGTGAGAGGCTTGATTGGTACATCAGAGCTTAGAGGACAAGATGGGGCTATTTCATATTTTCATCACCACGGGGGGAAAATGTGTTGGTCATCCCAAACCATGAATATTCACAGATTAGTCAAAGCCAAAGGATTGAACATAGGAGATACTTATGGCTGGAGTTTAAAAAACAATGTAGAGTAAGGTGTATTAAGTAAATGAAGGAAAACTCTATGGAGGAGGTAGGACTTGAGCCAAAGTTGAAGGTTTAGAAGGGATAGCTTGAGGCTGAGTAGATTTTGTCAGGGTCAGTGAGGGGATGGATCTGATGCTATTGAACATTATAAAAGAAGACACCTGGTCTTACATAGCACTTATATTTCCAGGCTCCTGTCTTTCTCCTAAGCACACAGTAGGTGTTCAATAATTCTTATTGGTTGAATGCTGATCAGCTACCATCATATAGTATTGTGGCTACTGCTACAGGTTTCTAATGCAGGGGCTGGTACATTTTTCCTGTAAAGGGCCAGATAGTAACTATTTTCGGATTAGTGGGCCTTACAGTATTTGTCTGAACCACTGAACTCTGTTGTTACAGTGTGAGAGCAGCCATGGATAATAGTAAACAAATAATCATGCAGTGTTGCAATAAAGCTTCATGTACCAAATCAGGTGGTAAACTGGATTTGGCTTGCTGTTAGCTGATTCCAGTTCTTACTCATCTCTCTGCTTCCACTCTTACCAACTCCAAGCCACACAGCAGCCAGAGAGCTCTTTTACAAGGTGTGTTGAGAACATGTTACTCCTTTGCCACTAAGATGTGTAGTGGCTGCCATATTTGTTTTGGATAAAAGGCCAACTCCTTCCTCTGTGTCCAAAGCCATGCCTGGTATGGCGCCTGACTGTTTGTTGAACCTTATCTCAGGTCCTTTCCCTCCTCAACGATGTGTACCAGCCAATCTGTCCATGCTCTGCCCTTAGGACTCAAACAGCTCTGTCCTGCTTCAGGGCGTGTATGTAGCGAGTGATCTCACCATGGATTGTTCTTACTTTCTTCCTTTTGCTTCAGTTCAGCTAAATAGAACTTCCTCATAGAAGCCATCTGTGATCACTCTGTATAAACTGGGCAAAGCCCCCTTGCCATTGGTTTCTATCTGAACACTACTGGCTTTTTTTAGAGCGCTTCTCACATGTGTAATTACTCAATCCTTAGTTTGTTTACCTCTTGTCCATTCCTTCCATTAGATTGGGAGCTCAAGGAAGGTGATGACTATAGCTTTTCTGTTCACCCTTATGTTCTTAAGGCCTAGAAAAGTATTAGGTATATGATAGAACTCTAAATGTCTTTCAATGATTGATTGATTGATTGATAGATCAGAAGACTGGAGATTAAGAGTTTTGTTCCTTATCTCAATCTCACCCAACTTCAGATTAAAAATATGAGCACAGAACTCAGGCTGCCCAGGGCTCCTAGCCCTCATGCCAGCTGGTCTTCTCTCTCAGCAATTTGGGTTTATTTTCAAAATTATGATATATTTCAAATGCAAAGAAAAAGAACTGTGTGCCTACCACCCAGATGCTAATATTTCCATGTCCGTTGCAGATTTTTTCACTTAAAAACATTTTAAGTTAATTTTAAAAACTTAGACATTTATAAGTCAAATATAAAAATTTTTTAGAAAGCAATTAATTATTTTTCTTGGACTTTGTGTTCTGGAGTGGAAATTGTTTCTGAGCAAATCCTGGTTGAGAAAGGACCAGGTTTTTATTTAGCATGCAGTTTTTGGGCCAGTGCGTGTTTTCTTCATTCTGAGCATAATAGTTTACTATCTTCTGCCTGCTTCTCCATGAGAATATGAAGCCTGGTCATAACAAGGCATAGTTACCTCATTTTGGGGAGTTTTCAGTTTTATTGTCAGGGAGAAGCTGGTTGCCAAAAACCTAAGGTAAGGAAACAGACTGAAATTGAGCATAAAATTTAACGGAGTCTTCTTACAGGCCAGGGAGAAAAAACCAGGGCTGTCTTCCATGGCCTCATAAAAGGAAACAGCAATTCTCCAGAAGTCAAACTGTTTCCTTCTTTAGCATAAAAGACAACCTTCATTTGTCCAATTCTCATGTTTATTCAGCATTTTCGACATCTCTACTGACAGTCCCCTTTCTCCTATTTCTCTCGCCCCGCCGCCCTTTTTGAGGCTGCTCTTCATAGTGGTTGTCTGGATAAAGCCCTCAGCTTGGCCCCTGCTCCTTTATTAGCCCTGGGATGAGCAGGAGAAAGAAGGTGATGTCTGCCGGAAGGTTACTGTGAAGTGCCCCAGGTAACTGCAGGAGGTGATTTTCAGACATTAAATCCTGAAAACTCACAAAGCCTGGCTGAGCTGCAAGAGGTCAATATTTAATATTTTCCTCATTTTAACAGATGGCAGAGTGAACTGCTGAGCAGCTGTGACTCTGATGACTCAGGAGCTGCCACCAGAGTTTTTGATATGCCTCAGCCTGTCAGTCTTAAGATTGCTGCCCATGAGGCACCTTAGATAAACCCTCTCTTCTGTGCAGGGAGAAAACCCTTTCATCACAGGAAATCTGACAGAGAGCCCCAGTATAACACACTGGTGAAGACGTGGACTTAACTCCCACTGCAGCAAAGTACTAGCTGTGTGACCCTGGGCAAGTTACTTAACCTCTCTGTGCTTCAATTTCCTCCCCTGTATAATAGGAATGTTAATAGCATCACCTCATTTGGGTTGCTGTGAGAACACTTATGAAATACTCAGCACAGTGCCTGGCATATTGTAAGTCCTTGATAAATGTTAGCTGTAACTTGACACCCACAGAAGGAAAGCTGCTCTGTTTGGGGCCTTGCCTGCTGTTTCTCTCCGCTGCTCACTAGTTGTGTCCCTGGGATATTTGCACAGAACACCTAGGACTTCGTAGAGCACCTTGTGAACACACTGGAGTTTCTGGACCCACTGGTTTTCTCCTGGGGTTTTCGGATTCCTTGGTTGGCTGTGGACTAACTGCCTTGTCCTTCTGCAGTAAACTTCAAGGTGAAGTTAACAAAGCAGCTGCCCCACAGTTCTCAGGAGTTATTCGTTGTGGCTCCAGAACAGAGCCCAGCCTTCCTAACAGCCTGGAGTGCATCCCTTCCTTCCAGGGTGGGATGGGGGCAGACTAGCCGACAATTCTGGCTTGTCCACTGTTGCTCAGCTCCTAAAATGGAAGCTCCAGAAGCTTCTTGTCTTCCAAAGGACACCACCTTTGAGTCTCCTAGGTTCTCTAGAAGGTGGTCTGGCTCCCCTCCACTTGCAGACCTCATACCAGCAGAGAACCTGACTTCCTGGAAGGCGATGAGTCTACCTATTTGCAAACACACCACTGTTATGACATCAGATGCCTGAGATTTTCTCATAGGTGTCCTTGGAAGCTGTTTAAAAAACTCATCCACCACCTCACCTTTTTTTTCTCTTCACTCTTCATGCGAGTCCCCTACTCGTTGCTGCATATCCCCTGGCAAGTTGACAGCACCACCTAACTTCTTGCTTCTCTCTCCTGGCTTACTGACTGCTGACAATCTGGCTTCAATCACAGGCCACCCTGGAGGGGCCCATCCATCACGCCCACACCACCAGCCTGGCGATTCTCCCCAGAACTGGGCTGTTCAGTTTCTGTCTGACCAGCCAGGTTCATCTTTTTCTCCTCAGAGTTTTTCCCTGTCACACTACTGCTCCTCTCTTAATCATCTGACCCCAAGTCACCTTGGGATGTTGACATCTGTGATGTGCCCACTATTCAGGGAGGACAAGGTGTCCTCATATTTATGAAAGTTGATTTGCATAAAGGAGCACAGTGGAGATGCCAGACTGTGAAATAATAAGAAACATATATATTGGTCTTTGACCCTGGTTCCTGACACAGATTACCTATATTCCTTGGAATTTCCTGTGTGAAGAGGTGGGGGGGATGGCTTTTTTTTTTTTTTTTTTTTTTGTCTTAATTGACTTTATTGTAGTTTTTGTACACAAAGAAAAATCATGTTCATATCCATCATGAACAAAAACTTAAAAAGGCAGAACTAGAAGACATGTGTTCTTCACCAAAGCAAAGCTGTGCTAAAGGTTCCAAACATTTCAATTTTTAAAATAAATATTTTCATTTTCCGATGTCTACTTTCATGTCTTCAGAGTGTCACAAGGAAATTGAAGCTATCATGAATTACATTTTGTTTAGAGTCCCAGCTCACTGCGTTTGGTAACTGGCCATGCCATATCCAGCCTGGTTGGGAGGAGGTATTACAGGGGGAGGGGCTTGTCCTTGGGGAGGCTGAGCACCAAATCCACCCATCCAAGCAGCTGAAGGTGATTGATCTACTCCAAATCCTTGTTGATTCCACGGTTGCCCGTATACTCCATAAGGTGGTACTTGCCACCCATTTGCCATATACTGTCCATATTGTTGTGGGTTTCCATAAACTTGGCTCCACTGGCCCCACTGACTATAGTCGACCTGTTGGAAGTTTTTAGTCATATCAGGAGATTCTTTACCCCAATAGCATTTAACAACATGTCCTTCAATTGTAGTACCATTCACCGAAACAATGGCATGGGCCGCACTTTCATGGGTAGAAAATCTGACAAATGAATAGCCCTTCTCTGGAAAAACTCTGATTTCCATAATTTGCCCAAATGGTGAGAATGTCTGTCTCATAAGCTGATCTGTTAACCCAGAAGCAATTCCTCCACAGTACACAGTACAATTTTTTGGACTTGACTGGTTCACTACATCTTCAAATCTCAACTGCTTAGTGTTATTTTCTTGTGTACTTTTAGGTGCAGGTGGTTTACGTGTGGCCCAATTGGTTCTGATTTGACGACCACCCAACCACTGACCTCCCATATGCACAATTGCATTTTCTGCATCCAGTTTATTATAAAAAGATACAAAGCCATAGCCTTTGGATTTTCCAGTTGCCATGTCTTTAACTACTCGGGCATCCGATATTTTACCAAAGGGGGCAAATGCTGATTTGATATCTTCTGTTGTAATTTCTGGACTCAAATCCCCAACAAACACGTGGAAATGATTGGAAGTATCTTTTTTCTGGCTACTTGGTGTTGTTGCCCAGTTTACTTTGACCTCCTTTCCCAAAATTTTTCTCCCATTCATAGCAGCTAATGCAGCAGCTGCATCTCTGTGTTCATAAAATTCCACAAAGCAATATGGGTCATTGCTTGTATGCTGCAAAACAGAAAATCCAACAGAAGAGTTGACCCTTCTGCTATCGGGTTGCTCTGTTATCATTTTACAGCTTTTACAGGGTCCAATCTGACTGAATAACTGAAGAATAAGCACTTCTGTCACATCTCTGGAGAGGTTACCTACGTATAGAGTCCGGGGCTGCCCGTCGTCTTCCATCATGGTGGGTGCGACGGAGCGATCCCGGGACGAGGGGGAGGGCAGGGCCGGGGAGGGGGTGGGGAGGAAGGGGAGGGGGGCTACGGGCACCGGCTGGGGACAGAGGAAAAGGCACCGAACCCCACTCTCGGGCTCTCTCCCCCCAGCCCGCTCCGGACACTGCGCTCCAACCAGGAGCTGGCTTTTGTTTTAATGAGGTGACTCTTGGTGGGCTCCTGGATGGTCACCAGCAAGAAAGACCAAGCTCATAATTAGAAGTGTGGAATTTTTAGCCTCACCCCCGATTCTCCAGAGAGGGAAGAGGGGTTAGAAATGGAGTTAATAATTGATCATGCTTATGTGAGGAAGCCTCCACAAGAATCCCAGTAGTACAGGATTTGGGGGAGCTCCTGGGTGGGTGAACACATCTGCATACCAGGAGGGTGGTGGTGCACCCCAGCTTCATGGGGACAGAAGCTCCTGTACCTGGGAACCTTCTGGACGTCGCCCTATGTATCTCTTCATCTGGCTGTTCATCTGTATCTTTTCCGTGTGTTTTATTGTGTCATAAACTGGTTAACCTAAGTATTTCCATGAGTTCTGTAGCTGTCCTAGCAAACACTGGAAATCAAGGCAGGGGGTCATGTGAACCTCTGAATTGTAACCAACTTGTACAGAAGTTGTTGGTAACATAGGGACCTACTGCTTGAGATTGATGTCTAAAATGCGGGACAGTCTCCTGGGACTGAGCCCTTGGTCTGTGGTGTCTGTGCTAACTCCAGTTAGTGTCAGAATTGCATCGAATTGTAGGACACCCAGCTGGTGTCACAGAGATTTGCTTGATGTGTGGAAACCCCACACATCTGGTGTCAGACGTGTGGTGAGTGTGGCAGTAGTGTGAGAGTAAAGGAGAGACTCAGGAGTGTTCTCCTTACACAGAGGCCTTCTGTGTCTCTTGGGAAATTCTTTGACAGATGGAGTTTTCTATGAAGTAGGCTACCACCCTGCTCCAACACATTGTCTGATGCTTTGAGAATGGGTCCTGAGAATTCTGAAATTTATCATCTCTTTTTCTCACATAGTTTATGGAGAAGAAGACATCTTACTCTAGGGAAATATTTGCCAGCTATACTTTTTTTTTTTTTTTTGCGGTACATGGGCCTCTCACTGTTGTGGCCTCTCCCATTACGGAGCACAGGCTCCAGACGTGCAGGCTCAGTGGCCATGGCTCACGGGCCCAGCCGCTCCACGGCATGTGGGATCCTCCCGGACCGGGGCACGAACCTGTGTCCCCTGCATCGGCAGGCGGACTCTCAACCACTGTGCCACCAGGGAAGCCCAGCCAGCTATTCTTAGCATAAGAATCTATATCTCCAGTGATAATTGTCTCTTCCCCCTCCCCCCGCCCGACCAATAAGGGTAGAGAATACAGGTCTGGGTTGAAGAATAGGGTATTAGTTCAAAGATCAGGGTATGGTCCCAGTTCTACCATGTACTCAACAGGTGACTTTATACAAGTCACTTTCCTTCTCTAGGCTTAGTTTTAGCATTCATAGAATGAGAGTTACTGAGATTTAAAGGTGGTTAGTGAGGATTCAATGTGATGATATACTTAGCATAATGTCTGGCAGTTAGTAGGAACTCAACAAACATGAGTTGTTCAACTGGTCCAATATCTATTCAAAGAGAGGATTGAATATGATGATTTTTAAGGAGGACACATGAGTTTCATTGGGTGATGGATTATTTTTTAATTTTGATAGAAAAAGGAAAAATGTTTAAAGAATAACATCAAAGATTTTTCTCACCAATCAGAATTAACATATTGTCTTGATGGTTGACACCCCAACATCCCGTCTACCTAGTGATTTGTCTAAAACAATCACGCTGACCTCAATCCCTTTGCCAATATTTTATTTAGGAATGAGTGTATTTGGTTTGGGAATTGAGTGGGTGATGTAATCCTGGCCTTGAAGACATGAGGGAAAATTTGTTACGGGACTTTTAGAAAGGCTTTGTAACCTATGAGAAAGAAATATAAGATATTTGCCTTTTCTGTCTCTGTCATTACTATTTCTTGATGTAACGCCTGGAATGCTGGCAGCCATATTGTGGCTATGAAGAGTGCCAACCTGAGGGGAAAAGCCACCACACTTCAGATGGCAGAAAGAATGATAGAATAAACCTGGTTTCTTGATCTTGCTGTCAAACCACAAAGTTAATCAACCCTGAAAACAAGGCTTCTTTTGAATTTCTATTAACTGAACTGCAGACTTTATTCAGATTCATCAGTTTTTCCACTGATGTCTTTTTATCTGTTCCCAGATCCAATCCAGAATACGACATTGCATTTAGATCCTTCTCCATTCCCCACTCTCACCTCCCTACACATTTTTTTTTTTCGGTATGTGGACCTCTCACTGTTGTGGCCTCTCCTGTTGCAGAGCACAGGCTCCAGACGCGCAGGCTCAACGGCCATGGCTCATGGGCCCAGCCACTCCGTGGCATGTGGGATCTTCCCAGACTGGGGTACGAACCTGTGTGGACTCTCAACCACTGCACCACCAGGGAAGCCCTCTCTACACATTTTTAAAATTACTTTTCTTTTATTGGAGTATAGCTGATTTACAATGTTGTGTTAGTTTCTGCTGTACAGCAAAGTGAATCAGCCATACAAATACATATATCCACTCTCTTCCAGACTCTATTCCTGTATAGGTCATTACAGAGTCCCCTGTGCTCTACAGCAGGTTTTTATTAGTTACCTTTTATACATAGTAGTGTGTATATGCAATCCCAATCTCCCAGTTTATCCCCCACCCCTTTCCCCCTTGGTAAACATAAATTTGTTTTCTACATCTGTGACTCAATTTCTGTTCTCTAAATAGGTTCATTTGTAACATTTTTTTAGATTCCACATATATGATATATCATAGGATATTTGTCTTTATCTGTCTGACTTCACTCAGTATGACAATCTCTAGGTCCATCCATGTTGCTGCAAATGGCATTATTTCAGTCTTTTTCTGGCTGAGTAATATTCCATGGTATATGTACCACATCTTCATCCTCCGTTGATAGACATTTAGGTTGCTTCCATGTCCTGGCTGTTGTAAATAGTGCTGCTGTGAACAATGGCATGCATGTATCTTTTTGAATTATGGTTTTCTCCAGATATATGCCCAGGAGTGGGATTGCTGTATCATATGGTAGCTCTATTTTTAGGTTTATTTTTTTAACATCTTTATTGGAATATAATTGCTTTACAATGGTGTGTTAGTTTCTGCTTTATAACAAAGTGAATCAGCTATACATATACATATATCCCCATATCCCCTCCCTCTTGCGTCTCCCTCCCAGCCTCCCTATCCCACCCCGCTAGGTGGACAAAAAGCACCGAGCTGATCTCCCTGTGCTATGCGGCTATTTCCCACTGGGTATCTATTTTATATTTGGTAGTGTATATGTGTCCATGCCGCTCTCTCACTTCACCCCAGCTTACCCTGCCCCCTCTGCATGTCCTCAAGTCCATTTTCTACGTCTGTGTCTTTATTCCTGTCCTGCCCCTAGGTTCTTCAGAACCATTTTCTTCTTTTGTTTTTTAGATTCCATATATATGTGTTAGCATATGGTATTTGTTTTTCTCTTTCTGACTTACTTCACTCTGTATGACAGACTGTTTGTCCATTCACCTCACTAGAAATAACTCAATTTCGTTTCTTTTTATGGCTGAGTAATATTCCATTGTATATAGGTGCCACATCTTCTTTATCCATTCATTTGTCGATGGACACTTAGGTTACTTCCATGTCCTGGCTATTGTAAATAGAGCTGCAAGGAACACTGTGGTACATGACTCTTTTTGAATTATGGTTTTCTCAGGGTATATGCCCAGTAGTGGGACTGCTGTGTTGTATGGTAGTTCTGTTTTCAGTTTTTTAAGGAACATACTGTTCTCCATAGTCCTGTATCAATTTACATTCCCACCAACAGTGTATGAGGGTTCCCTTTTCTCCACACTCTCTACAGTATTTATTGCTTGTAGTTTTTTGATGATGACCATTCTGACCGGTGTGTGGTGATACCTCATTGTAGTTTTGATTTGCATTTCTCTAATGATTAGTGATGTTGAGCATCCTTTCATGTGTTTGTTGGCAATCTGTATATCTTCTTTGGAGAAATGTCTGTTTAGGTCTTCTGCCCATTTCTAGATTGGGTTGTTTGTTTCTTGATATTGAGCTGCATGAGGTACTTGTAAATTTTGGAGATTAATCCTTTGTCAGTTGCTTCATTTGCAAATATTTTCTCCCATTCTGAGGGCTGTCTTTCTGTCTTGTTTATAGTTTCCTTGGCTGTGCAAAAGCTTTTAAGTTTCATTAGGTCCCATATGTTTATTTTTGTTTTTATTTCCATTCCCCTGGCAGATGGGTCAAAAAAGATCTTGCAGTGACTTATGTCATAGAGTGTTGTGCCTGTGTTTTCTGCTAAGGGTTTTGTAGTGTCTGGCCTTACATTTAGGGCTTTAATCCATTTTGAGTTTATTTTTGTGTATGGTGTTAGGGAGTGTTCTAATTTCATTCTTTTACATGTAGCTGTCCAGTTTTCCTAGCACCACTTATTGAACAGGCTCTTTTTTCCATTTTATAATAGTCTCCTTCATCAAAGATAAGGAGACCATATGTGTGTAGGTTTATCTCTGGACTTTCTTTCCTGTTCCATTGATCTATGTTTCTGTTTTTGTGCCTGTACCATACTGTCTTGATTACTGTAGCTTTGTAGTATAGTCAGAAGTCAGGGAGCCTGATTCCTACAGCTCCATTTTTCCTTCTCAAGATTGTTTGGTTATTTGGGATCTTTTGTGTTTCCGTACAAATTGTGCAACTTTTTGTTCTAGTTCTGTCAAAAATGCCATTGGTAGTTTGATAGAGATTGCATTGAATCTGTAGATTGCTTTGGGTAGTCTAGTCATTTTCACAATGTTGATTCTTCCAATTCAAGAACATGGTATATCTCTCCATCTATTTGTATCATCTTTAATTTCTTTCATCAGTGTCTTACAGTTTTCTGCATAGAGGTCTTTTGTCTCCTTAGGTAGGTTTATTCCTAGGTATTTTATTCTTTGTGTTGCTATGGTAAATGGGAGTGTTTCCTTACTTTCTCTTTCAGATTTTTCATCATTAGTGTATAGGAATGCAAGCGATTTCTGTTCATTAATTTTGTATCCTGCAACTTTACCAAATTCATTGATTAGCTCTAGCAGTTTTCTGGTAGCATCTTTAGGATTCTCTAAGTATAGTATCATGTCATGTGCAAACAGTGACAGCTTTACTTCTTCTTTTCCAATTTGGATTCCTTGTATTTCTTTTTCTTCTCTGATTGCTGTGGCTAAAACTTCCAAAACTATTTTGAATAATAGTGGTGAGAGTGGGCAACTTTGTCTTCTTCCTGATCTTAGTGGTAATGCTTTCAGTTTTTCACCATTGAGAATGATGTTGGCTGTGGGTTTGTCATATATGGCCTTTATTATGTTGAGGTAAGTTCCCTCTATGCCTACTTTCTGGAGGGTTTTTACCAAAAATGGGTGTTGAATTTTGTCAAAAGCTTTTTCTGCATCTATTGAGATGATCATGTGGGTTTTCTCCTTGAATTTTTAATATGGTGTATCACATTGATCGATTTGCGTATACTGAAGAATCCTTGCATTCCTGGGATAAACCCCACTTGATCATAGTGTATGATCCTTTTAATGTGCTGTTGGATTCTGTTTGCTAGTATTCTGTTGAGGATTTTTGCATCTATATTCATCAGTGATATTGGCCTGTAGTTCCTTTTTTTTTTTTTTTTTTGACATCTTTGTCTGGTTTTGGTATCAGGGTGATGGTGGCCTTGTAGAATGAATTTGGGAGTGTTCTTCCCTGTTCTATATTTTGGAAGAGTTTGAGAAGGATAGTTGTTAGCTCTTCTCTAAATGCTTGCTAGAATTCGCCTGTGAATCCATCTGGTCCTGGACTTTTGTTTGTTGGAAGATTTTTAATCATAGTCTCAATTTCAGTGCTTGGGATTGGTCTGTTCATATTTTCTATTTCTTCGTGGTTTAGTCTCAGAAGGTTGTGCTTTTCTAAGAAACTGTCCATTTCTTCCAGGTTGTCCATTTTATTGGCATAGAGTTGCTTGTAGTAATCTCACATGATCTTTTGTATTTCTGCAGTGTCAGTTGTTACTTCTCCTTTTTCATTTCTAATTCTGTTGGTTTCAGTCTTCTCCCTTTTTTTCTTCATGAGTCTGGCTAATGGTTTATCAATGCTGTTTATCTTCTCAAAGAACCAACTCTTAGTTTTATTGATCTTTGCTATTGTTTCCTTCATTTCTTTTTCATTTATTTCTGATCTGACCTTTATATTTTCTTTCCTTCTGCTAACTTTGGAGTGTTTTTGTTCTTTCTCTAATTGCTTTAGGTGAAAGGTTAGGTTGTTTATTTGAGATGTTTCTTGTTTCTTAAGGTAGGATTGTATTGCTGTAAACTTTCCCCTTAGAACTGCTTTTGCTTCATTCCATAGGTTTTGGGTCATCATGTTTTCATTGTCATTTGTTACTAGGTATTTTTTGATTTCCTCTGTGATCTCTTGGTTATTTACTAGTGTATTGTTTAGCCTCCATGTGTTTGTACTTTTTACAGCTTTTTTTCTGTAATTGATACCTAGTTTCGTAGCATTGTGGTCAGAAAAGATACTTGATACGAGTTCAATTTTCTTAAATTTACCAAGGCTTGATATGTCACCCAAGATATGATCTAACCTGGAGAATATTCCGTGAGCAGTTGAGAAGAAAGTGTATTCTGTTGTTTTTGGATGGAATGTCCTATAAATATCAAGTAAGTCCATCTTGTTTAACGTATCATGTATATCCTTATTTATTTTCATTTTTGAAGACTGTCCATTGGTGAAAGTGGGGTGTTAAAGTCTACTACTATGATTGTGTTTCTATCGATTTCCCATTTTAGGCTGTTAGTATTTGCCTTATGTATTGAGGTGCTCCTATGATGAGTGCATAAATATTTACAATCATTATATCTTCTTCTTGGATTAATCCTTTGATCATTATGTAGTGTCCTTCCTTGTCTCTTGTCATAGTCTTTATTTTAAAGAGTATTTTGTCTGATATGAGAATTCCTACACCAGCTTTCTCTTGATTTCCATATGGATGGAATACCTTTTTCCATCCCCTCCCTTTCAGTCTGTATGTATCCCTAGGTCTGAAGTGGGTCTCTTGTAGACAGCGTATATACGGGTCTTGTTTTTGTATCCATTCAGCCAGTCTGTGTCTTTTGGTTGGAGCATTTAATCCATTTATATTTAAGGCAATTATTGATATGTATGTTCCTATTACCCTTTTCTTAACTGTTTTGCAGTTGTTTTTGTATGTCTTCTCCTTCTCCTATGTTTCCTGCCTAGAGAAGTTCCTTTAGCATTTGTTGTATATCTGGTTTGGTGGTGCTGAATTCTCTTAACTTTTGCTTGTCTGTAAAGCTTTTAATTTCTCCGTCGAATCTGAAAGAGATCCTTGCTGGGTAGAGTAATCTTGGTTGTAATTTTTTCCCTTTCATCACTTTAAGTATGTCCTGCCAGTCCCTTCTGGCTTGCAGAGTTTCTGCTGAAAGATCAGCTGTTAACCTTAAACCTTATTTGTTGCTTTTCCCTCGCTGCTTTTAATATTTTTTCGTTGTATTTAATTTTTGATAGTTTGATTAATATGTGTCTTGGCCTGTACATCTCCTTGGATTTATCATGTATGGGATTCTCTGTGCTTCCTGGACTTGACTGACTATTTCCTGTCCCATGTTAGGGAAGTTTTCAACTGTAATCTCTTCAAATATTTTCTCAGACCCTTTCTTTTTCTCTTCTTCTTCTGGGACCCCTATAATTTGAATGTTGGTGTGTTTAATGTTGTCCCAGATGTTTCTGAGACTGTCCTCAATTCTTTTCATTCTTTTTTCTTTTATCTCCTCTGAGGTAGTTATTTCCACTATTTTATCTTCCAGGTCACTTATCCATTCTTTTGCCTCAGTTATCCTGCTATTGATTCCTTCTAGAGAATTTTTAATTTCATTTATTGTGTTGTTCATCATTGTTTCTTTGCTCTTTAGTTCTTCTAGTTCCTTGTTAAACATTTCTTGTTTTTTCTCCATTCTATTTCCAAGATTTTGGTTCATCTTTACTATTGTTACTCTGAATTCTTTTTCAGGTACACTGCCTATTTCCTCTTCATTTGTTGGGTCTGGTGGGTTTTTACCTTGCTGCTTCATCTGTTGCATATTTCTCTGTCTTCCCATTTTGCTTAACTCACTGTGTTTGGCGTCTCCTTTTTGCAGGTTGCAGGTTCGTAGTTCCTGTTTTTGGTGTCTGCCCCCAGTGGGTAAGGTTGTTTCAGGGGCTTGTGTAGGCTTCCTGGTGGAGGGAACTGGTGCCTGTGTTCTGGTGGATGAGGGAGGATGTTGTCTTTCTGGTGGGCAGGACCATGTCTGGTGGTGTGTTTTGGGGTGGCTGTGACCTTATTATAATTTTAGGCAGCCTCTCTGCTACTGGGTTTGCTTGTGTTCCTGTCTTGCTAGTTGTTTGGCATAGGGTGTCCAGCACTGTAACTTGCTGGTTGTAGAGTGGAGCTGGGTTTGAGCAGTGAGATGGAGGTCTCTGTGTGAGCTTTTGCTGTTTGATATTACATGGAGCTAGGAGGTCTCTGGTGGACTAGTGTCCTGAACTCAGCTCTCCCACCTCAGAAGCTGAGGCCTGACACCCGGCTGGAGCACCAAGACCTTGTCAGTGACATGGCTCAGAAGAAAAGGGACAAAAAAAAAAAACAGAAAAAAAGAATGAATAAAATAAAATAAAGTTATTAAAATAAAAATTTTTTAAGAATTATTAAAAATAAAAATATTAAAAAGTAATAAAGAAAGAAGAAGGAAGCAACCAAACCTAAAAACAAATCCACCAATGATAACAAGTGCTAAAAACTATACAAAAAAACAAAAACAAAAAACAGATAGAACCCTAGGACAAATGGTAAAAGCAAAGCTATACAGACAAAATCACACAAAGAAGCATACCCATAGACACTCACCAAAAGAGAAAAAGGAAATAAATATATATTTTTTTTTAAAAAGGAAGAGAGCAACCAGTCTAATCTACCAATGATATTAAGCTCTAAATACTAAACTAAGATAAACATAAAACCAGAAATAAATTAGAGGCAGAAAGCAAACCCCAAGTCTACAGTTGCTCGCAAAGTCCACCGCCTGAATTTTGGCATGATTCAGCGTCTCTTCAGGCATTCCACAGATGCAGGGTACATCAAGTTGATTGTGGAGATTTAATCTGCTGCTCCTGAGGCTGCTGGGAGAAATTTCCCTTTCTCTTCTTTGTTCGCACAGCTCCTGGGGTTCAGCTTTGGATTTGGCCCCGCCTCTGCTCTGTGTGTAGGTCACCTGAGGGCATCTGTTCCCGCTCAGACAGGATGGGATTATAGTAGCAGCTGATTAGGGGACTCTGGCTCACTCAGACTGGGGTGGGGGGGAGGGGTACAGAATGCAGGGGAGCCTGGGGCAGCAGAGGCTGGTGTGATGTTGCAACAGCCTGCGGCACACCATCTGTTCTCCCTGGGAAGTTGTCCCTGGATCACGGGACCCTGGCAGTGGCGGGCTGCACAGGCTCCCAGGAGGGGAGGTGTGGATAGTGACCTATACTTGCACACAGGCTTCTTGGTGGCTGCAGCAGCAGCCTTAGCTAGCGTTTCATGCCCATCTCTGGTGTCTGTGCTGATAGCAGTGGCTCGCGCCCATGTCTGGAGCTCATTGAGGCGGTGCTCTGAATCCCTTCTCCTCGCGCACCCTGAAACAATGGTCTCTTGCCTCTTAGGCAGGTCCAGAAATTTCCCGGACTCCCTCCTAGCTAGCTGTGGTGCACTAGCCCCATTCAGGCTGTGTTCACGCAGCCATCCCCAGTCCTCTCCCTGGGATCCAACCTCCGAAGCCCGAACCTCAGCTCCCAGTCCCCACCCGTCCCAGCGGGTGAGCAGACAAGCTTCTCAGGCTGGTGAGTGCTGGTCGGCACCGATCCTCTGTATGGGAATCTCTCTGCTTTGCCCTCTGCACCCCTGTTGCTGTGCTCTCCTCCGTGGCTCCAAAGCTTCCCCACCGCCCACCCCCCATCCCCACCAGTGAACGGGCTTCCTAGTGTGTGGAAACTTCCTTCTTCACACCTCCCTCCCAGAGGTGCAGGTCCCGTCCCTATTCTTTTGTCTCTGTTTTTCCTTTTTTGTTTTGCCCTACCCAGATACGTGGGGAGTTTCTTGCCCTTTGGGAAGTCTGAGGTCTTCTTCCAGTGTTCAGTAGGTGTTCTGTAGGAGTTGTTCCACGTGTAGATGTATTTATGATGTATTTGTGGGAAGGTGATCTCTATGTCTTACTCCTTCACCATCTTGAGGGTCCCTCCTATTTTTAGTTTTTTACAGAATCTCCATACTGTGCTCCATAGTGGCTGTACCAGTTTACATTCCCACCAGCAGTATCCCTCTCTACACATTTTTAAGAGAATGTTTCTCAGTTTGCATTAGCCTAATGGTTCCCTGTGATTGCATTTGAGTTAAACATTCTTGGCCAGAACACCCCATGAGTGATATATCCTTCTGAGGGTATCATATCTGGTTACACCTGATGTTCATTGGTCCTCCTTGGTGGTGTTAATGTTGATCACTCAGTAAGGTGCTATCTGATTTATCCACTGTACTATTAGATATGTTTCCCCCTTATAATTAATAATAAAGCCCATGCAAATATCCTGTTCCTCATCAAAATTTTCCTGTAGATTTAACATTCATGGATACTTCTTCCCAGATCTGATCTTTATTTAGATGGTTGCAAACTGTTAATTTTCTACCTGCAGCATGTCTTCTACGTTCACCAGTCAGCCCTTAGCCTTTTACTATAATTATTCTACCTTATTTCCCTAACTACATTTTATAGGAATGAACTCACGAATCCTTACATTTTCTCTCAATGGTTTATAATTCATTACTGTCCTGAATTATTTTGGTGCCCAAAGCTGGCTCCTGTGTCCTTGTGACATGCTCTCATCACTTTTTGAATACCTCCTTACTTTCTGGCATATTCCAGTATATTCCAGGCTCATCTTGTCCCAAACTGGCGCAAACCTTGGAATCAGAATCAACCATAGTTTCTTTCAGTGGAGAATTGTGTTAGAGACCAATATCTCTCAGTGTTAGGTATACCCATTACTAGTGGGAAGTCTTTGCTTCTTTCAGTGGGCAGATGTTTTTTGTCTTGCTCTTCCAACTAGAATTTCCAGTTTAGTATAGAATAAAAGCAGTGATGAAATTTACTCCTGACTTTTAAAGCAAATGTCTCTATCCTTTCAGTGCTAAGTGTAATATTTGTTAGACATTTTGGATGTTATTTCCTTTATCCAATTAAGGAATTTCTATTCCTATTTTGCTGATTGGTTTTATCATAATTGTTCATTTTTATCAGAATTTTTAACGTATATAGTAAGATCATCTTTTTCCTTTGTTAAACAGTTCTTGCATTCATATAGTTAATTAGTTGATAAAATTGCCTTGCTAATATTTTACTTAGGATTTTTGAATCTTTTTTTCATTTTATCCTGAATCCCCATTTTTGGAATTTTCATTTTTGGCTTTCTGTCCTGCATTCTGAGTAATTTCTTCAGATCTATCTTCCAACCCACAAATTTTCTCATTAGGGATGTTTAGTCTCTATTTGTCCCACCCATTGAAAATAATGCATAGTGAATATGTACTATTATTTATATAATAAATTTTATATATAATAATAAAATATTTTATTTCTAAGAGTTATTTCATTCATTTTTAAAACTAGTTCATTTTTGATAGTCTTCTGATTCCACCTCTTATTTTTAAAATCATAAACTGTCATTTTAAATTCTCAATCTGATTCTAATATCTGAAGTCCTTGGGGAAAGAAGAGTCCAAATCTGTCATTGTTTCTTTCTGCTGACTCTCGCTCATGGTGGTTCCTTTCCTCGTGTGTCTGGTAATGTTTGGTTGTGAGAATATATGAGGTTGATTTTAAATTGAAGACGGTTTCTTCAAGAGAGAACTTGTAATTGTTTTGCTTATGATGTGAAACTGGGAGTGCTACCAACATTGGGACCACCTTAGTTCATTCCAGAGTCATTGGCTTATTTTGTGAAATTTAGATTTAGCCTCCACCCCCAACTTGCTATTGACTTAAGGTCTAGTCTTGCAATTGAAACACTGACTGTGTAAAACACGTCACTCTCTGTGTAACCATACCATTCCTATGTGCTTACTGCTCATGGTTCTAATTAAGTTCCTCTTTTTGGGCATGGGGGTGGGATGGGAACACATATGTGTTACTTCCTCTTTGTGAATTACTTTTGCTTCCTGTGAGTCTAGCAGTGAAATTAAAAGTGTGCTGTGTGTGGGATCTAGCTGTTTTGAAGGGGTGGGCATTCAAGAATCTATCCATAATACTGCTGAAAACAGACTATAATTCTTCTTGATTATGTTTTGGTGACTTTTTTAAAAAACAAAATTCTTTTTCATCTAAGTCTACAATATACAGTGATGAAAGAGGCAGGACCAGAATAATTTTAATTATCATTTCCATTTGGAATGGAGAAGAATTAGAGATATACAGTGGTCACTGGTATGGAGGAATTTCAAAAGCCCTGGGGCTCACATTTTTGGAACTTTCTGTCTTGTTATTGGAGGATGTTCCTTCATTGGTTTCCATTCTGCTCCTTGGGAATATTTCCATTGTAAATTGTTCTTCCCAGATCATATCTCTGCCTTTTGGGAGATTCTCCTGTTTGCAGTATTCTTCTGGGTCACAAGTGTTGTGGGTATAGGGATTTTATACTTTTCTTGGGAGCTGGCTCAGCTCCTTTCTTGACAAGTGATGTTTGAAGGTCCTACTGTGGTTTCAAGTCTTAAATAGTCAGTTACTTTTAGGCCAGGCTTTTGACAATACAATGCTTTTAAAAACTCAGTAGTTAAGGTAGATAACTAGTGGGAAGCAGCCGCATAGCACAGGGAGATCAGCTTGGTGCTTTGTGACCGCCTGGAGAGGTGGGATAGAGAGGGTGGGAGGGAGACGCAAAAGGGAGGGGATATGGAAACATATGTATATGTATAACTGATTAAATTTGTTATAAAGCAAAAAAAAAAAAAAACCTCAGTAGTCATGTTAGCCATTGGATTCCACTTGATCCATGTGCCAGTAGCCACTCTTATCTTTTAATAATGTCCTTCATAAGGACATGGTCAAGCATTTGGACAGAGAGACTTAAGAGGCTGGGCTCTGGAGCCAGAGTGATTCCTGCCAGGATCCCATCTCTGCTATTCATGATCTCTGCTACCCTGGACAAATGATTTAACTTCTTGATATTTCAATTTCTTTGTCTGTAAGATGAGAGTAATAATAATAGAACCTTATTTTTTTTGTGGCCTGTTGTAAGGATTTACTGAGAAAATGCATACAAAAGAGCTGGCACAGGGTAAGTACTGAGTAAATGACAGCTGTCATCGTTAATATTTATATGATCACAGCAGATGAGGAGTTCTTTAATTTCGATTTTCTAACACAGCTGCAAGCCTTTGTTCATGCTCTGTGCCTGGCCTGTAGGCTCTTTGCCTATCAAAATTCTGTTTATTGGCTTCCCTGGTGGCACAGTGGTTAAGAATCTGCCTGCCTATGCAGGGGACACAGGTTTGAGCTCTGGTCCAGGAAGATCCCACATGCCGCAGAGCAACTAAGCCCGTGTACCACAACTACTGAGCAGGTGCTCTGGAGCCCACGAGCCACAACTACTGAGCCCATGGGCCACAACTACTGAAGCCCACACACCTAGAGCCCGTGCTCTGCAATAAGAGAAGCCACCGCAGTGAGAAGTCTGCGCACCACAACGAAGAGTACCCCCTGCTCACCACAGCTAGAGAAAGCCTGCGCGCAATGAAAAAACGCAGCCAAAAAAAAAAAACACAGCCAAAAAAACGCAGCCAAAATATATATATATATTTTTTTTTTCAAGGCTCAGATGAGTTACCACCTTTGCTACTATTAATCTTTTCCCTCACGTGTCAGTCAGATTTCATTTTGTACTCTGTTTCCACAGCAGTTGTTTGCACTTCTGTTCATCACTTATTTAACTCTCCTTTTTATTACAGTGGGTTATGTATCTGCGTGTTTTACCCACAAGAGGGCGGACCTGTCCGTATGCCATTATTTCCCTTCCTGCCCCAACTTGTACAAGTAGTTTCTCTCCTAATACTTGCATTGAATTGAATTCACACGGGAGACTTCACAAAAGGACAGGTGGTGTGTCCCTTGGGATTGCGTTCAGCTGTTTGTTTTAAGAAACCTGTCCTAAATGCTTAAACAAACTGGGGTTTATTTTTCTTATGTTGAAAAGTCATGTGGTGGGGCTAGTGCAGCTGTTCAAGGATGTCTTCAAGAACACAGGCTCCTTCTTTATTCCTGGCCTACTATACTTAGTGTGTGGCTATCAACCTCACAGTTACAAAATGGCAGATCCATCTCTGGGCATCGTATATGCATCCCAGCCAAGAAAGAGTGAGAGCGAAGGACAAAAGATGACCCAGCATCCAGTCACTGTGAAGGAGGTCCTCAGGCAGCTCCACCGGTGACTTATGCTTGTTTCGTTGGCAGAGGCTGGGTCATGTGACTGCCTTTAGCTGCAAGGGAGGACAGGAGATTGCATATTTAACTGGGTATTATTTTAAGCAAACAACATCAGGGTTCTGGTAACAAGGGAATTGGGAAGTGAGTATTGGCCAGGCAACAAGCAGAGGCATATTATTCATATTGTTTTATTGTTGGTGAAAACAATAGAAGCTGTCCCTGGACAGCCTGAGGAGAAAGGACACTGAGCACCTTGCAGGATGGAAGAAGTATTGTCAAAGCCTGAGGAGGGTAGGTACCAGGGTAGCTGTGGGAACTCCAGCAGCAAGAATTTGTGGACTTTCTCTCTAGGGTACTACCATTTAGCTGACAGTAATAAACCAGGCTCCCAGCTGCTTTGTTCGAAACTTCAGATTCCTGGGATAGAGAATTTGATGGGCTCAGCCAAAGCCCTAGTTTCCCTTGTTCACTTTGCTTCCTCTGGGTGACAGGATCATGGGGCATAGAGATGGCCTTTGGGCTCTGCCTACCCCTGTGTGTTAGAATTCACTCCCAAAGAAAAGTGAATTCTTGAGGGCTGGGTAGCTACTGTGATTGGTTCGGCATAGAAAAACTTAACTCAAGGGCTAGAATGCAGTTTTGCCAGGTTCTAGGGCTGCAAATTTCAGAATTCATCTAAGGAATTTTCCCTCCTTCCCAATGAGTTGGCAGTCTGTTGGAATGATGTTTGTATATCTGGAGATAGATAAGTAGGTTTATTTGACACACAGACCTGTCAAACAAGCTGAGGATTTATTTAATTTTTAAACTGGGTAGAATTTAGTTGAAGCTAGTAAGGAGAACACCAGGTCTTGTGGATGGCCAGAAGGTAAGAAGTTCATCCTGATGAACTCTGTACCTAAAACTCATGTTAGTGACGAAAGATTCTTTTGTTGACAAATTCTGCTTGTCTTTTCAGATTATCCCTGGGAAGGGGAGACAGGGGTAAACATTCTACTGTATCAGCTTTTTCCCTTCAAGGACTTAAAAATGAAAATGGCTTTCTTTTGTAAAATTTCTATTATTTCCTTTATTATGAGTCTGTTCAGTTTTATATCTGGTGGTTTGGGAAGTGGAAGGTAGGAAAGGTCTTGCCATTTGTTTTCTTGCTACTTTGGTCCTTTTAGCTTCATCAAATGGCATGTAGCATCATGATGAACAGGAGGAGCTTTGGAGTCTGACAGATCTGGGTTTGAGTCCTCACCTCTTTACTCATTGGCAATATGATCATGGGCTAATAAAGCCAATGAACTTTGGCCACACTGGGTATGATAGATATTTTTCAGGGTTAGTCCTTGCTAGTACATTTTTCTCGTGTGTGCGGTATGTACATATAATATCTAATGCCTTTGTCCTGCTTTCATTACTTACCATTATGTCTTGGATGTCCTCTCTTATCTGCCTGTATAAGTCGACTTCATCTTTTTAATTGCTGCACCGTATTTTTCAGCATATGATGGTGCTGTCCTTTATTTAACTCATTCCTCAACGGTGAATGTTTGTTTCCAAATTCTTACTGTTAACAATCGTACTGCAGCCTTAGATATTTCTCTTAACACGTGTATGAGAACATATCTATTGGGATAAATTGCTTGAAGTATAATTGCTAAGTTACAGGGCATATGAATTTTAGATTGTTATGAATGCAGCCAAATTGTCCTCCAAGAAGATTGTACCAGTTTACACTTGCACCAAAAATTGCCTAGGAAAGCCTCTTTCTTACACCCTTACCAACACTACATTTTCAAACTTGTTAGTATTTGTTAATATGATAAAATGATATTTCATAGTTTTAAATAAAATTTCTTTGATTTTGAATGTGCATTTGCAGATATGTTTAAAAGCCATTTGCATTTTTTTTCCTGCTACGTGTTTATCCATATTATTTTCACTTTGGGGGGAGTGAGAGAGAGTTTATTCTTCTGACATTGATTTGTCAGATTTTTTTGTGAATGGAGGTTTTTACCTTTTCTGTCATATTGCATTTCCCTAACACATTTGTCTTTTTACTGTTTATGGTTTTGAAATTTTAATGTAGTCATAGCTCTTAATCTTTGAGGCTTTTGGGTTATATATCTTGCTTTAGCTTTCCCCACTCCAATATTATTTTTTAAAATTGCAATGTTTTCTTTGACAACTTTCACAATGTTACTTTTTTTACCTTTTGACCCACTGGAATCCGTTTTGGTGTGAGTAGTGATAATACATTTATATTTTTCCTCCAGTGTCCTGCCAGTTGTCCCACCACCATTTATTGAACAATCCACATTTTCTCACTGCTCTTAAAAGCTATTTACGTGTAAGAATTTCTGTGTGTGTGTGTGTGTGTTTAGGATGGTGGAGCTACCTTGGACTTTCAGTTCTGTTCCATTGATCTGTCTGTCTTTTCCTGCAAAAAGCATAGTTTGAAAGTTACTGTACTGGCTAATCTTGATCCCAAGTTTATATTTAAAATTTGATTGACAGTCTGAGTTTAATAAAAGACATTAAGGATTCTTTATTTTATTATTTTTTGTGAGCCTCTGGTCATTACTTATCAAATCTGTAAGCAATATGTTTATGTGACAGATTCAGTGTTTGACTTGGCAGATGAAATAGAGTCGGATAAAATGGGAAAAAAAAGAACATTTTACTTCCCAAGAGCCATTACTTATTTTCTAATAATGAATTACCCTGGAGCTTTGAAAAATGATAGGGCACATAGACAACAAAGGGATTTATGAAGACTGGTGAGTGTTAAGGACTCAGGACAGTTGTTCATCACTCACGATGTGCTTTGCTTACACAGATCAAGGCCTGTTTTCACTCTGTGTGACATTACCTTCTCTTCTTAGAGAATACTTTGTTGGCATTGTCATTCCTCTGGGTTTTTGCATGTATGGTTTACCTCTGCCTGTAATGCTCTTTTCCCAGATAGCTGCACTCTCATGTTCTGGCTTCTGCCCAAATAGCTCCATGTCACAGAGGTCTTTCCTAACCAGCCTACCTAAAATGTACTCTTACCTTGTGTTCTTTTTCTTTAAAGAACACAGTACTTCCTTACATATACCATTCTGCCCTCCCTGTGAGCCCCATGAGCTTGGCACATAGATAGCCTGGCATTGATGCACTTAAATATTTGTGGAATGAACAAATATACATTGCCATCACCTTATCTTGACAGCTTATTGCTAGTGTGCGACTAAGAAGTTACTGAAATGGAAGGGGGTTAGAATTTCCTTCATTTTAAACCAAAATACTGGATTTCCTTTTTTTGCTTTCCTCTGTTTTAGGAAAGTGTGACCAATACATTGACTCCCAAGAAGGTTAACTCTGCTCTGATGGGTGTTTGTATCTGTCAAAGAGATGTTGTTATTTCCAGATAAGAAGGACTGCTGGACTAGACAGCACAGAGAGCCATGACCCTACCAGGAGCTGAAAAGCCAGCAAGTGGTAGCCAGCTCTCAGTTTTCCTACACCCATGTGCAAAACAACACATGAGGAAACTGGCATGTTTTTCTTTCTTTCTTTCTTTCTCTCTTTATTTTTATTTATTATTTGGTTGCACCAGGTCTCAGTTGCGGCAGATGGGCTCCTTAGTTGCAGTTCCAGGGCTCCTTAGTTCTGGCTCACCAGCTCCTTAGTTGTGGCATGCAAACTCCTAGTTGCGGCACGCATGTGGGATCTAGCTCCCTGACCAGAGATCAAACCCGGGCCCCCTGCATTGGGAGCGCAGAGTCCTATCCACTGCACCACCAGGGAAGTCCCTGGCATGTTTTTTATAATGCATGGTAACCTCACATCACAAAACCCTAAGTCTCTACTTGTCTGAACCTATAGCAAGTCATTATTTTTCCACTGGTACATTATAGGAAGATGAGAAAGGAAGAGCAAGTTTCATGAATAATACTTTGAGATTGCTTTTTAATAACCCAGAATGTCTACTTTCATGGGAACTTCTACATAGGAAGGATTTGAGGCGAAAATTTACTTGTAACTGGTGGTTAAGAGATTATCTTAAGGCTGTGTTTGCAAAACAAGGTTGAAAATTAATTTAGGAGTGATGATTGATAAAGACTTTAGCATGTCCAGGCCACATTCTGCCTCTGGACCTCCATCTGGATGAGATGGACAAGGGGAGTCACAGAACAGGCAGTCTCAAGGTTTAGATCCTCGAGGCCCATGCAGCCTGGTCCCAGATGACTTCCTATGTAGTATGAAGTTCCCTGAATTCTCAGAGCCTCAGATGGGATCTCCTCTGGCTTCTTGAAATGCCCTTGGCACCTTCTTCTATGATAATTGCCTTAGTTATGGCTTTTCAAGCTGGAAGAGAAATTCTTCACCTTGTTTTAAGAAAATAAGAAGCGTTTTGGACAGCTTCAGAGTTCTCATGGAACCTAGGGACAGTGACCCACAAGTGTGCTCTACAAGGTACCAGGAACAGAAGTGCAGGGGTGTGAATAGAAACCGGGTAGCTGTTCTTTCTAGCTGTCTGGGGGCTTCATTGACTTTTGCCCTCACTTCTCTCTGCACAACCCCCATGCGCTCTCTTTTGGCCGACCAGTTTTCTATGCTTCTCAGTTGTGCTTGGTGGAAATTAGCATCTCCATAGTTCCTGAGCTTACGTGCGTAGCACTAGAAAAAATTAATGAATAGATTTTAATCCAATTCTGAACTCAGGAGAGAGATCTGATTAGACCAACTTGGGTCCAGGTATTCATCCGAAGTCTGGTTAGCCATGGCTAGAGGTTTGACGTCAAGTGGAAGAAGTATGCACCTAGAATTACACCCCTGTGAGAAGCCTTCAGAGGGAGCCACTGACTGGACAGACATCCCAAAGCTGTCACCAGCACTGTAAATCACATCCCAACATATTTAGGTTTCTGAATAGTCAGTATTCAGAAGTATAATGAGAAAAGAGACTAAATTGATTTCATTATTACATCCCAGCAACTAGTAGAATATTGATTTTAATTTAAAATATTAGGCAGATGGGCTTCCCTGGTGGCGCAGTGGTTTAGAGTCCGCCTGCCGATGCAGGGGACACGGGTTCGTGCCCCTATCCCGGAAGATCCCACATGCCGCGGAGCGGCTGGGCCCGCGAGCCATGGCCGTGGAGCCTGTGTGTCTGGAGCCTGTGCTCCGCAACGGGAGAGGCCACAGCAGTGAGAGGCCCGCGTACAGCAAAAAATAAAATAAAATAAAATAAAATAAAATAAAATAAAATATTAGGCAGATTCTTCTCAGTATCATAGAAGTTGACTGCACAGAGCGGCCGGATCAAGGGAAGTGTTTCATGTTTCTGTTCGAGGTATAAAGGCCAGAGCAGACATGCACACTAGTTTTGTGTTCCAACACGCATATCGTTACATACAACACTGACCTCACTTTTGGCTGCTTTGGGTCATTACTTCCTCTGCTTCTGTAATTTTATTTTTGACAGTATTACATTTCTTAACTTTCACTTTTCTCCCTTTCAGAAAGTGAAAGTCTCCCTATCTCTACTACCAACACCTTTTCCTATGCTTCACACGTAACAGCATGTTAGTTTCCTGTCTATCCCGCCAGAAATCTCACATACGTTCATGTGGGTCTATCTGTAACTTATTTTTCTGCACATTATATCGTTTTTAGCAATATCGTTATATTGCTTGCTGACCTTTCCATGTCAACACACACATCGACCTCACTTTCCCCAACAATTCAATATGAAAAAAATTTAAACGTGCAGAAAGGTTAAAGAAATTTTACCTATTACATAGGTTCCACCGTGAACATTTTACTATATTTGCATTGTCACGTATCTATCCCTCTGTCTCTCAATTCATTTTATTTTTTTGATGCATTTAAAGTAAGTGGTAGACACTGATCCACTTTCCCTTAAATACTTCTTATGCATATCATTAACTAGAGTTCAGTATTTGCTTACATTTTTCCTGTTTGGAGGTAAGTCTTACATAATAAAATTCAAAAATCCTAAGTGTAATCTATGATGAGTTTTGATGCGTTCACTTTTGTTAACTCAAATCCCTATCAAGAAATAGAAAATTATGACAACCCCAGAAAGTATGTACTCTTTGGTGTAAGGCTTCTTTCAACTCAGTATGATGTTTTTGAGATTCGTCCATGTTGTTGAAGAAAGCTCTAGTATGTTTTGTTTTGTTTTTTAAATTGCTGAATAGTAGTACATTGTATGAATATACCACAGTTTGTTCTTCCATTTTCCCCTTCATAGGCTCCTGGACTATTACAGTTTTTGGCACTTACGAGTGAAACTTCTCTGAACATACTTGTATAGATCTTTTGTGGACCTATTTCATTTCTGTTGTGAAAATACTTAGAATTGGAATTTCTGGGTCACAGGGTAGACAGTTTTTAAAAAGGTTACAGGCATTGCCTTATATAGATAAACCATAATTTAGCCATTCTCCTGTTGCTGGACATTAAGAGTGTTACTATTTTTTTCTTTTGCAATAGTAAGTTTGTTATAGAAAACCTCTATCTATATATATTTTTGTTTTCTTGAGAAAGTAAATCCACAGGTAAGTTTTACTAGTACTGGAATGACTGAGAGGTGAAGTTCACGTTAAATTACAGCCTGCTGGGAAGTTGCCCTAAGGCCTGGCAACTCGAAATGCGCTGCTTGCATCAGCAGTAGCAGCATCCCCTGGGAGCTTCTGAGAAATTCAAACTCTTAAGCCCCACTTCAGACCTGATGAATCCGAATCTGCATTTTAACCAGATTCTCAGGTGATTTCCTATGCACTCTCTAAATGAAATAAAATTAGCGGTAGGGGAGCTTTATTTTAGTTCAAAACAATTAGCTCTGTAGTAACTTCTCCTGGAAGGTGCGGGATTTCAAATGGTTGAAAGCAAAACAATTGACGCATGATCAAATTTTACAATGAATCAAGAAGCATAAAGCATGCTTCCCTGGTGGCGCAGTGGTTGAGAGACCTCCTGCCGATGCAGGGGACATGGGTTCGTGCCCCGGTCCAGGAGGATCCCACATGCCATGGAGCAGCTGGGCCGGTGGGCCGTGGCCGCTGGGCCTGCACGTCCGGAGCCTGTGCTCCACAATGGGAGAGGCCACAACAGTGAGAGGCCCGCGTACCGCAAAGAAAAAAAAAAAGCACAAAGCTGTAAGTTCTCAGGATAGGATAAGACCTCCAAGTTGATTTATCTTAGTGGCCTTCTAACCGTGTTCCTCATGAGGCCTTATTCCCAGAGTGTCTTCTGGCCACTCTGAAGGCTGAGGGCTGAGTTGACAGGGCTCTGGAATTAGTCACTGTACCTCCCTCCCTCACCATGGAGTCATTTTTAACAATTCTACTTATATACTGGGAATTCCAGCAATATCATCTTAGATATGTAACCTTTTAGTTTGAAGAATTAAAAACCTACAGAAGAGATGACAATTTTAATTTATACAATGTAATTTAAAAGTTATATAATAGTTTAATTTATGTAGATTAATACAAAGACCATCACATACCTTTCATGTACATTGACAAAATGTACATAATACTTTCTTTCTTACTTGCCATATACACACGCTCAGACATACACTTGTTTATGGGTATATTTTACTATGTTTGTGTTGAACTGCTTGAAAGTGAATGGCAGATAACATGCCATTTTATCCCTAAATACTTTAGCACATTTCCTAAGAACTCTCATTTTCGTAGAGTCCCATGATATTACTATTACGTCAAAGAAATTTCATATCAGTATTACATATTCAAATTCAAATTTATCTCATTGTCCCAGTAATGTCTTTTGTACCTGTGTGTTTTTTTTTTAAAGGGAACTTCATTTTTTAAAATTAATTAATTAATTAATTTACATATGGCTGTGTTGGGTCTTTTGGTGCACGGGCTTTCTTTAGTTGCAGCGAGCGGGGGCTACTCTTCATTGCGGTGTGTGGGTTTCTCATTGTGGTGGATTCTCTTGTTGCGGAGCATGGGCGTTAGGCATGTGGGCTTCAGTAGTTGTGGCACGAGGGCTCAGTAGTTGTGGCTTGTGGGCTCTAGAGCACAGGCTCAGTAGTTGTGCACACAGGCTTAGTTGTTCGGCGGCATGTGGGATCTTCTTGAACCAGGGCTCGAACCCGTGTCCTCTGCATTGGCAGGCGGATTCTTAACCACTACGCCACCAGGGAAGCCCTGTACCTGTGTTTTTTTTTCCCTAGATCCAAATAAGAATCAGAATTATCTTTATTTATTCATTATCTATTGCTCTTTAACACACTGCCCTAAAACTTAGTGGCTTAGACCAAATTTTATTATCTCACAGTTCCTGTGGGTCAGGAAATCTGGGCAAGACTTAACTGAATCTTCTGCTTCAGGGTCTCTTTCAGGCCACAATCAAGGTTATTAAGTGAGGCTCTAGTCATGTCTGGGAGGGCTAGTCCCCACTTTTCCTTTTCCCCCCAAGTTTTAAAAAGGCTAATTTTGCATGATTTTTTCCATATGAATTTTAAAACCAAAATCAACTGTGTGGTTCCAGAAACAAACTTGTTGGTTTTAAGTTTAGGACTATATTTGCATTTATAAAAATAAGGCAGAAAACTGTCATCTGCGTGATTCTTCTGCCTGTGGCTGTCCAGTCTTCTCCAACACCATTTATTGAAGAGACTGTCCTTTTCCCATTGTACAGTTGGCCCTTGAACAATAAGGGTTTTTCAACTGCGTGGGTCCACATATATGTAGATCTTTTTCAATAAATATACAGTTGGCTATTTTTTAAATTTATTTACTTATTTTTGACTGCGTTGGGTCTTTGTTTCTGTGCGAGGGCTTTCTCTAGTTGTGGCAAGCGGGGGCCACTCTTCATCGCAGTGCGCGGGCCTCTCACTATCGCGGCCTCTCTTGTTGCGGAGCACAGGCTCCAGACGTGCAGGCTCAGTAGTTGTGGCTCACGGGCCTAGTTGTTCCGTGGCATGTGGGGTCTTCCCAGACCAGGGCTCGAACCCGTGTCCCCTGTACTAGCAGACAGACTCTCAACCACTGTGCCACCAGGGAGGCCCTACATTTGGCTATTTTTTAATTGGATTTTTGTTTGTTTGTTTTTTGCTGTTGAGTTGTATGAGTTGTTCATATATTTTGGATATTAACCCCTTAGCCAGATAGATGATTTGCAAATATTTTCTCTCAGTAGGTTGCCTTTTCATTTTGTTGATAGTTTCCTTTGTTGCACAGAAGCTTTTTAGTTTGATGAAATCCCACTTTATTTGTTGTTGTTGCTGTTGTTGTTGCCTTTGCTTTTGGTGTAGGATCCAAAAATATCTTCATCTAGACTAATGACAAGGAGCTTAACACCTATGTTTTCTTGTAGGAGTTTTATGGTTTCAGGTTTTAAATGCAATCCTTTAATCCATTTTGAGTTAATGTTTGTGTATGAGATAAGATAGTGGTTCAGTTTGATTCTTTTGCACGTGGCTGTCCAGTTTTTCCCATCACCATTTATTGAAGAGACTGTCCTTTTCCCATTGTACAGTTGGCCCTTGAACAACGAGGGTTTTTGAACTGCGTGGGTCCACATATATGTGGATTTTTTTTCAATAAATATGCAGTTGGCTCTCTGTATCCACAGGTTCTGCATCCATGGATTCAACCAACCGGCAAGCTTAACATATGTTCTGTGGTTGGTTGAATCCAAGGATGTGGAATTCGTTGATATGGACTGCCAACTATGGGACCTGATTGTCCGCGGATTTTGGTATCCGTGGCAGGTCCTGGAATCAATCCTCCATGGATACCAAGGGAGGGCTGTATATCCTTGGCTCCTTTGTTATAAATTATTTGACCACATGTGTGTGGATTTATTTATGGGCTCTCTATTCTGATGAGTTTTTCTGTTCATATGTAAATTAAAAGACCATTTGTCCTTTGCTAAAGCTACCTCATTTTTTTGTTTGGATGGTGATTAGTTCTATTTTACATTTAAAATGGTTTTTTGTCTTCAAAGACTCCAGTTATGGTTTTTTTGTGGTCTTTAGTTCTCTTCTGTGCCTAACATTTTCTCTCTAATTCATTTTACCCTATTTCATTTTTCCTTACCTACTAAGTCATCTCGTCCCCCACTCTCCATACACACACACACACACACACACACACACAAGCATTGGCTTCTAGATCTGCCATCTGTGTTCTTGAGCAACTTCAGACCAATTCCTTTCTATTTTCCGGTAGCCAGTGCTCTGATACACCAGGTCTCAGTTCGTTTTAAGAATGTGGCCACTCAGGGTGGGGTTCTCTTTCTACAGAAGCAGTTTTGTCTGTGTTCCCCCAATGTTAGTATCCCACTGCGCACTCTTCTTTTCCCCATGGTCTTTTGTGACTCTGCTCTGACGTGGGCTCCAACTTGGCACTGATGACTTCAAAATGTTTATTTCCCTAGATACACATAACTTGTAGTTGAAAGCATTATCTGTTTCCTAGTAAAAAACCATGGATTTTCATTTGTGTTCTGTCTGTTGGAATGGTTTTCAGAAGATGGGTGGAAAGATTCTGATTTCTGTAGTTGTCATAATTTCTTTAGGAAACCCAGAAATTAATATTTTACTTTCAATGAAGACTTTTACTGCTAAAACATACACAACAAGCTTGAAATTACTTATCTATTTTAGCAGCTCATGTTTGAGGGACCACTGAAGTATCTCAGTGTCTTATGTTTGAATACCTCCAGTGAATATCAATTCCAAAATTGGTTCCTTTTTTTTTTAGTAATAAAGTTCTCATTTGTGCTTATTTCTCCCTGTAGCTTTTTCTGATAGTTCCTAACTAAATTCAGACCTTTAGGGTTACATACAGTAGGTGAAAACTTTTCCAGCAAATGAATTTTACAGTGTTTGATGATTAAAAATCATGATCACAAGGGTTCTCTTTTTTCAGAATAGGTGATTTTAATTACTTCAACCTTCCTGTTGCTGCTAGGTATAGAAACGCCGTTTAATATATGAGCATGTTATAGGAGTGAGCCTCTGTGCTTATCTCACTAGTTGTGCTTAGACTGTTTTCTCCTGGAAGAGCATTCTATATAACCTGTCTGTCTTAGTTTAGAGATGCCTATTTTCATTACTGAACAAAATTTAAATGCATATTTTATAAAACCAAAGTCTGGTTTTTAGGACTCTCATTGTTTATGTGTATGGTATAATTCCAAGTGAGCCCTGGAAAACCCACAAGTTTATGAGTTTGGAATCTGAGTGGATGTACCTCTTTATCTTTAAAAATGCCCACTTTGAGTGTTTCACTAGAAGGTCCCAACTGAGAAAGTACTAGTAGATGTGACAACAGTGCAGTAATAATGACGTACAGTCAGATGAAGGCCAATAAACATGTTGGTTTTTAGTATTTACTGTGGAGATCAATGGAGACTTAGAGATGAAATTTGTTTTAACTTTACCCAGCTTTCTTTCTTTGGCTTTTTATGGGTTTCTCAGTCACTTTGCTTGTCTGCTGTATAAGTCCTAATTTGCTGATAAGGGCTGCTCTAACCAATTTCAAAGCTGGGGCCAATAAAGTTACCATTACACACAAGGCTGTGTGTTACCATCGGGGCTAAACGGATCCTGTCTTCAGCAAAACCAATGGAGGAAGGACAAAGCCAAGGCATTAAAGGGAAGTATCCTACAGGGCAAGTTACGAGTAGCTCTGCAGCCAGGGGAGACGTTTTGTGGTTTTGTTTTTGTTTTTTTAGGAGTTTATTAATTTACTTATTTATTTTTGCTGTGTTGGGTCTTCGTTTCTGTGCGAGGGCTTTCTCGAGCTGCGGCAAGTGGGGGCCACTCTTCATCGCCGTGCGCGGGCCTCTCACTATAGTTGCTTCTCCGTTGCGGAGCACAGGCTCCGGACGCACAGGCTCAGCGGCCATGGCTCACGGGCCTAATTGCTCCGCGGCATATGGGATCCTCCCAGACCAGGGCTCGAACCCGTGTCCCCTGCATTAGCAGGCAGATTCTCAACCACTGCGCCACCAGGGAAGCCCGGGGAGATGTTTTCATAATAAATCAATGACTCGGCTTTCTTGCATCATTTTCTGACTTCAAAGTAAAGGCTCTAAAAGCCTAATGAAACAACAATTTGTAAGAAACATAAACACTAAAACCTGGCCAAAGATAGTCTTTTAACCTGCTGACCCTAGAGCTACCGAGAAAGTTAAGAGCTTTAATGAGACATGGTCCCCTACTGCTTCCCTGCTGAAAGTTAATTCTCCTTGAAGGGCATCTAGTTTTTTTCTGTATTTGCTCAGGAATTTGCGTCTTGAGGTTCTAACATGCTGGGCTCCTCCCCCAACAGGGATATTATTGACTGTATTGCAGTTCCACTGTTCCAAGGCATCACTGTTCCACTGGGCCTACTTTCTTCCCCCAGGGACTGCTAATGTCATCACTGTGCTACTGCCCTTATGCCTTAACTGTTGGTTTAGACCTTCCTATAAAGACCTTCCTATAATGAATGACTGTTCTGCTGCTACTTGCACAGATTTTGCATATAACTGGCCATCAAGTAGGGTGTGTGAAGATGCTTATCTCATAGCCTCTGCCCTCAGAGTTTAAACTTTAATAGGGAAGATGTGGCATAAACCAACAACTATCTCCCAGTCACCATTCTTTCATTCCTTGTTTAGGAGTCCTGAGCTTTATCTGGGCTCGTGGATGCCTAATGGCAGGTTGAGGTTGGCAGGTTAAGACAGGAGGGATATTGTACGCAGACACCATGGAGCTGCCACATGGCCCTGGACTGCTTACACTGCTATGTGAGAGAGAAGTGAACTCTCTTGATTAAGCTGGTGTTATATTTCGTAGCAGCCACACTGGCATCCTAAGCATGGAAATAAGAATTTGAGCAAAGTTTTCTCCCAAATATGAGAGATGGCAGGGAGCTGGGGACAGTTTTGGAGCTTGGCAGGTAACTTGGTTGAGTAAAGTGGGCCGGTATAAGACGAAAGGAAGGTGTGGGGACCAGGTGAATTGTAGAGCTGTGACCTGCCTGAAGTCATTAACATTTAGACCATATTCTAGCCCCAAAAGGGCCTGCAATCACGATTCGGCCCAGCCAGTTTGTCAACTCTCATAAACTAAGAGCTGCTTTAATGTATTTTGTTGTTGTTAACAGCATGAAACCCTTTTTGAAAATCTCTTTTCTGACTAATTGGGCTCTGCTGTAAAACACAGTTTTAAAATGACTTATCTAGTCTAAGCCCCTTATTTAACAGATGGGGAAACTTAGACTGAGAGAGATTTACTGTGAAACAAGAAGTATGTCATTTCACCTCCCTGGGCCTTGCTTTCCTCATATTTAAAACAAGCTTGAACTAATTAATCTCTGAAGTCTCTTGTGGTAAGGAATGAAGGAAGCATGGCCCACAGGAAACTAATATCTATTAATCAGTTACTATGTGCTAGTGTGAAAAAACAGAGGCTTAGCGTTGTGTTTGTATCAAGTAGGACAGACACATTTAATTTCTGATATTCCAGCAATTACAAGGTAAGATATTTTAGAACAAGACTGAATTTGTAATGTGCCTGAATTCACTTTTCCTAGCAATAGAAAATGGCAGGTAATTTTACGTACCCTCATTTAATTTAATTAGCTCAACTCTGCCCTGAAGTAGCTAGAGTAGTCATTCCTATTAACTGCTAAAGAAACTGATGGTAACTGCTTTGCACACAGTAACAATGAGCAAATGACAGAGCCAAGACTGAAATCCAGGTCTAGTGCTCTTTATGACAACTCTTCTTAAATTAAAAGACATGAAAATGTGTATGAATTCACCTGAGACCTTATAAATATTTATAGATCTGCCCAAAATTATTGCAGAGTGTTTTGTTTTCATTATTAATAGCAAATGCACATAGTACCTGTCTGTACCCAAAGGAGAAGGGTATACTTTTTTTCTTAGTCTTAGGATCTATTTTTAATTTATTTTATTTTATTTTATTTTATTTTTAACGTCTTTATTGGAGTATAATTGCTTTACAGTGGTGTGTTAGTTTCTGCTTTATAACAAAGTGAATCAGCTATACATATACAACTATACATATACATATATGCCCATATCTCTTCTCTCTTGCATCTCCCTCCCTCTCACCTTCCCTATCCCACCCCTCTAGGTGGTCACAGAGCACCAAGCTGATCTCCCTGTGCTATGCGGCTGCTTCCCACTAGCTATCTATTTTACATTTGGTAGTCTATATATGTCCATGCCACTCTCTCACTTTGTCCCAGCTTACTCTTCACCCTCCCCGTATCCTCAAGTCCATTCTCTAGTAGATCTGCATCTTTATTCCCGTCTTGCCCCTAGGTTCTTCATGACCATTTTCTTTTTTATTTTTTAGATTCCATATACATGTGTTAGCATATGGTATTTATTTTTCTCTTTCTGATTTACTTCACTCTGTATGACAGTCTCTAGGTCCATCCACCTCACTACAAATAACTCAATTTCATTTCTTTTTATGGCTGAGTAATATTCCATTGTATATATGTGCCACATCTTCTTTATCCACTCATCTGTCGTAGGTTGCTTCCATGTCCTGGCTATTATAAATAGAGCTACAATGAACATTGTGGTACATGACTCTTTTTGAATTATGGTTTTCTCAGGGTATATGTCCAGTAGTGGGATTGCTGGGTTGTATGGTAGTTCTATCTTTAGTTTTTTAAGAAATCTCCATACTGTTCTCCAGAGTGGCTATATCAATTTACATTCCCACCAACAGTGCAGGAGGGTTCCCTTTTCACCACACCCTTTCCAGCATTTATTGTTTCTAGATTTTTTGATGATGGCCATTCTGACTGGTGTGAGATGATATCTCATTGTAGGTTTGACTTGCATTTCTCTAATGATTAATGATGTTGAGCATTCTTTCATGTGTCTGTTGGCAATCTGTATATCTTCTTTGGAGAATGTCTGTTTAGGTCTTCTGCCCATTTTTGGATTGGAATGTTTGTTTTTTTGATATTGAGCTGCATGAGCTGCTTGTAAATTTTGGAGATTAATCCTTTGTCAGTTGCTTCATTTGCAAATATTTTCTCCCATTCTGAGGGTTGTCTTTTCGTCTTGCTTGTGGTGTCCTTTGATGTGCAAAAGCTTTGAAGTTTCATTAGGTCCCATTTGTTTATTTTTGTTTTTATTTCCATTTCTCTAGTAGGTGGGTCAAAAGGATCTTGCTGTGATTGATGTCATACAGTGTTCTGCCTATGTTTTCCTCTAAGAGTTTGATGGTGTCTGGCCTTACATTTAGGTCTTTAATCCATTTTGACTTTATTTTTGTGTATGGTGTTATGGAGTGTTCTAATTTCATTCTTTTACATGTAACTATCCAGCTGAAGAGGCTGTCTTTTCTCCACTGTATATTCTTGCCTCCTTTATCAAAGATAAGGTGACCATATGTGCATGGGTTTATCTCTGGGCTTTCTATCCTGTTCCATTGATGTATATTTCTGTTTTTGTGCCAGTACCATACTGTCTTGACTACTGTAGCTTTGTAGTATAGTCTGAAGTCAGGAAGCCTGATTCCTCCAGCTCTGTTTTTCTTTCTCAAGGTCTTTTGTGTTTCCATACAAATTGTGAAATTTTTTGTTCTAGTTCTGTGAAAAATGCCAGTGGTAATCTGATAGGGATTGCATTCAATCTGTAGATTGCTTTGGGTAGTAGAGTCATTTTCACAATGGTGATTCTTCCAATCCAAGAATGTGGTATATCTCTCCATCTATTTGTATCATCTTTAATTTCTTTCATCAGTGTCTTATAATTTCTGCATACAGGTCTTTTGTCTCCTTAGGTAGGTTTATTCCTAGATATTCTATTCTTTTTGTTGCAATGGTAAAGGGAGTGTTTTCTAATTTCACTTTCAGATTTTTCATCATAAGTGTATAGGAATGCAAGAGATTTCTGTACATTAATTTTGTTTCCTGCTCCTTTACCAAATTCATTGATTAGCTCTAGTAGTTTTCTGGTGACTTCTTTAGGATTCTCTATGTATAGTATCATGTCATCTGCAAACAGTGACAGCTTTACTTCTTCTTTTCCAATTTGGATTCCTTTTATTTCATTTTCCTCTCTGATTGCTGTGGCTAAAACTTCCAAAACTATGTTGAATAAGAGTGGTGAGAGTGGGCAACCTTGTCTTATTCCTGATCTTAGTGCAAATGGCTTCAGTTTTTCACCATTGAGGACGATGTTGGCTGTGGGTTTGTCGTATATGGCCTTTATTATTATGTTGAAGAAAGTTCCCTCTATGCCTACTTTCTGGAGGGTTTTTATCATAAATGGGTGTTGAATTTTGTCGAAAGCTTTCTGTGCATCTATTGAGATGATCATACGGTTTTTCTCCTTCAGTGTGTTAATATGGTGTATCACGTTGATTGATTTTAGTATATTGAAGAATCCTTGCATTCCTGGGATAAACCCCACTTGATCAAAGTTTATGATCCTTTTAATGTGTTGTTGGATTCTGTTTGCTAGTATTTTGTTGAGGATTTTTGCATCTATGTTCATCAGTGATATTGGCCTGTAGTTTTCTTTCTTTGTGGCATCTTTTTCTGGTTTTGGTATCAGAGTGATGGTGGCCTCGTAGAATGAGTTTGTGAGTGTTCCTCCCTCTGCTATATTTTGGAAGATTTTGAGAAGGATAGGTGTTAGCTCTTCTCTAAATGTTTGATAGAATTCGCCTGTGAAGCCATCTGGTCCTGAACTTTTGTTTGTTGGAAGATTTTTTTTTTTTTTTTTTTTTTTTGCAGTACGCGGGCCTCTCACCGCTGTGGCCTCTCCCGCCGCGGAGCACAGGCTCCGCACGCGCAGGCCCAGCGGCCACGGCTCACGGGCCCAGCCACTCCGCGGCACGTGGGATCCTCCCGGACCGGGGCACGAACCCGCGCCCCCTGCATCGGCAGGCAGACTCCTAGCCACTGCGCCACCAGGGAAGCCCCTGTTGGAAGATTTTAAATCAGAGTTTCAATTTCTGTGCTTGTGACTGGTCTGTTCATATTTTCTATTTCTTCCTGGTTCAGTCTCAGAAGGTTGTGCATTTCTAAGAATTTATCCATTTCTTCCAGGTGGTCCATTTTATTGGCATATAGTTGCTTGTAGTAATCTCTCATGATCTTTTGTATTTCTGCAGTGTCAGTTGTTACTTCTCCTTTTTCATTTCTAATTCTATTGATTTGGGTCTTCTCCCTTTTTTCCTTGATAAGTCTGGCTAATGGTTTATCAATTTTGTTTATCTTCTCAAAGAACCAGCTTTTAGTTTTATTGATCTTTGCTATTGTTTCCTTCATTTCTTTTTCATTTATTTTTGATCTGAGATTTATGATTTCTTTCCTTCTGCTAACTTTGGGGGTTTTTTGTTCTTCTTTCTCTAATTGCTTTAGGTGCAAGTTTAGGTTGTTTATTTGAGATGTTTCTTGTTACTTGATGTAGGATTGTATTGCTCTAAACTTCCCTCTTAGAACTGCTTTTGCTGCATCCAGTAGGTTTTGGGTCATCGTGCTTTCATTGTCATTTGTTTCTAGGTATTTTTTGATTTCCTCTTTGATTTCTTCAGTGATCTCTTGGTTATTAAGTAGTGTGTTGTTTAGCCTCCATGTGTTTGTATTTCTTACAGATTTTTTCCTGTAATTTTTATCTAGTCTGATAGCACTGTGGTTGGAAAAGATACTTCATACGATTTCAATTTTCTTAAATTTACCAAGGCTTGATTTGTGACCCAGGATATGATCTATCCTGGAGAATGTTCCATGAGTACTTGAAAAGAATGTGTATTCTGTTGTTTTTGGATGGAATGTCCTATAAATATCAATTAAGTCCATCTTGTTTGATGTATCATTTAAAGCTTGTGTTTCCTTGTTTATTTTCATTTTCGATGATGTGTCCATGGGTAAAAGTGGGGTGTTAAAGTCCCCTACTATGATTGTGTTATTGTCAGTTTCCCCTTTTATGGCTGTTAGCATTTGCCTTATGTATTGATGTGCTCCTATGTTGGGTGCATAAATATTTACAATTGTATATCTTCTTCTTGGATTGATCCCTTGATCATTATGTAGTGTCTTTCTTTGTTTCTTGTAATAGTCTTTGCTTTAAAGTCTATTTTGTCTGAAATGAGAATTGCTACTCTAGCTTTCTCTTGATTCCATTTGCATGGAATATCTTTTTCCATCCCCTCACTTTCAGTTTGTGTGTGTCCCTAGGTCTGAAGTGGGTCTCTTGTAGACAGCATATATATGGGTCTTGTTTTTGTATCCATTCAGCCAATCTGTGTCTTTTGGTGGGAGCATTTAATCCATTTACATTTAAGGTAATTATCAATATGTGTGTTCCTATTACCATTTTCTTAACTGTTTTGGGTTTATTATTGTAGGTCTTTTCCTTCTCTTGTGTTTCCTGCCTAGAGAAGTTCCTTTAGTATTTGTTGTAAAGCTGGTTTGGTGGCGCTGAATTCTCTTAACTTTTGCTTTTCTGTAAAGATTTTAATTTCTCCATCAAATCTGAATGAGATCCTTGCTGGGGAGAGTAATCTTTGTTGTAGGTTTTTCTCCTTCATCACTTTAAATATGTCCTGCCACTCCATTCTGGCTTGAAGAGTTTCTACTGAAAGATTAGCTGTTAACCTTATGGGGATTCCCTTATGTGTTATTTGTTGTTTTTCCCTTGCTGCTTTTAATTTGTTCTCTTTGTATTTAATTTTTGGTAGTTTGATTAATATGTGTTTTGGTGTGTTTCTCCTTGGATTTATCCTGTATGGGACTCCTTGTGCTTCCTGGACGTGATTAAATATTTCCTTTCCCATATTAGGGAAGTTTTCAACTATAATCTCTTCAAATATTTTCTTAGTCCCTTTCTTTTTCTCGTCTTCTTCTGGGACCCCTATAATTCGAATGTTGGTGCATTTAATGTTTTCCCAGAGGTCTCTGAGACTGTCCTCAATTCTTTTCATTCTTTTTTCTTTATTATAACTGCTCTGCAGTAGTTATTTCCACTATTTTATCTTCCAGGTCACTTATCCATTCTTCTGCCTCAGTTATTCTGCTGTTGATCACTTCTAGAGAATTTTAATTTCATTTATTGCGTTGTTCATCATTGTTTGATCTTTAGTTCTTCTAGGTCCTTGTTAAACGTTTATTGTATTTTCTCCATTCTACTTCCAAGATTTTGGATCATCTTTACTATCATTATTCTGAATTCTTTTGCAGGTAGACTGCCTATTTCCTTTTCATTTGTTAGGTCTGGTGGATTTTTGCCTTTCTCCTTCATCTGCTGTGAGTTTCTCTGTCTTCTCATTTTGCTTAACTTACTGTGTTTAGGGTCTCCTTTTCGCAGGCTGCAGGTTCATAGTTCCTTTTGGTTTTGGTGTCTGTCCCCAGTGGCTAAGGTTGGTTCAGTGGGTTGTGTAGGCTTCCTGGTGGAGGGGACTAGTGCCTGTGTTCTGGTGGATGAGTCCGGATCTTGTCTTCCTGGTGGGCACGTCCACATCTGGTGATGTGTTTTGGGGTGTCTGTGGCCTTATTATGATTTTAGGCAGCCTCTCTGCTAATGGGTGGTATTGTGTTCCTGTCTTGCTAGTTGTTTGGCATAGGGTGTGCAGCACTGTAGCTTGCTGGTCATTGAGTGGAGCTGGGTCTTGGTGTTGAGATGGAGATCTCTGGGAGATTTTCACCGTTTGATATTACATGGAGCCGGGAGGTCTCTTGTGGACCAGTGTCCTGAACTTGGCTGTCCCACCCCAGTGGCACAGCCCTGATGCCTGGCTGGAGCACCAAGATCCTGTCCTCCAAATGGCTCAGAATAAAAGGGCAAAAAAAAAAAAAGAAAGGAAGAAAGAAGAAGATGAAATGAAATAAAGTAAAGTAAAATAAAGTTATTAAAATTAAAAATTAAAAATTATTAAGAAAAATAATTTTTAAGTTATAAAAAACAAAAAAAAACGGACAGACAGAACCCTAGGACAAATGGTAAAGCAAAGCTTTATCAACAACATCACACACAGAAGCATACACATACACACTCACAAAAAGAGAAAAAGGGAAATATATATATATATATATATATATATATATATATATATATATATATATCGTTGCTCCCAAAGTCCACCTCCTCAATTTGGGATGATTCATTGTCTATTCAGGTATTCCACAGATGCAGGGTATAGCAAGTTGATTGTGGAGATTTAATCCGCTGCTCCTGAGGTTGCTGGGAGAGATTTCCCTTTCTCTTCTTTGTTCGCACAGCTCCCAGGGTTCAGCTTTGGATTTGGCTCTGCCTCTGCTTGTAGGTCGCCTGAGGGCATCTGTTCTTTGCTCAGACAGGACGGAGTTAAAGGAGCAGCTGCTTCGGTGTCTCTGGCTCACTCAGGCCGGAGGGAGGGAGGGGTACGGAGGCGGGGCAAGCCTGCGGCGGCAGAGGCCGGTGTGACGTTGCCCCAGCCTGAGGCGCGCCGTGTGTTCTCCCAGGGAAGTTGTCCCTGGATCCCGGGACCCTGGCAGTGGTGGGCTGCACAGGCTTCCAGGAAGGGATGTGTGGATAGTGACCTGTGCTTGCAGACAGGCTTCTTGGTGGCAGCAGCAGCAGCCCTAGCGTCTCATGCCCGTCTCTGGAGTCCGCGCTGATAGCCGCGGCTCACGCCCGTGTCTGGAGCTCCTTTAAGTGGTACTCTTTATCCCCTCTCCTCCCGCACCAGGAAACAAAGAGGCAAGAAAAAGTCTCTTTCCTCTTCGGCAGGTCCAGACTTTTTCCCGGACTCCCTCCCAGGTAGCTGTGGCACACTAACTCCTTCAGTCCTCTCCCTCGGATCCGACCGAAGCCTGAGCCTCAGCTCCTAGCCCCCGCCCACCCCGGCGGGTGTGCAGACAAGCCTCTTGGGCTGGTGAGTGCCAGTCGGCACCGATCCTCTGTGCGGGAATCTCTCCGCTTTGCCCTCCGCACCCCTGTGGCTGTGCTCTCCTCCATGGCTCCGAAGCTTCCCCCCTCCGCCACCCGCAGTCTCCGCCTGCGAAGGGGCTTCCTAGTGTGTGGAAACCTTTCCTCCTTCACGGCTCCCTCCCACTGGTGCAGGTCCCCTCCCTATTCTTTTGTCTCTGTTTATTCTTTTTTCTTTTGCCCTACCCATGTACGTGGGGAGTTTCTTGCCTTTTGGGAGGTCTGAGGTCTTCTGCCAGCGTTCAGTAGATGTTCTGTAGGAGTTGTTCCACATGTAGATGTATTTCTGATGTATTTGTGGGGAGGAAGGTGATCTCCGTGTCTTACTCTTCCGCCATCTTGAAGCTCCTCCAAGGCGAAGGGTATTAGAAGGTGATACAGTTGTTCTGCCTGAGCGTGAGATACTTGGCTTCTGAAAGTAGCTTCAAGAGGCACTTGTTAGATGTTATGTTGTGCAAACAATTAGTTAATTAGAGAAAATAATTTTTAAGGAGAGTTTGGTAGAAGGTAGTTAAATCCTGTACTTTGTCCAGGATTCAGACTTGTACTATGCACTCTTTTCTGTTGTCTTCATAACTCTGATATATTGGGGATGACCAGAAAAATTAATCTGTGGCCATTTCATATGTCTCCTTTTAAAAAGAAAGGCCAGTAAATCTTAAACTATATTAAGCATTAAATTTTTATGGTCAAATTGAGGTTCTGCACAAATACAGTTAATTAAATTTGTAGATCTTCTACTGTCTGCATTTATAAGGAAGCCCTTGATTGAAAATGAGCTATAAAACACACGTTGAGCGAGTACTACGCAGCCTCCACCTGCCAGGTGGCCATTGCTGGAACAAATGGTCTTTGTGTCCTGTTTCATTGTGTAAGTGCGTGTTGGTGGCTGAATGAGTCCAGTGTGAAATTTGCTGGCTCTTTTTCCTCTGTGTAACCTCTGACTGTCACCACCCTCCAACAGGGTTCTGTCCCCTCCTCTCATCTCCTCTTTCCAAACTCACTCCTTACGTGATTGCCCATCTGATGTCTAATGGACAGTTCAATCAACATGTTTGAAACAAAACTTTTGATCTTTAGCACTACACAGTTCTTCTTTTCCAATCTTCCACATCTCAGTAAGTGGTGGGACAACCCACCGTGGTGCTCCAGCTAAAAATCTGAGAGTCATCCTTAATTCTTTCTTCAGTTACCTCCAGTTGAATCTATCAACAAGTTGTATTCCCATCACCCTCAATGGTGTTTCTTCCACTGAGGCTCTTCTCCCCATTACAGTCGTTCAGGGGACTCCCCAAGCACAGAAGTCACCTTCACGCATGAAAAACGTATTCCCTTGGTGTGGACGCATTGTCAGAAGACTCCTATTTCCAACTTGAATCAACTGCTTTCCAAGCTGGGTCACAGCTGTATTTTGACCCCACTGTGTCCCCTAGGTTTGGCATATTTGTAGTAGAGTCTGGGCAGCAGCACACTGTCACCTGCTGGTCCAAGCCACCACTCCCTCTCACCTGGTCTCCTCCCATCCTCTCCCAGTTCCCCAGGCTTCTCCGTCTCCAGTCTTGTTCCTCTACAATCTTTTGCACACATCATGGTGAAATCGATCTTTAAAAAATATATATCAGGTCATTTGGCTTTTCTGATTAAAGTCTATCTTTGCTTCCCTATTGTGTGCAACATAAAACCCAGAATGGTTAAAGGCCCTCCATGACCTGGCCCCTGACAACCGCTCTTTCCACCCTCACTCTTACTGGACACAGTGGCGTCCTTCCTAATCTTGAACATGTCAGGCTGTTCCTGCCTGAGGGCCTCTATACATCTTTCTTTCTTTCTTTTTTCCTTCCTTTCTTCCATCCTTCCTTCCCTCTCTCTCTCTCTCTTTCTCTCTTCCTTTCTTTCCTTTCTTTCTTTCATGCATTTCTTTTGCTAGTTATTTTTTTTAATTTTATTGAAGTATAGTTGATTTACAATGTTGTGTTAATTTCAGCAAAGTGATTCAGTTATACATATATGTACATATTCCTTTTCATATTCTTTCCCATTATGGTTTATCACAGGATATTGAATATAGTTGCTTGTGCTATACAGTAGGACCTTGCTGTTTATCCATTCTACATATAATAGTTTGTACCTGCTAATCCCAACCTCCCAACTTTTGTACATCTTTAGTTGATTGATGCCTCCTCCTCATCCTAGTCTCAGTTTAAATCTCACCTCTTTATGGGGGTCTTTCATGCCCCAGTTGTCTAAATTTGGTACACCAAATGCCCCACCCCCATCTCTTTCCTTGTTATACCATCACCCAGTTTTATTTTTCTCCATAGCCTTTAACACCATCTGAAATTAGCTTGCTTATTGTCTGCTTCTCCCACATTATAAACTCCTTGAGAGTGAAGAAGTTGTCTGAATTCTTTTTTTTTTTTTTTTTTTTTTTTTTGCGGTACACGGGCCTCTCACTGCTGTGGCCCCTCCCGTTGCGGAGCACAGGCCCCGGATGCGCAGGCCCAGTGGCCATCGCCCACGGGCCCAGCCGCTCCGCGGCATGTGGGATCCTCCCGGACCGGGGCACGAACCCACGTCCCCTGCATCGGCAGGCGGACTCCCAACCACTGCACCACCAGGGAAGCCCTGAATTCTTCATTGTTATACCCTCAATACCTGAACGGGTGCTTGGCACACAGTTGGCACTCAATAAATACTGATTGAATGACAGTGGGGTGGAGTCAGAATGCTCAGTTAAGGACCAGCGGAGAGGATAATGATACGCAGCACCCATATTTGGGAAAGCTGTTTAAAAATACATATTCATAAAGCAAACTTGAAAATAAGCCCATCTCCCCACTCCCCCTTCGTCCTTTACCTGTGGTCTTCAATTTTTTTTAGTGGAGAAAGTTGAGTGGGGCTTGTTTGTATGTGTGCTGAGTCATTTGTTTTCAGGGGACTCTGACTGTTAATAATTCTCCTCCTAAGCAGAGAGTAAGACCTTGGTACTGGGAGAACTTTCTGCATAAGGACTCCTCCTGGCTCCAAGGTTGGGCTGTCATTTGCTTTCTCAGCACAGTAGAACCAAGCAGCATTGTTTAACCTTTTGGAAGGTGTGTATGAAATTTACATTAGCGGGGTTTTGCTGTTGGGTTACAAACCATTTATCCCATGAATATCAATGTGGACAAACCATTTATCCCATGAATATCAATGTGGCCGTTTGCTCTGAGAAATTGTCTTCTGTCTTTTGAGAGGAGCTGAGGAATCCATAAAAATGTACAGAGGAGAGGAGAGACAGCCCTGCTTCCTCTGGGATTGCTGGGGAGAAAGAGTGGGGAGCAAGGTGACCTTTGCACCCAGGAAGAGTGCCATGGAAATAGTTCTTTTCCCACCCCCAGGGTGATTTTGAATAAATATTTTGGTTTATTTATTTAAAAGTATATGAGTGCCTATCACAGAACCTTGCAAAGAGTAGACGCTTAATAAATATCTGCCCTAATAAGCTATTTGATATTTAAGAATATTTATTAAACAGAAAACTCATTCAGTAATTAAGAAGAAATATGAGCATGCCATTAAGGTAGTGTCAACCTAAATCTATAATTCACCACTAAGGACTTTTTAGAAATTTCTATTGGAATAGACACCAATGACCAGAAATGCGACTTTAAAAAAAATTAATAGACTTTATCTCTTAGAGCAGTTTTAGGTTTACAGCAAACTGAGCTGAAAGCACAGAGTTCCCATTCGCCCCCTTCCCCCACCTCTCCTCAGTTTTCTCTGTGAGTACACGTTGCATTAGTGGGTTCATTTATTTTACAATTGAAGAACCAATTTTTTTTTTTTTTTTTTTTTTTTTTTTGTGGTACGCGAGCCTCTCACTGTTGTGGCCTCTCCCATTGCGGAGCACAGGCTCTGGACGCGCAGGCTCAGCAGCCATGGCTCACGGGCCCAGCCGCTCCACGGCATGTGGGATCCTCCCAGACCGGGGCACGAACCCATGTCCCCTGCATCGGCAGGCGGACTCTCAACCACTGCGCCACCAGGGAAGCCCGAAGAACCAATATTGATACACTATTATTAACTAAAGTCCATAGTTCCTGTTAGGGTTCACTCTTGATGGTATGTGTTCTATGGGTTTTGACAAATATGTAATGACATGTATCCACCTTTACAGAATCATTTAGAATAGTTTCACTGCCCTAAAAGTCCTCTGTGCCTCAGCCCTTCATCCCTCCCCACCTCTCCTCTGGCAACCGCTGAATTTTTTTTTTTTTTTTGCCTTTAAAAAGATTACGGTAAAATACACATAACATAGAACTTATGTTAATCATTTTTAAGTGTACAATTTAGTTGCATTAACTACATTCAACCACTAATCTTTTTACTATCTCTTTACTTTTGCACTTTCCAGAATGTCTCGTAGTTGGAATCCTATAATATGTTGCCTTTTCAGACTGGCTTCTTTCACTAACCAACGTGCATTTAAAGAGGCCATGGTTTTAGTAACTTTATCTGAGGTAGTATAGATGCTGAAGACTTTAATCATCCGAATTTCATTCCTGGACACAGTTCCAAGGGGTATGCAGTCTGGAATAAGGCTGGCATTGGGAGGGGATTCTCAAGAAACCTGGAAACTTAGATTTCAGTATCAGTCATTTAGCTAAATGACTTAGAGCAGAAATAGAGTAGCTAGCTATTATTTACATGCACAGATTCCTGGTAACTAGTGATTCTGTCCTTTTAAATTTCATACCATTATTGTTGCTATTTATTTAGATGTTAAGCTGTGTGTCATCTTTTGTATTTTAAAATCTGTGTCTCTCTTTGCAAGAAGGATTCAAAGTGGCTTTGCTTTTTCTAATGAAATAGTGAAAGAAAACTCAAATGATAAAAGTCTTAGCATCAAAATCATGCTGTAGTAGTTAACCTTTTTTGTGAGGGGCAATTTTTTTAGTGTCAGTAAGATCACAGATTCCCCACAGACTTAAAATAAAACGAGAAACTGAAATGTTCCCTCATCATACCATAATAGGTACAGGGAGTATGCGGTAGGATAAAAGGAGAAATAGGACAAGTTGGAGAAAACACTGAAGGTGACTTGGAGTTGCCAGTATACACCTAGTGGTGGTAATGAAGCAGGTACACAGGTGGTACACAAACAGGACAAGTGAAAATAGCCACAGCTCCTGTGTGCCTGGTGCTGTGGTGGATACTGGAAGTACAGTGATGAACAGAATACAGCCTCTGTCCTAATGAGCTGACATTTCCGGTGGGGAGTTCTATAGTAAATAAGAAAATGAAACCAGGTTTAAACTTGGGAGGGCCGGGGGAGAAATGCTATGAAGAGAATCAGAGTGAACGTTCAAGAGTGGTCCTGTGGGTGTCTACTTGAGATAAAGTTGTCAGGGCAGGCCTCTCAGGGGTGGTGACATTTGAGTAGAGAGTTGTTAGTAATAGGGTACCAGCTACGTGTAGATTTGGCGGGAGGTTATTCCAGGCAGAGGAGACGTCAGGTGCAAATGTCTTAGGGCTGGAATTAGGTTGGCATACTGAAGGAACAAAAGAAGACCAGCCTGGTTAGAGTAAACTACTGAAAGGGATAAAAACTGAGTTTGGACTGACAAAGGATTAATCTCCAAAATGTACAAGCAGCTTATGCAGCTCAATATCAAAAAAACAACCCAATCCAAAAATGGGCAGAAGACCTAAACAGACACTTCTCCAAAGAAGATATACAGATTGCCAACAGACACATGAAAGAATGCTCAACATCATTAATCATTAGAGAAATGCAAGTCAAACCTACAATGAGATATCATCTCACACCAGTCAGAATGGCCATCATCAAAAAATCTAGAAACAATAAATGCTGGAAAGGGTGTGGTGAAAAGGGAACCCTCCTGCACTGTTGGTGGGAATGTAAATTGATATAGCCACTCTGGAGAACAGTATGGAGATTCCTTAAAAAACTAAAGATAGAACTACCATACAACCCAGCAATCCCACTACTGGGCATATACCCTGAGAAAACCATAATTCAAAAAGAGTCATGTACCACAATGTTCATTGCAGCTCTATTTACAATAGCCAGGACATGGAAGCAACCTAAGTGTCCATGGACAGATGAGTGGATAAAGAAGATGTGGCACATATATACAGTGGAATATTACTCAGCCATAAAAAGAAATGAAATTGAGTTATTTGTAGTGAGGTGGATGGACCTAGAGTCTGTCATACTGAGTGAAGTAAGTCAGAAAGAGAAAAACAAATACCATATGCTAACACATATATATGGAATCTAAAAAAAAAGAAAGAAAATGGTCATGAAGAACCTAGGGGCACGATGGGAATAAAGATGCAGACCTGCTAGAGAATGGACTTGAGGATACGGGGAGGGGGAAGGGTAAGCTGACAAAGTGAGAGAGTGGCATGGACAAATATATACTACCAAACGTAAAATAGATAGCTAGTGGGAAGCAGCCGCATAGCACAGGGAGATCAGCTTGGTGCTTTGTGGCCACCTAGAGGGGTGGATAGGGAGAGTGGGAGGGAGGGAGACACAAGAGGGAGGAGGTATGGGGATATATGTATATGTATAATTGATTCACTTTGTTTTAAAGCAGAAACAACACAGCACTGTAAAGCAATTATATTCCAATAAAGATGTTAAAAAAAAAGAGAAAGGGGAAAAATCACTAGCTAGCAAGCATAATATCAGGGCCAGTGACGTCAATTAAATGAAGGTGGTTGTATCCTGTGTTGAACAGTGTCTCCCCTCAAATTCATGTCTGCTCAGAATTTCAGAATGGGAACTCACTTGGAAATAGGATTTTTGCAGATGTAATTATTTAGTCTAAGATGGACCATACTGGATTAGGGTGAGCCATAGATCCAATAACTGGTATCTTTATGAGAAGAGGAAAAGACACACAGATGCACAAGGAGGAAGGTCAAAAAAAAAATTAAGTTTGGAGGGGCAGACAGGAACCAGATCATGGAAAGGCTGGTAGGCCAAGCAGTGAGAGCAGCTTCGATTTTATTTTAACGTGTTAGGAAGCCATCTGGAGTGTTTATGCAGGGTAATGATATGATCAGACTTATATTTTTAGAAAGATGATTCTGGCATCTGTACTAGAAATTGGCCGGAGGGAAGGAGGCAAGAATAGAATAAGGAGACTGTTTTTCCATTTTGTTTTGTTTGTTTTAATTTTTATTGGGGTATAGTTGATCCACATGCTGCGTTAGTCTCAGGTGTACAGCAAAATGAATCAGCCACACACATACATATATTCACTCTTTTTTTCAGATTCTCCTCCCATACAGGCCATTACAGAGTATTGAGTAGAGTTCCCTGTGCTATACAGTAGGTTCTTATTAGTTATCTGTTTTATATATAGTAATGTGTATATGTCAATCCCAATCTCCCAGTTTATCCCTCCCCCCCTTATCCCCTGGTAACCATAAGTTTGTTTTCTACATCTGTGACTCTGTTTCTGTTTTGTAGGTAAGTTCATTTGTACCCTTTTTTTAGATTCCACATATAAGCGATATCATATGTTTGTCTTTCTCTCTCTGATTTACTTCACTCAGTATGACAATCTTTAGGTCCATCCATGTTGCTGCAAATGGCATTATTTTGTTCTTTTTTATGGCTGAGTAATATTCCATTGTATATATGTACCACAACTTCTTTGTCCATTCTTCTGTTGATGGACATTTAGGTTGCTTCCATGTCCTGGCTATTGTAAATAGTGCTGCAATGAACACTGGGTGCATGTATCTTTTTGAATTATGTTTTTCTCCAAGTATATGCCTAGGAGAGGGACTGCTGGGTCATATGGTAGTTCTATTTTTAGTTTTTTGCAGAACCTCCATACAGTTCTCCATAGGGGCTGTACCAATTTACATTCCCATAAACAGTGTAGGAGGGTTCCCTTTTCTCCACACCTTCTTCAGCATTTGTAGATTTTTTGATGGTGGCCATTCTGACTGGTGTGAGGTGATAACTCATTGTAGTTTTGATTTGCATTTCTCTAATAATTAGTGATGTTGAGCATCTTTTCATTTGCTTTTTGGCCATCTGTATGTCTTCTTAGAGAAATGTCTACTTAGATCTTCTGCTCATTTTTTGATTGGGTTGTTTGTTTTTTTTATTGATATTGAGCTGCATGAGCTGTTTGTGTATTTTGGAGATTAATCCCATGTTGGTTGCTTCATTTGCAAATATTTTCTCCCATTCTGAGGGTTGTCTTTTTGTTTTGTTTATGGTTTCGTTTGCTGTGCAAAAGCTTTTAAGTTTCATTAGGTCCCGTCTGTTTATTTTTGTTTTTATTTTCATTACTCTAGGAGGTGGATCAAAAATGATCTTGCTGTGATTTATGTCAAAGAGTGTTCTGCCTATGTTTTCTCTAAGAATTTTATAGTGTCTGGCCTTACATTTAGGTCTTTAATCCATTTTGAGTTTATTGTTGTATATGGTGTTAGGGAGTGCTCAAATTTCATTCTTTTACATGTAGCTGTCCAGTTTTCCCAACACCACTTATTGAAGAGGCTGTCTTTTCTTTATTGTATATTCTTGCCTCCTTTGTCATGGGTTAGTTGACCATAGGTGCATGGGTTTATCTCTGGACTTTCTATCCTGTTCTATTGATCTATATTTCTGTTTTTGTGCCTGTACTATACTGTTATGATTACTGTAGCTTTGCAGTATACTCTGAAGTCAGGGAGCCTGATTCCTCCAGCTCCATTTTTTTTTTTCCTCAAGATTGCTTTGGCTATTTGGGGTCTTTTCTGTTCCAGACAAACTGTAAATTTTTTTGTTCTAGGTCTGTGAAAAATGCCATTTGTAATTCAATAGGGATTGCATTTAATCAGTAGATTGCTTTGGGTAGTATAGTCATTTTCACAATATTGATTCTTCCAATCCAAGAACATGGTATATCTCTCCATCTGTTTGTGTCATCTTTTATTTCTTTCATCAGTATCCTATAGTTTTCTGAGTACAGGTTTTTGCCTCCTTTGGTAGGTTTATTCCTAGGTATTATTTTATTCTGTTTGTTGTGATTGTGAATGGGATTGTTTCCTTAATTTCTCTTTCTGGTCTTTCATTGTTAGTGTTTAGGAATGTAAGAGATATTTTTGTATTAATTTTGTATCCAACTTTACCAAATTCATTGATTAGCTCTAGTAGCTTTCTGGTAGTATCTTTAGGATTTTCTATGTATAGTATCATGTCATCTGCAAACAGTGACAGTTTTACTTCTTTTCCAATTTGTATTCCTTTTATTTCTTTTTCTTCTCCGCTTGCCATGGCTAGGACTTCCAAAACTATGTTGAATAATAGTGACGAGAGTGGAATCCTTGTCTTGTTCCTGATCTTAGAGGAAATGCTTTCAGTTTTTCACCATTGAGAATGATGTTTGTTGTGGGTTTGTCACATATGGCCTTTATTATGTTGAGGTAGGTTCTCTCTGTGCCCACTTTCTAGAGAGTTTTTATTATAAATAGGTGTTGAATTTTGTCAAAAGCTTTTTCTGCATCTATTGACTTGATCATATGGTTTTTATTCTTCAGTTTGTTAATATGGTGTATCACATTGATAGATTTGCATATACTGAAGAATCTTTGCATCCCTGGGATAAATCCCACTTGATCATGATGTATGATCCTTTTAATATGTCGTTGGATTCCATTTACTAGTATTTTGTTGAGGATTTTTGTGTCTGTGTTCAACAGGATACTGGCCTGTAATTTTCTTTTTTTTTTTTTTTGTGATATCTTTGGTTTTGGTGTCAGGGTGATGGTGGCCTCATAGAATGAGCTTGGGCGTATTCCTTCCTCTGCAATTTTTTGGAAGAGTTTGAGAAGGATAGGTATTAGCTCTTCTCTAAATGTTTGATAGAATTCTCCTGTGAAGCCATCTGGTCCTGGACTTTTGTTTGTTGCAAGATTTTTAATCACAGTTTCAATTTCATTACTTGGAGGCTCTTTTAATTGTCCAGACAAGAGCTAAGTGAGGCCTGTGGTAGGGGGTGAGCAGTGGTCATGGTTGGAAATTTCCTGCAGGATGTAGTGTGAAAGTAGATCTGAAAAGACTTGCTGATGGATTGGGTACTGGTGATATGTGGATACAAAGGCAGCTAGGGCTTCAGAAGGAGAGTCTTTACTTGCTAGAGTGAGGGGAAGTCTTGCTGGGTTTGAAGGGCTGCTAAGAGGAGACAGTAGGAGAGGACATTCTCAGGCAGGAACTGCCACTAGCAAAGGAACAGAAGCAGAGAGGAGAACATTATATTTAGAGAAAGGTGAAGTTGGAGTTTGGGGTTCACATGAGAAAACAAGCGTGCGATATATCTGCAAAGGGAGCTTAGGGCTACACTGGGAAGGGTCTTCAAAGCCATGTTCAGATATTTGATTTCTCAGAGTAGGCAATGGGAGAGCTGTATCTGTTAGGGGTGTGCTTGGTGATAAGTAACTGAAAACTTGCTAAGTACCTTAAAGAGGCCTTTAATTTTCTCTCATCATTAAAAATCTGGGTGGAGTCAGTTTGGGATGGTGAGGCTGCTCATGCCTGCAGGGACCCTGATACTGTCTCTCTTTCATCTTTAATATGTTGGCTTTCATCCCTGTGCTTGTCACCTTGTGGTATCTAGTTGGCTCCTGTACCAAAGTGGGCATTATCTGTACTCTGGGCAGAAAGAAGGGGCCAAGAGGGCAAAAAATAGCAAAGGCTGTGCCAGTCTCCCCTTCTTTTATTGTGGCAAAATATATGTATTGATAACATAAAATGTGCCATTTTAACCATTTTAAAGTGTACAGTTCAGTGGCATTACCAACACATAATATTGTGCAACCATCACTAGTATCTACTTCCAAAATGTTTCTGTCACCCCAAGTAAAAACTCTGTAACTGTTCAGCAGTAACTCTCATTCTTCCCCTTCTCCCAGACCATGGAAACCTCTAACCTACTTTCTGTCTCTGTGAATTTTGTGACAGTCCCTTTTGATAAGGAAAATAAATACTTAGAAGAATCTTCATTCAGTAGCCTTATGTTTAATATTTTTATATTGCTTTCTGGGAATTTTCCTTTTCCTCCACACCTGCCCCACCCTTCCATCGTATCTCCTCTTTACCTTCCTTGGTTTATCAGTAAGGGGATCACTGAAGACCAGGGTGGTCTTTGGAGATGGATGATTTGGAAAGGAATATGACAGACTCACAGAGAGTGAGAGAAACATAGGAGGCGAGGCCTATATAAAAATATAAGTGGAGGAAAGAAAGCATACAAGGGTCCTGGTCACCGATTCTGATTCATGAAGGGGATAGGGGTTCCCATGCCACCAAGCAGTTCTCTGACATCAGCTGGATGTCCTATGATTCAACTCAATTCTAACACTATTTACCTGGAGATAGCATCACATCCCACAGGTTAAGGGCTCAGTCCTATAAGACTGCCCCTCCTCCCCCCACTGCAGATGCCATTTGCAAGTCCAAGTTGTGTTATAGCTTAGAGGTTCCAAAAACCCTCTTCTTGGGTTCTGTTTATTTGCTAGAGTGGCTCACAGAACTCAGAGAAATATTTTATTTACTAGATTACCTGCTTATTATAAAAGGATATAACTCAGGAAAAGCCAGATGGAAGAGATGCATAGGACAAGGTGTGGGGAAAGGGCCCTGAGCTTCCATGCTTTCTGGGCATGCCACTCTCCCCAAATCTACATGTGTTCACCAACTCAGAAGCTTTTTAAACCTGTATTTTTTTTTTTATATGGAGGCTTCATTACATAGGCATGCTTGATGAAAACATTGGTCATTGGTGATGATTGTGTTACCAAAACAAAGTTGGTTCCTTCACCCGATGTGTAGCTAAGCCAATCTTGACACCTGGGATGAAGGAAAGTACAGCATTTATTGCAAGGTACCAAGCAAGGAGTAGGCATGTCTAATGCCCGAAAGACCTGAACTCCTTGATGGCTTGGGGAAGGGTTTTTTTTTTTTTTTTAAGTTTATTTATTTATTTTTTTAATTAGTTTCTGCTTTATAACAAAGTGAATCAGTCATACATATACATCTGTTCCCACATCCTTGGGGAAGGGTTTTAAAGGCAAGGTGAGGGAGAGGGTCATGGGGAACAGGATCAGCTGGTGCACATTTTTCTGATTGGCGGGTGGTGCAGTAACCAGGTGAGGCCACAGGGGTTAACATTATCAATCTTTAGGCTCCAGCCGGTCTGGGGGCTACGTGCTTATGGTCAGCACTCTCCTTCTGGTTGGGGTCTGGTTTCTACAAAACAACTGAGGAATGTGCATCAGACTTTACCTTTGAGACAGAACTGGGAGTCCGTGGGACTGATTTATTGTTTAAGTTATGGATATTTTTCTGCCCTACTGTCCTATCTTTGTGCATTCCTTAGCTTTTCCCATCAACTGCTAGGGCTTGTTTCTCTCTCTCTCTCTATTCATGGACAGCCTAGGAGGCTATAGTATATTCCCACAGTTTTTTCTAATCACCAGTAAGCAGGGGACACTTTAGGTGTCCAGTCATCGGGAAGGCCTCTACATTATTCTGCTTGGTTTCAGTTCATCCTCTAGTCCCTCTTCTTTCCCTAGAGGTTGGTAAGGGGCTGGGTGAGGGACTGAAAGTTCCAACCTCTAATTACTTGATTGTGTTGACTGAAAAAAAATGCACAGCCTAAAAGTTGAGAATTATGTTTTATTTGGTGGACAAAACTGAAGACCTAAGCCTGGAACATAGCCTCTCAGCTAGCTCTGAGGGACTGTCGTGCAGAGGTAAGGGATGAGCCAGGCTGTATAGGAGTTTTTGTAACAAATACCAGGTAGTGGAACATCAAAAGATTACTGTTAATTAAAGAAAACCAAATTCTCAAGTTAAGTCATTTAGTACTTTTCTATGTAAGGGAAGATGCAAGAGTCTGGGCTCACTGAAATAATTCCTTTGATGTGCACCTCAGCTCTCTGGGGCCAGTGTCCTGTGCCTTCCCATCCTGAGTCCCCTCAGGGTGCATCCTTGGTGGGTGGGCTACAGTGACTAAGGGCTTGGCAGCAGGCAGCCCGTTCATCTCCATCCCAAGTTCCCTCAGTGCTCATGGTCCACACTGCTGCTCCTGATGGCTGCAACACCCTTTGTTTTACTGATATAGCAGGCAACATTTTTTTCTTTGATAGTTGGTTCTCCTGGCAACTAGCCTTCATCCTTAGGTGTGGTCTAAAAGTCACTTATTAACATAACAGAACACCTTTGTCCTCTCATCATTCTGGATATTCCAAGGGTTCTGTTCTAGAAATGGGGACCAAAACCAAATATATATTTCTTATTGTAAATCACAGCATCACAGCAGGAGTCAGGGAGATTTTGGTGGACAGTAGGGTGTGAGGTATGGAGGGAGATGAAGGGTTCTGGGCAGCATCAGGCTGTGAGAGATAGTGAGACCAAAGAGAAAGGGCAAAAAAGGGGTAAGAAGGGTTGTTTGACCTAATGCATTGGATCTCCCTTGACCCATATGAAAACTGATTCCTAGTTTCAGAACTGTGTTTCTTTGATTTCAGCCTTTCCTTTTTCTTTAGTTATGATATTGTGGCAAGATTTGGCTATGGAATTTACTTGGGTCTCTGATAGGTAGATATTTACAAAAATGAAACCATATTACTAAGAAATGGAATATTTCCTGCCATATCAAAAAACAAAGGATGTCACAGTCATCAGCGATTGCAACCACGACCCATGGTGAGCTGGTGAGCCCTGAGGGAACTCAGGATGTGAAAACACAGGATACTGGCCCCAGGGAGCTGAGGTGCATATCAAAGGAATGATTTCAGTGAGCCCAGAGTCTTGCATCTTCCCATACATAGAAAAGCACTAAATTCCTTAACCTGGGATTTCTGGTTTTCTTTAACAGTAATCCTTTGATGTTCTGACTACCTTCCCTTTGTTGCAAAACTCCTGTATATCCTAGCTACTCCCCTCACCTCCTCAGAGCAGTACTCTCTGGGTTACTTGAGATGCTGCCTCTGGGCTTGAAGTCCGAAAACTTCCTGTCGAATAAAACAGAACTCTCAACTTTTAGGTTGTGAATATTTTTTAAGCTGACATTAGCAATTTTTTTCATTGCTAGGGTTTTTCTCCTTTATGTGTGTGTGTGTGTGTGTGTGTGTGTGTGTGTGTGTGTATATATATATATATATATGAGTGTATACGTAGATATGAATATATTTTATATTGACAATTTCCCTTATCTATAGATGTATATCTACATTGTCTTTATTGGTTGGATAGTATCTCCTTTGCATGTATATCCCATAGTTTTTATAAAAAATAAAGCAAGTAATAATCGATACATAGTCTGTTGTCAGATTTGGATGATTATGCTATGATAAACATCCTTATATATACTCGTTTAGACTCAGGTTCAATTTATTTCTTATGGATAAACACTTAGCAGTGGAATTATTGGAAAGGGCATGCATGTCTTTAAGAATGTTGAGGGACTTCCCCAGTGGTCCAGTGGTTAAGATTTCCCCTTCCAATGCAGGGGGTGCAGGTTGATCCCTGGTCAGGGAACTAAGATCCCACATGCTGGAAAAAAAAATAATTGATACCCATTGGTAAACCATTTTCCACAATAATTGTATTAATTTATGTTCCCAAAGCAACCTGTGTGTGCCCATATCCTGATACCTTTGCCAACACAGGAATTTTAATCTTTCAAGGTTAGCAGGGACAAAATGTTCCTGGTAGCAGCTGCTGGGTCTGGAACATCGGTGGGCCAACTGGTCCCCGAGTACCCTGAGTGGTCCGGATGTCAGTCATGGTGAAGAAGAGGCCCCACCAGAGTCGCCATTTGTTGTGGGAAGGGGACCCCTTCCAGGACCCAAGAGTGGGCTCTTGTCTAACACTCGGAAATCAATTGTCCAGGGAGACACAGGTGCTGACAAAACAAGAGACTTTAATGTGAAGGGGTGCCCGGGTGGAGAGCAGCAGGTTAAGGGAGCCCACGAGAACTGCTCTGCCATGTGGCTCACAGTCTTAGGTTTTATGATTATGGGGTTAGTTTCCGGGTTGTCTCTGACCAGTCATTCTGACTCAGGGTCCTTCCTGGTGGCGCATGCATTGCTCAGCCAAGATGGATTCCAGCTAGAAGGATTCTGAGAGGTTGGCAGGACATATGGACTGGCGTCTCCTTTTTACCTTTTCCACATTCTTCCGATTGGTGGTAGCTTGTTAGTTCCGCATTCCTTACCAGGGCCTCCTGTTGTAAGATAACTCATGCAAGTGGGTACTATCATGTCTGGCCAGGGAGGGCAGTTTCAGTCAGTGGTTCCCCTAACAAAGAGGTAAAAACTTCATTATCTGAACTTATTTTTGTTGCTAGTAAGGTTGAGTGTCTTTCCCCATATTTGATGTATCTGCGTTGGGTATTTATGTGTGGGAGTGAAATGCCAACTTTTGCCCTGTGCCCATGAGATCTCACGATCTTGTGTGGCATGTGGGTTTTTTACAAAGTGGGCTGAAAACTGTAGGCTGGTGGAATATTGCTACTGTCTAGGCTCGACGTAAATAGGCATATGCCCAAAGTTTGGTAATGAGAATAACAAAAAGGGACATGTCTAACAAGAGGTGGTAAGGATCTGAGTGCAGAGGCAAGGGAGAGGGACATGTCAAAGGTGATTTTAAGACTTAGCAGCTGAATGATTAAGAGAATACCTAGTTAGAAAAGCCAGGAAGAGGAGTGAACTTTTAGAGAAAGATTGGCTTTGCTTGTGGACCCTTGGGGGCCAAGAGGCCAGCAAAGATTTCATTTTCAGTCACGTCTTTATCCATCTCATGCCTCCATTCCAACCTCCAGACACAGGCCAGAGGAGGCAAGTTCTCATCTGCCTGCAGGAGTTTGTACTTTGTTCTCCCAACATGGAAAGATTTTCCCTAGCGTGGACCAATCACTGTTTGGGGCTCAGCTTGGATGTGTTGTCCTTCCATTAAGAAGTGTTCCATGAATGCTGCCCTGCCCGCTTCCTCACATGTCCTTCTAGTGCTGCCACCATAGGTCCTCTGCTCGCCCACATCATAACACTTGTTACACTGTAAGTTTTCATATGAGGTTCAGTTTGGAGTTCAGTTTACCTGGGCTCATGTTTAAGTTCTCATTCCTGTGAGACTTGGAATCAGCCATTTTCTCTCTCTCTCTCAATCTTGTTTTATATTTCTTCCACTAATGTTCTGTCAGCTAACTCTCCCAACATGTTTCTGTGTGTGACCATTTCCCCACACCCCTGCCAACAATGGGTATAATACTTACGGTATTACACAAGTACCAATGACCAGGACTGTTGTGAGTCTTAACTGAGGCAGCATATACAACTTGCTGGGTAACCTTGGGTAAAGTACTAAACTACTATGTGCCTCACCTCCTCATCTGTAAGATGAAGATAATATATATTTCTTACAGATCTGTTGCCTGGAACCTATAATAGGCATGTAAACCACCTTGAACAATGCCTATTTCATACTAGCGTGTGAGCTGCTAGGCTATTGCTAATGTAAAGCATCTGATAAACTGTAGTTATTATTTTTGTCAGAAGATTATAGGGGCTTCCCTGGTGGCGCAGTGGTTGGGGGTCCGCCTGCCGATGCAGGGGACGCGGGTTCGTGCCCCGGTCCGGGAGGATCCCGCGTGCCGCGGAGCGGCTGGGCCCGTGAGCCATGGCCGCTGAGCCTGCGCGTCCGGAGCCTGTGCTCTGCAGCGGGAGAGGCCACAGCAGTGAGAGGCCCGCGTACAGCAAAAAAAAAAAAAAAAAAAAAAAAGAAGATTATAAACTTGGAAGGCAGAGACCATCTCTTACTCATATTGGATTTCCCAGTGTCTAGTACAGTGGCTCACATGTAGATCTTTATGATTATTTTGTTGAATGGATGCTTTTGAATTTCCAGCATCCTCATGGAGCTGGGGAGAGAGACGGGGCTGGAGGCGAATGTTAAGAGGCAATCAGAAGTCCTCGTCAAGGTGGAGAGGTGGGCGCGGTGGAAACCTCGGAATTGTCAGTAGCTCCTCTCTGACTTCTCTCCATTACCTCTTGTCTCTTTTGGTCAAAAATAGTATGCCAGCTTTTGAAAGAGACATCCATTGTCTTTTTGGCCTTTTCAATTTTGCATGATTAAAATATTTTGGCAGTTTTCCACACTTGATGAGGGATCAAATTGCTTCTGTTCTTCTCACCCTGAAGAGGCTTCAGAGGAGGAGAGTATATGGGGTCAAAAGAGAAAAATGCCCCAAATTAGAGTTTTGTTATACCAGCCAGTCCCTGCAGGTGTTAGAATGATCTAGGTCTAGATCTGAGCTTTGGTCTTAGTAAGTTACTTGTCTCTGAGCTTTACCTTACCTCATTGGTAAGATGTGCTTTGTCCCCTACCCCTGCTCCAATGTGGGTTACCTGGTAATCGTTTTAATATGGGTGAAGGGCTTCTACTGCTTTCAAATATAAAAGGAAAGCCAGTTACATCTGTGAAGATTCGATTAGCTGTATCTGAAATACAAAAATACAAAACAGTGGCTTAAATAAGATAGCCATTTGTGTGTTTCTTCTGTAAAGTCCAGTGCTGATGGGGTGGCTGTATAGTCATCTGAGATTCAGGCTGCTTCCAGCTTTCTGTTCCTGCCTCCCTAGCATGGAGCCCCATCCTCATGATGGAAAAAGCTGCAGTCATCACATTGATATTCTGAGCACATGGGTGATGGGGGTGAGGGGAACACATCCTTTCCCTTTATAGTCTCTCCTCCCAAACTGCACAAAATCTATTTACAACCCATTGGGTTGTGGCATAGTCACATGGTCACACTCAGCTGCTAAAGAGGCTGGGAATAATAATTCTTATTCTGTATATGCTGGCCTGAAATCCAGTTCTATAATTAATGGAAGAAGTGGGGAACTGATGTGGAGACAACTAATACCATTCCTCTGGTATGAGATGCAGAATAGTCCTGTGTCTAAGGTCACACAGGGTATTAGTTACAGTTCTCTAGAGAAACAACAAATAGGATGTGTGTGTGTGTGTGTGTATGTGTGTGTGTGTAAAGAGAGATTGATTTATTATAGGAATTGGCTCATGCAGTTATGGAAGCTGAGAAGTCCCACAATCTGCCTGTGTAAGCTGTAGAACCACAAAACACAATGGTATAATTCAGTCCAAATCCAAGCATCTGAGAATTGGTGGTGGTGGGGCAGTGGTATAAATCCTAATGTGAGTCCAAAAGCCTGAGAACTAGGAGTACAGATGTCAGAAAGCAAGAGAAGATGGATGTCTCATTTCAAGCAGAGAGAGCAAATTTGCATTTCCTCTGCTTTTTTGTGCTATTGGATGGCTTGGATGATGCTTACCTACGCTGGAAGGGGTGATGGGTTGGATGATGTTCACCTTCATTGGTGAGGGAGGTCTTCTTCACTCTGTCAACTGATTTAAATGCTAATCTCTTCCGGAGACACCCTCACAGATAAACACAGAAATGATATTTTACCAGCTATCTGGGCATCCCCAATCAAGCTGACACATAAAATTAACCATCACACACAAGTAATTAACAGTTGGGCTGAAACTGGATTCCAGTTTTTCCCTCCCTCTCTCCTTTCCTCTTGTTTCTTTCACACACACACAAAACTATTAAATTGAATTTAACAAGAATTTAATAGATAGAAATGAAAGTGAGCTTGAAGTTAATGACTTTTAGATAAACATTTCTTCCTCAAAGTGTATAATGAGAATAATAATGTACCTTTCTTGTAGCTCTGTTGCATGGAGTCCATGAGACATGTATAAAGCACCTTGATCAATACCTATTTCATACTAGGGTGTGAGCTACCTATGATGATGCCAATGTAAAAACCTAATAAAGTGTTCAAGCACCAGATTTATCATTTTTGTCAAAATATAAATCTTGGAAATCAGGCACTGTGTCTTACTCATATAGGATCGTCGATGACTAGCATAGTGGCTCCCTTCTAGAACTTGATCTCTATTTGTTTAGAATTGTTGAATGTTAAGAAAAATGAGGTACAACATTAAACAGTTTGGACTCATTATTTTTTCAAACTCATATTTGAATTATATCCAATATTTATTGACTCGTGTCCTTCTCTCAAAATATAATTAGTTCCTTTTCAATACATTTTATAATATTTTAAATGTTTCCACTAAGATTTATAATATTTCTATTAAGATTTCTAATATTTCTATTCTATTTCCCAATCCTAATTCCCAGTGTTATTTTTATTAGTACTATGTTTAAATTGGTTCAGTACTCACCCCAAGTTTTTTCATCTGAGCTGCTGCATAGCCAAGGTCTCTATTTTGATTTCTGTCTTGATTGGCTGGATTTCATCATTCCATCAGAAACAATTTTTTTTTTCCATGAGAAGGAGCCATAGATGATCAGAGTCTCTGAGTTCTTTTTTCTGCCTCCAAGTTTGAAATTTTTTGTTGTTTTTGTTGTTCTTCAAGTTTAGTTGTTTAACCATGGTAGGCTTTGGTGTCCATCAGCTCTTTCAGGTTTCCTGGAACATGGTATATCCTGTCAATCTGTACTTTTCCTGTTTCTTTAATTTCATTAAACAATTCTTACTGGTACATAGTTAAATGATTTGTGTTCCATTTGTAGGATTTGCTACTTGTGTTAGTTTTCTGGCACAGCTATAACAATAACAAAGTACCACAAACTGAGTGGTTTAAAACAACAGAAATTTATTCTCTCACAGTTCTGAAGGCTACTAGTTCAAAATCAGGATCTTGGCGGTGTTGAATGTCCCTGAGGGTTCTGAGGGAAGCTGTTCCCTTCCTCCTCTCCTAGCTTCTGGTGAAGACTGACAGTCCCTGGTGCTCCTTGGTTTGTAGGTGCAGTGTTCCAGTCCCTGCTTCCATGTTCCCTTGGCTGTCTTCCCGTGTGTCTCTCTGTCTTCACATGGCCATCTCTTCCTAGTGTCCCTGTTTTCTCATACAAGGACAAGTCACATTGGATTAGGTTCCACCTAATGTATGTGACCTCATTTTAACTTGACTATGTCTGCAAAGACCCTGTTTGCAAGTAAATTCACATTCATAGGTACTAGGGGTTAGGACTTTAATATATCTTTTTTGGGAACACAGTTCAACCCACAACACTGCTTCAGAGATTTTCTCTCTTTAGAATATAAAAGCATGGCGGAGGGATAAATTGGGAGATTGGGATTGACATATACACACTACTATATATAAAACAGATAACTAATAAAAACCTACTGCATAGAATAGGGAACTCTTCTCAATACTCTCTAATGACCTATATGGGAAAAGAATCTAAAAAAGAGTGGATATATGTATATGTAAAACTGATTCACTTTACTGTACAACAGAAACTAACACAACATTGTAAATCAACTATACTCCAATAAAAAAAAGAATATAAAAACCTCCTCTTGTATATCTAATATCTGTTCTTCATAACTTTGTTTCCCTGCCCCCATATCTACTGTGATTATCTTAAGTCTTTCTTCTGTGTCCTGAATTTCACTTTCAATTTTATCTATTCTGTTTCTCATTGTTTCTAATTTATTCATTAGTTCTAAAACGGTATTATTTTAGTTTGGTTGTTAATTTCTTTCCTTAGGTTTACCATATCCCTTTATATTTAATTCTGTAGATTTATTGGCTAGACTTTGAGAGGTTTTATTTTCTGTTTATTGCTTTCAAATAATCCTGTTCTCATTAATCTTTTCTATTTGACAAAGGACTTGGGAATGATCCTTGGGCATGTTTTCTATGAAACTGAGATATTAATCTTTTTAACTTCTTTTTCATGCCGTATTTTCTTGGGTATTTTCAAGTTAAAACCTCGCTCCTTTTTGCATTACTCCTGCTTAAGAGAGCTGCTCTGTAGACTACCTACCTCCTCTGACAGCCTGAGAGAATTCTCCTCGCCCTCTTTCCACCATTACCTGAGACTTGACTTATCCTCCAGCTATATATGGAGGACTCAGGTGCTGTGTTCCACCACAACCTCTACCTCATTCTGTGGGTGTGATGGGGGAAGGGTTCAGCTGGGGGGTGGGTGCAGTCTTTCTTAGAGGACCTGGTTTCTATTCCTTTTTCTTAAATTTCATTTTCTGTCCTGTGCCTGGGATTGCTCCACTTAAAGAAGCATAGGGTGATACCTTCTAGATGGTTCCTGCAATTCAGCATGGAGTCCAGTAGCCTATGATTCTGCAGAAGTGGGTCATGGGACTATTCCCTTCCTTTTCGTTTCTCCTCAACCAGGTCATTTCTTAGAATTGATACTTCCTTGAGGTCAAAAGAGACAAAAAGGATACCATTCTCCCTGCATTTCTTGTCCAATTTGGGAGTATTGAGGGACATTCTCAGGACTTTTAGTACTCTCTGGGGATAAGATAGGAGCTATTCTCCTTTGTTCTGACTTGTGGAGATTATGGTATTTGATTTCCTTGTTTGGTTTTGGCTGATTTCAGTATTGTTCTTTTTCTTGATTTTGTTGTTTCTGAGAGGAGGGAGATGCTACAAATCAGTTCCCTCTATCTGTACCTGATTATGTGTCTTGAGCCTTTCAGTTATGCCACGATACCAGCTGGTGATTTTTCCTCTAATAAAAAGGCAAGAACCTTAGATATTCTTTGTAATTTGCATTAAGTTGTCCTACATTTCTCACCAGTGCTATTATTCTGAAGTCCGATTTAGAGTATTACATCAAGATGTCAGCTTATGTTATGAATGGAAGACCAGGTTGCTGGTCTTCCCCCCCCACCGCCAAAGGCTTTAGATGTGAAATAATAATTATTAAAATACATTTTCCACTTATTTCTCTTTCATTTAGCAGTCAGACTAAGTGTCACCAAAGGTTATATTTTAGATCTTGCTGATTTTGAAACTCTGGTAACTATTAGCCCATTTGAAATGAAAGAAGATCTCAAAATGTGTTTCTCCTGCCAATTCTGCCTCAGCCCTCCCTGCTGTGGTAACCTCATTATTATTCAAAATGGAAGGATTTGGGGCTGTTCTGGGAGGTTCACAAGTCTAACAGATTCCCTGTCCTTATAATCTTAGATATTTATTATTTACTTTTCAGCACCTAGAAGACTAATTAATAAATCAAAGAAATCATTATAGAAGAGTTCAGGGTATTTGAGATTTTACCTCCTGGGAAGTAATTCTTGCATTTTCAAAAGCAGTGTAAGCATTTCAAAAGCATTGTAAGCATTCCATTTTGTAAGAGAAATACATTGTTGAATACAAATGCTTTTGATATAATGGATATAGTTAAGCCAAACCAAGATTTAGTCAGATCCCCAACAGAAGTGTTTAGAAAACAAAACAGTACATGCTATGTTTTTGTTTTATTGTCATGAGCTGCTGGTGGTCTTCTGCTTCCTGTGTTTCTAGGACCTGAAGAGGGTTCTGTCTTAGCCTGAGGACCCAGCCCTCCTTAGGAATTTTAGGGCATGGAACGCGAGCTGGTTAACAGACCACTGGGTGTCAGTATTGTCTTTTCATATCCTAGCAAGACCCAAATTGGGTTGTCTTGTCCTTGTCAGAGGCTTTTTGCTTTGTTGGAATATAGGAGCACTTTCTGTCCATGACAGGAAGGACCACCTAGTCCAACCAGCTTATTGCACAGATAGAGTCAGAGAGAAGGGATAGCTGATTCCCATTCAGGATGGTTTCCCCCACCCAAGGCTTCCCACACTCTCTCAAACTTAAATGTCCATAGGGCTAGGCAGATAAGAGTCATGTGGATTCACATTTGCCTAAACAAGAAGCAATGCTCTCTTCTTCCCCTTAGAAATACACCATTTTCCATTTTTCTTGAACAGTCCGTTTGGTGTATATCTGGTTTTACACCAGATAGAGAGAGGGACTACCCTGGTGGTCCAGTTGTTAAGACTCTGGGCTTCCAAAGCAGGGGGCATGGGTTCAATCCCTGGTCAGGAACAAAGATCCCACAAGTTGCATGGTGCAGCCAAAAAAAAATACGTTGATAGAGAAAAATTTACTTCTGCTTTAAAACAACAGCAACAATAAAAAGGCTGCACAAGCATGATGAAGCATGTTTTCCCTTGGCGACATGTAAGGGAAACAATGGGAAAAGTATAAAGGGGCAGTGGTGTTACATACCAGCAAGGTGATGCAGTCCTAGCATAGGCAGATCTTTAGATTTTTCAAGAGAAATTGTAAATCTGAGTTTTTATGTAAATTTTTCTCATTCATGTAAGTTGGCTCAAACTTAAAGGAAAAAAAAGCCATTTGTGGGCTAGATATGGGACTTGTAGAATAACAGGCTAAAATCTCTGAACGAAAACTTAAATGTTTTCTCTTCTGACTTGAAATCTTTTGCCATCATATTCCAGTCTGGGCTAATTGTTTAGCTCCAGCAGAATGAGGGAAGGTCCTTCAGGAGATGCATAAGGTTTACCTGTCTTTTGGGACTGTATCCATTTTTTATTCCAAGGAGAAGGATATGTTCTGTGCAGCTGTTGGAGAGGATGGTATAGACCAGAAACATTAAATATCCAGACTTAACTTCGCTTGATCACTAGGAAAGGTTGGGGAAATTTGATGACTACCAAATTATCAGTGCTGCGTAATTTTCTGTTGTGAATGTGCTAGAGCAGGAACCATGGGAGGGAAAGTATCTAGGGGTCTCTCCAACCCTGAGGATTTACCCCTTCTATAGATGGAGTGTGGAGAAGATAAGGGACCTGTTCTCAGGCTCATAGAGATGGTACAGGCTTTAGAGACAGTAGACTCTAGACAGTTTCACTGGACACATCAGGAAGGGGGAGCACAGATACGGCAGTGCCTACTCCAAATCACACAGCTGGTAGCAGAGGACTCCTGATTCCAGCTCTCTTAAATCCTCGCTGGGAGGTGGTGAGGAAGAGCATACAGCCCAGCCATTGGACAGCCCATTCGGCCATGTGCAAATATTCTTGGTCAAGAGTATCAGGAGGCAAAAGAGAATAGTCGGGCTTCCCTGGTGGTGCAGTGGTTGAGAGTCCGCCTGCCAATGCAGGGGACACGGGTTCATGCCGCGGAGCGGCTGGGTCCGTGAGCCATGGCCCCTGAGCCTGCACGTCTGGAGCCTGTGCCCTGCCACGGGAGAGGCCACCACAGTGAGAGGCCCGCGTACCGCAAAAAAAAAAAAAAAAAAAGAGAATAGTCATATGAAGGAGGAATTAGGCTCTGAGAGAGCCTGTTTATATCTAGGTAGAATACTTATATCTAGAAAAGGATAGACTCTGAAATAAATACCCAGGAAGCTGATTGCTTCATTATTAAAAAAAAAAAAACATTTAAATTTGGAAATCAACTGATTTTTAGTGTTCACCACCTGCATTTCTCTGGTGTATTGTTATTTATTTAGAGTTTTACTGGAGTCAGTAAAGGAGGAAAATACTTCATTACCATAATAATCTGCTGGAAAAATAACATTAATTATAAAGGAGGATGCACAGATGATACATGGATTTAATTTGCAGCAAGAAGAACTTAAGTTAGATGCAATGTGAAACTTCTTGACTGGAAGGTTTTAAGATTAGAATGTGTTCTTGGCAGAGATTATGGGATCTTTTAAAACCCTATTATTGGAGCTATCATAGTTCAAGCAAACTGTCTCTCCTGGTACAATTTTAGCTTTCTAAAACATCAGTATAATGATATATATTGATAATACTTTCTTAAAAACTTATTTTCCTTTTTTTTTTTTTTTGCTGTATGCGGGCCCCTCACTGTTGTGGCCTCTCCCGTCGCGGAGCACAGGCTCCGGAAGCGCAGCCCCAGTGGCCATGGCTCACGGACCCAGCCGCTCCGTGGCATGTGGGATCCTCCCGGACTGGGGCACGAACCCGCGTCCCCTGCATCGGCAGGTGGACTCCCAACCACTGCGCCACCAGGGAAGCCCCTTATTTTCCTTTTTAACTGTTACTTCCAGGGTTTGGTACACCAGTCACTTCATAATGTGATCTAAGATAATTTTTCTTATCTGGAAATAATCTAATTTTTAAAATTGGAAACAATGTAAAGAACTACCTGTGGTCAAATAAGATTAGGAAATGCTAAATGTGCCTTTCTGATGGAGAATCACAAAGCACATATGAAAGTTTTTGAAAAATCCTGAAGTTAAGAAAGCTGTACCAGGCACTCGATGAGACACACTTGGAAACTGCCCCCTCTTTACCTCCCATCACTTCATGCAGGTTGTGTTTGAGTCCTACTGAACTTTCCCTCAGATAAATATTCATCTTTTCCCTCGTTGCCTTGGCTGATAAACTTCTACTCATTGTTTTAAGTCCAACTCAAGTGCCAGTTGTATTATTTTCCTCTTTGAAGCTTTTCCAAACTCCCATGAAAAGGGTTAGATACTTCTTTCCATGGTTACATTAGCCTTTGTCGATAGCGTGCTTATCACACTTATCACGTGGAATTACAATATTCAGGCTGCTTCCCTCTGTAACCTTATCTTGCTAAGCTTGGACTCCCTGGTGCCCAGCACAGAGCCCGCCAATACATGATGCATAATACATGTTTGCTAAATGGATGATCATCAGCCTAGGTCCAGGAACCAAAGCCAGGAAGTGGGATAGTATTTATCTTAATCATCTTTGCTTCTCTGTGAACATGGCCTAGATGGTTAGGGAAGGAGATGTTGCTGAGTGCTTCATGCGTGCCAGGTGCTGTGTTAGGCATTTTCAGGTAAGGACCAAACATTTCTGGCGTATTCATTTGCTTCTGCGTCCTTAGTGTAGTCATATTAGGGACAGGTAAAATTGGAGGACGAGCTTAATTTTATGGCGTTAGTCAAAAGTCGGGTGAGCCCGTGGGTATGTTAACCATTTGTGGATATCTTCAGGCCAGAAGATGAGGTCAAAATGCCTCTACCTGCCTCTCTGACCTTCTATTCACACGGCTGCCACCAGACCCACCCAGTGGATAGATCCTGCATCTGTCACCTGCATTAGTGCAGTTGGTGTCAACTCTTCTCCCACTCTTATACTCCCCCACCCATTGTCCATGTAGCTTCCCACTGTGCTTCCATCACAATGGCCTCAATTCTGGTCCCTGAGCACCACCCAGTTCTTCCCAGCCCCAGGGCCTTTTCACTAACTGTTGCCTCTGCTGGGAGAGCATCTCTCCCAGATCTTCACCAGGTGGTTCCTTGTCACCCTTCAGTTCTCAGCTCACATACATAATATCTCCTCAGACAGACCTCCTGTCTTGGGTTCCCTTCCAAACACCCTGAGACAAAAAGCAAATGGCAGTAGTTTATTTGGGAGCTACAGGGAACGTGGGCAGGGAAGGAGGGCAGTGACACGGGGAAGGGAAGGCAGCCAATAGAGTGCACCAGCTCCCACAGAGGACAACGGAGTTTAATCCCGTGGGAAGCTCTGGGAAAAGTGTAAAATGCACAGCTCAGTGTTGAGGGATCTGGACACGTATACACCCATTCCCCTCAGGCATGGCAGGGGACCCTGGGGGTAAGGTGGGGACACTTCTGGCTTGCCCCTTGTTATGCAGACAGAGCATGGAAATAGTGGAAATTCTGGCTGTTAGAAGCAATCCTGAAGAGTAGTTTTCAAACTTCAGTGTGCTCACAAACCCTGGGTATCTTGTTAAAATATGGATTGATTCAGGAGTTCTGGGGTGAGGCCTGAGATTCTGCCTCTCTAAGAAGTTCTCAGATGATGCCGCAGGGGTATTCTGAGGACCACTGGTGGGGAGGAAGCATCCCAAGCACCTTGCAAGGGGAAGTCAGGGGCAGGAGGGCCCATGCTGCTCTCTACCACGCCTTCCTCCACACCCACGTTCTCTCAGTGTATCTCTCCTTTGTGGCACCAAGCACAGCCTGAAATGACAGTGTCTGTGGTTTGGGTGATTTGTTCACGACTGGTCTTCCTGTTAGAACGGAAGCTCCGCGAAGGCTTCTCTGTCCTGTTGGGTGTTGTTTCCTCAGGCATTAACCCTGTGCCCAGTCAATGTGGAAGAGTGCTCAGTCAATATTTACTGAATGATTCAGTAACTTTTCATAAATGATATTCTCATCAAAAACCTATTTTGGGGGCATATTTGTATATGAGAAAGGTTAGGACCTCATCTCCTGAAAAATTTTCCATGATTAACACAAATCATGCAACAAGTTCCAAGCATCATTCTCAGTTATTCTTTCTGCAGGTTTTTTTTTTCTTCTTCTTTTAGGGAAGTGTGAAAGTTCCTTATCCAGCTGTTCAGGGTGCTCTCTGGCTTGTTGTAATGTGACTGTCATTGCATTCCCTTTCTGACTTGGTGGTTTCCCGGCCACGAGCCCCTTACCCTACACCCCAACCTCTTGTCCGGTTAGTCACTTCTAGGATCTTATGTACAAAATTTTGATACAACAAAGCTATTTGGAGGAATCAAATGAGATAATGTATGTAAAACTCTTGGCCCATAACTAGGACCAACTACATCTTACAAAGCTCTGGTTTATCAGCTGTGTGATCTTAGTTACATTATTCACCTCTTCAGTCCCATCGTCCTCCTCCATAAAATGGGGAAAGGAATGGTAACGATCAAACTTTATTCACATGAATATCCATTTAATCTAGCATAGTTTATTAAAGGACCATCCTTTCTTTACTGCATTGCAGGGATACTTTTGTCCTCTGTTACAAGTCTAGTGACCAAAACGTGTGTGGGTCTATCTAAGAATTCTCCTTACTTTCTGTGCTTTGTATGTATATTCTTGTGCCAATTCCACACTTAAATTACTAATACTTTAAATAAATCTTGGTGCCTAGTAGTGTCAGATCTCCAACTTTGTTCTTTTTGTTTGAGTTTATCTTGGCCCTTTGCATTTTCGTGTGTATTAGACTCAGTTTGTCAATTTCTTGAAAAAAGAAATGAAACTTGCTGGCATTTTGTTAGGGATTGCATTGACTCTATAGGTAAATTTGAGAGGAAGTGATGTCTTTACTACATTTAAGCTTCTAATCCATGAACATGCTATATCCTTTCATTTATTTTTATCTTTTAAAATTTCTCTTAGTAATATTTATAGTTTTCTGTGCATAAGACTTGTATATTTGTAGTTAAAATTTTCCCATACATATGATTATTTTTGCTGTTGTTATAAATAGTAATATAATTATATTTTATTTACATTTTATATAACTGGGTTTTGCTTGCATGAAACATACAATTGAATTTTTTATATTGACCTTGTATTCAGTGATCTTGCTAAATCTACTTAGTAATTCTATTAGTTTATAGATTCTTTCGGATATTTTATACACACAACTATGATGTTTGACATAATTTTAGTTCTTCACTTCTACAGCCCGTGCTGTTTATTTCTTTTATATGCCTTATTTCATTAGTCAGGACTTCTTTACAATGTTGACTAGGAGTAGTGATAGCTGGCATCCTTGTATCTTTCTACACAGCTAGGGAAATCTCTCAGAATTCTATCATTAATTAAGATAGTAGACATAATAGCAAATCAAGGAAGTTTCCTATTATTCCTAGCTTACAAAAGTTTTAAAAACTTATGAATGAGACATTTTTCATAGAATTAGAATAAATAATTCTAAAATTTGTATGGAAACACAAAAGACCCCAAATATACAAAACAGTCCTGAGAAAGAGCAAAGCTAGAGGTATCATGCTCCTTGATTTCAAGCTATCCTACAAAGCTATAGTAATCAAAATAGTATAGTAATGGCACAAAAACAGACACATAGATCAATGGAACAGACTAGAGAGCCTGTAAATAAACCCATGCTTATATGGCCAATTAATCTATGACAAAGGAGGCAAGGATATACAACGGGGAAAAGACAGTCTCTTCAATAAATGGTGTTGGGAAAACTGGACAGCTACATACAAAATAGTCAAACTGGACTACTTTCTCACACCATATACAAAAATAAACTCAAAATGGATTAAAGACTTAAATGTAAGACCTGAAATCATAAAGCTCCTAGAAAAAAAAATAGGCAGTATGCTCTTTGACATGAATCTTGGCAATGTTTTTTTGGATATGTCTCTTCAAATAAGGGAAATAAAAGCAAAAATAAAGAAACAAGACTACATGAAACTATAAAGCTTTTGCACAGCATAGGAAAGTATCAACAAAAGGAAAAGGCAACCTACTGAATGGAGTAGGATATTTGCAAACTATACATCCAATAAGAGATTAATATCCAAAATATATAAAGAACTCATACAACTGAACATCACAAAAACAAACAACCCAATCACAAAATGGGCAGAGGACCCGAATAGACTTTTTTCCAAAGAAGACATACAGATGGCCGACAGACACATGAAAAGGTGCTCAACATCACTAATCATCAGGGAAATGCAAATTAAAATGACAATGAGATAACACCACATACCTGTCAGAATGGCTGTCATCAAAAAGACAAAAAAGAAAAAGTGTTGGCAAGGATATGGAGAAAAGGGAACCTTCGTGCACTGTTGGTGGATATGTAAACTGGTATTGCCACTATGGAAAACATATGCAAGTTCCTCAAAAAAATAGAACTACCATATGATCCAGCAATTCTACTTCTGGGTATTTTCCCAAAGAAAACAAAATACTAATTCAAAAGGATATATGCACCCCTATGTTCACTGCAGCATTAATTACAATAGCCAAGATATGGAAGCAACCTAAGTATCCATCTATAGGTGAATGGATAAAGAAGATGTGGTATACATACTATGGAATATTACTCAGCTTTAAAAAGGAGGGAAATCTTGTCATTTGCGATAATATGGATGGACTTAGAGAGCATTATGCTAAGTGACATAAGTGAGACAGAAAAAGACAAATACCATATGATTTCACTTACATGTGAAATCTGAAAAACAAAACAAATGAACAAACAGAACAGAAACAGACTCATAGATACAGAGAACAAACCAGTGGTTGTTAGAGGGGAAGTGGTGAGAGGATGAGTGAAATAGGTGAGGGTGATTAAAAAGTATAAATTTCCAGTTACAAAATAAATAAGTCATGGGGAGATGTAAAGTACAGCATAGGGAATATAGTCAATAATACTGTAATAACTTTGTATGTTGACTAATGGTAACTAGTCTTATAGTGGTGATCATTTTGTAACCTATAAAAAGTATGTACTAATGTAATGTACACTGTGTTGTACACCTGAAACTAATATTACATTGAAAGTCAATTATATGCAATAAAAAAGAATAGAAAAATAAAATTATGAATGGGTATTGAATTTTATCAAGTGTTTGCTCATCTATTGAGTTATCAGATATTTTCTCTGTTAGTATGGCAATGATTGATTTTCAAATGTTAAACCAACCTTGTATTTCTTGAATAAATCCAACTTATTCATGATGTAATATCTTCCATATATTTTATTGATGGGTTTGTTTTGCTAATGTTTTAAGACTTCTGTGCCTAAAATTTTAAACATGAGAGAGATTGGCCTAATGTTCGGCTTTCTAGTAATGTCCTCGTCAAGTTTTGGCATCAAGATATGCTGATTTGATAAAACCAGTTTAAAAGTGTTCCTTATTTTCTATTTTCTGGTGAAATTTGTGTAATATTATTGTTATTTCTTCCTTAAATGCTTGGAATAACCATGGGTGAAGCCACCTGGGTTCAGAGTTTTGTCAGAGATAGTAAATTACGGATTAAATTTCTTTACTAGATAGAAGAATGTTCAAATATTTAAATGTAACTTTTGAGAAATTTGTCCATTTCAACTAAAGTTTCAAATATATTGACATAAAATTTTTCATAGTATCCTCCTATTTTCTCTTTGAAATTGAGTGTAATTTAAATAAAGTAAAATGTGCAAGTCTTAAGTGTATAGGTCAATAAATTTTTATCTATGATTATACCTGTATAAAAATACCCCAGATAAAGTTAAAAGAGCTAGCGCTCCAGAAAGTTCCCTCATACCCTTTCCAGTTAGTATTCACACCCACCTCCTGTCAAGGTAACCCCTACTGTCTTACGTATAACAATAGATTAGTTTTATTTGTTCTTGGATTTCATATAAACAAAATCATACGGTATGTATTTTCATGTTTGACTTCTCTTGCTGATTGTAATGTTTTAGAGATTCACCTGTGTTATTACATTCATCAGTAGTGTTTGTTTTTTTTTCCACTGTGGTGTGATATTCCATTACATGAATATACCACAAAATTTTAATAATTTTTTCTGTTGATGGACAAATCATTTCTTATTTTAAGCTATTATGAAGTTTCTATCAACCTTCTTATACAAGTATTTTTGTAGATATATGACATTAGTTTTTGGTATATATCTAGGCATGGTGGGTCACAAGGTAGGTATAAATTTAACATTATGAGAAACTGCTATGCAGTTGTTAAAAATGGTTGAGTCACTTTACATTCCACCAGTAATGTATAATGTTTACGGCTGCTCTACACTCCCTCCAATGTTTGGTTTTGTCAACCTGTTAAATTTTAGTGTTACTAATAGGTGTAATGGTACCTCTTAGTTGGTTTAATTTGAATTTCCCTATTGAGTTACCCTGTTGAGAATCTTTTCATGTGCTTATTGGCCTTTTGAATATCTTCTTTGGATGGTGCCTTTTCAAGTCATTTAAAACAGTAATTGTGAGGGGAGGAGAGCTCATTTTTTTCTAGTATTTTTTTAAATTGCAGTAAAGTTGATGTACAATATTAGTTTCAGGAGTAAACATAGTGATTCAATATTTTTATAGATTATAGTTCATTTAAAATTATTACAAAATAGGGACTTCCCTGGCAGTCCAGTGGTTAAGACTCCACACTTCCACTGCAGGGGGCATGGGTTCGATCCCTGGTCGTTGAACTAAGATCCCTCATGCCATGCAGTGCGACCAAAAAAATAAAAAATCAAAATGAAGTTATTACAAAAGAATGCCTATATTTCCCTATGCTCTACAATACATCCTTGTTGCTTATCTATTTTATACATAGTAGTTTGTATAATTTTTTAAAGATTGAGCTATTTATCTTTTTCTAATTGATTTATAGGAATTGTTTGCACATTTTAGATACGAGTCTCTTGTCATATCTATATATCTATATATAATATTTTCTCCTCACCTGTGGCTTGCCTTTCCACTTTTTAAAAGATATCTTTTGATGGGCAGAAGATTTTAGTTTTGATGAAGTCAGTTGTATCTTTTTTTAAATTTTGTGTTATTTGTGTCTTGTTTAAGAAATTTTGCCTACCTCAATAATGAAGACATGAACAAAAGTTTTATTTTAGAATTTTATATTTTCATTTTTTAATTCACTATCTACTTTAACTTTTATGTGTAGTATACTATAGTTCATTTTTTTCTTAGTTGTTCCAACATCATTTATTGAGTAGGCCTTCCTTTCTCTATAATTTTGGCAAAATAAAGCAACCATTATGTGTATACATCTACCTCCTGACTCTTCAGTCTGTTTCATTGATCTATTTGTCTATTTTTGTTCCCAATACCACACTGTCTTAATTGGTATAACATTATAGAATGTCTTAAAATTTAGTAATGTAAGTTGTTTTAATTTATTTTTTCTCAAGATTTTCATAGCTAGGCCAGATCTTTTATATTTTAAACAAATTTAGTACCATCTTGTCAATTTCTGCAAAAAAGAAAAAAAGGCCTATTGGGTTTTACTTGGTAGGGATCGCATTGACTTTATATATTAATTTTGGGCACAGGGTAATGATATCTTAATAATAATGTCTTCCAATTTATGAATATGGAATATATCTCTATTTAGTGGTTTTTTGAAGGTTAAACTAATCCTGCATTTCTGGGCTAAAGTTCACTTGGTGAATATATATAATCCTTTTTCATATACTGCTCTATTCTATTAATATTTATTGGCATATTCTTTTAGACATTTTATAACTCTATTCATTTCTTTTCTCATAAAAAAATTTTGTTGGATGTTGGTGTCAGGATAATGCTGGTCTCATATCCAGCACTGGGAATTGTTTCTTTTATCTCTCGTCTCTGAATGACTGTGTAAGATTGGTATTATTCATATATATGAGTGGTAGAATTACTACTGAAGCTGTCAAGTCAGGAATTTACTTTGTGGAATTGTTTTAACTTACAGATTCTAATTCTTTAACTAATATAGAAATATTTAGTTTTTCTTTATTTTCTTGTGTCAGTTTTGGGAAGATATGTTTTCAAGCACTTTGTTCATTTCATCTAGCTGGACAAATTTATTGGCATAATGTTGTTTATAACATTCTCCTGTTATCTTTCACTATCTGTAGTGATGTTCCTTTTTCTCTCCTGATAGTTATAGGTTGTATTTTCTCCTTTTTTCTTGATGAGTCTTGCAAGGAAGTTCAGTTTTAATAATATCTTCAAAGAACCCATTTTTTGCTTTGTTGATTTACTCTGTTCTGTTTCACTGATTTTGCTCTTCATTTCCACACCCCATTTTATTGTTTTATGAGAAGGAAGCTTAAGTAATTGATTTTAAACATGTTTCCAATATATGCATTTAAAGCTATAAAATTTCCTCTAAACTCTGCTTTAGTTCCATCCCACAAATTTTGACATGTTGAATTTTCATTGTTTTTACTTCAAATTATTTTCAGATTTTAAATATTATTTCTTCTTTAACTAATGGGTTACTTAGAAATATTTAATTTTCAAGTGTTTGGAGATTTTCTAGTTGTCTTCATCATTGATTTCTGGTTTAATTCTATTATGGACAGGGAACATTTTAAAATTTGTTTCATTGTTTTTAAACTTTTAAGACCTGCTCTGAAGAGCAACATATGGTGTATTCTGGAGAATGTTCCTTGTGCACTTGAAAAGACTGTATTCTGACGCTGTTGTTTGTCATATTTAATACACATCTATTTGGTCGAATTGGTTAATAGTGTTGTTCAAAATCTTCTTTACCTATACTGAATGTTACTGAACATTTTTTTATATTGATTACTGCTAGTAATCTATATAAAAATAATCTTTCAGAAACTGAAATACCCCCGACTATGTGGATTTGTCTTTATCTTCTTAGTTCTATCAAATCTAGCTTTAATTTTTGTTTCATGCATTTGGAAGTGATGCTATTATTTGCATATGTACTTGGAATGATATCTTCTTGATTAACCATTTTGTTATTATGAAATGTTCCTTTATCTCTAATAATACTCCCTGTCTTGAAGTCTACTTTGTCTGACATTTATATAGTCACACAAGATTTTATGATTACAGTGGATTGTCTGACAGTCTGTCTTATTATGAACCACTTTATGCCATTAGATGGAGTATTTGCCCATGAAAAATCTACTGTAATCACTGACATATTTGCTTTTATGTCTAGTGGCTTGTTATGTTTTTATTTGTCCCATCTTTTCGTTATTTGTCTCTTCTCTTGACTTCTTTTGGATTAATCATGTGTTTTTTATTCATTCTAGATTAAGACCCACCCCCACCCCCCACCTTTTTTAATGTTATTTTAGTCACCACTTTGTATTTTAGCCTTCTCAACCTCGGCATTCTGACATTTGGGCCAGACATTTCCTTGCTGTGAGAGCTGTTCTATGCATTGTAGGATTTTTAGCAGTGTCCCTGGCATCTTCCCACTATATGATAGTAGAAAAGTCCCCCTCTCCCCCAACCAGAATTGAAATAACCAAAAATGGCTCATGTCCCTTTGGAAGAAAAATTACCACTGGTAGAGAACCACTGCTTTAGGGATTACTATAAACATCCTTAGTTTATTACCCCACTTATCAAAATAATTGAATTAGTATTGTGCTACTCCATGAGCAATGTAAAAGCATTGTAAGAGTATAATTCCATTTTTTTTCCTCTCCAATTATGCTATTGATGTCATACATGTTATTTCTACATGTATTATGAACTCCTCAATGTATTGTTTTTACTGTGGTTTTTAGTAGCCAGTACTTTTCTTTTAACTTTTAAAAATATTATTTTACATTTTTGCACATATTTGACCTTTCTGGTCAAATCTGCAGATTTGTGCTGCAGATCTGTGGTGACATCATGGATTGTTCCCTTTTCAGCCTGAAAAGCTGGTGACATATTGTCTCAGCTTTCGTTTGTCTAAAATTGTCTTTATATAGGCTTTGGGTTTTTTTTAATTCTAGCTTTTTTTATTTCAGCACTTAAAGAAGCCAATTCTATTTTGCCTTCCATTGTTTTCTGATGAAAAGTCAGTTATCATTTTTATGCTTGTTCTCTTGAATATAATCTACCTATTTATTTGTGTGTAAGAATTTATGTCTGTATCTAAATTTTTCCTTTATTTTTGGTTTACAACCAGTTTGTGTGATGACCTGGATGAAATAATTGTCATTTTTTTTCCTCTGCTATGTCCACTCTGCTTTAGGTACATTAAATAAATTTTAATTTAATATATAGTATTTTTTCAGTTTTAGAATTTCCATTTGGTTCTATTGTAGAGATTTTACTTTTCTCTTAAAATTCTCTTTTTGTGTCCATTTTGTCTATGTTTTCTTCTAATTTCTTTAATGTATTTTAAAAGTTATTTTAAGGCCCCTCTAATTCCAATATCTGAGCCATTCATCAGTCTGCTCCTATTGACAGTTTTTTTTCTTAATTAGGATTCATATTGCTTCTACACCTGTCTCACAACTTTTTATTGTGTTCCAGCAATTGCCTAATAAAAAAACTGTAGCCTCTGGAGTAAATATTATCTTGTACAAGTGAGGGCATGTCCTTTCCCTGGGCAATAAGTTAGGGAGAAGGGACAGTTTTTACAATCCAATCAGGATTTGAGCTGAATTGTGTCTGGGTTACTGCGTTAGTTAGGTTCTCTTCACCTTTTCAAATGTCTTTAGAACTACCTTGTTCTGTCCTGTGTCTACTACAGGCCACTCCCTCTAGTAGGACTTTGTGATCTTTGTGTAAGATGCAGAATGCTCCCTCTGCTTTCTAGTTCAGCTTCCATGCCCCTGACACATACTCAGAAAAGCTCCATGGGGAAAGTTGGCAGGCAAGAACAAGTTCCCTGCATCTGGAGCTTCTACTGATTTCAGTCCATTCATGCCAGCCCACAAAGGCTGCAGGCTTTTCTGTATCCCAGGAAAATTCCACGTTCAGTTTTTCACTGGCCCCAGTGGAGACCCTGCAGAATAAAATTTGGCCACTGACATCTGCTCACCTAGAAATTCCTTAAACTCCTCTGTAATTTAATTTCCTTAGACTACTTTGTGTCTGCAACTCTCCCATATCTTAAATATGATGGGGGAGTTGGGTGGGGAGATTCAATTATCTTTTTAGTTTATATGATGGGTACAATGGTCCCTTAAGACCTTCTACATCCTATCTGAAAGCTAAATGTTATTTTTAAAATCAATCTAAAATCTCTAATGATATCCACTTTAAAAAAAAAATTATTTGTTTATGGCTGTGTTGGGTCTTCGTTGCTGCGCGCGGGCTTTCTCTAGTTGTGGTGAGGAGGGGCTACTGTTCGTTGCGGTGCATGGGCTTCTCATTGCTGTGGCTTCTCTTGTTGCGGAGCATGGGCTCTAGGCGCATGGGCTTCAGTAGTTGTGGAATGCAGGCTTCAGTAGTTGCAGCTTGCGGACTCTAGAATGCAAGCTCAGTAGTTATGGCACACGGACTTAGTTGCTCTGCGGCATGTGGGATCTTCCCGGACCAGGGATTGAACCCGTGTCCCCTGCATTGGCAGGCAGATTCTTAACCACTGTGCCACCAGGGAAGCCCTCCACTTCTAATCCTTGAAACTTTTTCTTTGTAATCAGTCTGCTAGATGTTTATCAATTTTATTAATCTTTTCCAAAAAGCAAATTTTCTTCCTTTTTTTCTATTAGGTTTTCTATTTCATTAATTTCTTAAATTTAATTTTTATTTTATATTGGAATATAGTTGATTTACAATGTTGTGTTCATTTCAGGTGTACAGTTAAGTGATTCTGTTATACATATACATATATTCATTCTTTTTCAGGTTCTTTTCCCATATAGGTTATTACAGAATACTGAGTAGATTTCCCTGTGCTATACAGTAGGTCCTTGTTATCTATTTTATATATAGTAGTGTGTATATGCCAGTCCTGAACTCCTGATTTATCCCTCCCACCAACCTTTCCCCTTTAGTAACCATAAGTTTATTTTCGAAGTCTGTGAGTATTTCTGTTTTGTAAATAAGTTCATTTGTATCCTTCTTTTTTAGATTCTGCATATAAGTGATACCATATGATATTTGTCTTTCTCTGTCTGACTTACTTCACTTAGTATGATATTCTCTGGGTCCATCCATATTGCTGCAGATGGCATTATTTCATTATTTTTTTATGGCTGAGTAACATTCCATTGTATATATGTACCACATCTTCTTTATCCATTCCTTTGTCAGTGGACATTCAGGTTGCTTCCATGTCTTCCCTATTGTAAATAGTGCTGCAATGAACATTGGTGTGCATGCATCTTTTTGAATTATGGTTTTCTATGGATGTGTGCCCAGGAGTAGGATTGCTGGATCATATTATAGTTCTATTTTTAGTTTTTTAAGGAACTTCCATATTGTTCTCCATAGTGGTTGTACCAATTTATTGTTACATTCCCACCAACAGTGCAGGAGGGTTCCCTTTTCTCCACACCCTCTCCAGCATTTATTGTTTGTAGACTTTTTGTCATTGATTTATTTTTTACTCTTATCTTTAGTATTTCCTTCTTTCTTTAATTTGCTGTTCTTTTTCTGGTTTCTTAGAAAATTATATGCTTTTTCAAGTTTTTCCTAAAATGTGCATTTGACACTATAAATTTTTCTGTAAGCATTACTTCAACTATATTCCATAAATTCTCATATCTTTGTTTTCATAATTATTCACTTCAGAATATTTTCTAATTTGCTTTGTTATTCTCTGATTTATGGATTATTTAGAGAACACTTGCTTTGTTTATAATATTTGAAGATTTTCTAGTTATCTCTTGGTTACTGATTTCAGTCTTAATTCCACTGTGGTCAGAAGGTACATTTTTGCTTCATAGCGCATTTTGGTAAAGATAATATGTCCACTTGAAAAGACTGTATTCTGCAGTTATTTGGCGTAGTGTTTTATACACACACACACACACACACACCAATTAGGTCAAGTTAGTTTATTGAGCTGTTCAAAAAATATATCTAATTCCTTTTCTGCTTGTTTTTTCAATGACTGAGAGATGTGAGTTATTCTCAAGCTATATGAATATGTACTTTTATTTCTCCTTTTAGTTTGGTTTGTGATTTATATATTTTGAGCCTATGTTATTAGGTATATACACATTTATATTCCAGTCAAATTTATCTTTTATTATTACAAACTGTGTCTCTTCATCACTACTGATACTTCTTTTCTTGAAATCTTCTTAGTGTTAAATTAGGTTGGCCAAAAAGTTTGTTTGTTTTTTCGCATAAGATGGCTCTGGTAGTGCTTTAGTTGTCTTTAACTTTATTCAAAACAATTTTGTTAGATTGCATTGTGACAGCTCTCATATCAGCATGCATTTAGAAAAAATCAAAATTGGTGAATTTTTGTGTAGCCATTTTAATATTGAAGATGGAAGAAAAAAGCAACATTTTTGGCATATTATGCTTTATTATTTCAAGAAAGGTTAAAAATGCAACTGAAATGCAAAAAATGATTTGTGCAGTGTATGGAGAAGGTGCTGTGACTGATTGAACATGTCAAAACTGGTTTGCAAAGTTTCATGCTGGAGATTTCTTGCTGGACGAGGCTTCATGGTCGGGTAGACCAGTTGACGGTGATAGCAATCAAATCAAGACATTAATTGAGAACAGTCAATGTTATGCCACAAGGGAGATAGCTGACATACTCAAAATATCCAAATCAACCATTGAAAATCATTTGCACCAGCTTGGTTATGTTAATCGCTTTGATGTTTGGGTTCCACATAAGTTCAGCGAAAAAAACCTTTTTGACCTTATTTCCGCATATGAATCTCTACTTAAACGTAACGATAATGTTCTGTTTTTAAAACAAATTGTGATGGGCAATGAAAAGTATATACTGTAAACAACTTAACAATATCAAAAAAAAAAAAGAAAAAGAAAAGTGGGTACTGTCCAGTAATGTGGAACAGAAGAGAACACGGGGCAAGTGAAACGAACCACCATCGACCACGCCAAAGGTCACTCTTCAACCAAAGAAGGTGATGTTGTGTATATGATAGTATCAGAAGGGAGTCCTCTATTATGAGCTCCTTCTGAAAAACCAAACGATTAATTCCAGCAAGTGCTGCTCCCAGTTAGACCAACTGAAAGCAGCACTCAACGAAAAGCATGCAGAATTAGTCAACAGAAAACACATAATCTTCCATCAGGATAACGCAAGACCACATGTTTCTTTAATGACTGGGCAAAAACTGTTATAGCTTGTCTGGGAAGTTCTGATTCATCTGCCGTATCCACTAGACAATGCACCTTTGGATTTCCATTTATTTTGGTCTTTACAAAATTCTTTTAAGGGAAAATTTTCCATTGCCTGGAAGACTGTAAAAGACACCTGGAACAGTTCTTTGCTCAAAAAGATAAAAAGTTTTGGGAAGATGGAATGATGAAGTTGCCTGAAAAATGGCAGAAGGTACAAAACGGTGAATACATTGTTCAATAAAGTTCTTGGAGAAAATGAAAAATGTGTCTTTTACTTTAAAACCGAAGGAACTTTTTGGTCAACCCAATACCTATACCAGCTTTATCTTGATTAGTATTTGCAAAATGTATCTCCTCTTATTTTCACTCATCTGAGTCTTATATTTTAGGTATGTCTCCTGGAAGCAACATATGGTAGAGTTTTGTTCTTTATTCCCCAATTTGACAATGTTTATGTTTTTATAGAATGTGTAGTTCATTTGTACGTAATGTAATTGCTGATATATTTGGGTTTAAATGTATTGTTTTACTATGTTCCACCTATTTTCTTTTTTCTTCTATTTTTGCCTTCTTTTGAATTAATCAAATATTTTTATATTATTCTCTTTTCCTTCTATTATCTTGTTAAGCATGTATTTTTTTTTATAACTTTATTAAGGTGGGTATTTGTCTCACTAAGTCACATCTATAGCATCACATTCGGTTCCAAGTGCCAATTTTTTTTTTTTTTTTTTTTTTTTTGCGGTACGCGGGCCTCTCACTGTTGTGGCCTCTCCCGTTGCGGAGCACAGGCTCCGGACGCACAGGCTCAGCGGCCATGGCTCACAGGCCCAGCCGCTCCGCAGCATGTGGGATCTTCCCGGACCGGGGCACGAACCCGTGTCCCCTGCATCGGCAGGCGGACTCTCAACCACTGTGCCACCAGGGAAGCCCGAGCATGTATTTTTTAATTTCATTTTAGAGTTTATCCTAAATTACAAAATGAATCTTTGCCTTATTCTAATAAAATTTTACTTTAATCCCTTCTAGGGTAAATGAAAGCTTAAAAACTTTAACTCCATTTACCATTCTCCCACTTTTTGTGTTATTATTGTCACATGTTAAAATTATGTACAAAATATATTCATTCATATGTGTGTATGATAAATTTATATAAAATTTATTCCCACAAGATGTATTTTATTAAAGAGTCAATATTCATTTAGATTTAACCATATATTTATCCTTTCTGGCGCTCTTCATTTGTTTCTGCATTAGTGTTCTTCTTCTACCAGGGATCATTTTCCTTCTGCCTAAAGAACTTCCTTTAGTATTTCTTTAGTGTCACTTTGCTAATGACAAATTATCTCACTCTTAGAGGGGATTATCTAGAAACATTTTTCCCCTTAAATCCTGGCTATTTTTGGTAGCCCTGAGCTCATTAATTTTGATCTTTCCAACCTAGTGAAATTCACAGAATCGCTTAATTACCACTTTCTGACCTGCCCCTATCCTTTTCTCTAAAAATGCAGAAGGGTGCTATAGAGGAAAAAATGACAAATATGGGGATATTCTCAATACATTTTCTTTCCCTTCAGGATCTTGGTCTATTGAATCCTGGCTGCCTTGATTGCTCTCTGATGAATATCACTAGTTGGGGGGTTTTCCCTTTTATTTTACATAGCTTTAACAGTTGTTCTTAATGGGAAGTTAAGTCTGAATCAAGTTTCTTTATCATAGCTAGAAGTAGAACCCACATGTTTTTGTTTTTAATAAAACATACAGTTTAAAAAATGATCTCTCCTCATCCATATTGTGACCTCTCAGATGTTTTCCCACAGCTCCTATAAAGCCCATTGAATCACTTTTCTCTAGATTAAATGGCTAAAATTCTTTAGTTTATGTGACAAAATCTGCTGACCCCTCACCATTCTGGTTCCCCATTTATCTTTTATTTTTTACGTGGAGAGCACAAAGATTATGACTCTTGATTTTAGAGTCAAAAAGGTTACTTTAAAATCCTGGATCTGTCTCATGTTCATTTCTTGACCAGGAACAAGTTCATTTACTTAAGCTCTTGATTTTTTATCTGCAAGGTAGAGAATATTACCCAGCCTGCAAAGTCTTTTTGATTTAACCCTCTGAATTATAGTAGGCACACAAGAAAAGGTAGCTGCTACAGTTGCTTTCATTTTTGTATAATTGCTATCTCTTTGAGAGGTCATATGTTTGGGATTAATTCTTCATGTTGTTACAAGTTTGCTGAAATCTTTTGTGCATCTATTCTTTACATGTACCTGGTTTAGTTATCCAGTTCCATAAAAACTGTAGGATCATCCTCAAAGAAGGTATAAATCTGAAGATATGTTTTGCTTCCTTCTTAGCACCTCCTTCATCTTGGCTGAACTGACACAAATGGGAGTAAAGATGTTTCTGAAAGAATTTAATTTAACCTCAGGAATATGATTTAAACGGTAGTGTTTTTCCCCTTTCCAGAATGATTCTTTATCAGAATTTTACTTGGCTTCCCTTTATTTTACAACAGAAAATTAATAAATGTTTTGGATGCAGTCTTGAGCCCAGTTCAGAAGCAGCTGCTGTGCACTTGTTTGAAATGCCTATTTTCTTCCACTCATTTCTGACCCTTCTGAATCCCGTTATCAGTGCCTACAACATTTTTGGTAACTGATTGTCATTTCATTGTAAATTCGCTGCCTGGATGATTGCTCCTCAACCAGAGATGTCAGCCAGCTGAAACATACCAGGAGAAAACAAAGGCCATTCCTGACTTGGGGAAAAATGGAGCAGGAGAAATTTACATGTGTTTGACATTTATATTCTTTTGAGTGGCTTTTGTCTCTTTGAAAATTCCCTGAAAATTCTTAACTGCCTCAAGCAGAAGAATGGAATCGAAATGCAAGGGAGAAAAGAAAGTCTGCTTTGAAGATAGAGAATAGGATAAAGAATTAGATGTTCTCTCTCTTTGAAGATTTTTCTGGTTATGGAAAAGGACAGAATTTTAAAATTAACAAGGTCACAATACCTTTAGTTCCTGATGTGTTGGAGAATAATTGTATAAAACCATAATACATCTGTAGGCTTGTTATACCAGTACTTCCTAATAACCTCTTCTATCTCTCCTTTGCACCAAGGAGTGCTAGCGCAGGTGGGGTTTTTTTTGCATTATTGATCACATATAAAGGGAATGCCTTGAAGAATGTTACTTATGTATGGGGGTCTATGTGTCTTTTCATGCTGCGCTTCTGATCTCAAATGGTGGAATTTCACATGAAGGTGATTAAACCCCGGTGGCAGCACTATTGCCCTGTCCCCCACCTTTATTTCACTTTATAACAAGTGCAGAGCTTATCCATTGGTGCGTGCTTTGTAGAGTAAGATGAGAAGAACTTACTATCTAATGAAGTGTTGGTGGAAGAGGGTGATCCTTTTAGATTCATATATTGCACACAACTTTCAGTATCAGAGGTTTCCTCTATCGACATGAAACCATTGATACTTTCTTCCATGATATAAGACCCTTAATACATAAGACACCTAAGAACTCAATACCTGGACTGATGCTGTTTCTGTAGTTAAAGCAGTTATTTTTCTAATATTTTAAGCACTCAAAACCTTTTCCAAATAAATTTTCCTTGATAGCCCAATACATAAAAGATAATTTTTTTAAAATTGAAGTGTAGTTGATTTACAATGCTGCGTTAGTTTCTGGTGAACAGAAAAATGGTTCAGTTATACATATAAGTATATATTCTTTTTCATATTCTTTTCCATTATGGTATATCACAGAATATTAAATATAGTTCCCTGTGTTATACAGTAGGACCTTGTTTATCCATAAAAGATAATTTTTAAAAAAGAATCTGGTTGATGCAGGAAGATAACTCAAAATCCTGTCCTCTTGCCCTCTCCTTCACCCTGATGATGTCCCTGTTGCATCTTACCAGTACCCCATGGGCTCCAGGAAACACAGTTTGCAAAACACTAGTCTAAGGAAGCCAGTGAAACATTTGCATTATCAGAAGAGGATTGCATTGGCTAGACCTGACCTCTAGAGGCCAATTTAAGTAACAACATCACTGGGGGGACGCATGCTTTTCCTGTTGTCTTTCTTTCCACAAAATTAATTTTTTTTTCAAAAAGATTTGATAGTGTTTGAATTTTAATATTTCTATTAACATATAGCCCCAGAGGATTTTCAGAGTCTAAAAGAGATTGTCAGGGATCATGTGAGTATTTTTCTCATCTCCCCAAATGGCTTATTCTATCCACCCACATATGCAGGCATCACTGAAGGGCATATTTGACCTCTTGTGAATTTCTGTGAATTTTAATCTGGGTTTCATGCAGTATAGAAGATATAGCTGACTAGTATAAAATCTGTGTTTATGAAGTGAAGTGTAAAACTTTGTCTCCAGCTTACAAAGTCTATACCAAATGGGTAGAGGCTGCAAGAGAGATGAGGATCCCTGAAGACCCACAAAACTATGCATGTTATCTGGAGTTTAAGACTGACCATTAGATGTAGGTCTAATGAATCCAACTCAGGATTTTTTGAGTTTGAAATGACTCAAAGTCAAACAGTGGCTTAAGCAAAAGAAATTTATTGGTTCACGTAACTGCAAAGTCTGGGAGTAGGGCCATCTTCAAGGTTCGCATAGTGCTGTCCAGTTTCTGTCACTCTTGCTTTCTGTGTGACGCTTCTCCATCTGAGCTAGCCCCACTTTCTCATTCTTTAGGTTGGATTCAACAACACATTGGGTACAGGGCAAGATATAGGGAAGCGACATCGCTGCAACAATTTCAGGCTTAAACTAACCACATTTAGCAACCCCAGAAGTAAGAGACAGTTTCTTTTCCTACCATCAGATTATGAAATCCTAGGGAAGGGTTGGCTAGTTTGGGTCACATTCCCATCTGTGGACAAATCAGTGGTGAGGGAGCATGATGATATTATTTTAAGTCCTGTATCCCTATTAGAATATTCTTTTTTAAAAAAAATTTTTATTGAAGTATAGTTGATTTTAAATGTGTTAATTTCTGCTGTACAGCAAAGTGACTCAGTTATACATGTATATATATATTCTTTTCCATGTTTTTTTCCCATTCTTTTATGGTTTATCTTGTGATATTGAATATATTTCCCTGTGCTATACAGTAGGACCTTGTTGTTTATCCATCCTATATATACTATTGATAGTTTATAATCCTTCACTCCCCCACCCTCCCTCCCCCTTGGCAACCACAAGTCTATTCTCTGTGTTTGTGAGTCTGTTTCTGTTTCGTAGATATGTTCATTTGTGTTGTATTTTAGATTCCACATATAAGTGATATAGTATGGTGTCTTTCTCTTTCTGACTTACTTTGCTTAATATGATCATCTCTAGGTCCATCCATATTGCTGCAAATGGCATTATTCTTTATGGCTGAGTAATATTCTTTTTATGGCTGAGTAATATTCCATTGTATTTATGTACCATATCTTCTTTATTCATTCATCTGTCAATGGACATTTAGGTTGTTTCCATGTCTTGTCTATTGTAAATAGTGCTGCTATGAAAATAGGGGTGCATGTATCTGTTTGAATTATAGTTTTGTTTGGGTATATGCTCAGGAATGGAATTGCTGGATCATATGACAACTCTATTTTTAGTTTTTGAGGAACCTCCATACTGTTTTCCATAATGGCTGCACCAATTTACATTCCCACCAACAGTGTAAGAGGTTCCCTTTTCTCTGCACCTTCTCCAACATTTATTATTTGTAGACTTTTTAATGATGGCCATTCTGACCGGTGTGAGGTGGTACCTCATTGTAGCTTTGATTTGCATTTCTCTAATAAATATTAGCAATGATGAGCATTTTTTCATGTGCCTATTGACCATCTGTATGTCTTTTTTGGAGAAATGTCTGTTTAGGTCTTCTGCCCATTTTTTGAGGGTTGTTTGTTTTTGTTATTGAGTTGTATGAGCTTTATGTATATTTTGGAAATTAAGCCCTTGTCAGTTGCATCTTTTGCAGATATTCTCTCCCAGTCTGTAGGTTGTCTTTTCATTTTGTTTCTGGTTTCCTTGCTGTACAGAAGCTTCTAAGTTTCATTAGGTCCCATTTGTTTATTTTTGCTTTTATTGCTATTGCCTTAGGAGACTAACCTAAGAAAACATTGCTACAATTTATGTCAGAGAATGTTTTGCCTACGTTCTCTTCTAGGAGTTTTATGGTGTCATGTCTTATATTTAAGTCTTTAAGCCATTTTGAGTTTATATTTCTGTGTTCTGTGAGGGTGTGTTCTAACTTCATTGATTTACATGAGGGTGTCCAACTTTTCCAACACCACTTGCTGAAGAGACTGTCTTTTCTCCATTGTATATTTTTGCCTCCTTTGTTGAAGATTAATTGACAGTAGGTGTGTGGGTTTATTTCTAGGCTCTCTATTCTGTTCTATTGATTCATAAGTCTGTTTTTGTGCCAATACCATGCTGTTTTGATTACTGGAGCTTTGTAGTATTGTCTGAAGTCTGTGAAAGTTATGCCCCCTGCTTTGCTCTTTTTCCTCAGATTTCCTCAGGATTGGCAATTCTGGGTTGTTTATGGTTCCATACAAATTTCAGGATTATTTGTTCTAGTTCTGTGAAAAATGTCCTGGGTAATTTGATAGGGATCACATTAAGTCTGTAGATTGTTTTGGGTAGTATGGCCATTTTAACAATATTAATTCTTCCAATCTAAGAGTATGGGATATCTTTCCATTTCTTTGAATCATCTTCAATTTCCTTTATCAGTGTTTTATAGTTCTCAGTGTATAAGTCTTTCACCTCCTTGGTCAGGTTTATTCCTAAGTATTTTATTTTATTTTTTGCAGAAATTTTAAAAGGGATTGTTTGTTTACATTCCCTTTCTGATATTTCATTGTTAGTTTAAAGAAATGCAACATATTTCTGTATGTTAATCTTGGATCCTGCTACCTTGCTGAATTCATTTATCAGTTCTAGTAGTTTTTGTGTGGAATCTTTAGGGTTTTCTGTATATACTATAATGTCATCTGCATATAATGACAATTTTACCTCTTCCCTACCAACTTGAATACGTTTTATTTCTTTTTCTTGTCTGATTGTTGTGGTTAGGGCTTCCAGTACTATGTTGAAGAGAAGTGGGGAGAGTAGGCATCCTTGTCTTGTTCCAGATTTTAGTGAGAGGGCTTTCACCTTTTCACTTTTGAGTATTTTATTGGCTGTGGGTTTGTCATAAATAGCTTTTAGTATGTTGAGATATGTTCTCTCTATACCCACTTTGGTAAGAGTTTTTATCATAAATCGGTGTTGAATTTTATTTAATGCTTTTTCTTCATCTTTTGAGATAATGATGTGGTTTTATCTTTTCTTTTGTTCATGTGGTGTATCACACTGATTGATTTGCATAGGTTGAACCATCCTTGTGACCCTGGTTGAATCCAACTTTGTCCTGGTATATGATCTTTTTTATGTGTTGTTGGATTCGGTTAGCTAATATTTTGTTGAGGATATTTGCATCTATATTCATCAAAGATATTGGCCTCTAATTTTCTTTTTTGTGGTGTCTTTGTCTGGTTTTGGTATCAGAGTGATGATGGCTTCATAGAATGTTTTGGGGATTGTTCCTTCCTCTTGAGAAGGATCAGTATATGTTCTTCCTTGTATATTGGGTAGAATTTGCCTGTGCAGCCATCTGGCCCTGGACTTTTGTTTGCAGGGATTTTTTAAATTACAGATTCTATTTCACTTCTAGTGATTCATTTCTTCATGTTATGTGTTTCTTCTTGATGCAGTTTTGGTGGGTTGTATGTTTCTAGAAAGTAGTTCATTTCTTCTAGGTTGCTGAATTTGTTGGCAAATAATTGTTCATCATATTCTCTCTCTCTCTCTTTCTTTTTTGTATTTCTGCAGTATCATTTGTGATTTCTCCTCTTTCATTTCTTATTTTGTTTACTTGGATCTTCTCTTTTTTCTTGGTGAACCTGGCCAGAGGTTTATAAATTTTGTTTACCCTTCCAAAGAACCAGTTTTTGGTTTTACTCCTTTTTTCTATTGTTTTTAATCTCTATTTTATTTATTTCCTCTCTAATCTTTATTAACTCCTTACTTCTGTGGACTTTTTAAAAATTCTTTTATGTGGTGAGTTATTTTGTTTATTTGAGATTTTTCTTGTTTCTTAAAGAAGGCTTATATTGCTATGAACTTCCCTCTTAAGAACTGCTTTTGCTGCATCCCATCGATTTTGTATGGTTGTGTTTTCATTTTCATTTGCCTCAAGGTATTTTAAAATTTTTTCTTTGGTTTCATTCTTGATCCATTGGTTTTTTAGTAGCATGTTGTTTAGTCTCCATGTAATTGTTTTTTTTTCCTCATTTCTTTTCCTGTGGTTGATTTCTAGTTTCATGTCATTGTGGTCAGAAAAGATGCTTGAAATAATTCCTATACTCTTAAATTTGTTGAGGCTTGTTTTGTGCCCTAGTATGTGGTCAATTTTAGAGAATGTTCCATGTGCACTTGAAAAGAATGTGTATTCTGCTTTTTTTGGATGTAATGTCCTGAAAGTATCAATTAAGTCTAACTGTTCTATTGTATCTTTAGGATCTCTGTTGCCTAATTGATTTTGTGTCTGTAGATATGCCTATTGATATAAGTAGAGTGTTAAACTCTCCTACTATTATTGTACTCCCATCAATTTCTCCCTTTATGTCTGTTGTATTTGTTTTATGTATTTGGGTGCTCCTATATTGGGTGCATATATGCTGATGAGTGTAATATCCTCTCCTTATATTGATCCTTCTGTCACTACATTGTGTCCTTCTTTATAGCCTTTTATTTTTTATTTTTATTTTTTATTTTTTGGCTGCATTGTGTCTTCGTTGCTGTGCACTAGTTGCGGCAAGTGGGGGCTACTCTTAGTTGCGGTGCATGGGCTTCTCATTGTGGTGGCTTCTCTTGTTGCAGAGCACAGGCTCTAGGCGTAGGCTTCAGTAGTTGTGGCACATGGGCTCAGTAGTTGTGGCTCACGGGCTCTAAAGCACAGGCTTAGTAGTTGTGGCACACAGGCTTAGTTGCTCCACAGCATGTAGGATCTTCCCAGACCAGGGCTCGAACCCACATCCCCTGCATTGGCAGGCGGATTCTTAACCACTGCGCCACCAGGGAAATGCTATAGCCTTTGTTTTAAAGTCTGTTTTGTCTGATATGAATATTGTGACTTCCGCTTTCTTGTCATTTTCATTTACATGAAAAAGCTTTTTCCATCCCCTCACTATCAATCTATGTGTGTCCTTTGCCCTAAAGTGAGTCTCTTGTAGGCAGCATATTGTAGACTTGTTTTTTATCCAATCGGCCACTCTGTGTATTTTGATTGGAGCATTAATCTATTGAAATTTAAGGTAATTATTGATAGATATGTATTTATTGCCATTTTAAAACTTGTTTTCCCATTGATTTTATATTTCTTCTCTGTCCCTTTCTTTTTCTTTCTGCTTTTCCTTTTGTGGTTTGATGACTTTCTTTTGTATTATACTTCTGTTCTCTTCTTTTTGGTTTTTGTGAATCTATTGTATGTTTTTGATTTGTGGTTACTCTGTTTTTCAAGTATGTTAACCCCTTCCTATATCTAGTTGCCTTAGACTGGTAGTCTCATAGGCTCAAACATATTCTTGAAAAACAATCTACATTTTCTTACTATCCTCCCACACATTTTATGATTTTCATGTCCTCTTTACCTTCTTCATGTTCATCCTTTTGTTGTTTATTGTGGTTATCATCACTTTCACAGAAATTTTTTGAATTTGTTTTCTAACCTTTGTATTGGCTTGAGTGATTTACTTTCTAATTGTGATTTTCTCTTCCCTATTGATTTGTACTTCTTTTCTATTTAGAGAAGACCTTTCAATATTTCCTTTAGGATAGGTTTAGTACTGCTGTGATTTTTTAGTTTTTGCTTGTCTGAAAAATTCTTTCTCTCTCCTATTCTAAATGATAATCTTGCTCAGTAGAGTATCCTAGGTTGCAGATTTTTCCCTTCCAGGACTTTGAATATACCTTGCCACTCCCTTCTAACTTGTAGTGTTTCTTTAGAGAAATCAGCTCATAGCCTTATGGAGGTTACCTTGTAATTAACTCTGTTTTTCTCTTGCTGCCTTTAGAATCCTCTCCTTAAGTTTTTCCGTTTTAATGGTAATATGTCTTGGTGTAGGTCTGTTTGTATTTATCTTGTTTGGGACCCTCTGTACTTCCTGTACCTGGAAATCTGTTTCCTTTTTACGTTTGGGAAGTTTTCAGTCATAATTTCTTCAAATACATTTTCAATCCCCTTTTCTCTTTCTTTTCCTTCTGGGATGCCCTTTAAGTACAGATTGGAATTCTTTATATTATCCCATAGGTCTCTTATATTGCTTTCTTTTTTTTTTAAATTTGGCTTTCTGCTTGTGATTTTCATTGGGTGATTTCCATTATTCTATCTTCCAGATCACTTATTTGTTCTTCTGCATTATTCATTCTGCTATTCATTGACTTTAGCTCAGCTTTCATCTCGGTGAATGAATTTTCTAATTTTTCTTGGCTCCTCCTTATAGTTTCTAGTTCCTTTTTACAGTAGTCTGCCTTTCTGTCAATAGTCCTTCTTAATTCCTTCAGTATTTTCATTATCTCCTTTTTGAACTCAGTGTCTATTTGACTGAAGAGGTCTGTTTCATTGTTCTTTCAGGGGAATTCTCTTGATTTTTTAATTGGGAGAGGTTCCTCTATTTCTTCATTTTACTTATATTTCTCTTGCTGTATGAGTTTAAGAGAAACGATTATCTGCTGTGGTCTTGGAGGGCTATTTTTATGTGGGAGCATCCCTGTGTAGCTTGTGTGGGTTTAATAATTTTTGGTGCAAGGGCTATTTTTAGTGTGGATGACTGCCACCTCTTTCCTCAATGTATGCTGCCCATTATCCCCTTGATAGGAGGCTTGACTGGAGTTGTGGTGACCAGAGCCTGCACTGAATATTGAGTGACTAGTGAGCAGGGCCTCCTTTTTGCTCTGTGGTTGTCCCTGCCCTGTTAGGGGCTGGGTCTGTTCCCTAGTTGTTGGGGTAGAAGCCCCCAGATCCATTTCTTTTTTAACATCTTTTTTGGAGTATAATTGCTTTACAATGTTGTGATAGTTGCTGCTGTATAACAAAGGGAATCAGCTATATGTATACATATATCCCCATATCTCCTCCCTCTTGCATCTCCCTCCCACCGTCCCTACCCCACCCCTTTAAGTGGACACAAAGCACCAAGCTGATCTCCCTGTGCTCTGCGGCTGCTTCCCACTAGCTATCTGTTTTACATTTGGTAGTGTATATATGTCCATGCCACTCTCTCACTTCGTCCCAGCTTACCCTTCCCCCTCCCCGTGTCCTCAAGTCCATTCTCTACGTCTGCATCTTTATTCCTGTCCTGCCCCTAGGTTCTTCAGGCCGTTTTTTTTTTTTTTTTTTTTTTTTTTTGCGGTATGCGGGCCTCTTACTGTTGTGGCCTCTCCCATTGCAGAGCACAGGCTCCGGACGCGCAGGCCCAGCAGCCATGGCTCACGGGCCCAGCCGCTCCGCGGCATGTGGGATCTTCCCAGACCGGGGCATGAACCCGTGTCCCCTGCATCAGCAGGCGGACTCTCAACCACTGCGCCACCAGGGAAGCCCCCAGACCGTTTTTTTTTTAATTTTAAGATTCCATTTATATGTGTTAGCATACAGTATTTGTTTTTCTCTTTCTGACTTACTTCACTCTGTATGACAGTCTCTAGGTCCATCCACCTCACTACAAATAACTCAGTTTCATTTCTTTTTATGGCTAATATTCCATTGTATATATGTGTCACATCTTCTTTATCCATTCATCTGTCAATGGACACTTAGGTTGTTTCCATATCCTGGCTATTGTAAATAGAGCTGCCAAAAATATGGAACGCTTCACGAATTTGCATGTCATCCTTGCGCAGGGGCCATGCTAATCTCTGTATTGTTCCAATTTTAGTATATGTGCTGCTGAAGCGAGCACACCAGATCCATTTCTAAACTGCGTTTTTCAGCTGCAGTGTGAGGTAGGTGGGATTGGAGCACTCCCACTGGGAGAGGAGCCACTGAGTATTCCTCTGCCAGAGCTGTTCATTGGTGAGTGTGCTCTGATGTGTCACCTGTCACTTGTTATGTGGGCTCACAAAGTACACTGTTGTTGGCACTGCCTTTGGCCCTGTCTCAACCTTGGGTATGTTGGCAATCGGCCCTGTCCCTCAGGTGTTGTTTTCATAAGGACACCAGCACAGGTCCACTAAAGTTAGGTACCAGGACTGCAGCAGTCATGAACCTGGTCCCACTGTGGGAGCTATGGAGGCAGCTCAGACCCTGGCCTGGCCCAGCCTCTGTGTGTACACACCCACAAAGCCCACAGCTGCTAATGTTAGACCCATCCCAGTCGGGGGAGCACTCATTGTCCATTCAGATGTCCTGCAGGCACTCAGTTTACAAAACCGGTGGCGGAAGTATAAATCTGTGGCTCACGCAGGCATGGGGAGAAATTTCAGCCCTGCATTCTGTCTCATAACCCCTGGGGCTCAGCTGTGGTTTTGTTCCTGACTCTGTGAGTGGACAACCCGCTGGTGGCTGCTCCTGTAACCTGCTGAGGTGGCAGCTGGGGCACGGGACCCGGCTGAGGCAGGGGCCCCTGAGGAGGCGGCTGCTGCATGAGAGTCCTTGGAGGTGGGAGCCACAAGGCAGTGGCTGAGGTACACTCTCCCAGAGCCTGGGGAAGCAGGGGCCAGCACATGGAGAAAGAAGGCATGATGGCCACCCTGCCCTTCCCTTTGCAGGCCACTTAACAATGGCACTTTGCTTCTCTGGTGGGTTCGGGCTTCTGCAAACACACCATGGTTGCGGTCACACCACACACTAGTCCCTTCAGGCTGTCTCTGCACAGCCAACAGCAGTCCTCTCCCTGGGTCTGTCCTCTAAGCCCTGAGTTCCAGCACCCAGTCCCTGCCTGTACCTGTAGATGTGCATCTCAGGCTGGGGCACACAGGGTGGTGGCATGGATCAAATGTGCAAGTCTCCTTCTGTTCTGCCTACCACAAACCAGTTGCTGTGCTCTTCTCTGAGTCTCTGAAGCTCCCTTTCTGTCCCAACTGATCTCCCTGCCAGTGTGGGGGCTTCCCAGGGTGCAGGAACCTTTCCTGTTTTTCAGCTCCCTCCCAAGGGCGCAGGTCCCATCAGCTTCCTCTTTTTTTTTTTTTTCCCCCTTTCACCCTATCCAGTTACTTGGAGATCTTTCTTGTCCTTTCAGGTGTTTGGGGTCTTCTGCTAGTGTTCAGTAGGTGTTCTGTGGGAATTGTTCCATTTTTAGATGGATTTTTGAGGTACTTGTGGGAGGAGGTGAGTTCCATATCCTCTTACTCTGCAATCTTGAATAACCACCCTATCAGAATATTCTGATTTACCTAATTTCCCTCATATTTACCTCATTTCCCTCAAGATTTAGGTCAGCTGAATCTATTCCGGCTGAGTCATCTTTTAAAAATGGCGTTTTACTGTCTTACTACTCTGAAATAATATTTGTATTTTCATGGAACCCTCCAGAGACTTCACCCAAAGATTTTGGCAGTAAAGACACAGTGGCCAGTTGGAATTAGTGTGGCTCTACCAGGAAGAATGAGAAGCAAAAATCAAAGCAAAACCAAACAAAAAATCTGAATGGGGTGAAACAATAAGTCTGGTCTATTCTCGATAACCCAGAAATAGCAAATACTTAACATGCAGACCACCACTGCCTTTCCTGGGCCCTTGGCAAACATCAGTAATCAATCATACTGCTCTTTCTGCTAAGTCCAGACATGGTGGCCTCAGAATCTCTTCAAAAGAGCCCTCTAGGAACTGAATTTTGACATGCAAAATAAGCTTGTGTAGCATTCCTGGCATAACCAAAAAGTCTCCATTCTTTACCATTCTCTCTTGTTCTTCTCCCACATTCAGAACCTTAGGGGTATCTTGAAAGTTCTAAAAATATCTGGATTTAAATTTCCTAGTAGGGTCTGTATGTTGGAATCACTGGGTGCTGTTCTAGTTGTTTCTGTCTCATTTAAAAGACTGAGGCAATTGACTAATGGAAAAGACTTAGGATGATGGCACAATAAAGAAGCTTTGTCATGTTTTACTTCTTTTTTCTTCTGAGATACATCCTTAAAATGCTGTTACTGGATGCCTGGAAAATTCTCATTGATGCTAAGAAAGAAGCCATCTACCCCTCACACAGCTTACTATCCACGTTAACATGACTACTATTATACTTTCTTCATCAATTTAACTTTACTCTTTCAGAAAAAGCTTGCCCATGAAAATAAATATTGCAATTAACTTTACTGTGCGTTCTGAAGATCCATCAACTCTCAAGTAGGGAAAAGCATTAAACAAGTTTACATCCTAACACCCTTTGAACATGCCTCTTCAAAATTCTCACTATACTGTGTCCTCGATTTCCAAACTACTGTATCATGATTCTTACTCAGTCCTAACCAAGCTTCCCACATTGAAAGACATGCTTCTCAGTAGACTGCAAATATCATAAACTTCCCCAGTTTGCCCTTCTTCATTTGTGAGGATATGAAGACTCTTTGAAGGTAGTGTTCTCATTTCCTACAGTAAGAAGAAATCGTGCTTTGTCCTATCAGGTTGTTTGGGTGATATTTTGGGGGAGCCAGTATAGGACAATGTCAACAGCTCCTGAGCTGTTCAGGTGAATACAACCAACACTTACTGGGCAATTTCTATGCGTAAAGCACCTGGAATTTTAGTGGAAGGGGCTTAAAAGGATTCTCTAAATCTTCCAACTAGTGGAGGCATACCAGGCCTATGAGTACCAAAATGAAGTCATATTATCAGGTGGTTTTTAGAGAAAGAATTCATTCCCATTAGGATATCTCAGAAGACTTCTTGGAGGTGATCTATTTGAATTGTCACACCCGAACAAGGCTAATATGTCCAAAAGGGAATGGAAGTGGGGGGAGAGCATTCTAGACTGAGGCAATAGGAGCCGAGGGCAAAGAGGTGGAAAAGGTCAGAGTGTGTCCCCAAAACTCAAGAAGACACGTGGGATGGTAGGAATAGAGGGAAGTGAGGCTGGAAAGGTGGATACAGATCAAGCATCACGTACTTGGAATGCCAGAAAGGAGTTCCAGGTTTGATTCTGTATACAGTGAGTGCACAGGAGGTTTTTGAGTTCGCTCTACGTTCTCACTTTCCCCACCTCTCCCTCCATCTCTATCTCTCGCGTTATCTGCCTCTATCCCTTTCCTCTCTCCCTTGTTCTCTCCCCTTTCCTCCCCTTCTCTCCACTACCTACAACCCCTCCTTTCTCTGGTCCCTTTCTCTTCCCTTAATGGAATCTCCTCTTCTCTCTCTCTCATCTCTGTGGCTCACATCCTCTTGTTTTCTTTGTGATCTCCAGCATTTATATTTTCTCCCTCATCTCCACAGCTTGCTCTTCTTCCAGCTTTTCCTTCTCATTTAACTCTCTAGTTCTCCCACTGCTATTAGATGTTTTACTCCCTGTTGGCCCCCATCCCTTGGTCCTGCCTCCTGCCTCTCTTGCCCTCACTCGCGATCTCTCTCAGTCTCTCCCCTTCTATGTGTGTATTGTCTCTATTCTTTCTGACTGCAGCTAGTCTTTCTCTGTGTGGCTAGGAAAATGACACCTTATTTCCAGACTCATGATCCAAAGACAAGACCTCTTTTTTTTTTTTTTTTTTTTTCTCCTGCAGCATCAAATTGAACAATCTCACAGAAGGGCTCTAGCTGGCCAGCCTTGGCTGACGTATTGACCCCAGGATGGATTACGGCAGCCAGGGGAATGGATGCAGACAGTAGCAAGGCTTCTTTTCCATGCAGAAGCCTGTGGCTTGCAGCCCTTCCAGAACCACAAGGACTAGGGAAGGGAAGGCTCCTCAAGGCACCAGTGCTGGACACACCAGAAACAGCAGATGTTCACTTTGTGATTATTAAAGTTCCATTTCACAGGTGAGTAAAAAGAGTCCCAGGGTATCAAATGAGTCTCCTGGTCACAACCACTCCAATCTGAACTGACTTCAAATCCGTTTCTTAATCTCTTTATGATGCCCTCATTCTCTTACTAATTTTAAATGAAGTGTTTGCTGCAGTCTCTGCCTTGCCAATGTAACCAGTGAGTTTTGAATTCAAACCATCATTTGAATTATGATAGTTGATCTGATCTGCACCTAACCCTAGCCCACCCCCTTTCTTCCACTTGCGTCTTTCCTTTCTTTCTCTCTCTCTCTCTTTTTTTTCTTTTGTATATTTCTAAGAGGACAGCTGAGGAGAGGCAACCCAACTCTTACCTAATTAGATTCTTCAGTTTACATTTTCTTCTTTTAAAGAATAACATTGTAACATTCCCAAGGGCTGAATTTTTTAATACTGAAGTATCCACCTGCCAGAATGCCAGAGTTTAGCTGGGAAGCTCAGTGAGAGTTCCTGTGAAGATAAGACTAAAGAATGGTTCTCTTTACCAGAATAGAGAGTGATGCCCCAGGCTGTGCATCCTAATGTCTAGGTAAATGAGCAGCCTATCATATTTCTTATCAAGATTAAAACTTTAAGCAGATGTGGCATGTGTCAAAACAGAAGAGAAAATACCAGTTAACGTCTAAGACATAGAGAAAAGTGTCTTTGGTAAACTATAATTTCTTTTTACATTAGGGAAGAGGTATATTGCTTTTCTCAATTTTAATGTGTCTTTAATGGATTTATTTCTAAATGTAAAAATAATAAATGCACATTTGAAAAAGTTTGGGAAAGTATATAACTGAATTAGAAGGAAAAAACACTAAGAGCTTGAGGGATCTTTTAGGCCTTTTTTTTTCTATAAATGTGTTTACATGGTTCAAAATATGCTCGTGCTTTAATTTTGCATCATATGTTTTTCAGTTAATTTTACACATAAAGTTGTAAGATTTGCTGCTTACTGTTTCATGTCATTCATGTTCTTAAAAAACATGGTTTTTAATTATTGTGTAGAATACTGTAGTGTAGTTGTACCATAATAATTTATTATTTCCCTGATGCTGGACCTTGATGTGGTTTCTAGCTTTTCTCACTGATAGGCTGCCACGAATACGTTTAGGACTAAATCTGGTGCATTTTCTCTGTGAGTTACTGTTTATTTCCTACTTCCATGATAGGCATGTATAGTAGGCATAGAGTCTATAATAGAGTTTTCTAAGCAATAGCTTGAAGATGTTATTTATATTAATCTAATTCCAACTCTGAGGCCATGTTCCTCTAATGCTGACAAAAACAGGGGAACTTGAAAATCAAGACATTGTTGACACAGGGAAACTTTGTTTCAGACGTTTCTCTAAAGGTCAGAGGCTTATGTAAAAATACCCATCCAGATTTACCGGACCTTATATTTTGTTATATTTGCTTTAGGTATTTTGTTTTTTTAAGAAGCCAAACCATACAAATATAGTTCGAGCTCATTTTTCACCCCACCCCTGCCCCTGACCAGAAGTAAATACAATCCTAGAGTTGGTGAGAATCCTTCCTATCCAACTATCCATATTTTTATATTTTTTAAAAACATATGAAGGTATTAAAAAATGGTAAATAGTGTTCTTTGGTGTACTTAAATTTTTTATTTCACTATTGTCATGTTGTATATATCATCCTTATTTTTCGCTCAATGTTATGTTTTGGGATGTTTAACCAAGGATCTGTCATTTTAACTGCTGTGTACTATACTCATTGTATAAAAATACTACAATTTATGTACCCATTGACATATATTGATGGATATATTCTTCTCCTCTTCTGTTTTCCTATGACAGACCCATGCTTAGTAACTGCCTTCATGCGTGTGTCATTTTGATGTGTGCGGTTTTCTCTTGGGTGAGTACTTAGCAGTGGATTTGCTGTGTTAAAGGGCAGGTCCATCTACAGCATTGTGATCTTTACTGCCAGCTTGCTTCCCAAGGTGAGTGTATCACATTACTTCCTACTGCCTGTGTGTGTGAACTCATCCTTGTTCACCCCTGTTATTGTCAGATTTCCTATTTCCAGCCAATCTGAAAAGTATGCGATGCTATGTATTTGTAGATTGAATTTGCATTTCCTGTATTCCTGGTGTGGTAGAGCATCTCGTCCTATACGTACTGGTCCTTATGGTTTCTTCTTCAGTGCATTTCCTTTGCTCGCCCACTTTTTTCTTTCTGTTGGGTTGTCTTTTACATTTTATGAGTTGTTCACATTTTCTTCATGCCAGTTTTTTGTTGGGTAAATGCCTTTTAATATCTCTTTGCAGTCTGTGGCTTGTATTTTTACTTTATGAAATTATTTGTCGTATAGAAGTTTCAATCTTTAAACAAATCCAATTTGCAAGTCTTTTATTGTAACCAGTATCTAAGAAATCCCTTCTATCCTGTTGAAAGAAAACCACATTTTGATAGTTTCTGCTAAATGTTTTAAGGTTTGCGGCTCCCATTTAGATTTTCATCTATTTAAAATATATTTCAGGAAATGTTCTGAGGTATAAATGCAACTTGATTCTATTTTTCCATACAGGAAACAATTTCCCCAACATCATTTATTGAATACACCATCTTGTCCCAGCAGTTTGCAATGCCACCTCTGTCATACTCCAATTTTTCATTTATGTATGGGTTTGCTTCTGGGTTCTCTATTCTGTTCCTCTGGTCTATTTGCCTATTTCTGGTTCAAAAAAGCACTATTTTAATCACTTATAGCTTCATAGTAACTCTTTCTCCCTGCTAGGGAGAGTTCTTCTGACTTGTTATTCTTCAAAATTGTTTTAGATATTCTTCACCCATGATCTTCTATAAACTTTACTATCACCTTATCAAGTTCCATAAGAAACTCTAGGATTTTTATCAAAATTGCATTGACAATTAATAGATTACTTTGGAAAAAATAGACTTTTTAATGATAGTGAATCTAGCCATGTACTAACAAGGAATATCTTTCCATTTATTCAAAATTTTTATATTCTATAATAAAATTTGGTCATTTTCTACAGATAGGATTAATATATTTTTGGTGAGATTTATATTTAAGTAATTCACAGATCTTGTTACTAGGTTAAATGGGATAATTCATCCTATTAAATTTTCTAATTGTCTTTTGTTAATGTATAGAACATTATTCTTTATTTTTTTTTTTTAATTTTTTTTGCGGTACGCAGGCCTCTCACTGTTGTGGCCTCTCCTGTTACGGAGCACAGGCTCTGGATGCACAGGCTCAGTGGCCATGGCTCACGGCCCCAGCCGCTCCGCGGTATGTGGGATCCTCCAGGACTGGGGCACGAACCCGTGTCCCCTGCATCGGCAGGCGGACTCTCAACCACTGCGCCACCAGGGAAGCCCTATTCTTTTTTTTTTTTTCATAATCGTATATCCAGGAAACTTGCTGAACTCTCTTATTAACTTTATCACAAAGTTACATTTGAATTAGTTTTCTGAATCTATCAGATAATAAAATGCTTTCTCTCTCTTTCTCCTCTTTTTTTCCAGAAAGTATGGTGAGTTACATTTATTTCTTTTTAAATGTTAAAACATTTTTGCATAGCTGGAATTAACTCCATCTGATCCTGATATTTGCCTCTTCATGTATTATGAGAATCAATTTGCATTTTTAAATTGTGGTATACTTAATATAATGGAAAATTCACCATTTAAACCATTAAAAATATAAAATTTAGTGGCATTTAATACATTTACAATGTCGTGCAACCATCACCATTGTCTAGCTCTAGAACATTTTCATCACCCCAAAAGGAAACCCTGTACCCATTAAACAGTCACATCCCATTCCCCCTTTTCTTTAGCTCCTGGCAACCAGCAGTCTACTTTCTGGCTATATGGATTTGTCTGTTTGGACATTTTATATAAATGGAATCATATGTGGCTCTTTGTGACTGGCTTCTTTCACTTAACATACCATTTTCAAGGTTGGTCCATGTTGTATCATGTATCGTACTTTATATGGCTGTGTAATATTCCATTGTATGCATATACTACATTTTGTTTATCAGTTAATGGACGCCTAGGTTGTTTACATCTTCTGGCTATCATGAATAATGATGCTATAAATTTTTTGTGTACAAGTTTTATTTGAACACCTCTTTAATTCTTTTTGGAATGTACCTAGGATTTGTATGGTAAGTATATGTTGAAAGTATTAAGGAACCACCAAACTGTTTTCTCCAGTGGCTGCACCATTTTACATTCCCTTGAGCTGCGCCTGACAGTACCAATATCTTCACAACTTCACTTACACCTGTTATTTTCTATTTCTTTGAACCTAGTCATTCTAGTGGGTATGAAGTGATATTGCATTGTGGTTTTGATTTGCATATCCTTAATGACTATGATGTTTAGCATCTTTTTTTTTTAATGTGCTTATTGGCGATTTTATTATTTTCTTAGAGAAATGTCTATTCAAGTGTTTACCCATTTTAAAATAAGGTTGGTGGTTTGTTGATTTTGAGCTGTATGTATTGTTTATATATTCCGGGTACTAGGCCCTTATTAGATTTATGATTTATAAACATTTTTTCCTGTTTTTTGAGTTGTCTTAACACTTTCTTGATAGTGTCCTTTGCATAAATGTTTTTAATTTTGATGAAGTTTAATTCATCTGTTTTTTCTTTTGTTGCTTATGCTTTTGGTGGCATAGAATTAGAAATATTTTGCTAAGAATTTTTGCATCTATCATCCTGAAAGAGATTTGTCTATAATTATTTTTCTTGTAAATTCCTTGTTATAGTTTGGAAATATAATAGGTTGTGCTGGCCTCAAAAAAAGAGTGAAGTTACCTTCCTATCATTAATATTTTCTAGAAAGTTTTGCAAAATATTGGAGTTATTTCTTCCTTGGATGTTTAGAATTCACTGGTGAAAACTTCTGGGCCTTGAGAGTTCTTGGTAGGGAGTTTTCACATAATGGATTCAATTTCTTTAAGAGATATTTAGTTATTCAAAATTTCTATTTCTTTTTGTCTGCTTTGGTAAATTGCATTTGTGAGGAATTTCCCATTTCATCCAGATAGTCAAATTTATTGGTATAACGTCATTCATAATATCCTCTGGTGAAGTTTTTCATGTCTGAAGACTCTGTAGTAATAACCCGTTTTTCTTTAAATATTGTTAATTTGTGTTTTCTCTCTTTTCTCTTTAATTAATTTTGTAAGGGGTTATCAATTTATTAATCTTTTCAGAGAAAAAGCTTTTCTGATTTTTTTCTGTGTATGTTTGTATCTACTTTATTGATTTCTGTTTTTATCTTTATGTCTGTCTTAAGTTTGATTTGCTTTTCTTACTCTAACTTCTTGAGGTAGATGCTTACATATTTAGATTTCTGGATTTCTTCTTTTCTATTATATACCGTTAAGATTATACATTTCCATAAAATACTATTTTACCTATAGCCAACCACTCTCAAACTTTTTAAATCATAATTTTATTGAGAGATAAATCACAAAGCACAGGATTCACACTTTTGAAGTGTACAGTTTAGTAGCTTTTAGTACATTCACAGTTGTGCAACAGTCACCACCATCTAATTGCAGGATATTTTAATTACCTCAGAAAGAAGCTCCATACACATTAGCAGTCTCTCTTCTTTCTTCTTTCCCCTAACCTCTATCAACCACTGACTAACCTCACTTCTCTTTTTATAGATTTGCCTATTTTGGACATTTCATATAAATGGAATCACGATATTTGGCTTTTTGTGTCTTGCTTCTTTCAGTTAGCATAATGTTATCATCATTCATCCATGTTGAGGCATGTATCAGTAATTCATTCTGTTTTATTGCCCAATAATATTCCCTTGTACAAATATTTATCACATATTTTGAGAAACTGCCACAGTGTTTTCCAAGGTGCCATCCCACCAGCAACATATGAGGGTTCCAATTTCTCCACATCATTACCAATACTTGCTATTGTCTATGTGTTATAGCCATTCTATTAGGTGTGAAATGGTATCTCATTGTGGGTTTTGGTTTACATTTCTCTAATGACTAATGATATTGAACATATTTTCAAGTGCTTACTGTTCATTTTTATATCTTGTTCAGAGAAATGTTTATTTGAATCCTTTAGCCATTTTGTAATTGAATCATCTATTCTTTGCTCCTTTTTTTTCTACTTTCTTGCCTTTTTTTTTTTTTATCCTCCTATGGTAACTTTTATTTTTCTATGAGTTCATCATTTGGTAGTTTTTCCAGAAAGGTCTTCTAAAGCAGGGGTCCCCAACCCTCAGCCCGTGGACCAGTACTGGTCCGCAGCCTGTTGGGAACTGGGCCACACAGCAGGAGATAAGAGGCAGGCGAAGGAGCGAAACTTCATCTGCTGCTCCCCATCACTCCCCATTGCTCCCCATGGCTCGCATTACCACCCGAATCATCCCCCCCACCCCCGTCCATGTGAAAATTGTCTTCCATGAAACTGGTCCCTGATGCCCAAAAAGTTGGAGACCACTGTTCTAGAGGGTTTCCCATCATCCTATATGTATATAAACAAACACACACATACATACACATACACATATATAGTGTGTGTGCACATTTTTTCCTGCTCTATGTCTAATGATAGTTTAACTGTGTAAACCATTTTATCTTGATAATTATGTTCCACCAGCACTTTAAATGATACAAGCTGATTGTGTTTATATCAGTGTTATCTCCTTGTGGGTTATAACACTTTTTTCCCTTCTCAGATAGCTTTTAAGATTTTCTCTTTATACATAATTTCTGCAGTTTTATTTAAATGTCTATAAATTTATTTTTATTTATCTTGCTCAGTACTCTGAGTGTATGTTAAAACTGATAACTCTTGTTTAGCTTTTATTCTAGAAAATCCTTAGTGTATCTTCTTTAATATTCCTTCTCCAACAAATCTTCTATTCTTCTGACACTCCAATTAAGTGTATATTTGTACTTCTGCATCTAATCTCCATCCCTCTTAATACTTAAGAATTACTCCTTTTTCGTGCTGCACTCTAGCTGAATTCTTTAATACTAATGTACAATTTGCTGCCTCTCTTTTTGACTGTGTCCATTCCAGAGTTTATCTTTTCCATTAACTTTTTATTTCAGTCAGTGACTAATTTTTATTTCCAAAAGTTCTACCTGATACTTTCACAGAAGTCTTTTCGTTTTAGCTTCATATCTGATTTTCCATTTTAAGGATGTTTTTGTTTTGAAGAAAATTACTTATATGAAAATCTTTTCCAGACTATTCTATAATATTAATTCATCTGGATTGAAAAATTTAAGTTGTTGGCTTATTGCTTACCTATTTACTCTTAGTTTCATTCATATGTTTTGATTCCCTACCCTCCGCCCCCTACCTCAGCTTCAGATTCTGTTTTGGTGGTTTTCTTTGACTGAAATGATTTTTTTTATCTGAGTTGTCTAGGACCTGAGTCTAGAACTAAGTTTTACATTACTTTCTAAGTCTTCTCCCCGAGAGCAGTATCAGGGAAATTTTGGATACTTCCAGGTGCTGGTAATGAGGCTGTATCTAATTCTCTTCATGCTGTAGGCAGGAAGCTTCTCATTACCTATTATGCTGCAAGCTTTTCCCCTCTTCTTTCATCCTTCCTTCCTTAGTTTTAAGCGGTGAGGGTATTGCCCAGAGCCAGCCTCTGTCTGCTTCTGGTCCTGGGCATCAGCAACTCCAAAGCTTTAGTCTCACAGGCTTTGAATTTTCATCAGTTTCTGCTTTATGCTATGTTTATCTTGTTTTAGATATCACTTGAAATGTGTTTAGATATCACTTGATATGTGTTTAGATCAGAGTGTGGGCATTAAAAATGTAAGCTCAGTACATCACCTTGACTGGATGTTGAAGCATAGGAATCTTTGCTGAAGTGGGGGATTCTGGTCCCTGGAGTCCAGCCTCCAATCCCTGGTATGGCATAACGTGTTTTTGGAAATTTTGGCCTCTCCTTGGCATGGTGTAGTGTGAGGGGTCTGCTACTAGTGATCCCTGACTTCTGTCCCCTTCTTATTAACCTCACAGAATCTCTGTACTCTCCCTTCTTGTTGGCCTCAAAGGTACTCCCTGGACCCTTTGTTTTTTTCATTAGAGTCCTTGATGGCCAATTAAAGAAGCCATCCTTAGTACCTAAAAAGAGTGTTCTGTCCTGGAGGGAAAGCTAATAGTCATACTCTTCCATCAGGTAAAAGACAGTAATTACATTCTGTATGTCTAATTCACAGACGAAAATGAAGAAGAGCAAAGTAGTTGAATGTTCAGTCTTTCTAAGCAATGAAATTAATGACCTGCTGCACTTTTCTAAGAACTTTGTTTCCTCTGCTGGAGTGCCCTTCTCCTAGTTCTTTGTGTGCCTGATTTCTCATGAAATCCTCAGCTCAGATATCACCTTCCTCAGGGAGGAGTTTAATTCTGTTACTACTATTACTGTTACTATTTCCATTGTCTGGAAATTTTCTGTATTACATATTTTTGCATTGCCCTTTCCCACTAGATTATAAACTCCATGATGATGGAGGCCATGCCTGTCTTGTTTATTATAATCCCCAAACTCCTTGAAGCATGGCCAGCACGTAGCACATATTCATTAATTACTTGGCCAGTGAATGGATGGGCTAGTCCTGTCCCATTCAGAACTGGCCACTCTGATGAGAAATAGCATACAGAGCACTATGTGAGATCACTAGATGGGAGGGCTAGTGGAGATCATTCAATGGACACCTTCATTTTACAGAGGAGGGAGGCAAGACTCAAGGCTTGTCACAGTCACATAACTAACAAATGCCCAGACAGGAAACAAGGTTGATGTGCCACATTTTGAAGGAGCAGTGGTACTTGGGCCTGGAACCCCTTGCACATGGTTGGTGCTCAGTAAATGTAAATGCACTGAAGAGACTCTCGATCTTCTTCTGCTGGGCCTGTAAACTGGGATAGTCACTGAGTCTTTCTGGGACTCAGTTTCCCCATTTGCAAGATGAAATATGTGTCCTGCTTATTTTATAAAGTTACTGTGACAGTTAAGTTGGATCATTTAAAAGGATTATTTGGCAATTCATGTGAAGACCCTGTTTGGCAGAGGCAGGAAAAAAAAGCTTAAAGGAAAGGTCACTGCCTTTATGCCAACTGTACTCATTGTATAGACAAAGAAAGATTGATGTCCAAAGAGAAACAAGAGCTAAAGAGTCAAAGGCAAGGAGAACGTATGAGGAAAGGCTGGTGGTATAAACTTAACATTATGGGGAAGGACTTGGGCATGGACCCCTTTCTGTTTCTCTGTGGAAATGTTTTTGTAACTCAGAATCTTGATAGAGCTGTCAGAGGAATGAAATCCGTAGTGCACATTTTGAAATATATGTCAGAGATCTGTCTGGGATACTGTGAAATCATCAAAATGGAAAACAAAGACTAAGGAGTCGTAGGTGCTTTGGTTTAATTTATCCATTGTTTATTGGTAACAGTTCCTGTTTCCTGGAGTCATGTGGATGTCATGGGGCAGGCTGGGTGCCTGAGCCACATGGGGTTCTGGAAGGAAATAAGATGGGTAAGTGGATGCTGTGTAGCCATCATCATGGTCTTAAGAGTGTGGACTCAGGACTGGAGGTCAAAATGGAGAAATAGCCACTGGAAAACCTGATTTGACCACTAGGAGGTCAGTGGTGACCTTTTTAGAGATCAACATCATATTAGACCTAGGGACAAAAACTAGATTGAAGACTATAAGTGTGCAAACTGAAGAAGTGAGTATAGACTGTTTTCAAGAATTTGGTTAGTGAATTTTCTTCAGGTGGGCAGGGTTGAGAGAACACATTTGGGTCTGTAGGTGACACAGGAGAGATTTGACTGTGTTGGCAGGCAAAATATAGCAAGGTCTAGGAAGAAAAGGAAGAGGCTCAAGAGAAGGAATATTTTTCCTTCAAGGAAAAGAGTAAACTATACACACAGTGTTAAGGAAATCTAAAGAAAAGAACTGAGTGGGGATGGATAACATTATTGAGATCAGAATTCACTGGCATTCTTTATGAGGGAACCTGGTCTTAGACACCGGTCTAGCTCAGACACAGGTCTAGTTGCAGCCAAACCAATGCCCTTCCTCTGTATCTGTACCCATAGACACTGGTCTAGCTCAGACACAGGTCTAGTTGCAGCCAAACCAATGCCCTTCCTCTATATCTGTACCCATCACTCTATGTTTATCTCTTTTTCTATTAAGAAATGTAATTTTATTGGAGAATACCTATTTGGCTAGAGAGGGAAAGATTAAGGAATATAAGCTAGTTGGGTCAGATTATAGTGTATGACAGATAATTCACTTTTAAAGAGTAGAGAAGAACCCCTGTGGTAACTGTCTGTAGTACGGGGGAAGGGATTAATTATCGGGTTCTGAGCACCTTGGTGGGTTATCTATGATGGAGTCTATTACAGAGAGGAGAAGTCAGATGTTGAAGGAGGAATCATGAATTGCAGTATCATGGGAGCTAAGGAAGGTGGGTTATGAAGCCTAGAAATCATGGGAGGGATGGATTCAAGATGTATTAAGGCTGTATGAAACCATTTGAAATCAGAGAATATAAGGTCTAACTTGACAAACAAACCTAGAATGTTGAGGCAGGAGGAATTTGGGGGAGTTTGAGGGATGAGAGTAAATGAAGAGAGCAGTGATCAGAAAGAGGGTCCAGGACTGGACTGTATCAATTATTATCCTCACAATTTAAGGTAGTTATAAATTTCAAGTTGTGGTAAAAGTTTTCATTGGGTTCCCCCTTCAAATCTCTTAAAAAGGGGAAGGGTTGGGCCCTTCCTCACCTGGTCCTTACCTGAAGTCCAGCAGGGGAGCCAAGTTCCTACAATCTTGGTGCCCAAATAAGGCTTAGATGTGTGGTCTGTTCTTGGATGTCAAATCCATAGTTGAGCTCTGCAACCATCACAGGGCCCAGAGGAACATTTTCAAAGATCTCATGAAAAAATGAGAATATGTGAAATGGAAGGAGAGACCACCTTAAATCCCCAGGGTTCTCTGTGTTCAGAGGTTTTTTCAAATTTGACCCGTTGGTAGACTTGAAGAAATGGACTGAAAATGGAAAATTAATAATTTCTTTGGCTAAGCTTGAAACTGATTTCTGTTTGTCCATTTTACAAAATTAGCTATTAAAAAGTCACTATACTTAAAGTTTAGGAAAACAGAAATAAGCAACCATATTCATATCACCTTAACAATGTAACGTAAAATTATTAGTGGTTCCTTCTTTTCATCCTTAACAATACATATATATCTTTTCACAGCTGCAGTTAGCTTTCGTGTAATTATAGGTATTTTTGACTTATTTTAAACATGTGATATTGTCCTATGGTTTCCAAAATTATTTTAATGTTTACAATATTCCATTGATTGAACGTGCCATGATTTATTTACCTATTGCCCCTACTGTTGGGAAAAAGGCAAATTCCAAATTAAAAAAAAAATAACACTGCAGTAGACAATTTTGGGTCTATACATTTTCCTTCTTGTCGATTATTTGTGGGGTCAAACTATGTGTTATTAATTCCGTTTTACAGAAAAAGAGCAGATACTAGTCTCTTTTGAAAAAGTTTATTATACAAACATGAACACAAAAATGATAATAAGAAAACTATACCTACAGTATCACCATCCAAATAAATCAGCTTGCTTCATTTTCAGTTTCCCTAGAAGTCTTGATTCAGATGTATACATCATTTTACACACTTAACATTATAATTTGCTTTACTGTAAAATCCTCACAGTCCTTTTAAAGACAGCATGCCTAGTCCATAAAGTTGAACTAACCATGATCTAAGTAGCCTTCCCTTTCAACTGGTTAGGTAGTGCTGCTAATTTTTCCCATCTTTAAATCCTGTTGCAATGTTTATCACTGTTGTTAACAACTTTTTCCTATTCAAATATTGTTGCTTGGATGAATTTTGAAGATGGGATTACTGGGCCAAAGGGTATGAAGATTTTTATGACTTTAAAACTACTGACCAATTACTTTCTGAAAACATATACCAGTGTCCACTCCACTGCACCAATGCAGAGATGTGTATTTGTCTCACCTTTCCTTTTTGATAGAATAGGCAAGTTCCTTTGTTTTTCTTGAAAAGCAGTTATTCAATCTGTGTTACATCTTCCAATGTCTTAGGATGGAAAAAAGAGTGTATATTTTTGTTTGTGTGGGTTACATGCTTATTATTGTGTCATTTATTTAGTGATGTCTTGATGGTTTTCTTATTAATTTGCATGAGTTCCTATGAGCACATACTTTTTAACCATTTCTCTTATTTACTGCTACTATTTTACTGTTTTAAAAAGAGTTCTCTTTGTGGCGTGGTGTGAGAGAAGCAAGAGCTTAGATAATTGAATGTTTGAATGTGCTAGTCTTTCCTCTTGGCAATTTCTTTTGTCATTCTTCCTCAAATCATAGGTAGGTTGCTGGTCAGTTTCCTTTTTTTTTTTTTTTTAATCTTTTCCACAGCTCTTCCATGTTATGTTGTAATTGGCCTTATTACATTTCTGTCCATCTCTAGACTCTTGAGATATTCACGGGCAATGAGTGTGTGTTATTCATTTAGAAGAGAATAAACATTCAGTAGACACTAGATGAACAAAAATATTTAACTCTGATCCACTGGAGGTATTTTAAGGTGGGAATCTGAAACTTCTCGCCAAAACAACTGCCGATCAGTTTTCCTAGTAACAATCAAATAATCAGTACTTTTTCTATTGGTTTGTAATGGCATTCCACCTACCTGCTTCCCTGGCACCATGTACACCTCATTATTGTTTATTTCATATCTGCAGCTATTTGTTTCATTGTCACGTTTGCCCACTTGTGAGCTGAATGAATGCAGAGATCACCATCTTGTTCTTGCTCTCTGTTCTGAGGTACTTAAGAATAAATGGTAGATTCAAGTGATACATTGATATAAGACAAATTCGTAAATGCACTTGAGTCTATTTCTGGGTTTTCTGGTCTGCTCAACCATTTCTACTTAGGTACCTGGCACTTGGCTAGGCTTAGGTGATAAAATAATGAGGAAGCTGTGCCTTTGTTCTTGAGCCCTCATTCTACTGGTGTGAGCAGAAGAATTGATAGGTTGCTTCAGTACAATGTAAGCCATGATAGATGTATGTCCAGGGTTCCCTAAGAGTACAGAGAAAGGGCTGCTCGCTCTGTTGAGAATGCAAGTCAGAGAAACCTTCCGGGAGGGAAGATGTCTGAGCCAGATCTTAGAGGGTGAGCAGGGGTAAGCCAGACAAAGAAAGGAGAGGGTGTTTTCTAGGTAGGGAAATAATGCCAAGTACAATTGATCTGTATTTTTGTTTTTGAAACATTACTATTTTCATTATTGCTATGTTGTGCTTTTAAATAGTCTGTTAGGTTTTTATCATTTTAGTGGCTTTTTGTATGGAATAGTCCTCGCCTTTAAAACAAAATTATTTTGCCTAATAAAATTTAGAATTATTTTGTTTACTTCCTAGAAAATTTCTGTTGGGATTTTGTTAAATGTGCAAATTAATTTGAAGGAAATAAAAATCAATTTTAGTCTGTTCAGCTAAGAGTTAGTCTCTTCATTTTATATTTATCTCTCAAAATTTTACATTTTTTAGTGTAGGTTACAGCAGATCTCATGATAGTTTTTCTTTATGCATAAATTTATGAATGTATGCATGTACATTATATGTAAAATATATGAGTTAATGTCATAAAAGGTATGTTTTGAATAGAATTTCCTAAATAAAACTATTTTACTTTTACTTAAGAAACAAGCACAGACGTTTGCTTTGTTAATTTGGGCTAATTTCAAATTGTACATGATTGAGGTTTGCTATTTTTCTTACAAGGAAATAACATGTTGCTATAACATTTAAAATTTTGTGTCTCAAACTTTTGTTCTCATGTTTTTCAATATTTATCAGCAGTTTTGTATTAGATTTTTGCTTTCTACTTTTAAGATGTAAAATTTAGAGTTATTTAGGCCATCTTATATTTATTACTGATATTTGGTCTTTCGTTGATTTTTCTGAAATCTTAAGTTGAATGCTTTGTTCATTTATCTATGTATGGTAAGTTTAAATGCTTTTATCATGACAGAAGACTGCTTTGGCCAAATTGCATAACTTGTAGTGTTTTTAATTCTTTAAATAGGCTGGGTTCCTTTCTCAAATCACTAATTAATTAGGGAATTGTTTTTCGATCTGAAATTCCTGGGGTTTTATGTTAATATAAAACATAACATCCATTTCTGCTTTCAGAGAATATAGTCAGAAAAGTTTTCTTTAATGTTTTCATTTTGAGATTATATTTCTTTCTTTTATATGATCATGGGACAATGAGAAGTTTCTTTGATGCCATGTGTAGGGGAGTGTGTGTGTGATTATTTTTAATGCTTTTCCAACTTTAAGTTATAAGATAAAGAGCAATTATGTTTGTCAATTTTTTGCTTATTCCTCAAAGTTGTGGATTTTTGGCTTTTGTTACTCTCCTGTTCAGTATAATGGTTTAATTATGTATAATCAGCAAGACAGGAACTTCATCATTATATATTATTAATCGTAATCTGCCCTAATACTTTTTACCATGAAGTCTACTTTAAAATATTGATTTTCTTTTTATTCAAGCTTTATAGGTTAATTTTTGCCCACCAAGTCTTTCAATGCAATCCTTGACTTGGTCTTTTAATAGATTAAAACAGATGGTTTAATGTTATAGTTTCTACCTTGATTTAATATCTATTATCTTAGACATTGCCATTCCAAAATCTCACTTCCAATTAAAATATACCATAATTTGGAAGATCCTATTCTCACATTTTTTATACCCATTTTACATTCTAAGAGGTTCCTTGAAATATCTCACAAGGATTCTATCATTATGTTTAACTACTTGTGCCAGGGAGTCTCAAAGGCTGATCTGCTGTTTCTCCATTGATGGGTTAGGAGGGTCTTCATTGGAGGCTGTACATTGATCCTGAACCACAAACGTTTAGTGTTATTGAGGATAATTAAAATCAGCATCCACAGACTAAAATTAACCTGTCATTGGACTTAATTGGAGAAGCTAATTCATACATGCTACTCACAAGCTTTTTCTGAAATGTGTTTATTTCTCTGCACTCTTATCCCCATTCCCCAGCTCTAAATCCTGCGCTCTTTTCCTTGGATAAAGTGGGGCTTGTTTGCTAATTGAACTACAGAGTTTTTACGTCTTTTTCAAAGGAGTCAAGTTGGAGGAGATGTAAAAGTTGCTGATTTATACCTATTTGCCTGTTAAAAAAAATTTCTTTCCATGGAGGAAAATGAATACAGCTCTTTTTTAGTTGCCCGGTATTTCATCTGTTTTCTAATTTTGTAGTAACAATTATGTCAATTAGTTTGACTCATCAGTAACAGGCTTTCCCTCTCATTAGTGTTTCTTTATCATTTTAGCTCTGCTTCAACATGTTTTTCACCAATGCATCTTGAAAGGTGATTTCTCTGATTTCATTCTCTTTGATTTAGATTTTATTTTGGTAAGTTTTCCGAAAAAATGAAACCATGTAATAAAATTATGGCATCTTTGGAGATAAATTGCACCCTGCCTGTGAGTAAAATTTTTGTCATAGCCTTTTACCTTTGAGGATTCTGTAATGTTGCTTCAGCGTCATTTGTAGTCAGGAGCTAAATGTGACAGGATGTAGCCTACGGTGAAAATACAATTGAGAAGGCACACAGGTTGTGTCATGTACTGGAGATGTAAAATTAGTCTTCGATTTCCTAGATGAGGAAATGATCTTTCTACCTTATCATGTAATTATGAGAATCTATTTAGGTATGTCATTACTCCTTTATAAACTTCAAAAATGAATATCAGCGTTCTGGAGTCCCAGGCTGATAGGTAAGTAGGTAAATCATAGTATCAATACAATGTAGGATTATAAAAGAAATTAGAACAAATTAATGGAGGGTTCAAGGAAGAATGATAAGGGTGATAAGAGAAAAGATGATATGAGAATGGGATCTTGAAGGATGTTATCCTGTGATAGGGTGGTGCTACATGGAAGGGCATTCTAGGTGGATGGAATAGTATGTGCAAAAACATGACACTCTGGAAGGCCAGGAGAGGTGAGAGGCTGAAATGGAGGATTGACTTTGGTGTATTCTGCCATGATAGGGGATTAAGGTTAGGGTATTGTGTGGAAGAGGATGAAAACTGGACCAGGGATGGGCAACTGGCTTAAAAGGTGGCTCATCCATAGCCTGACCAGGAATGCTAAGGTAGCCTGATTAAAAATATTTTACCTGATAAGAGCAAGCAGACTGGCTTCTTTGCTGATTTAGAGACGGGAGTGGTAAACTATAGCAAAAGGAGCCTGTCCAGGTCTTTAGGAAAGCAGTAGAGGTTGGCTGTTCCCTTACCTTCAACAAGTGCTGGGGACTCCCCAATTCCAGGCCATGTATTAACTTATAATAAGCTCTCTTTTATAAAGCAGCCTGTGTGACTTTCTTCCTAAGAACCACAGTGGCTTAACTAACATGTTAGGCCACTGATCAAAGAGATGCAGAAGAGAAGTTAACCTGAAAATTTATTTCTGCGGCAGAGTCAATAGGAGTAACTGATTTATCAACTGTGAAAGTGGAATTCCCTAAAGAAGTGGACAAGGGTGCTTTCCTTCTTACCAATCATTATTTTTATTAATATATTTTACAAGACTGCAGTTGAAATAATATTAAATACAAATTTTTTATACAGAAAGTGTAATAAAGTTAAAATAGTTCCTTGTAATTCATAGCATTATTGCAATGCTTACAAAATTTTTGCATAGAGTGTGCAAGGATTGATGTTATTCAAAACAAAACTAAAAAGCTCTTCTTACATCACACCCAAACCCAGAGAAAAACAACCAAATCAAATAAAAAAATAATCCAAAGGCTGAACTCAAGTGCTTTATGGGAATGGGGTTCCTTTTTCCAAATCTCCGAGCAAATGGGACTTGTATGACCTTATTTTTACTGTGTAAAGCACCAGAATGTGGCTTCTCCAGGAGTGCATTTAGCCAGTGCAATGATGGACGGTCCCCTACCTTTCCCTTCTCAAACACGACCTCTTTAAGAAATGTGTCTCTGCTTCTTCGTGGCCTCAAAAAGAGAGGAACTTGATTGGGGAGGTGATTAACAGATGGAAAACTCTGTTCCCCCCATCACCAAACACTGGATATAAATTAAGTTAGTTTTGTGTCCACCCCAAATTCAAGTTTGCCGACTCTTCCTACTTTGCCAGGATCTCTCCTCTCTACTAGGGAACCTGATTACTGGCTCTGGTGATGTTAGTTCCGTGAGACCCTTTAAAGGTACCCCTCCTGATTTGCCATTTGGACACATATACCAGTAAAAGAAAGACATTCCCTGAAGCAGGATATTTGACATTTTTTTAGCTCATGCCATTACTAAGGTTTAAGGGGTGGCTGAGCCACAGGAGCATGACAGGACCCTGGTTGGCACTGGGGTTGACTGTGTAGGAGCAGTGAGGGGCTGTGTCCCCAGCCCTCCAGGGGATCAGACATGTGCTGTTGAGAAAGCACAGAAAAGCAGGTCGGACGCCACCCTCTGCTGCTGTGGTCACTCAGCTCTGGATCAGGGCAGGTTGACAGCAGGACCTGCAGGAGGGCATACTGGTTTAACCTGTTTGGATGGTCCCTGGCTGAGTTAATTCTTCCAAAGGATTTTCTCTTTTAACTCTTAGAGATCAAACCCTGATCCCTTGGCTTAGAAGATGAAAGTGCCCTAAAGCCACCAAGTTGTAAGGAACTTCAGATGCACTCATCTCCCTCAGTCGTTGGAATGCCACAAACCTCTTTTCTGAAACTAGGACACCAAGCGTCAAATGTACAGGTCCAAGGTTAAAGGGTGCCACTGTTGCAACAAGAATTGGCAGGTGGGTCCCATTTCCAACTCAGATCAATTGATAGTGATGGCCTGAGTGCTTTGGTGAGAAAAATTCTGCACATGGGGAGGGTGATAGGCCATTAATGATGACTGACAAGGTATGAGGTATGGGACTCAAATGATTATCCCACAGTGGCCAGCTTGGGTCCCGAATGCCTAATGCTAATTGAATTCTTTCTAGTCTTATTTTCTTATAGGGAAATAGGGATGATCGAGTTCCTTTCTATTTATTTGATTCTTTCCTGGAGTCTTGCCACAGCTAAAAGTAGGGAAGAATAATAACCAAATGGTATCAAAGACCTCACCAAAATAAGACATTTGTCTTTTGAAGTGAGGTATAGTGGAAGGAGAGGTATGTGATCAGAAATGCTGATTTGTTTAGCCGCAACTATAGATAACTGAGTATTAAAGTTTTCTCTTAAATGTAAGGCTGACAACCCAGGCATCTTCAAATTTCTAAGGACAAGAAGCCTGATTTACTTACCAAGAATCATAGACCAAACTATTTTTTTTTTTTGGTTCCAGATTCTATTACTCAGACAGATCTTCTATATTTTCACCGTAGGTATCTCTCTTTCAGTACTATATGCTGTCACAGATGAGAAATGATAGAAAGAAGGGAGATAAAAGTTTTATAGCCTGATCCACCCAAGAAGGACTATTCTAAAAACTGGTAGGAGACACTTCTTCTTAACAGCTCGAGAAATAGTTTGACATGTTGGTGACTTCACAGCATAGTGGCCTGGAGTTAGACCTGCATTCCAGCTCTGCCTTTTTCTAGCTAGTGGCTTTGAGCAAGTTTCCCAGCCTTTCTAAGCCTCAGTTTCCACATCTGTAGATTGGAACTATCATGGAACCTAACTCAAAGGATTGTTTTGAGGATGAAATAAGTGAATGTGTATAAAACACTTAGCACAGTGGCTAGTACATAGTAAGTGCTCAATGAATATTAGTTAATAAAATATTATAATTGGAGAAATAGAATCCAGCTCTTGCCATGTCTTAGTGTAGGCTTTGCATCCAAGGAGACCTCTTCGACCTTATGCAAAATTCATGGGTGTGAGTCTTTTTGAGGAGAAGTTTCAGAACTTTGCTCAGATTCTCAAAAGAACCTATGACCCCCAAAATGTTAGGACCTCATGAATTATATGAATATGGGGACTAAAGAAGCACCGATGTCTTCTCTGTCAACGAATATCATCTTCCTGCCCTCAGACAGTCCTTTGCTATACTGCTGCTGTGTAACCTCATGGATCAGCTTGGGATTTAGAAAATCTGAGCTCTCTTTGATTTCACCAAAATAACCCAAATGTAGAAGTAGGCTGCAAAGACAGTGGAAGAAGTGGGACTGCTAGGCGAGTCTAGGAGTGCAGAGTAGATTTTATGTAAGACAGATGTTTCCTTCTCTCTTCTCCCAAAGAGGGCAGCCTCATGCTTGTTTTATTTATCTGACCTTAGCGAATGTTCAGCGATGAAGCAAATCCCTTCAGTCCCTAGTGAGGGTGTCCAAACGCCTAATGAGGCATTTTGGAACACTATTCTGGTTTCCCATTGCGACAGCTGGATTTGGACTCTAAAAATACTTCTTGCCTATAGCAACTTTTCCTCTGTTCGGGTGCAAACCTCACGGAAGTGGAACTGATATTACTACTTGTTGGGCAGAAGTTAAGGAGACAGCATTGCTGTTGGTATGTCTGAGACTGTTTACTGATGGATTTAATAACATCGTTAATGCTGTTCCGACATCACACCTCCTGTTGCATCCTATTGGACAGCTCTTTTTTCTTCAAGGGAAGATGCTAACTTCCTACTCTGTTAGTATCTATAAAAGAAACGGGGCGGGGGATAAAACCAAAGAAACTAGCCCATGGAGCATGGGTCACCCCACATGGGATGTTTTCTTTTATCCTTGTGCTCTAACAATGCTCAAAGGAGGACCTCCCACAACTAATTCTTTTCCCTTTGCCATTCAGACCTGTCTTGAGAAATTTCAAGGACTCTATTATGAAGAAAGCTTTTAAGAACCACAGAAATCACATTGCTTTTGAAAGTGCTAATGCGTGCGGTGTGCCTTGCCGGCTGAAGCAGTGGCTTCAGAGTGCTTTATCTCTTATCAGTGGTTTAGCTTAGTGAATGAGAAATTCAGAGGCAACTGTGTAATTTTAAATTCTGATTACCACAAAGAAAGAGATGCATCTGACATCCCAGTGCAGTAGCTTTGACTATTTTTATTTATTTATTTACTTTTGGCTGTGTTGGGTCTTCGTTTCTGTGTGAGGGCTTTCTCTAGTTGTGGCAAGTGGGGGCCACTCTTCATCGCGGTGCGCGGGCCTCTCACTATCGTGGCCTCTCTTGTTGTGGAGCACAGGCTCCAGACGCGCAGGCTCAGTAGTTGTGGCTCACGGGCCCAGTTGCTCCGCGGCATGTGGGACCTTCCCAGACCAGGGCTCGAACGCGAACCCGTGTCCCCTGCATTAGCAGGCAGATTCTCAACCACTGTGCCTTTGACTATTTTAATGGAAATATGTTGGGACTAGGGGAGCCTTCCAAGGAGGAGAAAGTAATGAAAGACCAAAAGAAAGACATTTTATCTTTGAGATAAAAGGCCTGTTTTCTAAGGTTGTTTATTATGACTTTTTCCCCCCACCTGCTACTGGGGCACCATGCAAATGTATCATTCCAGGAACTGCTTTGTTATCCTTTTTGTGCCTAAGATTTCCTGGAGCAGAGGAAAGAGAGGAAAGGGGTTTTGTTTACAACTCACTTAAATTAGATTTTCACCTTTCAGAGAGCCTTAAAAAATAAGGATCACGTGCTTAGATGGATATTTACCTCCTTGGTCTAAACATCAGGCTACGTTTTGCCTAAAATAAACAAATGCAAGATATTCTCATGTAGCTGTTCCTGTGAAAGGCCAATTTAATCCTCTTTTAGTTGAATCCAGATAAAATGCTGAAGGACTCCTTTAACTAATGTTGATTAGGGTCTGGTAAATGGTGGGTATTTTTACTTAAAAAAAAAACAAAAAACACCTTTCCTCCCTAACAGGAATACTCATACTTACAAAGAATCATTCATAACTGATGCTATTTTAACAATATTAAATATGAGTATAAAGCTTTGGATTAGCAATAGGGATGCTGACTGAAGGGACAAATCTCTGATAGGAACCTGCCTTACCACACAGAGGCAGTGATGCTGGAATTCAAAATAGATTTTTTTTTTTTTTGGTAAATCTCCTACACCAAAGAACAAAGACCCAGATCCTTGGAAACAACATCAAACTGGCATTAATCTGGTCCCCGCCCTCCCCAAATCCCAGCAACAGATTCATGAAATAATTCTACATTTTTTTGTCCTACATATTTTCAGATGTTCCTTTGAATATTTCTCATTATTTGTTGGTCCCACCAACCCTTCAGGCCTGATGTGGTTGTAGGAAAGCAAGTCCTCTGTGGGTGTGAATAACTGAGGTGATGGATGCCAAAAAGATATGTTAAGTCAAAAATATTCTTCAGAGGACCATGGAATGGGCATCTTTCTGGAATATGGGAAAGTGAGATGAAAACCTTTAGGCGGAGATCGCAGAAATAGTCTCTTCAGGAAAGAGACTCTAAATCAAAGGACCCCTGCTTCACTTCTTGTCACACAATGATGCTGACTGAAGGAACCCCTATATTTATATATGAAGGGTTCTAGGAAGACCCTTTTGGAGGATCACAGCTTTCCTCTTCCACTAAACCCTTCCCTAATTCCGTCTTCCCTGTTTCCAAGAATCCTGTGAGCCTGTGTTTCTCAGACAAGTGGATCTCTTTTACATGCAGTGTAAAGCAGACCATCTTTTCTATAACCACATATTTATATTCCCAAGCACACATGGAAATGTAGTGCCGTCGTCTGCTTTCTCTCCTGCTGTGTCCAACACAAATGAGGCTACAAATGACCTCTATGTCAGGAGTCAGCAAACTTTTACTAAAGAACCAATTAGTAACTATTTTATGTTTTGTGGGCCAAGAGATCTCTGGCACAGATACTCAACCCTGCTGGTCCAGTATGCAATCAGCCATACATAACAAGTAAGTGGACGGATGTGGCTGTGTTATAATAAAACTTTATTCACAAAATCAGGTGATGAGTCCCATTTGGTTTCGGGACCAGAGTTTGTTGACCCCTGTGCTAGAGTCAAGCCTCAAGCAATCTTTGGTCTATGGTGCTGGATATACAATGGAAATCATCCAAGGGAAAACTGACCTAAAGGAAGTTAAAAGCCAATTCAAGTTTATAGGCTCTGTCTCTTGGGTAACAGAAAGATACAGCTTTGTATCAAGTTTCCACCTGGACTGATGTCACCAAAAGGGCTTTTGAAAACCTCTTAAGACTAAACTTTAACAACTTATTGAGCAGATATCCAATAGAAGTAGGTGCTAAACACATTTGGAGATCAACTTTTAATTTATAAAACTTTTCTGAAGAATATTAACGTACTGGAACTTCTAGAATATTGAAAATTCATTTAAACTCTTTGTTATGCCACCCACTGCTTAATATACTGAGAGATGTGATTTTCTAGAAGATATTGTATATAAGATTAGAAAGGATCTCATTTTTATAAATTAAAGGTATCAGACTTTAATGTAAAAGAGCTTTTCTTTTCCCCAGAATTCAGGTAAAACTTTTTCTCATGACCGTGGACAGGTATTCTAGTTGGAGGAAGCTGGGAGAAAAAAATGTACATTGAAGGACTTAATATGCAATTACTGAATTCTAAAGTCTGAACTGAAATACATAATTTAATCCACGCCAAACCTCCTGCTCATTACCTGGTATACCGTAGTCACTTAGCACAAATGAAAATCAGAATTTTATATCATGTCTGTCCCCATAGGTGCTTGATTTCTATTCTTGGTTGCTATTATTCTTTTTATTCTATTTGTGATCTGAGTACATTTAGGATTAATTTTTGCAGGTGGCATCACACCAGTCTTTTTTATCGGCATAAAATTTCCAAGGTGCTGATCTCAGACTTTCATTTAACTATTGGAACAAAATTAGATGAAAGAGGTTCAGGGAACCTTCCATTTCTTTCTCATCCTTAGAATATGTACTTGAGATGACAAAATGCAAAGATGGTCTGTCTGCTTAAAAAACAAACAAACAAACAAAAACCTTTGTCTTCAGGTATTTAGCCACAAAGGACCTTACAGGTACTACTGTTGATCTGAAAGATATGGGGTAGATGCTCCCAGTCGCCAAGGAGGGCCTTTCCTGGCTTGGAAAAACCCTGGGTGTGGTACATGCAGATTCTGGCGGTGTGATCCTACAGGATATAAATAATACTGAGCCAGAGCAATTGCATATCTCTTTATGGTTTTCCTTTTTAGACCCCAGTGCTGCACACTAAGCAATCTTACGGTCTCACCCTTGAGCAACCCAATTCTTCTGTACGGATATTAAGCAGGAGTGACTGGAAGGACCCTGGGGTCCGGGAGCCAGCAGGGCCACTGGTCAGGCTGGAACCATCCCTCCTCCCCCCCACTTCTAAGTGACTAAGCAACACATAGCTTGCTTTTACCTTCCACATGTGCAAAACTCAGCCCGATGCTTGAGTGTCATCTCAAAAATACCAAACCTCTTATTCATTTCCTATGGCACATCTCCCCTCTGCTTGTGAAGTAAGAAAAAGCAGAACCCTGTTGAGGAAGAAAAAACAACAACAAACAAGTGCCATTCAGGCCTACAAATATGACTTCATTTAGGACTGTGGGGCTACTGCTTGCCAAGTGGCATCCAGGATGGCCGAAAGCAGTTACGTCTCCCTTCCAGGCTCCTCGGCGTCCACATCTGTCAGCCACTTGGTTTGCCTACCAGCTTTTAAGATGCCCAGTCATTGTGAAACCCTTCCCCTCCAATCACTCAAAATAAACTACAGGTAACACAAGATAAATATTGGATGTGCTTCTCCTTGCTGAGTGCATTGTCGTAAGGCATAGGCACGTATCCCCCTCTTTGAACAGAGATGGTGTAATCCCCTGTCCCAGCACAAGAGCTGGCCAGGGTGACCCTGGAGCACGATGATGAAAGTGGGGTGATGGGAGGTAGCTGATGGCGGGAATTAGGGAGCTGCTTCCGCATACGGGGGAGTGGGTACTGCTGGGCCCCCCCGGCGACACAGTGGTTCTAATAAAGACACTTGACTCAGTCTATATTAATTTTCAGTGAGCATTTCTGGGGGCATGTGGTACTTTCGATCTGTGATTTTTGGGTCACTGTTCTTAGAGAAAACAATGGTCAACTTAGGAAAATGAATATCCCAATACTGAAAAAATATATAAGAAGATTGAAGGCAGAGAATTTGTGCATACCTTTAATAATGAAACGCATGCCTCTAAATTACCTACCAGTCCCCAGAAACATATTTGAAAATAATTTGGTTTCCTTCGCCACTCTTTGATTTACATCTCCAAATAGCTTCTCTTGGGGGTAGGGGTTCCACTCTTAAAGATTTGGATTGACGTGATCATTTTGGGTAGGAGTCTGTTGGATGAAGTCAACAGGAGTGAGGATGTAACAGATTTTGAGCCATTTTTTCACTTCAAACAGAGACCTATTGCCCATTTATTCTTAGTCTGTCAGGCCATCGAGGAGCTTCTAGCCGACTGAGGAGCAACTGTTTTCCTATTTTGTGCTGATTTACAGCTCCTGTTTTGACTGTGGGATAATACGTGGGTTTGAAGGAAGTAATAAGCTCACAGGAGTTGGGTGAGCCTTTCAAACTTTGCTAAAATCCATCCTTCTAATTCATCCAACCACAGAAGCCCAATACATTTGGATGCAAAAGTAGCACAGCCATGTTGAGTTCCTCTGTCTGACTTCTGCGGCACTGCCCCATCCCTAAGTTGAAAGGGGAGAAGTTGGCCAGCTGCACAAAAGCTAATAAAGTGTCTGCTTTTACTACAAGGGTCTCAACCCTTGGGTGTGACTTGCAAATTCCCGCCATCACTGCCTTGTAATGACACTAAAGGAAAAGACAGGCTGTTACTCACACGTGTAGGCGGATATTCAGTAAGTGTCGATACACTGTGTGATTCTGCAGGGTCTGGGGAATATTGGGCCCGAATTAGTGTTTTGATTTTATCATGTATGTGGTGGGGTTGGGATGGCAATGACAGTGGATATCACAGGGTCACCCATGGTTCCTTTTGTACTGAAACCTCATTTTATACAGAGGATATATATATTTATTTATATATTTATATATATTTATATCACCCACACACGCAAAGTCTCTCTCACACACACACACACACACACACACACACAAAAGGTCTTTGATAGGCTTTCTGTGTTCTAGTAAAAATAGCTGGCAGCCAGGGTCTAAAGCCGAAAAAGGCCTGGATGCTGCCGACATGTCCACTATGCATGGTCTCTCACAGGCAGACACTCGTGTTTATCTGACAAGTGGAACCGGTTCCTGCCTGGGACAGGAATAATCTCCCATTGGCGCAGACACAGATCTCGAAGACCTTCTGCCTTGTTCCTGTGGGCGTGTAGGATCCATGAGGCAGTCTAGGTAGTTTGATTTTCGCAGCATCTAACTTAATCTAAAGAGAGGAAACAGGAAGGAAGAGTTAGAGCCTGTCATTTATCCTCTTGACATTCTGAAACGGGATGAATGTTCAGTTGAAATCAAATGAGCACCTACTATGTGTTTAGAATAGTTGACACTGGGAATTCAGGGATGAACAAGAGAGATAAAGTCTCTACCCTCCCAGAAGCTTGTATTCTAGCCAGACAGCGTTGCACTGGCAATGTCATGTATATATTAGCATTTCGTAAAAGTGTATCATGTAGAACGTGAATGGATTCCTAGAGTGAAGTAAATTTGGAAATGACAGGGTAACAATTTTCTTTAGTATGGGACTTCTCAGACCCTAAATACATCTATATGCATGGTGGGCCTTCAAGAATATGCAGCACTTCCAGTCTTAAATGATGGTCAGGATTATAACTGATTCCTCCAGGGTCCACATTCTGATAGCTATAAACTGTATCTGTGATGTAGTCACTACTTCTAAACATGTGTGGTTTGGAGTCTGCAGCTGTCTACAGAGACAGTTTTGATAACTGAAAGCCCTATCTGACTAGCTCTTTTAAAACAAATACAGCACATGCCAAACCAATCGAAAGGCAGGCTTGGTATACAGAGGCAGGTGGAGACTGATAACCTGTAAGTAGATATGGAAGGTGGAATAGAGTTTTGCTTTAAAAACACATTTTTTCTCTTTTAAATAAAATCTTAAGTAGAAAAAGTCACTTATGAACACGATAAAGCCACTTTCAAAAGTTTGCATTCGAATCATATTTTCTTTGGGGATTTGGCTTACCTTGCTTGCGAAAACACAAAGAGCTATTCTGTTCACCAAGGCGGGACTGTGTTGGGCTAAGAGAATGAATGTTTGCAGTCTCTCGTCTCTTAGTCTCTTGCTGCCTAGTTAAGTTTTGGCTTGTTCTGATTTGGGATAGCTGTTAGATCTGACTTTTCCATTTTCAATGAAAGTAGAAACATACAATGTACACTTAAAAATGTCTACCAGGGCTTCCCTGGGGGCGCAGTGGTTGAGAGTCCGCCTGCCGATGCAGGGGACAAGGGTTTGTGCCCCGGTCCGGGAGGATCCCACATGCCGTGGAGCGGCTGGGCCCTTGAGCCATGGCCGATGAGCCTGTGCGTCCGGAGCCTGTGCTCCGCAACGGGAGAGGCCACAGCAGTGAGAGGCCCGCGTTCCGCAAAAAAAAAAAAAAAAAAAAATGTCTACCAGTAAACTAAGCTCGTCTTTAAATAGACGTGTGTGATATGCAGCTTAATTATACCAGCCAACTAAATCCTACTTTAAGGCGATGAGAGAACTTGGAAATAGCATTCATTTTTACAGATGTCCTTATATAATTCTGTTCTTGCGATACATACTACTACCTCAGCACTTTTACAGATAATGAATTATAACTTTTATGTGTTGTGGGTTTGGCTTATAATCGTGCCGTTCAACATATTTGTTCCAGAAATAAAACCTTCCGATTGGCTCTTTTTGCTGTCACACTGTAGGATCATTACACTGTAGGATAAACTTCAGAGGCAAAGGGAGTGATGCGTCTTAGGAAACATTGGCTCGTTGGAGCTGTGTCTCTCTGGGCTTCTGTTCCTCTCATGCTTACCTCTCCATCTTTGGACTCCAGTCTCAGCTCTGTTCTGCAGGTGGCTTCCATGTTGCCAGCTTCTGCATTTATTTCTACTCCTTTTGGGGCCTCCATCACCAGAGACCGGGTGGGGGACTCCAACCTGAAATAGGCACAAGACTAAGATTAAAGATCCCATTTCACTGTTTTAGTAAAGTTAGGAGGAAGTTGGTGCTCTAAGCATTGAGATGTTTCAACATCTGATCAGGAAATTCTAGCTTTGCATGCCTGATCAACTTTATGAGGCTGGACATAATGTATCTGGGCTTTATCTTCACTGCATATCACAAAGATTGTACGGAAGGTGTTCTAGGATCCTGGCTTCATTCTATCTTGCCACCTAGTCAATTATTGCTTCATTAGCATGATTAACCAAATTCTTACATAAGTTCTGTTTATTTCTAAAGTAAGGCAATCTCAGGTCTAAACTGAGCTTCCTGAAATTAGCGGATATTGTTTCCACATCGCCCTACTTTCTTTGTCTTCCTGGAAGCAGAATTGGATAGAGGTTAAGAAAATAGACCTGGGAGTTGGACACGGCTAACTCAAACCATGGGGCTGCCACTGTATGACCTTGGGCAAGTCCTTCTTCCCTCCTCTCTTTTCCAAAATGTCTCAAAGCCTCAGTTTCTTCATCTCTAAAGTGCTTCACATGGTGCCTGGCACATTGGAAATGTATAATTAATATGTGTTAATTATTACTATTACTGCTGTTACTGTTGTTATGATAGCAGCAAATTGTAAAGTAATCTCAGGCTTTACTCAAATAGGCAATTGTCAAAAGAAAACTCAGAACAGATAAGTTGTTGCTAGGAGTTAGAGGGAAGTGATTTGACTACAGAGGGACAGCATGAAGAACAGATGTTTTTTGGTGATAGGACTGTTCTGTATCTTGATTGCAGTGGTGGTTATGTGCCTCCATGTGTTTATGCAAACTTACATAATTATACCTCCCAAGAGTGAATTTTATTGTATGTAAATTAAGTAAGTTGAGAGAAGGAGAATCAGCCACATTCTATGCTAATTATTAGGGCAAAAGAGGATAATGCTTCATAGAAAGATTTTTGCCTAACTCATTGTATGCAAAAAATATGAACTAAAACTCAGCCATCCTTTGAATATTTCAGATTTTAATATTATCACCAAATTGGACTGAATGAAGATCCCCTTCTCTGTTATAAAGAAAGTATCCCAACTTAGGAAGCATGGACCCCAGAAGTGGCCACCAAGCCACTCTAAATCAGACCAATTTTCTGCATTTTATTTCTCCACTCCGAACTTTCAGACACTTTGAACAGGTTTAAAAGGAACATCATCCTCTCTGCCAACTGCCGACTCCATGTTCTGCTTCCACCAGCCCCCACACGGGTAGGCCACATCCTCATGGGCAACAGTAAGTGGCAGGCAGAGCAAGGCAATCTGTGGGGCGCCACCCTGAGCGATCCCAAGGTACATTCCACAGGTGCCAAGACAGGGCTCTTCCCCACTTCCCAGGTCTGGGTCTCTGAGGTGTGCTTCAGAGAGCAGGCTTCTCCACTGATTTTTGTGCTCCCCCTACAGTGGCTCATCCAGAGTCTTAAAGAGAAACAACGGGTGTCTAGTCCTAAGCAAAGGATTGGCCTGAGCTTCTCTTTCACTCCTTCTTTCCACTCTGACCTCACCCCTTTGTGTGTGGCAAAAATCCCCTATCCTACCATCTCGTCCTCACAAGCCCTTCACCAAGCTGGTGCTGAGCCGGGTGTGGTTCTACTTCGAACTGTGGTTGGCTTCCTTTGCCTGTGGTTTTTCTCACTATAACGTCAGCTCAAGGAAGGGGGTCTTGTTGCTAGAGTGGCAGGGAATGATGTATGTGCAGCACAGCCTTGTCTAGGACCTTAATCCAACGCATCAAGCTCTTCCTATAGCTCACGTCTAAAATCTGAAGATGGTTTTCCGCCATTTTCTTTGCTTCTCTCCTATAAGGTCTGGCTGACTCACACCCCTTGTCCTAGTGTTGTCTAACACCTTCTGTTTTCACTGCTATTGAGACCTTTCCCCTCATGGCATAAGCTTCCCTTCTGACAATACTGCCAGCTCTCTTCCACATTTGTTCACCCTCTTCTCCAGGGCACTGCCATCCTCCACCTTCCCCGGGGGAGAGCCCTCATGCCATCTTCTCTGTTCCTTCTTCCCTCCCTCTCTCCCTCCCTCCCTCCCTCCCTCACTGCATCAGTTAACGCAGTTTTTAACTCGCAACTTCTCCCTACTCAATATATTAGTTCATCTCTAACCTGGACTGTTGAAACCTCCCAAGTTTTGTCTCTAATTCTTCCTTTTTTTTTTCTAGTGTACTTGACACATAAAGTGAAGTCAGTTGTGTGTACTTCACACACACCTGAAGTCAGTTTTGATTATGTCACTTCTCTTATCAAAACCTTCATACATTTCTTGGAAAAGATAGGAACTCTTGGACTTATTTGCCCATGTAGAGCTTGATCTGACCTATTTTGCTAGTCTTATTTCTTGCCATAAACATCAGCTGTGCTTTATTGAATACTCACTAGGTGATGGACACGGTGGAACATGCTTTTATATGTGTTATCTCATTTAATCCCCACAAAGACCCTATTTTTTGTGGAGTGCCTTTGGCACTCCTTCAGTCCTGATTGTACAAGCAAGGACGCTAAGGTAAATGACTTGCTCAGGGTTGCACACCTAGTAAAAGGGCAAAACTAGGATTCAAACCCAAGCATGTGGTCCAGTATTCCATATCACTTCCAGAAAAACTGGGCTTCTTTCCTGTCTCTCATATCTTCACGCCATTCTTCGTAATTAAATTTCAAATCTATCTTCATGGAATATGCACTTGTATTTCCAAAACTAGCCTCCATCAATAAGGGTAAGGTGGTAGTACTACATATGGCTCAGTGAGACATACTTCCTTCCCTACAACAGTCCTCACAACTTACTGAAAAGGTTGACATCAGTGACATCAAATTCAGGATATGGTGAATGTGTTCATACTTGGTATGTTGCCTTCAAAGTGGACGATTCATACAAAAAGTTGAGAGGGAAAAACTCAAAATAGAAAAAAAAATGTTTGGAGCTTGGAGAACTTTATCAGATGGAGTGTTGGTATTTCAGTCATATGAATTCACTTTATTCATGACGCCTCCCATGGGCTTTGAAATCAGCAGGAGGGCTCCCAGGCCAGAGAAGTGGACTCAGAAATAACTGCTGCCTTTTCCCCTCTCACAGCCTTGGAAGTACCAGGATGACAAGGAGGGGGCTACTCTGAAACTGTCTCCCAGTGTGAAAGGCTAAGATAAGGTAGAAATGAGAATTTCCTGGCAGCAGGGACAAATCGGTAACTGGCTTTGTGTTTCACACCTCATCTTAACGCCCTTTGTCCTTCAGACAGACTTACTGGTTTGTTCACATACTAAACCTTTCCACTGTAAAAAAAAAAAAAAAAAAAAAAAAAAAACCAGCTCCTACAAGAGCCCTGTGGGGCCTGCAAAGAGCAGACAAAGCACTCTTGCAGTGATGTCAGTCAATTTCTGACCATAGATTAACAACCAAAACACCACTGCTTAGATGGTATTGAGCAAGGAAAATGGAGGGAGGCTCCCTCCTGATTTGGAGGGCACTGGTGACAACTGAGGGTCCTGTTGGCTCTTGGAAATGAATACTGCTCCCATTAGGAGCACATGCGACTCCCGTCTGGGAGGACTGAAGAATCTGAGAATGGAAGAAAGTCTAGGAAAGGAGGTCCAAGGCTGGGCCATGCCCTCCAGAACAGTGGTTCTCAAACAGGAGCAGCAGAATCCCCTGGAGGGCTTGTTAAAACTTAGGTTGCAGGGCTCCACCCCTGAGTTCGATACAGTAGGTTAAGGGTGTTGCCTGAATGCCTGAACTTGTGACAAGTCACAGGTGATGCTGAAGCTGCTAGTTAGGGGAACACACTTTGAGAACCACTGCTCTAAAACAACGTCATCATATCAGATGCCCACAGAGACTGGAAAGGTGATGTCAGTGAGTGACCCATAAGAAAGCTATAAGGAAAACAAGAGTCTCTGCACGATCATATATGGCAAGTGATGGAGATGCTCTGGACAGGAGGCAGCTGCTATTCTAACCTGGCCGATTACTGCCAGGGCTTCTGATGAAAAAAAGTTTTATTCCAAATCATTACATTTTTGGAATTGATGCAAAAGATTTCTCTAAATATAAATATGTTATAAAGGATGACATTGACATGAATCTTGTATAGTCACCATACTTTTTTTTTTTTTTTTTTTTTTTTTTTGCGGTACGCAGGCCTCTCACTGTTGTGGCCTCTCCCGTTGCGGAGCACAGGCTCCGGACGTGCAGGCTCAGCGGCCACGGCTCACGGGCCCAGCCACTCCGCGGCATGTGGGATCTTCCCAGACCGGGGCACGAACCCGCGTCCCCTGCATCGGCAGGTGGACTCTCAACCACTGTGCCACCAGGGAAGCCCCATCCTTTTTTTTTAAAAAAGAAAATTCTTACCTTTGTAATTCCCTGAGCTCTTCCTAATCCTAACTATTTCCTTCTCTCAAGAATAATTACTACTACGAATTTTGTTTACTGTTTTCTTGCTTTTCTTTATAATATTATATTACTACATTTGCCTCCTTAAATGATAAATTGTTTACTACCATGTGTTTTTGAGCTTTATGCACAGAATAATTCCACTTATGTATTCTTTAGTGATTTACTTATTTTTGGCCTCAATGTTTTGTTCCTGAGATGCCTCCATTCTGTAGCACAGCTGTAATTTATTCTATTCTCCTGAGGTTATCACACATCATGATTTCTTTGTCCATCCTTTTGTTGGACATTTGGATTGATACCAAGTTTTTGTTTCTACGAAGTCATCTCTGCACATTCTTGTATGTGGATCCTGGTGTTCACTTGTAAATTTTCTTTAGGACACATAGGTGAAGAGTGGAATTACTAGCTCCTAAGGTATGCTTATCTACAGCTTTATTACTTTCCCACTAGTAATGTATAGAGTTCTGTTTTTTCTACTTTCTTGCTAGCATTTGATATTGTTTATTATGAAGTGAGTGTGAAATGGGATGCTACTGTCTTTTAAATTTGCATTTCCCAGATTAGTAATGGAGTTAAGGCTCTTTTCATTTGTTGGTAAGCCATTTGGGATTCTTCTTCAGTGAAATGTCTTTTGTCTCTTTTAATTTTTTTGGTTTTTTGGATTTTGTATGTATGAATTATAGTCATGCTTTATATATTCTGAAAAATAATTGTTTAGCAGTTCTATGTATTGATAATTTCTTTTTTTGAGGCTGTAGTTTATCTTTTCACTCTATGCTTAGCATTTTTTGGTGAAAACGTTTTATATTTTAATGTCAACAAATTTTCCTCTAGGGTTTGTGCTTTCTGTCTTGTCTGAGAAATCCTTCCTTACACTGAAATCATAAAGTTCTTCAATATTGTTTTTAAAACTTTTATGTTTTGCTTTTTCTAAGTCTCTAATTCATGGGTATTCATTTTTGTGTGCAGTCTGAGGTTGGGGTCAAAACAGATGCAGATGAAGGATCTCAACATCATATATTGAAAAGCCCATATTTAGCTCTGTCATAAATGATGTTTCCATACACTTATGGGTCTCTTTCAGGATTTTCTAGTCTGTTTCGTTATTCTATTCATCTATCCCTGTGACAATAATTAATTAAATATTTTAGCTTACTATGATTTTTAAATTCTTTACATTTCATAAGGCAAGTTCTCTTGCCTTGTTCTTCCAGACTGTCCTAGCTATTCTTGGTCTTCCAAATAAATTTCAGAATCAACTGAAGTTTCAACTGAAGGAAGACCTGTTGGAATTTTGATTGGATTTATGTTCACTTCATCACCATTGCATCTGTCTCTATTTTGTTATGTTTTCTTGGATGTATTTCGAAAAAGTTAGTCTTCTCTGTGTGGATTCAGCCTATCTCTTGTGGCTATTGAAAATGGTATTTCGGTAAAAATGTATTTCTCTTACACCTATTTCTTTTTCCTGTTGTATTGAGATTCAGGTTTTTGTTTGTTTGTTGTTTTTGGTATGTTGATCTTATAGTTAACACCTAGGTAAATTATCTTATTTTTCACAATTTGTATGCAGGTTGATTTAGGTTTTCTTGGTAGGCAGTAATGATTTTGACAGTTTTATGTCTTTTACTTTTCATACTGTTCTGTCTAGGACTGTCCAATACAGTGTTGACTAAAAGTAAGGAAACAGCAATCTTGCCTTTTCCTGAACTGATAGCAGTTGCAGTCACCTGAGCCCAGGGGCTTTGGTTTAAAAGACATACACGTACTTGTACACACAGGGGTTTGGAAATACGAGTTGGCTGGTCAACTTGAGCATGTTACTGACAAGGGGGTTTTGGGGTTATTTTCTGGTGGGACTAGCATGTCACTAAAGCAGGCCTTCTGATATATTAAAAAAATTTTTTTAAAGCAAAACAGAAGTTTAGAGTTTAATCATATTTGTAGGGTTTCTAAGTCTTTGTTTTACAGAGCTGCCTGTTTGCTTCAGCTGTCTCCTTCCCATCTCTGCTGTTGGAGGAGATGAGGACAGGTCTGGAGTAAAAACACTTGTAATTTTGTGTCCTGGTGTCTATTCTCTGAGTGTGAAATATTCCCTTCGTTAAGATTCCTTAGGAGTTTTTTTTTTCTTTTATGATAAAAACAAACCCCACCTTTGTCCCTAAAAAAAAAAAAAAAAATTTATCATTCAGATTCTTTCGTTCTATGGTTTTTATTTTTTCCCAAAATACTTTTTATCGTGATGAGAGTTCCCTTCTATTCTTATTTTGCTAAGAGTTTCTATCATTCATTGCTATGAATTTTATCAAGTACCATTTTATTCTTCATATATTGAGATAATATACTTCTCCTTAATATATTAATGTGGTGAATTATATTAATTTTCCAATAATAATCCACTCCTAAATTTTTTGGTATTAGTTCAGCATTGTCATTATGTATCATCTTTTCTATCAATTTCTGAAACTTAATTTTTTTAGGATTTTGCACCTGTGTTCGTAAGTGAGTTTATCCTGTAATTTTTCTGTCTTACAATATATTTGTCAGGTTCTATCAGTTTTCTACATTTTGGAATTTTTAATGAAAGATTAGAATTATTTACTCCTTGAATATTTAAATCATTCATCAACCTTCAGGGCATGGAATGACACCTTATTTCCATTTAAAAAATAACTATAGGATTATACAGGTTTTATGTTTCTTCTCAGGTTGATTTTGGTGAGTTATGTCTTCTTAGTATTTTTCCATTTCATAGAATGGTTTAAACTTCTTGGCAAAAGCTTTTCATAATATTTTCATTTAAAAAAATGTCCCCAACATTTTTGTAGTTATGTCTTTTGTTGTTCCGAATATTTTTATTCGTCTTCTTTTCCTCTTTAGCAGTACTGTCAATTATTCGTCTTTTCAAAGAGCTAACTTTTGCTTTTGTCAATCCTATGTTATGTTTATTTCTTCTCCTTAAATTTTCCTTGTCTTTTGTTCTAAATAGAACTGCAGAATTATCCTAAGTTCTAAAATGTGTTGCCACCTTAGTAAATTAAAATGTTCTGCCTTCTTAGTTAATAAATTCATTTAAGGACGTGTATTTTTTTGGCAGCATCCCAAAGGAGTATTAATATAGGTGTAAATGTTTTGTAATTTTAGTATAATTTCTCCTGTGGTAAGTTTTATAGAAGGATTTTCCTTAATTTCTAAATATGTAAGATTTTCTAGGATTTATTTCTAGTGTATATTTTATTCATCAGTTTTAAACTGATAATATTATGATAGTTAAAAAACATTCTCTTTAAAAAGATCAATTATTTAAAAATTGAGGCTAGGTTTTTGGCCCAGTCAGTATATGTCAATTTTTATAAATATTCATGCCTGTCTGAAAAGAGTGTGTGTTCTGCAGTTGTTGGTGCCATGTTCTATGTGTGTCTGTTAACTCAAGATATTTAATTGTTCCGTTCAAATTTATATATATATCTGTTTGATCTATCAGTTACTAAAAGAGGTATTTTATTAAATACATACCAGCTTAGAATTGTTCTGTCTTCCTTATTGTCTTCTTATCAATGTGTATAATGATTCTATTTCTTATAATGTTTTTGCCTTGAAATCCATTTTGCCTATTAGTATAGTTGTTCTCACTCTGTATTTTCCTCGAACACATTTTTCTACTCTTTTAAATAGCATCCATTCTGTATGGTTATATTTTAGATGTGTCTCTCATGTAATTGGATTACTTGTTTATTTCAGAAGACTTTTTAATGAGGAGAAATTTACATACAGTGAAATGCACAGATCCTTTAATTTTATTAAGAAATAAACATTGTATATATTTAAGGTGTACAACATAATGTTTCGATACATGTATACATTGTGAAATGATTCCCCCAATTAAGGTAATTAACCTTACATATTCACCTCACATATTTACCTTTACCCTCCACGTGTTAAGAACATTTAAGATGTACTCTTTTAGCAAATTTCAAATATATAATACATTATTATTTATTAACTATAGTCACCACCCGCTGTACATTAGCTCTCCAGAACTCATTCAGCTTATAACTGCAAGTTTGTACCCTTTATCCAGTTTCCTATTAGTAGATATTTGGTTGTTTTGAGTTTGGGGCTATTTTGCACATGTCTTTATGAGGATAAAGTTTTCATTTCTCTAAAATAAGTAGCTATGAATAGAACTACTAAGTTGTAGCATAGGTGTGTCTATAATAAATGTGGTAAGGCAGTATCTAAAATAATCCCCAATGATCCTTGCCTTCTGGTATTCATGCTCTTAGGTGATTCTCTCTCCTAGATGTGGGCTGGATATAGTGGCTTGCTTCTACACAAGTAAAACATTGCAAGAGTGATAGGATGTCACTCACAAGACTAGGTTTTAAAAAGACTGTGGCTTCCATCTTGGGTTCCTGCTCTCATTCCCTCACTCAAAGGGATGCCAGCTGCCATGCTGAGAACTGCCCTATGAGGATGTCTGAGAAAATGAGGGATCCCATTAGCCCATGAGGAACTAAGGCCCTCATTCCAATAATCTACAGGAAGCTGAGTCTTGCCAACAACTACTGGAGTGCATTTATAAATAGATCTTCCCCAAGACAAGCATTTGAAAAGATCACAGCCCTGGCCAACAGCTTAAGTGCAACCTGATAACTGATCTTGAGTGAGAGCCATCACTAAATTGCACCCACATTTCTGACCCACAGAAATTGTGAGATAACAAATGTCTGCTTTTTTAAACTGCTGTAGACCAATACAATAAGAAAACTAACACACTGTTTTCCAAGGTAGTTGTGCAATTTTACATTCCTAGCACCAATATTGATATAATTAAAACTACTCCAGTAGCTATAAAATGGTTCTTCATTACAGTTTTCACTTCCCTGATGACTAATGAGGTCAAGCAGCTTTTCACATGCTTATTGGCTATTCAAAGATGTTCTTTTGGGAGGGATCTATTTAAATCTTTTGTCCAACTTTTTTTTTTTTAACAATTGGGTTATTTGTGTTTTTGTTACTGATTTGCTGTATATTCTAGGTAAAAAATTTTGTGTGTATATATCTCTGAAATTTCAGATATATTTTCAGAAAATTCAGATATAAATATCTCTATGTGTATACATATACCTGAAATCTATCTATCTGTGTATCTATCTATATCAAGTATTTTCTCCCAATCCATGACTTACCTCATTTTTAAACAATGTCTTTTGATGAATGTCAATTTATCATATACTTTATGTTTAATATTTCTGTAGCTTCCCTGATAAACCATCACCTACCCCAAGGTTACAAAGATAGTCTCTCATGTCTTTGCTAGAAGCTTTATAGTTTTAGCTTTACATTTAGATTTATGATCCATCTTGATTAGTTTTAGTTTTTAAGAATAGAGTTGAGGTTCACTTTTTTACCAGTAGGTTTATTGAGTTGTTCCAGCACCATTTATTGAAAAAATAATCCTTTCCCTATTGAATAGCTCTGGTGCTTTTCTTGAAAATCAATTAACCATGTACATACAATCTATTTCTAAACTCTCTATTCTGTTCTATTTATCTATTTGCCTAGCCTCATGCTAATACCGGACTGTCTTGGTTACCATAACTTTATAAGAAGTCAGAATCAGCTAGAGCAACTCCTTTAGCTTTTGCAAAAGGAAAACAGATAGGTTTAGCTCTTCTAGATTTTTTCCTTTTCCATATAAGCCTTAAAAGCCTGTAGGGAATTAGATTGGGATTGTGTGAATCCATAGATCAATTCTGAGGAAAGTCAATACCTTAACAATATTAAATCTTTAATGGATTTTCTTTTAAAATGTAACAGTTCAAATACACTATTTTTGATTTATCTGTACTGTTAGGTACTTTGGTTCTGTGTTTTTTAATCTGGGAAGATTGTTGTTTATTCAGTGTTTATTTACCTATTATATCTATGTATTGTCCACTTTACTTATTTCTTCTGTCATCATAAACCTCCCTTTTTTCTTAAACTCAAGAAAGTTTTTGACATGTTCTTTTAGTGAGGGTTTGTGGGGCAAATCCTCAATTTTGTTGTTCTGGAGTAATTTTTTAATTTGCCCTCTTTTGTAAAAGGGATTTTCTCTGGATGCAGAATGCTGTGCTAACAGTTATTTTCTCTCAGGAACTGAAGATATTATTCCTCTGTATTATGGTTCTCACTGTTGTGGTTAAGAAGTCAGCTCTCAGTCTAACTTCAATTCTAGAACTTCCTTTTTCTTCTATTCTCTCCTGATGCTTTTGATTTTTGATGTTCTGAAATGTCATTTGATATGCCTAGATGTAGATTTCACTTTATTTACTCTACCTGAGGGTTTTTGTTTTTTTTTTTGACTTGCTAAATTTGTACTTTTGTGTCTTTCATCACTTCTGGACAACACTCAGCTGATATGTCTTTGAAAATTGTTTTTGCTCCATTCTGTCTCTTTTCATGCTGAAACTTAGATTAGGCATTCTCATCCTAGCATTCCTGTTCCAGAATTCCTGTTATTCTGCCTCTCTTTTTTCTGGATGATTCTGTAGATATAGTCTCATGTTCGTTTAATTTTTCTTTGTATTATTTTTCATCATATCCATTGGAGTTTTGCTTTTTGAGATTATATTTTCATTTCTAGAAATTCCTTATTGTGCATTTTCTAATTTGTTAGCCATTTTTATATTCCTTTGGTTTTTACTCTTTCAATTCTCTTTTGTTTCTCAACTCATAGTAAACATATTATTTTATATTCTTTCTCTGCTAATTCCCATATCTGAAGCCTCTGTGCATCTAAACTGGCTGCCTTGTTTCCATGCTTCTCTCTTGCTCATGGTGCCTTGTTTCTGAGTATGCTTCGTATTTCTTGCCTCTGTGGGTTCATATCTCTTGGGTCTTTATTTGCTGAACTTATTTGAGACCTACTTTTAAGGTGATTTTTTTCTAGAGAGGATTTGTATCTGTTTCCATCAATCACTGGTGCCACCTTCAGCTTGGGTCAAGTGTAAACCAATTTCTTTGCTGGATGTCTTAGGACCAACCAGGTAATATGAATTCAGGCTACAGAGAGGGAGGGCCAGTTTGAAGTTACCAGGCCTTGGAGAAATTTTTTTCTTTTCCTTCCACTCAGTGCTGAGGTTCAAGACAGGCTATTTCCCTTGCAATCCTTTGGGTGGAAAGGTCAGAGGAGGGCAAGACCATGTAGGTATATTCTATTTCATCCGTACATTGGGGTCCCAATTACATCTATGGGATCTCTAAATAGACTACCTGTTTTCAGTGAGCCCTGAGATTTGCTTTGTTCCCATGACCCACCAGATCATAAAACTGAAGCTGAATTTCATCTAGTTTAGCAAAATCTGTAAAGTTACAGCTGGCCTCAATGCTCAGACTACTTCTCTGTGTTCCTATGTTATTTTACCTCTTGGACTAATCATAACTAATTTCCAGCTCATTGATGCATTTAAAATATTTTAAAATATTTTTACCATTTTTTTTGTTCTTTTCAACTAAAACAATTGGTCAGGATACTTAGACTATTGTACCGCTGTTCTCTAGAGGTCCAGGTTTCTGATTTTTCAAAAGATGGATTTGGAAATTGTACAGTAAAGTCAACTCACCTTTAAACTTTGGCAAATTATTATTTTTTTCATTTCTCATGTCAAGAGGGAGTATGGTTTCTCAATGTTTCTTTTTTTTAATTCTTATTTTATATTGGAGTATACTTGATTAACAATGTTGTGTTAGTTTCAGGGGTACAGCAAAGTGATTCAGTTATACATATATATGTATCTATTCTTTTCAAAGTATTGAGTATTGAGCAGAGTTCTTTGTGCTATACAGTAGGTCCTTGTTGGTTATCTATTTTAAATACAGCAGCGTGTACATGTCAATCCCAAACTGCCAATCTATCCCTTCCCCTCACCCATTCTCCCTGGTAACCGTAAGTTCATTCTCTCAGTCTGTGAGTCTGTTTCTGTTCTGTAAATAAGTTCATTTGTATCTTTTTTTTTTTTAGATTCCACATAAAAGTGATATCATATATTTGTCTTTCTCTGACTTACTTCACTTAGTATGATAATCTCCATATCCATCCATGTTGCTGCAAATGGCATTATTTCATTCATTTAAATGGCTGAGTAGTATTCCATTGTTTATATGTACCACATCTTCTTTATTCATTCATCTCTCGATGGACACTTAGATTGTTTCCATGTCTTAGCTATTGTAAGTAGTGCTGCAATGAACACAGGGGGTGTATGTATCTTTTAGAATTATGGTTTATCTGGTTATATGCCCAGGAGTGGGATTGCTGGATCATATGATAACTCTATTTTTAGTTTTTTTAAGGGACCTCCATACTGTTCTCCATAATAGTTGTACCAGTTTACATTCCCACCAACAGAGTAAGAAGGTTCCCTTTTCTCCACACCCTCTCCAGCATTTATTGTTTGTAGACTTCTTGATGATGTCCATTCTGACCAGTGTGAGGTGATACCTCATTATAGTTTTGATTTGGATTTCTCTAATAATTAGTGATGTTGAGCATCTTTGCATGTGCTTTTTGGCCATCTGTTTGTCTTCTTTGGATAAATGTCTATTTAGATCTTCTGCCCATTTTTTGATTGGGTTCTTTGTTTTTTTGATATAGAGCTGCATGAGCTGTTTGTATATTTTGGAGATTAATCTCTTGTCAGTTGCATATTTGCAAATGTTTTCTCCCATTCTGTGGGCTGTCTTTTTGTTTTGTTTATGGTTTCATTTGATGTGCAAAAGCTTTTGAGTTTAATTAGGTCCCAGTTGTTTATTTTTGTCTTTATTTCCATTATTCTGGGAGAAGGATTGAAAAGATATTGCTGCAATTTAAGTCAAAGAGCGTTCTGCCTATGTTCTCCTCTAAGAGTTTTATAGTATCCAGTCTTACATTTAGATCTTTAATCCACTTTGAGTTTATTTTGTATATGGTGTTAAAGAATGTTCTAATTTCATTCTTATACATGTAGCTGTCCAGTGTTCCCAGCACTGTTTATTGAAGAGACTGTCTTTTCTCCAATGTATATTCTTGCTTCCTTTGTCACGGATTAATTGACCATAGGTACGTAGGTTTATTTCTGGGCTTTCTATCCTGTTCCACTGATCTATATTTGTGTTTTTTGTGCTAGTACCATACTGTTTTGATGACTGTGGCTTTGTAGTATAGTCTGAAGTCAGGGACCCTGATTCCTCCAGCTCTGCTTGTCTTTCTCAGGATTGCTTGGGCTATTCGGGGTCTTTTGTGTCTTCATACAAATTTGAAGATTTTTTGTTCTGGTTCTGTGAAAAATGCCATTGGTAATTTGATAGGGATTGCATTGAATCTGTAGATTGCCTTGGGTAGTATAGTCAGTTTGACAATATGGATTCTTCCAATCCAAGAACATGGTATATCTTTCCATCTGTTTGTGTCATCTTTGATTTCTTTCATCAGTTTCTTACAGTTTTTAGAGTACAGGTCTTTTGCCTCCTTAGGTAGGTATATTCCTAGGTATTTTATTCTTTTTGATGCGATGGTAAGTGGGATTGTTTCTTTAATTTTCCTTTCTGATTTTTCGTCATTAGTGTATAGAAATGCAAGAGATTTCTGTGTATTAATTTTGTATCCTTCAACTTTACGAAATTCACTGATGAGCTCTAGTAGTTTTCTGGTAGCATCTTTAGGATTTTCTATATATAGGATCATGTCATCTGCAAACAGTGACAGTTTTACTTCTTCATTTCCAATTTGGATTCCTTTTATTTCTTTTTCTTCTCTGATTGCTGGGACTTCCAAAACTATGTTAATAAAAGTGGCGACAGTGGATATCCTTGTCTCATTCCTGATCTTACAGGAAATGCTTTCAGCTTTTCACCATTGAGAATGATGTTTGCTGTGGGTTTGTCATATCTGGCCTTTATTGTGTTGAGGTAGGTTCTCTCTATGCCCACTTTCTGGAGAGTTTTTTTTTTTTATCATAAATGGTGTTAAATTTTGTCAAAAGGTTTTTCTGCATCTATTGAGATGATCATATGGTTTTTATTCTTTAATTTGTTGATGTGGTGTATCACACTGATTGATCTGCGGATACTGAAGAATCCTTGCATCCCTGGGATAAATCCCACATGAGCATGGTTCATGATCCTTTTAATGGATTTGGATTCAGTTTGCTAGTATTTTATTGAGGATTTTTGCATCTATGTTCATCAATGATATTGGTCTGTAATTTTCTTTTTTTGTACTATCTTTCTCTGGTTTTGGCATCAGGGTGATGGTGGCTTCATAAAATGAGTTTGGGGAGTGTTCCTTCCTCTGCAATTTTTTGGAATAGTTTCAGGGTAGGTGTTAACTCTTCTGTAAATGTTTCATAGAATTCACCTGTGAAGCCATCTGGTCCTGGACTTTTGTTTGTTGGGAGTTTTTAAATCACAGTTTCAATTTCAGTACTTGTGATTGGTTTGTTCATATTTTCTGTTTCTTCCTGGTTGAGCCTTGGGAGATTGTACCTTTCTACGAATTTGTCCATTTCTTCTAGGCTGTCCATTTTATTGGCATATAGTTAGTTGCTTGTAGTACTCTCTTATGATCCTTTGTATTTCTCTGGTGTCCACTGTAACTTCTTTTTCATTTCTAATTTTATGGATTTGAGCCCTCTCCCTTTTTTTCTTGATGAGTCTGGCTAAAGGTTTATCAACTTTCTTTATCTTTTCAGAGCACCAGCTTTTAGTTTCACTGATCTTTTTTTCTTCGTCTCTCTTTCATTTATTTTTTCTCTGATCTTTATGATTTCTTTTCTTCTACAACTTTGGGTTTTGTTTATTCTTTCTCTCATTGCTTTAGCTGTAAGGTTAGGTTGTTATTTGAGGTTTTTCTTGTTTCCTGAGGTAAGACTGTATTGCTATAAACTTCCCTCTTAGAACTGCTGTTGCTGTGTCCCATAGGTTTTGGATTATCGTGCTTTTGTTTTTGTTTGTCTCTAGGTATTTTTTCATTTCCTCTTTGATTTTTTCAGTGATCTGTTGGTTGTTCAGTAGCATACTGTTTAGCCTCCACGTGTTTGGTGTTTTTTACAGTTTTTTTCTTGTAGTTGATTTCTAATGTCATAGCACTGTAGTTGGAACAGATGTTTGAGATGATTTCAGTTTTTGTAAATTTACTGAGGCTCACTTTGTGGCCCAGCATGTGATCAATCCTGCAGAATGTTCCATATGCACTTCAATGTGTATTCTGCTGCTTTTGAATGGAATGCTCTATAAATATCAGTTAAGTCCATCTCATTTTATATGTCATTTAAGGCCTGTGTTTCCTTATTGATTTTCTGTCTGGATGATCTGTCCATTGATAAAAGTGGGGTGTTAACGTCCCCCACTATTATTGTGTTGCTGTTGATTTCCCCTTTTATGGCTATTAACATTTGTCTTATATATTGAAGTGCTCCTAGGTTGGGTGCAGTCATATTTACAATTGTTATATCTTCTTCTTGGATTGATCCCTTGATCATTATGTAGTGTCCTTCTTTGTCTGTTGTTACGGTATTTTAAAGTTTATTTTGTCTGATATGCGTATTGCTACTCCAGGTTTCTTTTGACTTCCATTTGCATGGAATACTTTTTTCCATCAGCTCAATTTCAGTCTATGTGTCCCTAGATCTGAAGTGGGTTTCTTGTAGACAGCATATATATGGGTCTTGTTTTTGTATCCATTTAGCCAGTCTGTGTCTTTTGGTTGGAGCATTTAATCCATTTACGTTTAAGGTAATTATTGATATATATGTTCTTACTGCCATTTTATTAATTGTTTTGGATTTGTTTTTATAGGTCTTTTTTCTTCCCTTCCTCTTTTGTTCTCTCGTGATTTGATGACTAACTTTAGTGTTGTGTTTGGATTGCTTTTTCTTTTTTGTGTGTATCTATTGTAGTTTTTTGGTTTGTGGTTACCATGAGGTTTTGATATAGCAGTCTATATATAAACAAGATTGTTTTAAGTCGCTGGTCTTTTAATTTCCAGTGTATTTCCAATATCCTGCATTTGTGCTCTGCTCTTTGCACAATTGCTGGTTTTGCTATGATATTTGTGTGTGGATGATTTCCTGCCTTTACTCTGTGTTGCCTTGACCAGTGAGCTTTTTCATTTGTAATTTTCTTGTTTCTAGTTGGGACCTTTTCTTTTCCACCTAGAGAAGTTCCTTTAGCCTTTGTTGCAAAGCTGGTCTGGTAGTGCTGAATTCTCTTAGCTTTTGCTTGTCCATCAAATCTGAATGAGAGCCTTACTTGGTAGAGTATTCTTTTTTTTTTTTTTTTTTTTGGCGGTACGCAGGCCTCTCACTGTTGTGGCCTCTCCTGTTGCGGAGCACAGGCTCCGGACATGCAGGCTCAGCGGCCATGGCTCACGGGCCCAGCCGCTCCGTGGCATGTGGGATCTTCCCTGACCGGGGCACGAACCTGTGTCCCCTGCATCGGCAGGCGGACTCTCAACCACTGTGCCACCAGGGAAGCCCGGTAGAGTATTCTTGGTTGTAGGTTTTTCCCTTTCATCACTTTAAATATATCCTGCCACTCCATTCTGGCCTGAAGAATTTCTGTTGAGAAATCAGCTCATAACCTTATGGGAATTCCCTTGCATGATATTTGTTGCTTTTCCCTTGTTGCTTTTAATATTTTTTCTGTGTCTTTAATTTTTGTCGGTTTGATTAATATGTGGCTTGACATGTTCCTCCTTGGGTTTATGTTGTATGGGACTTCTTTGTGCTTCCTGGACTTGGGTGAATGTTTCCTTTCCCATATTAGGGAAGTTTTCAGCTATTATCTCTTCAAATATTTTCTCAGGTCCTTTCTCTCTCTCCTCCTCCTGGGACCCCTATAATGCAAATGTCAGTACGTTTAATGTTGTCCCAGAGGTCTAGACTGTCCTCCGTTCTTTTCATTCTTTTTTCTTTATTCTGTATCAGGGCAGTGATTTCCACCCTTCTGTCTTCCAGGTCACTTATCCCTTCTTCTACCTCAGTTATTCTGCTATCGATTCCTTCTAGTGTATTTTTCATTCCAGTTATTGTATGTTAATCTGTTTGTTTGATCTTTAGTTCTTCTAGGTCTTTGTTAAACACTTCTTGTATCTTCTCGATCTATGCCTCCGTTCTTTTTCTAAGATCTTGGATCATCTTTACTATCATTACTCTGAATTCTTTTTCAAGTAGATTGCCTATCTCCACTTTACTTAGTTCTTCTGGCGTTTTATCTTGTTCCTTCCTCTGGGACATACTCCTCTGCTGTCTCATTTTGTCTAATTTTTTGTGATTGCAGTTTCCATTCCACATGCTGCAGGGTTTTACTTCTTCTTCTGTTGTCTGCCCCCTGGTGGATAAGGCTGTCTAAGAGGCTTGTGCAGGCTTCCTGGTGGGACTGGTACCTGCCCACTGGTGGGTGGAGCTGGGCCTTGTTCTACTGGTGGGCAGGGCCATGCAAGGGGTGTGTTTATCAGGCGGCTGTGTTGGCAACTTATTATTACTTTAAACTATGGACAGGCCAACTTTCTGAGAGCCAGATCTGGCCTAAGAGTTGCCCGTTTTCGATCAGGATTCAGTCAGATAAAGAGAGCCTCTATGAGTGAGATGTATACAGGTTCATTAAAGCAATAGAACCTCATACGGTTATGGGAGCTGGGTAAATAGTCTGTGTAAGGCTGTTGTCTTTGTGTTTGATGCTGCAGTCTGGAGTCAGCCGGGCAGGAAGCTGGATGGGAAGATGGGTGTGAAATGAGGAGGGTGAGGATGAGTGAGAATCCACCAGGATGAACTGGTAGCAGTGACGGTCTCTGCCACAGTGAAGGCAAAGCTGCTGTCCTTCTTCATGAAACTAAGCATGTACCTGGCTCAGGCAATGGAGGAGAGAAAGACCTAGGTTGACCCACACTAACAAGGGGAGCCAACAGGTGATCTCCAACAGCTTGGTCCTCTGCACTGACCTTCCAGTGCCAAAGGAGTATGACTGCCACTTTACTCCCACCTTCCAATCCTCATGCAGCTTCCTTAACTCAGTGAAGGGAATTTTCAGGAAATATCATTCCAGCTTAGCTAAGCCCACATGATACATATCTATCCCTATCATCCTGTTTTAAATGACTGTTTTGACTTGAATACACTGTACTCAGTGGAACCAACTCCAACTTCCAGTAAAGACTGGTTGAAATAAAATAAGCACCTGCAAAAAGTAAGGAAAAACTTGGGCTTTTCTAATTTTATAGGATTTACTTTTTTTTTTAACATCTTTATTGGAGTATAACTGCTTTACAATGGTGTGTAAGTTTCTGCTGTATAACAGAGTGAATCAGCTATACATGTACACATATCCCCATATCTCCTTGCTCTTGCATCTCCCCTCCCACCCTCCCTATCCCACTTCTCTAGGTGGACACAAAGCACCAAGATGACCTCCCTGTGCTATGCAGCTGCTTCCCACTAGCTATCTTTTTTACATTTGGTAGTGTATCTATGTCCATGCCACTCTCTCACTTTGTCCCAGCTTACCTTCCCCCTCCCCGTGTCCTCAAGTCCATTCTGTACGTCTGCATCTTTAATCCTGTCCTGCCCCTAGGTTCTTCAGAACCATACACAAAAATAAACTCAAAATGGATTAAAGACCTAAATGTAAGGCCAGACACTATAAAACTCTTAGAGGAAAACACAGGCAGAACACTCTATGACATAAATCACAGCAAGATCCTTTCTGACCCACCTCCTAGAGAAATGGAAATAAGAACAAAAATAAACAAATGGGACCTAATGAAACTGCAAAGCTTTTGCACAGCAAAGGAAACCATAAACAAGACGAAAAGACAACCCTCAGAATGGGAGAAAACATTTGCAAATGAAGCAAATGGCAAAGGATTTAATCCCCAGAATATACAAGCAGCTCATGCAGCTCAATATCAAAAAAACAAACCAATCCAAAATGGGCAGAAGATCTAAACAGACATTTCTCCAAAGAAGATATACAGATTGCCAACAAACACAATGAAAGGATGCTCAACATCACTAATCATTAGAGAAATAGAAATCAAAACTACAGTGAGGTGTCACCTCACACTGGTCAGAGTGGCCATCATCAAAAAATCTACAAACAACAAATGCTGGCCAAGCAAGTGTTACTTTGAAATTCAAGCCCCTCATATCTGCAGTAGGTATTTAAATTTTATGAATGAATCTGCTGATTTTTTAGAGATTTAAAAAAACTGACGTACTGTTGATTTACCATGTTGTGTTAATTTCTGCTGTACAGCAAAGTCATTCAGTTATACATATATATACACTTTTTCATATTTATTTCCATTACGGTTTATCACAGGATATTGAATATAGTTCCCTGGGCTACACAGTAGGAGCTGTTGTTATCCATTCTATAAATAATTATTTGCATCTGCTAACCCCAACCTCCCAGTCCATCCCTCCCTCATGTCCTCTCTTCCTTGGCAACCACAAGTCTGTACTCTGTATCTGCTCTAGAGGATAGCATATCATTGCTTTTCTGAGAGAGGTGGGCTTCAAATGAGAATATCCAATCCATTTCTTAAATCTTTAGAGCAGAACCCTAGAATATTCTGTTTGGATTTTTTTCAGCTCAGGATTTAAAGATAGATCCCTACTCTAGAGATTAGAAAAGCAGTGATATTCTCTCATGTAGAGCAAAACCATTTTGAAGTTTGCTTTTATGAAGGCAAGCCGGACCATCATAAAATATTCTTTTGCATCAACCCTTCTTTCTCAGGGTAGATCTTGTTGCTTTATTTAATAAACATATTATACTAGGCTAAGGGGACACAGAGAGGTGGCCTATACCCCAGAATGGTACAGTCTTTAGGAACTGGCTCATTTATTTATTTATCAAACATTTATAGAAATCCTGGTATATGCAAAATGTTGGTGTTAATTGTAAACAAGATAGACCTGATCCTTATCCTAGTGAGTTTATCTGCCATTGAGGATAAGATATATTAAGCAATTATTTGCATATGGTGGTGAAGACTCCCTGATGGAGAAGTATAGGGGATTATAAAAATTTGTAACTGGGGCCTGGGCCATGGGAAGAGTTGGGGTCTGGGAATGCTTATGGTGACATGTGAAAGATGAGTGTCCCAAGCAGAGGGGGCAGCATGCCTGAAGTGTTTGATTTTAGGAGGAATATAGTTTTGTGGGTTAAAAGGAATTGAAAGAAGGTTGATAGAGAATGTGGTATTAATAAGAAGAGGTTAGTCAGAATATGTTGCAGAATACGGTAAGACTAGAAAGGATTTAAAATGGAGAAGTGGTGTAGAGGGGTAAGAAGATAATGGGTAGCATGATCTGATGTCCACACTGCCAAGATTACTGCCATGGTTATTATTTTTTTGTCACCTTGACTGGGTCCATGGGGTGCTTGGACTTATGGTCAAACATTCTGGGTGTGTCTGTAAGGGTGTTTCTGGATGAGATTAACGTTTGAATCAGTGGGTTCAGTAAAGTAGACTGCCCTCCCTAATGTGGGTGGGCCTAATCCAGTCAACTGAAGACCTGAAGAGAACAAGCATGCCGAATAAGAGGGAATTTCTCCTGCCCTCAGACTGTAACTTACACCATTGGCTCTCCTGAGTCTCCAGGTTGCTGACTGTACATCTTGAGACTTCTCAGGCCCCATAAGCATGTGAAGCAATTCCTTATAATAAGTATTTTAATCTATATGGATATATATTTCCTATTGGTTCTCTTTATTTCTAGAACCTTGACTAATACAATGTATAATACATTATATATTATTATACTGTATATTATACAACCCTGACTAGTACATTGTATACAATACATATAAATTTTATTCTATAGTATTTACTTATTATTTATATATTACTTATGTATTTGACTACAGAGTAGAGAGTGGATTAGAGGGTGCAAGAGGATTGCCAGAAAAGGAGCTAGGAGTCTGTGGTTATGCAGGTGGGAGAAAACTCATTCCATCACCAAACCGAAGTCAGCATCAAGGGTGATTTCCAGTGTTGTGGATTTTGTGAGCGGTAGACTGTATGGGTCAGCCACTGAGATAGGGAAGAGTATAAACAGAACACTTACAGAGTGTACTGTGAGTTGAGTTTTAGAGAAGTTGATTTGGAGGTGTTTGAGAACGTCAAGTGGAAATGTGGCCATACAGGGCTAGAGATAGCAAAGTGGGAGGCATATTCGTTCATGGTTGGTACTGTATTTCTGTACTGCTGTGGCAATGGTACTGCTGTCTGTACAATCTAGAAGAGAGATTTGAAAACATAGTCCGAGTCCATGGAGTGGCAGCTGACTTGGCTCAGCCAAGTCACGATGTTGGTGGTATCCTCTGAAATCATCTCTTTCTACAGCTGGGGACAAAGAAATGTCCTGACCACAGTCCAAAGTGCCCAGAGTCTGTTGGCTGCCCTCTGAGGTGGTTTCCCAAGTCCGGTGTGGCCCAGGGAATATGACAAGGAGAAAAACTGGTTGTGTCTCCTAGCTTAATGAAACCCTGGAGAGATGTTTCCTCTATCAAGCCACTGTTTCCTGGCACATTTCTGCATGCATGTGAAACCTCTTCTCTGTTCACATTCTATCTCAAGGACCTGTGAAACATGGGGCGGTGATACTCGGGACTGTCATGAATCAGAAACCTCCTCAAAATCTTAAATGCTATCACAAGGTCTGTTTTTAAAACTCAGAGAATAATTTATTTGCTGTTGGCATTATCAGTTTGTTCTCTCTGTTTCAAGCTCATTTTTTGTTGAAATTGTTTTTGTTGAAACAGTGATTACTTATCCAGATTTCTCACTTTCATTTCCTTCATCATAAGAATGTACATTAATCACTTCCAAACCGAGACAAGTTTTTAGATCATATTTTGCTCCCATCCTCAAAGAATGGAGACAATGGCTTTTGTTACTTTGTTACCTTCAAAATATCATAAAAACCGAGTAATATATGCAGTAACTGAAATAGAAGGTTAGCACCTGTCCTTCTTAGGAAATAGCAGATTCACACTGACACCAACACCTAAGATGACTGTGTACATTCTAAGTTTGAGGAAAAATATAATACAAAGTTATAATAGAAAGGAAAACCATTTAGAAAAAACGGGTGGGAGAGGCTGTAAACTTCGTGGTGCTTTGGTCAATTAAAGTAGTTGCTTTTAGGGAGTTCTTGGATTGGCTGAGGTCAGGGGCTAGGAAATTTCAATTTGGTCAGAAACACATGGGGAGCTTTCAAAGCTTGGGTCACATCCCACACAAACTAAATCAGAATGCTGGGGCATCTATATGGTGATGGTTGAAAAGCACTGACTTAGCAGATCTATGTGTGAGTTGTAGATAGACAACCTTTACTATGGAACCCTACCGTCCTACTGATGGGAACAGAATAGTAACTCAACTTGTGTCCAGGGCAGCTAGTTGATAAATGAAAATCTGCAGTGCCTACTTAAGGGGTCCATGGTACTGTCTGGACCAACTGCATTTCTGTGTTGTTGATCCAGTGATACTACAGCTATAAAACTTTAGCCAATTGGTGGGATTCTTTTTTTTACAAATTTATTTATTTATTTATTTTTGGTTGTGTTGGGTCTTTGTTGCTGCGTGTGGGCTGTCTCTAGTTGTGGCAAGCGGGGGCTACCCTTCGTTGTGGTGTGCGGGCTTCTCACTGCGGTGGCTTCTCCTGTTGCGGAGCAGGGCTCTAGGCGCGCAGGCTTCAGTAGTTGTGGCATGTGGGCTCAGTAGTTGCGGCACATGGGCTTAGTTGCTCTGTGGCATGTGGGATCTTCCAGGACCAAGGATCGATCCCGTGTCCCCTGAATTGGCAGGCGGATTCTTAACCACTGTGCCACCAGGTAAGTCCCTCGGTGGGATTCTTTACTCAAAAAGTGTGTATACTTATCGAACAATTTCTTCATTGATCTGAAGTTCATTAGCTCTCACTGAATCTCTAAGAGCTCAAAGTTGAATTCCTCTTTCAAGAAAAGTGCTTTAAAAATTGCTCCCATATTTTTGTTGGGCTGTTTGAGAAACACTAATGAACCAACAGCCATTCTGAAGAACCTGATTTGTATCAGTGTAATGGGACATTTAAAGTAATGCTGAGTGAGATTTTGATGCTAGACAACTTTCAGAGCATGTATTGGGTACCATCATGTTAAACAACGTGACTCATTCTGTTTTCAACTTGAAAATTCATAATGCATGTCTGACGTCAGTTTCCCGCAAACCCCTGTGACTCATCTTGTATTTTTGAGTTAGGCTTTTACACAGCCTGATTCAAAGGAACCTCAGAGGCCTCAAACAAAAGCCCAGTGTCAAGTTTCAGCGACATATTGAAATTCACATACCATCAGTGAGTGCGTAGTTTAAGCCCTGCACGTTGGGTGCTTTTCAGGTATTTTATCCCATCTGGTATTCACTACCAGCCCCAGGGAGGTTCAGAGAGGTTAAATGTCATGCTCCAGGCCACGTGCCTAGACAGCTGTAGATCAAACCCAAGCATCCCGATTCCTAGCCAGTATGTTTTATAATATTCCATGGTTTTGGGGCATTGAAAAGTAGTTCCGTGTACTGGGCTGAAGTCTTATCCTGTAACTTGCTATGTAATCTTGAGCTTCCATAGTAGTACTCCACATTTATAAAGACAAGCATGCTAGTTATTCTGAGGTTTCCTTTATCCAGGCTAATGAGGATCTTCAACGAGACCTTCCTGTGGACTTGAGCGACCTTTCTGTGCCCCCTGGACACCTGGTAGGTCCACTTGTTTCCATCCTCTAATCTGCTTCTTGGTATGTCTGTTCCCTTCTCATCCTTCAAGTCTCACTTAAATGCCACCATTTTAGAGAGGTCTTCCCTGACCACCCCTTCTATCACTCAGCAACATTCCTGCATGCCACTGAACACAATGTGTAATTACTAGTCTCTTTCTCTCTTTTAATCTCTTTCTTCCTCTAGAATAAACTGCCTAAGGGAGGTAATTACACTAGATTTATGCCCAGCATCAAGGATGTTACCTGGTATTCAGAAAGTATTTGTTGAATCAATGTCCCTCTTAGATTCTGCTACCTAGCATTGAATACAGTGCTCCTGTTATGTTCTAAGTAAGATTTAGGCCTAAAAAAACCTCTCCCCTTACCTTCTTGGTAAGAACTAGGCCTAAAAAAACTTTCCCCTTACCTTCTTGGTATGATTCTGGACAATTTATTACTGCAGTCTAATTACATTAAGTTGGACATCACATTAGTGTTATCTCTTACTGAGTTTAGACCAAAACCCAATTTTATATATCTATATCTATCATCTACCTGTATCTCCCTTAGTTTGTAGCCCATTTTGCTAGTAACTACCTCATTCTGTATTTGTGCTGTTCGGGCCATGTTTGCTCCATGTAATATGTTCCTTTTAGATTGCTCATGAAGGCCATAGTTTCCCCCTCTTAAATATTTTAATCTAACTTTCTTGGGTGGGAATGGCAGATAATGGTTTAAAGCTTGAGCTTCAGAGTCAGGATTTTGAGTCCAAGCACCTCCATCTGCTGGATGTTTGACTTGGGAAAAGTCGCTAAGCCTTTTTGAGGCTCAGCTATTTCTCGTGTTCTAGAGGGATAACAGTATCCCCCTCACAAGACTGTTAGGAAGCTGGAATGTGGAAATGTAGATGAAGCCTTCATCAAGTACCTAGGATGTGGTGATAGGTGACAGTTTCTATGACTGTACTCATTCCCACTCCTAAACTGATTAGAATGGATGATTTCTTTTTTCCCTTCTCTAATCTCCTCTGGCTTTCTTAACATTTCATTATCCACAAGAGGCATCCTGATTTACATAGTGGCCACATGCAGACTTTGCAAAAAGCCTGAACATTTCAAAGGTCAAACATTTCAAAGGTAAGTAGCCTTAGAAGTCCATTCTTCCTCCACACACTGTTTTTACTGTTACAAGATTTACTAAAATGTCAATGACTTTGTGAGGGGAAACTCTCAACAGGTTCTGGGTAGAATGTGTCAATTACTTTCGCCAGAGGTTAAAAACTGACCACAAACAGACATTGTGCTTAGTAGTCTAACATGGACTTCGGAATGGTGATTAGACGCTTGGATTTTGTAGCAAATCGTGTTTCTCAGAACCTGAGGTTTCCAAGGTGACCGCATATAAAACTACAGACATCGTAATTGCTCTTTCCAGAGGAACACCCTCAACTACTCCATTCTGTACCCTACGCTCTCCAAACTATTACAGTCTTCGCACTTGGAGATTCTTTCTCAAGCGAGATAAAAACTAAATAATTGATTTGAATATCAAAGAGTGATGAACATTTCCACACGATTAATGAGAGTAATCACTTTCAAGTCTTTTCAGTAAGACGTCATGCTCTCAGAACATTTAATGACCCGTGCAGCTAACCTGACTCCATGTGTAACAGACAGCTAGGTCGTCAATTATTTTAATTAAGAAATGTTTGTTAGTTATTTAGGTTTCTCCTTTAAACGAAATTCCTAGCTTGGATCAGAGTTGGAAGTCAGTTCACCCGCATGGCGCTCACTTGCCATGCGGCCGTGGGGACCTGCTCTCCTTTACACAATGAGGAGGCTGCGGTAGTGAATGGAAGGGTGCCTCTCCCAACCCTAAAATATACCTCATGACAGATTTTGGAAGATGAATAGCAGATGAGTGTGTTGCCTGCCATATGATTATAATGAAAGAGATCTCCTGCCCTGAGTGAGGTGGTCATGATCTCTTCACCCTCAGTGCTAACACTTACTAGACATCTTGAAGAGTACCCTGCAATCTGTTTGTTTATATGTTATACAGGAACCTCTCTCTGTGGGGACCAAAATAGGTGAGCTACAGAGTTCTAAGAAGGTGGAAAACTGGAAATTAATGTCTCGTATGTGAATAACTGTGCTTAATTCAAGTTTAATTTTGTAAAAGCTATTTTATACAAAATCATAGCTAAAACTTATTGCATACTTACTATGTACCAGGCACTGCACTCAGTAAAACAATTCTAGTAGCAAGTCATTACCCTATTAATATTGTTAATGATCCCCATTTTCAAGTGAGGCTTAGGGGGATGTTAAGCCTAAGGTCACATCGCTAGGAGGAAGCAGCAGAGAGGATGTGCCAACCACAGCTCTAGCTGCAGAACGCCTACTTCTAAACGCTACCCTAAAACTGCCTTTATTTACTGGGAATGAGCAAATGTTAGAGTAACAGGAAGAAGTGTTAGGGCTCAAGGGGAAAAGTAAATTATAATCAAAACTTAGGGAGCACCTTATTTGTGTTGAAAGACATTTTGGATAACGTATTACATTATTACAGGGATGTATCCATGTAAAATGAAAGTGAATGGTTTTCTATTGGGTATTAATTGAATATTTCTATTTTGGGTCCAGCCATAAAATAAAGAATTTAGTTAATATCTACTTTATATACTTTGCAATTTTTCACAACCCACTTTAGGATCCTCTTTTAGTTAAAATGATACCATAGGAAGCTGGAAATAGTTTTGAAAGCAAAATGGAGAGAGGCCAATGGTTCTGTCTTGGGCCCAGCGTAGTTAGCTGCAGGATTACCTGTGAGCCAGTGGCTGAGCAAACCGGAGGGTATGTTTTGAGAGTGATTTGTGCATGTTTAATAATAATGATTATTAGGTACTGAGCACCTACTGTGTTTTTGGACTTTCACATGGTCCAGGGAAAAAAATCCTCAGGACTTCCTACACAGTAGGTGGTAGAACCCCTATCAAACAGATGAAGTTCAGTAAGGTAAGGTAGAGTGATTTGCCCAAGGCTACCCAGATACTGACTCACAGAGGTGGGACTCAGGTAACCAGGACCATGTGGCTTCAAAGTAGCCTTCTCAAAGCCTTCCACTGAATTATCAATTATCATAGAGGATTCATACTTTCCCATGGGGCACCGGACCCGCTAAAAGGCCAGCGTCTCTTCGCAATCCCTTGTATTTATCTTCAAAAGTAATACGATTTAGTGTGCTTTGCAGCATAAAATATCCCGGTTTAATGGAAAAATAGTGATTTAATGTAACTTAGTTAAATTATTGGATTTCTACCTTAAAATCTTTAGGCAAAATATTCTCCAGGAAGATGTGTCAAGTTTGTCCTAGGGCCTTCTGGATCCTAAGTCGAGAAGCACAGCACTGGAATAAAGCAGAGCAAGGAAACGCAGAACCTGGGGCCTGACTTCCACGCAGTAGCTGTGTGATCTTGGATGAGAGCTCACCTTCCTCATCTATAAAATAAAGGTAATGAGGATTCTAATAGTCACTTTACAGAGCTATGTTTATATAACACAGATCTGGACTATTCTATCATGGTACAGTTGTCACAGAAGGCAGAGAAAAGCTCTCAAACGGCTTGATCATTGGAGATGTAGAATGAAAATTAATTCACTTCCCTTCTGCTGTTGTTTTGCTATTTTAAAAGCATGATATTTCAATCTGTAGATTGAAATATTTTCAATATTTCAAAATATTTGGGTGATTTTTTGCTCTTCAGCAAACTGAGATGAAGAACTAAGTGGAATGGTTTTACTCTGTATAGTATCGCACAAAGTCGTAAAACTCTCGAAATAATTGTTGATCTGTTTTCACTTCAGAGCCTTTAGTTGGGGCGAGTGCGAAGTCCTATTTAGTCATGGCTATAGCTAGTGTTGAGAAGGGTGCACATTTCTCTGTTTTTCATGTGCTTGTTAATTTTATCACATAACAAATGGAAATGGAGGAAAAAATGCTCATACAAACTATCTGCCTTTACAGTGCAACGTAAATAAAAGCTCACCCTGGAACTTAGGATGTCTCCTTAAAACATCAGGGTAGCAAGACACTGAGAGAGATGGTAATCATAATCATGGCACTAATGATAATATTCATTGAGTGCTTCCTGTATACCAAGAAGTTGCTTAAAGTCTTTATGTGTATGAACCCATTTAATGCTTCCTACAATCCTAAGACCTATGTCTGTCAGCATGTCCATTTAGCCAGACCTCACAGCCCAGTCTCTTAGGCCTTTGCTCCAACCCACTGTTAGAAACATTTCTGTCCATATGTGTCGGAGACTGTCAGCTGAGGGAGATAGAATAAACCAGGGTCTTGCTGTAAGGCAAATCATTAGAACTTTTAAGGCATGTGGCCATAAAGAGAAGGCCTTGATCCCATAGGAAAGATGATAGTATAATAAAATGGGCTCTTCTTTCCTCAGAGTTACAACAAAGTAAGCAGAAACGTCTTAGACAAATCCAAGAATGATATATAGTACAGCCCATATTTTGATGTAAAGTAAATTCTTTACATGGTGCAGATATCTCTGCTAACAATAGTGTTTATCCAGATTTATTACAAGGCATCAAAATAAATCTTGTTTTCAATTACTTTCTAATGAAATGTACCAATTACCTTTTGAATGGTGACACATGGCTGCAATCTATTCCAGTGGTGGTAAATCTTACTTATACAAGGTTTCAAGGGCCCCCTCCTGAACTATATTAATTGCTAATGTAAACAAAGATAGAGGATTATTATCCCATTTATCAATAAATCCTGAACTTCACTGCAATGTAGTTCCCTGCGTTAGACAACATTAATCAAGTACTTTCCAACAGTTACGGTGCAAACCTATTATAAAAGGGAAGTTTCTGCAACCCAGCTGATTTTAGAGCATGTTTATTCATTTGGTTGGGGTAATCGGGGAAGAAGTCACATAGCCGTTGTGCACAGTGAAGTTGAAAAACTAATGCTCTTAAGCAACTGGTGGGCCATCTGTTGGCTAACAAATGAATAACAACCACTATTTCAAAGAGCCTTGTCTGGGGGCTGCTGATGAAGAACTAGGCTTCTTCCAAGGCTAAGTCTTTGAAGTGGCTCCACCTCTTACAATAACTTTGTCCTTATGGGCTATTATTTTAGTAAGGAATTAGGAGGGGAGACAGGAAGAAAGTACTATTACTGTGAGAAGTCCAGTTTCTGTGCAAAGGAAAATCTATCGACCTTGGTTGACTGCTTCCTTCCCATTCTATGATACCAGGTAATCATGAGTTTCAGAACAGGCCTCGGTATTTGCCAGGAAGTCATTTTTCCTGCTTTCTGATTATCCTTTGGTCTTTAAAACCTTCTCCAAGCTTTGGTTTACTCACTGCTATCTGACGATAATAAGTACAGACCTTATAGGCGCTGGGGGAGGATTAAATGAGATACTGAATGTAAAACATGTAGAACAGTGCCTGGAACATGTTGAATTCAAAGATGTAAGCTATTTAATGGAGCCAAGAAGCTTAATGTTCATGAGAAAACAACAGGTAAAAGTTTTCTCTTTATCTCCTCACAACTACCTTAAGCTGTGTTTTTACTTTGGAAAGAAACGTCTATAAAAGACAGGAGATTTATCAAGGGAAATACATTGATTACCTTCCCTGTTTGCCACTGAGGTAGGTAATTTATACATATAATCTTATTTATAGTCCATGACTTAAAATATATAATATTGGTATTGTTTATAAAGTAACTGGGACAGAGAAAAAAGGGATTTACCTTATCGAATATGCAGGTAAGCAGCAGAGAGAGGACGCAAACTCAAACTTCAAAGTTCGTATTCTTTGCAGGGTGCTTAAGAACTTAATTTCTAGCATCTATGTACCTGGAAATACCAATATTGTGACATTATTTTGTCAATTTCTGCTGAATTTTTACCAACATTTTGAATCACTCTAAGACCTTAAGTGTCCTTGAGTTTTGTAGGGCTTAAAGAAAGAATTGACTAGAGGATAGTATTGGTCTAGCTACACTCTATCACACCTGCCTTTGCCTGTATTAATCAAATATTGAGCACTGGCTGTTCTACAGAAACTTGCTGAGGCCTGGCTATGTACTAGGCATTGTGCTAAGTGCTAAGAATATAATCAAGTACTGTTTAAGAGATTCTGTTACTCTCCCTGTTTTGCATATGAGGAAATTGAGGCACAGAAAGGTTAAGCAACTTGCCCACGTTCACATAGCTAAGAGTAGCGAGACCTGAATTTGAACCCAAGCACTCTGGGTCTATAATTGGTGCTCTTTGTACCCCCTCTCCTGGAGGAGACAGACACACCTGTAAACTGAAATACAGAAGAAAGAACATTTATTGTAAGAGAAGTAATACAAGGTAGAGGATACGAGCTGGGAGTGGGGAGCTTAAGAAAGTCTCCCAAGGAGAAAGTAACTAACAGGAGATGGGAAGGCAGCTTCTCCAGGCAGAGCAGGCATAAGGAGTTTGTTATGCATGGAGAATAGGGTGGAGGTGAAACATGGGCTAAAGAGGTGAGAAAATGCCTTCAGGACCTTGTGGACAAGGAAAGGGGTGTGGAATCTGAAGGGCCTTTAACAGGGAGTGACATGGTGGCAGTGTGTTTGGATAGACCCTCTGGCTTAAAATAGTGCAGGGGGGGTGATGGCAGGCAGGTTAAGGGGCTGGCCTGTGGCACTCTCAGGAAAGATGAGTCTTCCAGGGCAGCTGTGTCAGGGTCTGAGGCTCACCACCCTCACAGGTCTTTGAAAAAGAAATGAGGATGGAAAGCTGTCTAAAATATTTTCAGGTATAGCCACCTTCAAGATGGATTACATAAAAATAATACTTAGGCACGAAACAAGATCAAACAGTGACACAAATACAATTGAGAAGTGTAAAATTCTTGGGAGGTGACTAGAACTTGAAAAGGAAATATGAAGATCCAGTACTGGCTTTTATGAGATGCCAGGCAAGTGACAGACAGAAAGCATAAGATTAATAATTAACCAAGGAGAAATATGGATGTACAAATTAATAACCATCAAGATAATTGAGTTGATTGCAAAGTAGAGAGCTTTTTTTTTTTTTCTTCAAAGAAAGATTGGATGAGCATTAATTATTGCAGACCTGGTAGTCAATCGGTCAGGCTTACCTCTGTGCTTTCTCAGAAATTCTGCTACCACTGCCTCTGCAGTGGGCTGTAGGAAAACGCCCTGTACTGACCTGTTTGCACTAGGGAGGGGGGCGCACTTGGCCAAGATGTGTCAATAGGATTTTTTTCCCCTGGCGACTTGGAGTTGATTGTGGGACTAGCCAGTCTCTGTTTCACCTACAACGGAAGCAGGGAACACTCATGTACAGAAAAAGGGGTAACTGCCTTACTTCCCGATGGAGCCCATCAGGCCCACGTGCCTTTTGATTCTATCTGATATTCCTCTTTCTTTATAACCAATTCATTCTGTGCTAAGACAACTTTAATCAGATGCCCAAATGGTTCTAAGACCATCTATTAGTGAATCACAGCAACTAAGAATAGGGAATTTCTAGCCCAGCCTTCCTTGGATAAATTATGCAACTCTCTTTAATCAAGCTTGACCCTTCTTTGCAATAGCCAAAGTCATTCTTAGTGTCATCATTCTAGATAATTCCTTAGAATTCCAGACTCATATTATTTATTGACACCTGCAGTATTGTTTCATCTCAGACAGACATCCAGTTTCCTCCCCAGGTCTGGCTTTGTTACAGTGCTTGCTATCCCAGTGAGCGGCACTGCCATTCTTAATCACTACCTAGGATGCATTCTTGATACTGCAGAAGGCCTGTGGAGCACTACATGAAAGGCTTATTAAAAATGAGCACCCTAGCAGAAAAATCTTAGAGTAGTTATATTTTACTACGATACACACAAAAGACATTCTCAGCAAAGCTCACTGGGAGATCTCAAGCTGGAGGATATGTAAGGAGAGAGATTTTTCAAGTCAAGTCTCTCCATATCCTTCCTGAAGGATGGGCTTGGGTTGATTACTCTGTCTGTTCAGGGTGAGGTCTTGTAAGTTTTCAGAAAGCCACAAATGGGGGCTTAACCCATATTTATACCCTCTAAAAATAACACTTTAAAATGCCAGCATAGAGGATGGGATCGAGATGGCAGAGGAGTAGGATCGGGAGCTCACCTTCTCCCACTAAAATATTAGAAATACACCTACGAGAGGAACGATTCACACAGAACATCTACTGAACGCTGACAGAAGACCTCAGACTTCCGAAAGGGCAAGAAAACCTCCATGTACCTGGGTAGGACAAAGAAAAAGAAAGGAATCCGGTTGGGACCTGCACCCCAGGGAGGGAGCTGTGAAGGAGGAAAGGTTCCCGCACCTTGGGAAGTCTCCTCCCCGATGGGGAGAGGACCAGGATTGGCTGCACGGAGAAAGCCTGAAGAGACTGGACCGTGTGCCCTCAGAAGAAGCCTGGGCTGGCCAGAGAGGCAAGGCACCATTCCTGGGGGTGGGGGTGGGGCATGAGGAGAGGGGCGGGATCATCATAAGAGCTTCTTTCCCTGTGAGCCCTCCCAGGCAATAGGACGCCGCCTACAGTAGGGACAGGGACAGGCACAAGTCACTACTATGAGAGACGCGAGCAGGCGCCAAGCCCTGCCCCCGCTGTCCCAGGAGCACATGGACTGCAGCCACCCCTAGGAGACCTGTGAGCAGAGGCACTCCCAGAGCATTTGGCTTTGAAGACCAGCAGGGCTTGAGTGCAGGAGCTCCACAGGACAGGGGGAAACAGACTCCTCTCTTGGAGGGTGCACACAAGGTTTCACACATGCTGAGACCCAGCACAGAGCAGTAACTCCATAGGAGCCTGGGCTGGACCTACCTATGAGTCTTGGAAGGTCTCCTGGGGATGTGGGGGTTGGCTATGGCTCACGGCGGGGGCTAGGACAATGGTGGCAGAGACCATAGGGAATATGTGATCAGTATAAGCTGTCCTGGAGGTTGCCATTTTGGCGATAGAACAGGATAGAAAGTCCAGAGATAAACTCACACGCCTATGGTCACCTTCTCTTTGACAAAGGAGGCAAGGATATACAATGGAGAAAAGACAGTCTCTTCAATAAGTGGTGCTGGGAAAACTGGACAGGTACATGCAAAAGAATGAAATTAGAACACTCCCTAACACAAAAATAAACTCCAAATGGATTAAAGACCTAAATGTAAGGCCAGACACTATGAGATCTCCTAGATGAAAAGACAGGCAGAACACTCTGACCTAAATCACAACAAGATCTTTTTGGATCCACCTTCTAGAGTAATGGAAGTAGAAACAAAAATAAACAAATGGGACCTAATGAAACTGAAAAGCCTTTGCACAGCAAAGGAAACCAAACCATAAACAAAATGAAATGACAACCTACAGAATGGGAGAAAACATTTGCAAATGATGCAACTGACAAGGGATTAATCGCCAAAATATACAAACAGCGCATGCAGCTCTATATCAGGAAAACAAAGCACCCAATAAAAAATGGGCAGATCTCAATAGACATTTCTCCAAAGAAGATATACATACAGATGGCCAAAAAGCACATAAGATGCTCCACATCACTAATTATCAGAGAAATGCAAATCAAAACTACAATGAGGTATCACCTCACATCAGTCAGAATGGCTGTCATTAAAAAGTCTACAAACAATAAATGCTGGAGAAGGTGTGGAGAAAAGGGAGCCCTCCTGCACTGTTGGTGGGAATGTAAATTGGTACAACCACTATGGAGAACAGTATGGAGGTTCCTTAAAAAACTAAAAATAGGACTACCATACGACCCAGCAATCCCACTCCTGGGCCTATTAAATTGGTACAACCACTATGGAGAACAGTATGGAGGTTCCTTAAAAAACTAAAAATAGGACTACCATACGACCCAGCAATCCCACTCCTGGGCCTATAGCTGGAGAAAACCATCACTCGAAAAGATACACGCACCCCAATGTTCACAGCAGCACTATTTACAATAGCCAAGATGTGGAAGCAACCTAAATGTCCATTGACAGAGGAATGGATAAAGATGGGGTACATATAATGGAATATTACTCAGCCATAAAAAAGAATGAAGTAATGCCATTTGGAGCAACATGGATGGACCTAGATATTGTCACACTGAGTGAAGTAAGTCAGACAGAGAGAAACACATGTCATATGATAGCACTTATATGTGGAATCTAATTTAAAAGGGTACGAATGAACTTATTTATAAGACAGAAACAGACTTACAGATATTGAAAACAAACTTATGGTTACCAGAGGGGAAACGTGGTGGGGAGGGATAAATCAGGAGCTTGGGATGAACATACACCACTATACATAAGATAGAGAGCCAGCCTCAATATTCTTTGATAACCTATATGGGAAAAGAATCTGAAAAAGAGTGGACATATGTATAACTGAATCACCTGAAACTAACACAACATTGTAAACCAACTATACTCCAATAAAATTATTTTTAAAAATACAGCACCATTAACTTACATATTTGAAAAACACATCCTTTCTCTTCCTTGCCTCTCAAATTCAAACATGATACCCATTGGTTTTATCTTCTAGATCTCTTAAAATCTGTCATCTTGTTACTACACCCGTTGCTATCACTCTGGTCCAAGTCACTGAAATCTTTCCTGTGAACCATTGCAATAATTTCCTAACTAACTCTATCTTCACCATGGTCCCCTCCAATCTATTCTCTACATTAAACCCATTCTCTTCTAAATATAAACTAGATCGTTTTATACACACATACACACACACACCTGGCTTAAAAACATTTCAGTGGACCCTCACTCCTTCTATGCCAAAGATGGAAATTCTTTGCATGACTCACAAATCCTTACATTATCTGGATTCTCCCGACCCCTCAAGTGTCATCTCTGACCTCAATCCTCCATACTACCTTCCTGTCATCGTTTGTAACTATTACAATTTTATATTTCTTTGTGAAGTTATTTATTTTCCCCTTTCTAGAATATTCAGTGGAAAACGAGATTGTTTTCCTTATTGTTTTGTTCACTGCTATATCCCTTTGGCAGGGTGGTGCTAGCAGCTTCTAGGTCCACAGGAGATATTTGTTGAATGAATAAGTGAAGGAATGTTCACCACTGCAACCCTAACACCTAGCTCAATGACTGGAATGTGCAGACACTGGGTACAAATGTAGAGGGGCAGGACTGAGATTACAGTTCAGTGGGATGCCTGTGAATGACTCTTTCCCTCATATTATTGCCTCTTGACTTCAGATAATCATGGTGCCCCTTCGCTTCCACTCCTTGTAGTAGTCGTGCAGGATATATCATTTAAAAATATAATTTCCCCCACCTCTGATCTTCCCATTAGCTTTTACAGCCCTGGCATTAAAGGAGCTTTTAATCCTCCCTAAGCAAAAGGCTATTTGAAACTCCGCTTCAAGTAGGTATATTCTCTTTCTTTAACGTTTCATTTACTAGCAGGTAAAGCCTATGCAAAAAGCTTTCATTCTCAGTGTGGATAGATTTGTGATTCAGAGGCTGACTGAACACTTAGCAGGCAAGATGGAGGAAAGAAGATGGCTAGTCCCCTCCACAAAGGGAACTGGATCAGTTTGTTCTGTACAGCCCCAGGGCTTAGTCAGAGAATCAGGGGTTGGAAGTAGAGAGATTTAGTTGGTTGTAGTGTAAAACGTTCCATTAATGGCATGGGCTGCCTTAGGAATGTAGTGAGGCCGAAGACAGGCTAATTGTCAGGGAAGTTATAAGAATCATTCCAGAACTGGATGTAATAACGCTGGATAAGATGACCTCCAAGCTTCCTTCTCTGAGGTTCTATATTTGGTATAAAATGTTGCATTTTAAGCTTGGGAAGAGGCAATAAAACACAGTATGATAAGGGGAGCTGAACAGCCACAGAAGAATTTACTATGATAAATTCTTAGCCTGTAGCCCAGAACACAGACTACGCCCAAAGCCCAGAGTAGGGGGCTGTATAGATTTTATGACAACACTGTCATCGGGGCTTTGATTTCAGTTGTGACAGGACAAAAATTATTAATGTGTGAGTGGTCACAGCTTTCCCTTCTCTCCATGTCAGCCCCAAAATAAACTTGGCCTTGCCTGCCCTGTTCTCTTCCCAAAGAATTTGTCTTTGCTGCTTTTTTTCTTTCTAGAACTTTCAGAATGGGGAGACAAAACTTAAGAGGAACTTGGTCTACCTAATAAAATCCAGACAAAGAGGGGTGCCAACCACCATGTGGGCTGCGGTGTTGGCAGAATGGGTTTGGAGACAGAGGTGTGGAATAGCTGCCCCATGAGGTGCACCAAGAGGAGAAGAGGGGGGTAACAATATGAGACGCTAACACCATGAGATGGGTCCCCCTTATGTCCTTTGAGAAACGTGAGTAAAGAACAGAATTTCTTCTCAGTTACCTTTGCCTATCAAATGCGATCCCACTCTAGGAATAAACTATAGTACGTTCAAGCCTTATAAGGATTACTCAGTCATTCAAACAATAATAATCAGTTGCTTCTGTGATCAATCACTCCTATTTTTCAAGTGTCTACTACTTTTGTGATCAATTGCTCCTGTTCTTCGGGAGTCCAGTTTGGGAGGTGCTGGGATCAAATGAGAAAGTGATGGGCTTCTTTTTCTTCACTAATGACCTTGCTTCTGTTTCACTAAGAAAAAGACATCAGAAGAGAACTTCCATATGTTCCCACCCCCTAAGCAACCTGCATCTATACTTTGTTTTCTCTCCCTCCACTAGGCACGGACTCTCCAAGCGTCCAGGGTTAGATCTTCTCTCCCTTAAGCACTCTCTCTCCTCTTCTGTTCCATCCCCTTCCTCTCTTCTACATCATTTTCATCAACACACAGACTGGCTGCATTATCTCTGTTGATCCCAAATACCCCTCCAGCTACTGCTTCATATCTCTCCCTTTGATATCACAACCTTCAAATATTTGATTATTTTTACTCTATGTCCATCATGGAGACAAACCCAATGGCCCAGTATCAGTCTCATCAGCCAGTCTGGGCAGTAATTGACACTGTTCATCACTCCTTCCATCTTGAAATTTACATTGCTGAGCTTCTGAGACACCTGTCTCTCTTAATTCTTCTCTTACCTTACTGGTAGTTCCTCTTTATTTCCCTGACCTCAATCAATACTCACTACCCAGGTGATTTCACCCAGTTTCCTGGCCTAGAAAATTTTACCCAGTTTCCTGGCCATCTCTCCATGGATGACTCCCTCACTGACATCCGTCTGGGCTCTGCCCTGAACTCCAGACTTGTATCTCTACCTACCTACTGAATTTCTCCATCTGGATAGCCACAGGCATCTCCAATGTAACACATTCCACCTAAATTCCTAACTTCTGCAGCCCCAGCCCCCATGCCTGTGACCCTATTGCAACTTTCCCTATCTCTGTTGACTGCAACCTAATTTTTCCAGTTGCTTAGGCAAAAATCATTGGGGGTTATCACTGATTCCTTTCTCTTAGACTCACCCAGTATTATATCAGAAAATGCCACTGTCTCTGCTTTCAATATATATTTGTAATCCAAGCAATTCTCGAAAGGTCTAATGCTACCACCTTGGTCTGAGCTACCATCTTATCTTTCCTGGATTTTGCAAGAACCTATCTAACTGGTCTCCTTGCTTTTATCCTCACAGAAGCCAAAATTCTTTAAAGATGGCACACTGGAGCCAAAGCAATCCTTAGAAGGCCGGCCTTATGAACAAAAGGTACCTTTGAGTGAATTACAAAAGAAACCTTTCTTTCGAAGAATGTACTTTTGGGTCAGTGTGCTCTCTACTGGATCCCCTTTAATTCCTGGAAGCCCTGATTTCACTGCTGGGCTCAAAACCCACAAGTGGTCACCATGTCACCCAGGGTAAACAGGCCAGTCTTCATAACCATACAGAATGCCTTAGAGCACCTGGCCACCTGCTGCCTCTGCCCTCTCCTTGCTGGATGGTCCTCTCTTTGCTCCCTCTGTTTTAGCTACATCAGTTACCTTGCTGTTTGCTAAACACACAAAGCTTGCTTCCACTTCAGGGCCACTCTCTCGCTTAGAGACCTTAGGAGGATGGCCATGACGAGTGGATGTTCTGAGAATTCTCCTTTCATCTATGAGAGCCATTTAAAATCCAGGCTCCTGGCTATCTCCTCCTTGCATCTTAACACTACTAAAATTTTCAGTACTAAATTTTTATAAACATTAACACCATCTTCCACTAGCTGTGCACTTAGGTGCTGCGACCTGCAGTGTTTTGTGTTCACTCATAATTTAGTAAGGGCATACAACGTGCTAGGTTCACCAAACAGCAGTGTTAGATGGAATCCTGCCTTCGTGCAGGTTACCGTCCGTGACAGTTAATTTTATGTGTCAATTTGCTTAGGCCAAGGCACCCAGATATTTGCTCAAACGTTATTCTTTACGTTGCTGTGAAGGTATTTTTTTAGACGAGGGTTAACGTATCGGTAGACACTGAGCAAAGGAGACGACTATCCATGATGTGGGTGGGCCTCATCTCATCAGTCAAAGGCCTTAATAGAAGAAAACGATGGACCTCCCTGGAAGAAGAGAGAATTCTGCCAGCAGACTGCCTTTGGACTCAGACTGCAACTCTTCCCTGGGTCTCCAGTCTGTCGGCCTACCGTGCACATTTTGAACTTGCTAAGCCTCCACCACTGGGCGAACCAATGCCTAAAAATAAACCTCTCTCTATACCGTGTACCCATCCTCTTGGTTCTGCTTCTCTGGAGACAGCCAACCCATACACAGTCTAATGGGAGAGACACCTTCAAAAGTCACAATGGTCAATTAAAAATTATGACGACAAATACTACTAAGGAGAATTGCACAGGGTTAAAGAAGTCTGCATTAGGGAGATTTGCCCTAGTTAGGGACGTCAGAGAAGGTTTCCCTAAAGGGGTGGCCCTTGAGTTGTGATGTCACGGATAAGGAGAGTCAGGAGGTAAAGGAGGGGCAGGAAAGAGGATTTTAGGCAAGAGTCTGTGAAGACTTGTGGCCTTTTCCCTTTTAATCTTTCTAGCACTTGGGGATAGATACTATTTTCACCCCTATTTTATACATGAAAAAGCACACAGAGTTGAAACACCTTGTCCAAAGCCATGTGGGTAGGATGTGGCAGTGCTGGAATTGGGGACTAACCTTGGAACTGGGGGACTAACCTAACTCCAAGCCTGTTCTCTGAACCACCATGCAGATTCGGGAGAGGTAGGGAAACATCCACATTGTACTGTTTTCTGACTCATCCCCTAATGGATGCAGCTTGAAAGGTTGTGTTATTTCCAGTTCATTCACTTATTCCTCATGTCTACTCCAAACATAAACACACTGGGTCTTGTGCTAAATGTGGGGCATTCAGAGATGAACATGACAGGGAATTAAGGGAGACAGATGTGTCTGTGTTACAACATGGCTTCCACAGGCAGGAACCACCTTTGCAAGAGGAACAGGGAAGGCGTCACGGAGGAAGTGCCTTTGGGCTGCATTTTGGAAGATGCTGTTTTGATTGTCCCTGAGATTTGTTTTAATCAGATATGGTGAGCCACGCAGATACAGAAATGGCTGTCATGAAGGAAGATGCTTGTTATAGTCAGAGATCCCTAGAAACAGGAGGCATGACATGCCACACAGGGGTGCCAAATGGGGAAGCATAAGAGTCGGTCGGGAGGCAGAGGGAGTGAAGGAAAAACATGGGCAAGAGTCTTTACTGGGGTTTCCATGAGAAGAAATGGGCACGGTGGGAGGGGTGGCTAGTTTGAATAATCTCAGCAGGTCCCTGGGGTATGGGAGCTGTCTCTAGTTCTCTGGCACCTGGCCCTTGGGTGATGGCAGCAGGGAAAGAGCAGTCCAGAATGTAAGAGTCTGACAGAGGAAGGGGTGGGGGGCAGGTATGGACTCTAGATTGGTCGGTTTGCACAGGAAAGGTGTGCTTGCAGGCAGGTGAGCTACATCCTATCTCTAGGAATTAGTTAACCCTGGGAGGGGTGATCCTTCCCAGCAAGGCCTAGGGATGTCAAAGCATCAGAATACAGAAAATAAAGACAGGGTTGATGCAGATGCAGGGGACCAGGCACTGCAGGGAGGGCTGCATCCTGCACAGAGCCATTGAAGCATAAAGGAGCCTGGTGGTTTGGGGGAATGACAAAGCAGGATACAGTCAGAGAAAAACATGCACGAGGTTGGGTGGAAGCTGGAATTGGAGTGAAGTACCTTGATGAGGAACCTAGATTTTTTTCTCCCGGTAATGAGGTACCATTAAAGGCTGCACGATTAGGCTTACTGGTTAAGAGACAGAGTGCGTGTCTTTGAGGCATCCCCTAGAAAGTGACTCATCGGTAACCAGCCCAGCTTTTCCTAGCATAGCTTTAACTGGAACTCCTTCGAACGGGCATATTGGCTCTCAACCTGACACCCAGGTAAATGCTTTCGACGTTTTCCTTTCTAAAATATCCAATGTATTAATTTCACACATGAGGGGAAATCATATTAAATCTCACTACATAATTAGCCAAACCACAAATACATTTTCAGAAAGAAAGATGACTCATGTAGTTTCCTAATTAAACCTTGAAAGGTTGAATTAAAAAGCACAATTTGGAGGGAACTCGTTTAGGAGGAGTTGGGGCTTAGCTTCCTGAAGGCGTGTGCTCAGAGCATCCCTGCTCTCCCTCCACCCAGGGTGGAGGGGCAGCTGCTGGAATGGTACAAACAGCTCTGTGTAGAGAGATGGCCTGTGTCTTCCTCACCCATGACACAGCGTCTCAGAGACAATGAGGGAGCTGCTTAATGATAAGGAGCTGCCTTTACAGGAAACAACTTAAAACCTCCCGTTACTTCAGTGCAGACACAGAGAACACACCAGCAGACCGGCAAGCCAGCAAATGAACGCGTAACTCGGATGGAGAGGTTCCTCTGTGTCCAGCTGTGTGCCGGCCGCTTTGCAGGAACACTGCAGTGATTCCTTACAGCCCCCATGTGAGACAGGTGGTGTTAGTCCCATTTTTCAGATGGGGGCACTGAGGCACAGCGGTGTGAGGGAGAGCTAAGGCACTGACTTCAGGGCTGTCACTTCATCACACTCAAGTTCCCTCTGGAAATCGGGGAGAAACCAGGGAGCCCTGGGGCAGAAAACCAGCACGTGAATCCCAGCGGTGAGACTCCCGGCCTCAGTTTCGCATCCCTAAAATGGGGATAATAAAATCTTGCAAGGTAGTTGTGAGCTCTGAATAAAATAATGCATGTGAACCTGACACGGGTGAGCACGCCATAGGTAGCGGTTACTGTAAAGCTTTCTTCTACCTGTGTGGTCATCATCAACATCAGGCAAGCTTAGTGGGTCCCTTTGATGTCGGGGCATTTAGAAGCACGGTGGGGTAGCTCAGAGACCAATCTGAACTGAACGGAGTTCAAGGTTGGAGGCTATGTTGCAAATATTTCTAGTTAAGAAGACTATATTTCAGTAATGATATTAGAACCAACACTGTTTTCTTCTAAACATGTTGTCAGTGTCCTACTTAAAACCATGCAAAAGCTTCCTAAGTGCACTGAAGCATGAGTTTTAAAATCCTTACCTTGGCTACCTCTGAGGCCCTGCAGGATTTGGCCCGCCTACCTCATCTTGCACTGCTCTTGCTTTGCTAAGTGGTAAAGCAAAGCACCACTTTGGCGCGGTGGCCCCCCCAACTTCTCTATCTCAGGATGAGTACTCCATCTGTGCCAGGCACTGTGCAAAGGACTGATACATGGATTATCTCATTTAATTCTCACAGCCACCTGATGAGGTGGGTGCTAGTGTTATCTGTGCTTTACAGTTGTGGAAACTGAGGCCCTGACAGTTTAACTACTGGCCTAAGACACCATAGTTAATGAGTGGCAGGGTGGTAGTTCAAACCCAGGCATTATTGCATCACAGTCCAAATGCTTCAACTTTACACTCTCTGGCATCCCCAAAGTTTGAGCTTGCCTGGATCCCATAGCCGCTCCAAGCAGATGTTTATTGGGTGAGGCCAGATGGTGAGGAAGTGGCAGCACGGATTAGCCACTCAGGCTCTAGAGAAGCCAGCACGACGAGCAAGCCAAGTCTGGGCCCCTGAAGGAGACAATGTGTAAATCCTAGACGTGCAAGCGTGACGCGTCCATCACTCTTTTTGGCTGTTCCCTGCATAATCCTCGTTGAGTTTGAAATCTGACTTCACCAACCAAATCGCCCTTCACTGATGAGCTTCTGCCAGCTTTAAAGGCTATAATCTCCTGTCCTTTCCATTTCTTCCAGTCAATTTATAATGATGCCACTGAACGTAATCTTCATTATTCATCTTATCTATCTCCAACATTCCGCTTCCCATTATTACTTCCTAATTATTTTTAGGTCCAAGACAAGTGACAGGCAAGATGAGGGATGACCAGACATGTTAGAAAGAATGTAACATGCAGCTTTGCCACCATGCAGGTTGAGTGGCTGTGTACCAAATGTCAACTTTCACAGCTCAGTGAGCTCTTTCCCGGGCCTGTCAACAGTGGACTATAAGAAATGCAATCTCTGTTTCTCTAGCCAGCGGTAGCAAAGCATCAACGTCCAGCCCCAAGTATTCACAGATGCATATATAGTTCTCATGAGCCTGACACCAATTACCTGAGATGAACTTAGACAAGTGACTAAGAAAAACAAATAACATCATTGAAAGGGTGCACATTCTTCATCAAAGATTTGTGTGCTGAATGGCTTGATTTGAAAAAAAACAAAACAAAGATGTGCTTCAAGCAAACATCTGGAAGGGCTACTTGATATAGTCAATAAGAGAAGGTATGAAAGTTCCTTGAAGCAAGTCTCACTGGATTAATACACACAGTCGATTCTCATTATTCATGACAGTTTCGTTCTGTAGAGTCACCGTGAACCCTGAAATAACAAACACTGAACCACTGCTCCTAGGGGAAATACAGGATAGGTTCCTGCAAGACTCTTGTCATAACAGTTTTGTCCACTGATCGATACATCATCTTGTTTTATGTTTAAAGACACTTTATTTAATATATATTGTTGACTCATTAGCATTAAACTCATGGACAGCACTATAACTCATGCCTGATGAAGTTTATCTGACATATGTATTTTCTCCGTAAGGCACATCACAGCCTTCTGTACTTAGGAATACTAGATAGCACTTCAGCACTATGTTTGGGGACCAACTTAAACAGGAAAAAAAAAAAAAAAAAAGGCGGGGCTTCCCTGGTGACGCAGTGGTTGAGAGTCCGCCTGCCGATGCAGGGGACACGGGTTCGTGCCCCGGTCCGGGAAGATCCCACATGCCGCGGAGCGGCTGGGCCCGTGAGCCATGGCCGCTGAGCCTGCGCGTCCGGAGCCTGTGCTCCACAACGGGAGAGGCCACATCAGTGAGAGGCCTGCGTACAGCAAAAAAAAAAAAAAAAAAAAGGCGGCAATAAAGAGACTACAAAAAGGACACCTGTTTCTAGCACAAGAGCTGAAATAGTAAGGCAGAGACTTGTCTAGTTCAACCTCAGTTGGAAACATGTGCATCTGAGTGACTTAAATTGTTCACCACCCTGTGCACATCCATGAAATCAACAGCAGGTATTAACTTTTGAGTTACATAAATTTTAGTGAGTAGGCAAATTCACAAATAGGGGATCCAAGAATAACGAGGATCGACTTTTTTTTTTTTTTTTTTTTTTTTGCTGTACGCGGGCCTCTCACTGTTGTGGCCTCTCCCGTTGCGGAGCACAGGCTCCGGACACGCAGGCTCAGCGGCCACGGCTCACGGGCCCAGCCGCTCCGCGGCATGTGGGATCTTCCCAGACCGGGGCACGAACCCGTGTCCCCTGCATCGGCAGGCGGACTCTCAACCACTGCGCCACCAGGGAAGCCCACGAGGATCGACTTTTAAGATTAATCTTAATCTTAAACTTTAATTAATCTCAAGCTTTAAGATTCCTTTCATAAAATGGTTCAAAGTAGGTACTATTCTGAGAATGGACTAATGGTAGGAAGGAGACAGTTTTCACTATACAACTTTTATGCTCTATATTTTTACCATGTCTTTGTCTTACTCATTTGAAGAAAAAAACTTGTTAAAATGTGTGTTTTCTCCTTATAACACTGCTCATGGCAGCAAAAGTAAAAACAACATTAATAATAAAAAAAAAAGATTCCTTTCATATATGTGGGCATGAGGAGGTAACTGGAGCAATGATTTGACAGGATTCAGGACCCACACCCTGATCTTCTATGAATGGTGCAGTGACTTAGCTCCTTGAGCTGAACTGGTGAAGGGATTAGGCTATGGCCAGCATGTGATGCACATCCTCTTGCTTAGCTGAGAAAATACTACAGGTTGGTTAAGGTAGCCAAGTGCTTGTGGACATTTTGGGGAATCTCTCCTAGCTCACAATGGCCCCCTTTCCCTTGTAACTGCCTGGTGACCCCTAATCATAACAGCTGAGCCTGTATTTCTACATTCATCCAGCCAACACTTATTGAGTACCTACCATGTGGGGGCAATGTCTAGATGATGGGCATATAGAGGTGAACAAGCTCTTCATGAAACTTACATTCAAGTCTGGGGTGATAAACAAGTAAACAAGATAGTTTCCCATTATTTTAAATGCTATGAAGGAAGCAGTGAGGGGATAGAATGGAAAACCAGGCTACTGTGGAAAAACGGACGGGAATGCATATTCAAAGGAACCCATGAAAGCTCATGCCAGCCTAAGGGATGGGCACATGCAAAAACAAGGACGTGGTGTGTACCATGACGACACAGGCTCATCCCACCACGTGGAAGGAGGAGCAGGGGGAGCCCATGGAGCATTGCATGCTGGGCCTTAGGTTCTGTGAGATACCCAGTAACCTTATAATACCTTTTTTTTTTTTTTTCTTAACATGAGTCTGTCTAGTTTCTTATATTTGCATTCAACACTTTCCACATAATAGGAAAGTTGACTGGAACAGGTAAGTGGGAACATTATGTTGGCTGGGAAAATAAACTTTATCAAAAATGAGTTGATAAATAATGACTATCTTATTTCTCTCCCATAACACTCGCGAGACCAACAGCTCATCTTAAATGTCTCTTGAGATCTGCCAAACCTGTAGTGTTACCTCCTCCTGTGACAACTGGCCAGACTATTAGGCTATCACACCTCTGCAGAGATACTTATTTATGATGTATTTCACTTTGGGGAGTTTCAGGAAGTCATTAAAATATAAAACCTGATTTTAAAAAAATGCGTATACTGGGCTTCCCTGATGGTGCAGTGGTTAAGAATCCGCCTGCCAATGCAGGGGACACGGGTTCGAGCCCTGGTCCGGGAAGATCCCACATGCTGTGGAGCAACTAAGCCCGTGCGCCACAACTACTGAGCCCACACGCCTAGAGCCCGTGCTCCGCAACAAGAGAAGCCACCGCAATGAGAAGCCCGTGCACTGCAATGAAGAGTAGCGCCCACTTGCTGCAGCTAGAGAAAGCCCACGCGCAGCAACGAAGACCCAATATACCCAAAAATAACTAACTAAATTAATTAATTAAAAAAAAAGAAAGGACTCCTAGTCTTTTTTTTTTTTTAAAGACCTTTAGGTTAACAAGAGACATATTGTTTTTGTGTGTCCCCCATTCATCTAGTTACAGTAAGTAGAATTTTTTTTGGGATCCATCCCTTCCATATATTCAGGTAATATGGTTTGAGTGGATCTATCTATCTTTACCTCCAACTCCAGGGAGAGTCACATGACCCATCCCCGGCCAATCTGAGCATTGTACTCCCTTGGCATTACTGGTTCAGGAATAAGTATGTGATCTAAGTCAGGCTGCTGGGGTTTAATTCCGGGATTTTTATTGGAAATTCTGAGAAAAGATTATTTCTTTTTTTTTCCTTGAGTAAATTAAAGGATGGAATGGAAGCCCAGGAGGCATCTTGACAGAACTATGGGAGAGCCTTCTGGAGAACAGAATCCACACAAGGGAAACCAGAACTCAGAAACAGAAAGAGTAAAGTGGATATTGGGTTCTATCATTTGAGTGCTTGGATCTAGAAATGTCCGGGCATACCACCCCCTGGACTTTTCAGTTATGTGAGCCAGTCATTATCATCCCCACATCCTTGAGAAAAATATGCTTGAATTAGGCGTTCTTTCACTTGCAACCAAAGTTCTTACTAATACACTTGTCCACATGGTAGACATACTTCATTTCTCCCTCTGTGGTATAAGATAATGGTCTAAGAAGGAGAGGTGGGTCAGAGTCATAGGGTACCATATAATTCTAAATAAATCACAAAAGCTGTACAAAGCCATGGTTTGTAATGGTGGGAGAAAATTATAAAATCCATACTGGCATGGATTTTGTCTCATCTTTATCTCATTATTTTATGCTCCTTTACTCCTGTGCTTCATTATACTAAGAATTCCCTATTTCTGTATCCTCAAGATCCAACACTGTACCTGGCACAAACTAGGTACATAATAAACGGTTGAACAAAGGAATGAAAGAATATTCCTTATTAAAATTGTTGCCTACCATAGTACAAAATGTGATTAAAGTCATATCCTTTTATTTCAATCAGTTTTTGCAACATGAGCTATTGACTTCTTTATATATTAAAAAGTGACACTCTTCAGAAAATTTTCCAAATAACAGCTGTTAAATGACTTAGATAAGTATGTGGAGGGTATGAAATTCCAGGCAGAGGGAATAAATTGAGTAAAGTAAAAAAAAAGATAAAAGTATGGACAAACTCAGAGGCATATATTTCATGTTACAGAATTGCTCAGTATAGATTTTAAAGCAATATTTTTCCTGTTTAAAACATTATTTAAATAACTGACATTATTTCATAGTTGTCAATAGCTGAAGAGTCTGAGATTTCACCTGACTTGCAAGCTAATAAAGTAGCCTGAAAAACACATGATATTCCTTGTCAGAGACAAGGGACTTTCACTGATGGCATAGCAAGGAGCACAAGCATCGTCACACCACTGTCCATTTCCCTTACCCCAAATCCCATGGGTGGGAGGGGGGCAACATAGATGGGTCCGGACGGATGTCTGCAAACGCAGTGGCTTGTGTTACAGGAGAGGAACCCTGAACTTAAGGAACCCAAATCGTCTTTAATGGGCAGCAACTTGCCTGTCCTTTGCTCTGGGGGGAGATAGTTATTATACTGGAGAGTAAGCCTGGCTGCCCTGTGTTCTGGAGGAGACATTTTCTTTATTTCCTAAAGCTGTTCACCATATATACATCCTTGAGAAGAGAGTTTGGAACAAAAGGCAGCTAGTGCCTCACTCACAAGACACGCAGAAACACAAGAGACCCAAGAGAATTGTCTCCCACCAACAGTAACAGAAAACCTAAATTAAAATAGTACAGTCTGACTTATTAAACTGTGGATATTTAATTTCCCTTCAAATAGAACTCCTACCATATCAGAGAAGCTGTATAAAGTCAATTTGACTCTGGAGCTTCCTGAAGGATAAGATGCAAAACCCTTATTGCTTTTTTTTTTTAACTGAGAATCATTTTCCAAAGAAAGATTCTTTTGGCTTTGGTTTCACTAGGTTGAGTCTCAATACTTTTCTTCCTGAGTTTGTTTGGGGATGACTTAGGGAGGGAAAATATCCACATTTTTGCTGGACCATTAACTTGATGCGTAGGTAGAATTTATGGTAAAGGGGTTCATGGAGAGAAGGATGTTGAGCTGAGAAATGAGTTGTTAAAAGGATGGGAAACATAGATCTGTAGTTTCAAGAGAGGAAAGCTAACCCCAAGCAGAGGGTCATTGGAATGAATGAAGCAAATTTTAGCCACCCGGCCCTTAAACACTGTTTTAAGCAATAGCTGAAGCGCTCGGTCAACATTTCATTACTAACAGTACCCTGTAATACCGAACAGAGATGCAACTACACCCAGAAAATGATCAGGAAATTTCAACTGGCTGACAAAATCTTTACCTGCATATGCCTCATACATAAGGCAAACAGAGGAGCAAGATCATTGAAATTCTTGAGAATCAAATCATAGAAATAACCCTAATATCAATATAATCTCAAAAAAAAGAAGAAAAAAAAAGGCTGCATTGTTTCTATGGATTTCCCATCTACTTATCTGAAATTTTTTGGGATTTTACCGTTTTGTAAAAGTATAAAGAACTTGGAGTGAATTTATTTAATTCCTTATTTAAAAAACAAACAAGCACAGTCAATGCACGGGGACGCTATCATTTTTAGCTTTCTTTGTAAACATAAATGACAATATTGGTTATCACATATGTCCAAGTTCTCAAATTCTAGAGGGTACTAGAAAGCCTACGACTCTGTTCTTCCAGGGAAGAATGTATTATCAAAGCAAAGCATCATTTAAAAAAGAAAATCTGGGTAAGTCCTCTTTTAAATCTCTTCAGATACTTTCCATTTCACCGAGGATGATGACCTAACTCCTTAAAAGCACTCATGGGTCCTTTAACCATCTGGTCTTCCCTGAGTATCCCTGTCTCACTTCCTCTCTCTATATTTAGTCCCTATCCCAAGTTAGATGATTTTGAGCAAAGAAGTGATATGATCTGACTTTGACTAAAATATAACAAATACAAACAGTCAATTGTGGAGGCAGGAAGATGAGTTAGCAGGTGACTGCAATATCCAGGCAAGAGAGGATGGCAGGATGGGGGGTAAGAGAGCAGTAGTCAACAATGATGAGAAGTGGTCCGATGCTGGATATTATTTTTAAGACAGAAGCAACAGGATTTTCTGACAAATTGGATGTAAAACATGAAAGCAAGAGATTTTTTGTTTTGTTTTGTTTTGTTTTCCTGAGCACCTGGAAGAATGGAATTATCACTTACTGAGACAGGAAAGACTATAGGAATTCAGGTTTGGTGGAAAATCAAGAATTCAAAGTTAGTATTTAAGATATCAGACATCCAACAGGGAGAGTGAGTATACATAGGCATACAAATCTGGAGTTCAGGAGAAATGTCCTGGGCTAAAGGTACATAAGTGAGTCATCAGCATAGAGATGGTATTTAAAACCATGAAACTGGATGAGATTATCTAGGGAATGATTGAAGATAAGGTCCCAGCATAACAGTCCTGGGGCATAACAATGATTAGAAGGGCAGGGAGATAAGAAATAGCCAAAGGCATGGAGAAGGAGAGCCAGCAGACTAGGAGGGGAATCTAGAGAAAGGGCACCTGAAGGGAAGAAACATTTTTAAGAATGAGGGAGTGTTAAATTTGTTATAAAGCAAAAAAAAAAAAAAAAAAAAAAAAAAAGAATGAGGGAGTGATCTACAACATCACATGCTGCTGATAGATGTAGTAAGAAAAGGACTAGAAACACCGACCATTGGATATGTCAATGTGGAAGTGAGGGGCAGATCCAGGTTTTGTGGGGTCCAAGGTTTATATAATTTGGAGACTGTCTTTGAGAGGCAGCATATAACTTAGGGCTATGGTCTTGAAAGGGCTTGTGAAAACGAGGATCACTGAAGTGTAAGCTTTTTTAGTTTCAGGGTAAATTCACCTCTGGTGATGGTCACTGATGACTGTGGAAAGTGTTCTCTGGAGTGGAGGGAGAAAGCGTACTCCCCGGAGGGGAGCAAGGAAAAATGGGAGGACAGAGAGCAGAGACCTTTTCAAGGAGCTTTCCTATAAGGGGGGGGGGAAGAAATGGGGTATCCAGGAGTAATATAGAGGTCAAGGGAAGGTTTCTTCTATTTCTTCTCTATTGTTTTTCTTGGCTAGGAGATGAGAGTATATTTGACCCCTCATAGGGATAATTCAGAGGGAAAAAGTTGAAGATACAGGGGATGGGTGGTCAATTGTTGGACGAATATCATCGAATAGGTGCGAGGGGATGGGATCCACTACAGGACCAGAGGGGCTGCTTGAATGAGAAGCTTGGACAGTTGATCCCGGAAACTGGAGGAAGGCAGGTGAAAAACACACAAGTAGATGTAGTGGTTGAAATGTGTGGACATTCTCTGTTGATTGCATCTATTTTTTTTTTAATATGAAAAAGGAAGCAAAGCCATCAGAAGAGAGGGAGGCATAGTGAGGGGGCTATGAAAGGTCTTAAGAGAAAGAAATGGTATGCATTAACTCTAGGACTATGATAGGGAACAGACTAAAGACATGTCCTAGGGTTTCTGCTCTGTACTTATAACCCAGCTGAGGTTAGGGCTCGTGACCTTAGAGACAGACTGGTTAATGTGACTGTATATTCTTCTCTGGCAGAGGGTCTGCTGCCTTGGGGAAGAAAGAGGGTGGGCAGAGAATCAGATGAACCAAGGACTGCACACAGTTGGGGTGCAGGCAATGGTTAAGCCCACCCTGCACATTCCAACCAGACTGGACTTCTCTCATTCCTTCAGCCTCTCTTGTCTCTGGATCTTCCTCTGTTCCCCTACTTAACACTGCCCCCTACTGTTCATTTAGCTAATTACCACTTAAATAGCAATTCCTCAGGGAAGTCTTCACTGACCCTCAGACTACACTGTAATAGGCTTTTTGGCCGCTCTCACTTCCCTCTTCCATGACAGATGCCCCTTTGTCGTTATTTGTTCAATCTATGTCTTTCATACGTGACATGGCTTTCCCCAAGGTCAGGGACACGTTTGCCTCCCCTACCCATCTTACTTGGAGGCTGGCAGAGCATGGTCACACGCAGCGCAGTCACAGGATTCATGCATCCGATGCAAACACTGTCATTAGAACCAAACTCTCTGCTTGCTTCTTGGGCTCCAGGGTGCCAAGACCCAGGACGGACAGTGGCAGCCAGTCAGTGAAGCCATAGTAAGAACGACCAAAAAAGAGGTGGTTAACTTCTTCTCTATAATTTTTAAAACCAAATGTGTATGTGGCTTCAATCAAGTAAGATATAAATTCCAATTGAGCAAACGTTTATGGAGCTTTCACAAGGTGCCCAGGACCTATGCTATGTGTTTTTATAATTGTCTCATTTAGTTCATAAAACAAACATCTTTGTATGTGTTAAGACTATAGGGACTTAATATTAAAAGAAACCTTCAGGTGAATAGGAACATTACACCCACACTCTGATTCACAGATAGGAACTTAAGTTACTTAAATGCAGAATGACTTGCCTGCCCAGATGTATGCATTTAGACAGCCCTTTGCTCCTTATTTTAACTCAGTGGCTATCAAACCTTAGACTGCATTAGAATTATTGTACAGGGTTGAACATATAAAACCATGTACTACAGATACAATTTAAGAGATTTCCAAAGGTAATTTTTTAAAACTATGATTTGTTCTCTCAGCCCTGCTGACTTGAGAACCTCATTCCCTTATACTTTGCTCTTCTTTAGGTATAATAACTCAATAAATATGTGTTGAATGAGAAAAATAAATATCTCAATTATAGTAGTTTGCTTTCTGTCAGAGCTACTGAACAAAATTATTATTGGGAAGTTATTAGGTACCATGAAGTTACAAAGGTGGAGTGCACAGCGTTCTGGGAACAGGTGGGCAAGCAGGTAAATTACAAGACAACAGTGCAGGCTTCATACAAAGATACAGAGATTCTGGGGCAAGTCCAGGGATGGGTGATGCTTCAAGTTAAGTAGGAATTAACCTGATAAAGAGAATCAGGGGGTGGGACTATGTGTATGCCTGGTGAAGGAGTTACAGGTTCAAAAGCACAGGGTTTAAGAAAAATAACATCAGCCATTGCAGTTCCTCTAGGAATTGTTCAGGACTAAATTCACTGAAGGAAAAAAACCCTGGATTTCCCTAAAGTTCTTGCATTCAGAAAAAGCCTTCATATTCTTCCTGAGCTTGAAGATGTCTGTCTGCATCCAGAAGAATCAGACCCAAATGTTTTTCTGCAGTTGGAGGCAGTTGGTGACCATAAAGTAATGACCTTATGGTCCTAAAAGACAGTTTGAGGCCCTTGTTCTTAATTACTGGGAAGGCCATTTCATGCCAATCTTATGTTCAGCCCACGTGCACAAGATGTGCTGTAAATTAGGCAGGTGAGTCTGACTGAGATGTCGATTGTGGGAAATGCTGAAATGTCCTTGGTCACCTGAGAAGTACTCTTGAATATTTCTGATTAGCTCTGTCCCCTGTATCTCATGGCCACTTTGAAGAAACAGGTTCTAGTGCCGACTTGTCCTTTAAGAAGTAAAAGTTGGTGATTATAGCTCCTGAAGAGTCATTACAAATTTTATTCCTTTTTTGGTTTGCTAAACTGAGAGCTCGCCCTAATGCAAGACCCTCTTACTTGCAAGGATATCTCTTGATTATAATGCAAGGTAATTCAGAAAAATCGAGAACAGTGGTCTTTTGTTTGTGAAACAACAGCCAATTGCTTTTAGAGATCAGGCAGAGATTCCAGTTAGCACCTTGGTGAGCTAGGTAATTTCAAGCTTTACAAATAGAAAGAAATGAACTGAAATCACAATTGGAGTCATCAAATTCTGCATGTGGGTACGGATAGTAAAGAAATGGCCCTTTCTTCCAAATTAACTGATCTGTGTGATTTTGTGTCATCTAATGGTAGTCACTAGCTGTTGCAGTAGGAACAGAGGGCTTGGCAAAGCAAGGTGACCAAGGGGCGGAGATAGGACTCCCAAGGAGTTTTTACATATGAAAATGGAGTGTCTCCATATCTAGACAACTGTGGAGCCATTTTCCATGCATTACTGTCTCTGCTTAGCAATACTTTACTCCTAAGTCTATTTAACTAGGAATGAGTTCAGAGTCCTTCATTTCAAATCCAAGTAGAGTCATAAGATGCCATACCTGCTAGGGTAAGGTATTGGCAAGACCAACAATCATGGTAACGGTAGCTCATTCTCTTCTTGACGTTTACGTGCAAATATATTACTCTTAGACCCTTTTAAAAACTTCCTTTGGTTTTATTTCTAAACTACTACTTATTAAATATTTCTTACATACCAAGTGATACACGAAATGCTTTGCACACACCTTCTCATTTAATCCTAATGATATAATGAATCAGGTAATTCTGACCTACCTTTTGTATAGATAGAGAAATAAGGGTTATCGGGGTTAAGTAACTTTCCCAAGGGCACCCAGCTGGTCAGGAGCAGAGTCATGAGTCCGAGGCTGGTGTGATGCACAAAGAACAAGCTGAATACCGTGTGTTCAGAGAGCTGCACAAGGGATTCCTGCATTAAGTAGGAGGTTGGCTGGAAGAAATGGACAAATTCTTAGAAATGCACAACCTGCCGAGACAGAACCAGGAAGAAATAGAAAATATGAACAGACCAATCACAAGCACTGAAATTGAAACTGTGATAAAAAATCTTCCAACAAACAAAAGCCCAGGACCAGATGGCTTCACAGGCGAATTCTATCAAGCATTTAGAGAAGAGCTAACACCTATCCTTCTCAAACTCTTCCAAAATATAGCAGAGGGAGGAACACTCCCAAACTCATTCTACGAGGCCACCATCACCTTGATACCAAAACCAGACAAGGATGTCACAAAGAAAGAAAACTACAGGCCAATATCACTGATGAACATAGATGCAAAAATCCTCAACAAAATACTAGCAAACAGAATCCAACAGCACATTAAAAGGATCATACACCATGATCAAGTGGGGTTTATTCCAGGAATGCAAGGATTCTTCAATATATGCAAATCAATCAACGTGATACACCATATTAACAAATTGAAGGAGAAAAACCATATGATCATCTCAATAGATGCAGAGAAAGCTTTCGACAAAATTCAACACCCATTTATGATAAAAACCCTGCAGAAAGTAGGCATAGAGGGAACTTTCCTCAACATAATAAAGGCCATATATGACAAACCCACAGCCAGCATCGTCCTCAATGGTGAAAAACTGAAACCATTTCCACTAAGATCAGGAACAAGACAAGGTTGCCCACTCTCACCACTCTTATTCAACCTAGTTTTGGAAGTTTTAGCCACAGCAATCAGAGAAGAAAAGGAAATAAAAGGAATCCAAATTGGAAAAGAAGAAGTAAAGCTGTCACTGTTTGCAGATGACATGATACTATACATAGAGAATCCTAAAGATGCTACCAGAAAACTACTAGAGCTAATCAATGAATTTGGTAAAGTTGCAGGATACAAAATTAATGCACAGAAATCTCTGGCATTCCTGTACACTAATGATGAAAAATCTGAAAGTGAAATCAAGGAAACACTCCCATTTACCATTGCAACAAAAAGAATAAAATATCTAGGAATAAACCTACCTAAGGAGACAAAAGACCTGTATGCAGAAAATTATAAGACACTGATGAAAGAAATTAAAGATGATACAAATAGATGGAGAGATGTACCATGTTCTTGGATTGGAAGAATCAACATTGTGAAAATGACTCTACTACCCAAAGCAATCTACAGATTCAATGCAATCCCTATCAAACTACCACTGGCATTTTTCACAGAACTAGAGCAAAAAATTTCACAATTTGTATGGTAACACAAAAGACCCCGAATAGCCAAAGCAATCTTGAGAACGAAACATGGAGCTGGAGGAATCAGGCTCCCTGACTTCAGACTATACTACAAAGCTACAGTAATCAAGGCAGTATGGTACTGGCACAAAAACAGAAAGATAGATCAATGGAACAGGATAGAAAGCCCAGAGTTAAACCCACGGACATATGGTCACCTTATCTTTGATAAAGGAGGCAGGAATGTACAGTGGAGAAAGGACAGTCTCTTCAATAAGTGGTGCTGGGAAAACTGGATAGGGACATGTAAAAGTATGAGATTAGATCACTCCCTAACACCATACACAAAAATAAGCTCAAAATGGATTAAAGACCTAAATGTAAGGCCAGACACTATCAAACTCTTAGAGGAAAACATAGGCAGAACACTCTATGACATAAATCACAGCAAGATCCTTTTTGACCCACCTCCTAGAGAAATGGAAATAAAGACAAAAATAAACACATGGGACCTAATGAAACTTAAAAGCTTTTGCACAGCAAAGGAAACCATAAACAAGACCAAAAGACAACCCTCAGAATGGGAGAAAATATTTGCAAATGAAGCAACTGACAAAGGATTAATCTCCAAAATTTATAAGCAGCTCAGGCAGCTCAATAACAAAAAAACAAACAACCCAATCCAAAAATGGCCAGAAGACCTAAATAGACATTTCTCCACAGAAGATATACAGACTGCCAACAAACACATGAAAGGATGCTCAACATCTTTACTCATTAGAGAAATGCAAATCAAAACTACAATGAGATATCATCTCACACCAGTCAGAATGGCCATCATCAAAAAATCTAGAAACAATAAATGCTGGAGAGGGTGTGGAAAAAAGGGAACACTCTTGCACTGCTGGTGGGAATGTGAATTGGTACAGCCGCTATGGAGAACGGTATGGAGGTTCCTTAAAAAACTACAAATAGAACTACCATATGACCCAGCAATCCCACTTCTAGGCATATACCCTGAGAAAACCATAATTCAAAAAGAGACATGTACCAAAATGTTCATAGCAGCCCTATTTACAATAGCCCGGAGCTGGAAACAACCTAAGTGTCCATCATCGGATGAATGGATAAAGAAGATGTGGCACATATATACAATGGAATATTACTCAGCCATAAAAAGAAATGAAATTGAGCTATTTGTAATGAGGTGGATAGACCTAGAGTCTGTCATACAGAGTGAAGTAAGTCAGAAAGAGAAAGACAAATACTCTATGCTGACACATATATATGGAATTTAAGAAAAAAATGTCATGAAGAACATAGGGGTAAGACAGGAATAAAGACACAGACCTACTAGGGAATGGACTTGAGGATATGGGGAGGGGGAAGGGTAAGCTGTGACAAAGTGAAAGAGCGGCATGGACATATATACACTACCAAACGTAAGGTAGATAGCTAGTGGGAAGCAGCCGCATAGCACAGGGAGATTAGCTCAGTGCTTTGTGACCGCCTGGAGGGGTGGGATAGGGAGGGTGGGAGGGAGATGCAAAAGGGAGGGGATATGGAAACATGTATATGTATAACTGATTAAATTTGTTATAAAGCAAAAAAGAAAAAAAATAAAAATAAAAAATAAAAAATAAAAGGAAAAAGACTCTTTCCAAAAAAAAAAAAAAAAGTAGGAGGTTGGACCAGGTGGCCCCTGAGTCAACTTCCAACTGATTGTTACACATGGATAAAAGGTTGATATATTTTTAAAGCTGGGCTTGGGATGCTGAGTTGGTGGCCACATTAGACCATTGTAGGTGCCATTAGGGAGGGAGCAGATGGACAGGAAAGAGGTGGTCACCCAGAAAATTCTTCATGTTTTTCAACACGTTAACCCTGCTCCTGGCCTGCTTAAAAATGGTTGGTTCTTGTGAATCACTATATTGTACACCTGTAACTTATATAATATTGTACAGCAACTATACTTTGATTAAAAAAACTGTCAGTCCTGCAAATTAACTCTCATTCCATTTGGTCTTGTACTGGTGAGTGATTTCATGCCTTGAAAGAAAGTGTGAGGCATCCCATTTGAGATGCAGTGATGTCTCTAAATTATCCTACACATATGCCATCCTGCTGTTCCTGTGTTAGAATACAGCACCTCCACCAAGTTGAAAGATGCTCTCTAATTTACAGACAAGCAGGAAGAACAGCGGGATAGCAGAACTAGGTCAATTATAATAGCAAATGTGCATGAGCCACTATCCCCAGAGAAAGCCTTCATTACACACCACTCAAAAAAAATTAAGACTCTGAAAAATGAAATGACTGATCTGAATGGTAACATCCCCACCTCTCTCTTTCTCCTCACCTCAGAGTTGAAAAACACCTTCTTTATATTGTACCTTTCATCCGTTTTTATCTCATAATAGAAAAATCCTAAACTGTATATTAATGGGTGGATCATTCATGCATCCATCCATCCACCAATCTACTCTGTATTATTTTCCAGGCACTGTTCTGAGCACTAGGAATATAATAGTGAACATGATGAAAGTGACTCCTGCTTTCACAAAGCTCACAGTCTGGTGAGGAGGCAATTATGATTCAGTATGAAACAGGCTGTGATAAGGAGATTTCATGATATAATACGAGCACATGGCAGAGGCTCTTAACTTGCATTCGACTGGTCAAGGAAAACGTCACGGAAACAGCTAATTTCTGAACTGTTTCCCAAAGGGTGAGCTGGAATTCTCTAGGTCAAGTATGTATATATAACATTTGCAGGAGAGGAACAGAGTGACAGAGTTTTGCAGTATAGGAAACGTGAGGAAGGCAACAAAGTACGGTGTTCAGGAAACGGAACACCTCATAGGAGTTTCCATTGACCTCCTCAGACACACAGTCATGGGTCCTGGAGAGCTGGGCCATTTCTTCTTTTATTTTTTTAATCTAAGTATGTTTTTAGACAGCTTGATTTAGACATCATTCACATACCATATAATTCACTGATTTAAAGTATACAATTCAATGACTTTTATTATATTCACTGAGTTGTACAACCATTACCATCATCCCTTTTAGAATATTTTCATCACCCAAAAAGAAACCCCATGCTCCTTAGCCATCTACCCCATAAGGCAATCGGTTTTTAAAATTGCATGTAGCCTTCAGGTATAAAAAAGGTATAACTTGCAATTGCTATCTAATAGGTCCAGAGAACAAACAGCCAGAAACCTAAACTTCTGGAATCAAGGATGGCTTTCCATGTCTGCTGCAGTGGTGAAATCTGTGTGCGGGTATATGTGCGTGGAGGGTAGGGGCCAGGGGAGGGAAGAGGGTTCCAAGAGGCCCTAGAAAAATGAGTCAGAAACTTCGCTTTTAGCTCTAGAATAGGCTCTTGAAAGCAGAGGTATTTAATTACAAGAGCTGATCTTTTGAAAGAGGGTTTCGTTTTCTGTTTCTTGCCTTCTTAAGCCAAAGAGGTGAAGTTTTGTCACTCTGGTAGAATGGGAGCTAAAATTAGATATTAAGTTGCTACATAAAAAAAAGGATTTTATATCTTGCACATTTGAGTTGTAGTTGAAATGTGTACACATCACATGCCACAAAATGCTCAATATTTTATCTATCAACCAATAACTGTTGCAATGACTATAAGACAACATGTTTGGAGTGTACAGCAGAGGTCTGCAAACTATAGCCTATGGGCCAAATCTGACTCAGCACCTGTTTTTATAAATAAAGTCTTATTGGAACACAGTCATGCCCACTTGTTTCACACTGTCTATGGCTGCTTTTGAGCTACAATAACACAGCTGAGTAGTTGCAACAAAGATCATATGTCCCTCAAAACCTAAACTGTTTACTCTCTTGCCCCTTATAGAAAATGTTTGCCAACTCCTGGTTTATAGTTTTAATTGTTTTAGGATATAACACACACACAATCTGTCTCTCTAACACACATTCACACACTGTATTAGTCAGGTTTTTCCAGAGAAACAGAACCAAAAAGATGTATGTATATGTATATGTATATGTATATGTATATGTATATGTATATGTATAGATAGATAAATAGACAGATAGATAGATAGGTAGATTGACTGACTGATTTTAAGGATTGGCTAATGAGATTACGGACAGTGACAAATCCAAACTCTGCAGGGTAGATCAGAAGGCTGCAGAAGAGTTGCCGTACAAGTCCAAAGGTAGTCTGCTGGCAGAATTCTCTCTTCTTCTGGGGAAGTTAGTCTTTTTCTATTAATGCCTTTGACTTATTAGATGAGGTTTACCCACTGAATGGATGGTAAGCTGTTTTACTCAAGTCTACCGGTTTAAATGTTAATCCCAACTAAAAAAAACATGCCTTCACAGAAACATTTAAAATAATGTATCTGGGTACTGTGGCCCAGTCAACTTGACACATAAAATTAACTAACACACACACACACACACAGAGTAATGTCCTCTGAAACCAAGGAGAGTACACCCTGCTCTCTGTATGTCTTCTAATGATTTCACGCAACTCATTCTGATTAGTTTGCAGTTAAATCAGTCAATTGGAATAGACAAATCCTGCATAACACTCAGATTCTCAGTGCTCTGAGAAACAATATATTTTGCTACAACAATTCATATTTGTTCCCTGAGAATGATAAACATAAATACTTCACATTTCACACCCTGGTCATTTTGGTATAGCACCAGCAAGAAAAGGCTAAATCCAAGTGGATTTTTATTTAAATAAGCCGGCATAAAAGATGACACATTCCTTTTTTCTCTGTGGGAAAACCAGACAGGCCTAATTAATAAAATGTATCATATCAATCTTCAATTATATCTCAGTGGGGAGGGAGAATAATGCAGTCTGGAAGTCTTTAGACCTCGGAGAATGATGCTTTAATTAAATTAATTATTTTTGTATTTAGGAAATAGCTTTAAAAACAAAGTATTGGGGTCTGATTTAAGGGAAGAGGCTGAAATGTACAAACCTTTGTTAGTAAGGTTTTTGTCCTGTTTTGTCCTCACTTTTGTAGAAAAGGTATAGCAATACATGCTCTCTCTCTCACAGGGTTAGTGTGAAAAGCAAATGATATTTAGGAGAGAATTTTGAAAATTATAAAAGACTATGCAAATAGATGATGATAAAACAAGTGTCCAGAACACTCTAGTTGGCCACAGTTCAGATTTGAGTATCAGCAGCCAAAAAGTTAAAACCAAAAAAACAACCTCAGTGAATGCTGAAAACCAAGGCACAGCAAAGGTAGGGAGATGTAATTAAACAGAACACGGGACTCCAATGCTCTTACCTCACCTCCCAGATCCAGAGTCAGCATTTCCTCTGAAAATGACAGTGACCTCTGAAATTACATTTCCTCTGAAAATTCCTCTGAAAATTACGGTGAAAAAGTTAGTTCTGCAGTTTGGACTCCAAAGCTCCCAAAGCTGGGAAACTTTAATTAGACAACATGTTGCAACCATAGCCATCTGGGATGTTACCAGACAACCAGACAGCCATGGAATCTCCGAGATCTTAGAGTTCAAAAAGTCCAGGATATAACTGCAAAAGTCTCCAGGGACCAGGCAGGGAATGTAAGAGTGAAATATGTCAGAAGTCATATGGCAACCGGCCCTCAGACTGTCAGGGAGACAATAAGGCGTGGTGGTGATTGGGGAGAACAAGAGACCATATATCCTTTCTGAAGGCAGCGGCTCCTTTGGAGATTCCAACTTCTTGCCATTTAAAACAGGGGTCCAGAAAAGATGGGAAGTGTCCCAATGTTTCAATATTGGCAGCTGATTCAAATTAATGCAACAATAACAACAACAGCACAATCCATATGCCAAAGCACACATCCACATGCTATCAACTGAAATTTCTGATAGTCTACCCTTCTGATTTTATTAACAAGGAAACAAGATCAGAGAGACGTGACGGGGGTGGAGGTGACAACCAGCCAGTTAGAGGTTAAGTCCTCCCGCCTCCCCCTCCTTGCATTATCATACTATGCTGGCAGATGTACTGGTGTCCCCGGCATGTTGATTTTTCAGCATAAAGGTCTAACTGCCTCCAACCGTTCGTGAAGTTAGGAATGTTTTCTCATTCTCATTTCCAGCTTCCCACCCATTTCTCAAGGTAGAAATGAAATTACTGCAAAAGATCCTAAAGATGGTTTTGAGATCAGATCATGCACTTCTTCTCTAAAGTCTGGGGATAAAGGACACGCTGGCAGTCAGAGCATGTAATAACATTTCTTGCCTTCCTTATTTCCATGGTCATAAATATTAGCTCTAAACTCACATGTTCCCCTCCAGGTGTCTCTTCATGGTTTTTGTCAGGCTAGCCAAACTTCACGTAGTTACTGGACTTGGGTTTCAGTGACAACTTTAGAAAAAGTGAAATCTACCAAAAGGAACATCAGAGTTATGTTGAATAAGGTAGAGGAAGCTCAGGCGTCTTGGAAGTCATGTTTCACTAAAACAGCAAATTATTTCCTCAGTTGCCCTCCCCTTCTGTCTGACTGGCCTCAGATCCATCACTTAGCACACGTGTGCCTCAGCTGGCCTTGATAACAAGGTCCTACAGGGCTCGGACAAAAAGAGGTGACTATGCTGAGTATGGTGTCTGACACATGGCTGGCACATGGCAATTGCTGGCTGAACTTGAGGGTATGCATACATTATAAATCATGTCTTCAAGCTCGTACATACCAATGCCATAGGCTTATTAGATTACAATGTAGTTAACTGAAGGTTTTGTTTTAATCAACCATTTATAGACCCTTTCAAAAAGAGCTCAGTCTGACTGTGCCTTAATATTGCACACTGAAAAAAACACCGAACAATTTAAAAGCATTTATTGTATAACAACAGAGGCATCCTAGGTAGGGTCAGAAACTGTTCCAAAAATGGCTTGTGAATGCTATGATGTCTGGGATTTCCTTCTTAATAATGTGGGGAAAGGAAAGTGAAGATTGGCTATGAGTTGATAATTGTTGAAGCTGGGTGATAAGTACGTGGGGGCTCATTATACCATTCTCTTGTTTGTATATGTTTAAAATATTCCATAATAAAAGGTAAAAAAAAAAGCCCATGTATAGTGGAATCAGATCTTCATGTGGCTCAAAATCTAATCCCCCCGCTCCATTGTATCACACTGCGCATACAGGGAGAGCAAATTTCTAGCACTTGTGCCATGTGTTCCCACACTGTCACCCATGCAGACATTAATAATCAATCATGAGACTCCTCATCTCAGGACTCTGGGCAGCTACTGTCAATTAGGAAGTTGGGCAGCTACTGTCAATTAGGAAGTTGGTAAATGAGAAGAAAACTCTTTACCACCAATGTCTGGTAAACCAGGAAGGTCATTATTGCACTTAACTGCATTTTCTTTGAGGACCTTGTAGAGTCTTGGGATGATTAGTGTTCAGGATTGCAAATATTGATATTTCAGGAAATTGGGCTGAATATGGGAATTTTTTTTTACAGTGAACATCTCATTTGATTTTCATATAGCTACAAATCTAGTTACCTAGTCACAAGTTGAGATTCTAGCATATTAATGTCAACTCCACACATCAAAATTTCCTTTTCATCATTATATATTAACAGCCTCCCTTTTAACAGTCTAACACAGCTCATGTAATTTTGATGTGTACTTTTATCTGACCTGCATTATTATATGGATGATGAAGAGCAGATGAAGCTCAGTGCTAACATATATTCACTTTCTACTTTTATTCTTGTCCAGTCCATTTAGCACACACAGGTGCTCAGGCACGTTCTGCTTCTGTTGCTGAGATCCACAGAAGTCTAGTCTAGATGTCAGTAAACTGCAGCCCACTGCTCAAATCTGACTTGACATCTGTGTTTGTGTGGCACACAGGCTAAGAATGGGTGTTAAGTTTTAAATGGTTAAAATGAAAGCTAAAGAAGAGTAATATTTAATGAAGTGAAAATCATATAAAATTCAGATATCACTGTCCAACAATAATGTCTTTTTGGGGAACCCATTTGTTCTCAAACTTTCTATGGCTGTTTTCAAGCGATAATGGCAGACTTCTGTAATGGTGACAGAGATCATGTGGCCTGCAAAGCCTAACATGTTTACTATCTGACCCTTTACAGAAAGCTTCCTGACCCTTACTTTAGCTCAACTCTGTGCAATAGGACTTCCTGCCATGATGGGAATGCTCTCTGTGTGGTCCCACAGAGCAGCCATATGTAGCTACAGAGTACTTGAAATGTGCTTCATGTGACTGAGGAACTGAATTTTTAATTTTAGTTACTTAATTTAAATAGTCACATGTACCTGGCCAAGAGTACAGTTCTTATCTGTCATGGCAATTTGGGTCCAAACTTGACCTTCGAAGAGTATAGTATATCCTGCCACGTCCTTAACCTTCTGACTTTACCATTCATCCTATTTTTCCCCGAACCACTGACTTTCAAGTTACCAAATGCAGGGTACCGTTCTTTTTTTTCCAGGATACCATTCTTGATCTTCACTTTGCTTAGCATTTTTTCCCCCACATTAAACACGTATCTTCTCCTTCCTGTGCTTCGGAAATTTCTTCCTATCTCGATTTATTGCAGGCTCTTCTTCTTCCTTGTAAAAGTAGGCATTTACTAATGACTTGGCCATGGCTTCTATTTATAATTGTTTTCCTGACAATAACTCTTACTCTTGTGGCATCAACTGTCACGACGAAGCAGATGGCTTTCGTATCTGAGCAGCATTCTCACAAGTATAAATGCTTGCTGTGTGTCTCTATGTAAATAACTTACCAACACATAAACGAAAGCCTGTCTTCTGCCACTCCCCTCTCATCCCCCTGAGCAATCTCTTTTTTCTTCATTTCCCAGAAAAACTTCCAGTGGCAAGGCTCATATGCTTGGAATCAACTTTTAGTTTTCTTTCCTTTATCCCCAGCTGTATTCAAGGAGTTGCCGTCCTGTTCGTCCTCTCTATACACGTCTATCCCATTCATCCCCCCTCTCTAGCCCCACTGCTATTTCAGCATCAACTGTTTTGTTTTAATCACAAATTTTAAATAATAAAACAAAAACAAAACAGGGTGCTGATTAAGAGCAAGGTCTCAAGCCAGGCTGCCTGGGTTGGAATCTCAGCTCTACCCTTTACTATCTCTGTGACCTTAGGTTGGTTACCTCACCTCCGTGTTCCTTGGTTCCGTCATCTGTAGAACAGGGTTAATATAGTACTAAGTTCACAAGAGTGAGAAATATGAAGACTAGGTGAATTAATATTTGTAAAGTATTTAGGACCATGCCTGGCAGACAGTATGTTTTAAATATGCATTTAAATAAGAATGTCATATATTTTAAACATGAAAATTATATTCTGAACATGACAACAGCTGTTTGATAACGATGAAAGGGATGGTAATCTTTTACCGAGATATCACAGACAACTACAAGCAATGAGCCAACTTCCACATCCAGTTTGCTTCTCCAGGCTGCCATGAAGAACAGCAAGTGTTTGGTACCTCTATCAGATAGTTCTAGATATTTGGACAAAGGAAGGCTTTCAGTGGTGACTATTTCTGATGCTTAAGACACAGAATTGATTTTTTTTTCTTTTTTAGTTTGATGACTTTTAAATTGAAGTACAGTTGATTTACAACATTCTATGAGTTTCAGGTGTACAACACAGTAGTTCAGTATTTTTATAGATTATATTCCATTTAAAGTTATTACAAAATAATGGCTATATTTCCCTGTGCTGTACAATATATCCTTATTACTTATTTATTTTATACATAGTAGTTTATATCTCTTAATCCCCTTCCCCTATTTTGCCCCTTCCCTCTCCCCGCTGGACATGCAATTGATTTGAATTATCTCTTGAGTTTTTTTTTTTTTTTTTACTTTTTCGGTACGCGGGCCTCTCACTATTGTGGCCTCTCCCGTTGCAGAGCACAGGCTCCGGACGCGCAGGCTCAGCAGCCATGGCTCATGGACCTAGCCGCTCCACGGCATGTGGGATCTTCCCGGACTGGGGCACGAACCTGTGTCCCCTGCATCAGCAGGCGGACCCTCAACCACAGAGCCACCAGGGAAGCCCCATCTCTTGAGTTTTGAATGATCTTTCCACCATATTTCCTAGCTCCTGCTTCTCTACTCAGAATCTCTCCTACACATCAAGTTGGAGTATCCTTTCCAAAAACAGCTCTGAGGACTTCAACCAAATGCTGACAGAGAGGAGGAACCCCCAAATTCTCGGTCTGGATGGTGGGGCCTTCCATGTGCCTACTTCATTCCCCATTTCAGTCTCATTCTCTCCTTCATCTAGGGATTATGCTTCACACTTCCCTCTCCTTGGAGACCCAAATTTCACCATCCCTTCATGACCAAATCAAATACCACCTTTCCCATGACTCTGCCCTCAAATTTCCTTGCCTCTTCCGAGCTTTCTGAATATGATGCCTGTCCCTCAAATTCCTTTCTGGGATGGTTACTGCTCTTCCTGGACGATTTCTTCCTTTGGTACAGAGGCTGAGATTTTGAGAGTTTGGGGAATTCTACTGTACCCTGAATCTAGAAGGCTATCAATAAATGTGTGTCATTTTGTCCCAAAGAAGCTGAGGAGAGGTATATGCCTGACATTTTAAAAACACTTTATATTTGGTGGACTAATTTTAGATTTCAAGAAAAGTTGTAAAAATAGTACAGATACTTCCTGTATACCCTTCAGCCACCTTCCCCTAATATCGACATCTTACATAACCAAGTGTCTGAGACTAAGAAATTTACATTGGTTCAATACAATTAACTGAACTATAGTCTTTGGTTTTGCCAATTTCTCCCTACGTCCTTTTTCTATTCAGGAGCCAATGTAGGATACTACATTGCATTTAGTGCCTTGTTTTGAGGTCTAAATGAACATATTGTATGACTGTGTTATGAAGGAAAGGATGTAGTATTTGAGAATAGATAGAAAATCCAAATGTGAGTCATGTTTTGAAGCACCATGTATGTGATTTTGAAAGAAAAACAAACTCTGAGCTTCGGTGTTTCTACCTGTAAAGGAATATGGTAGAACTGATAGGCTGGCTTGGCTTCCCAGAATCCATTTTCCTTTCCTCACAGAACCTTGAGTTCCTTTTGGGATTTTCTTCTCACTGCATACAGTTCAATGGAGCTGTAATCTGGGGCCCACCCTCCCTGAGACAAGGGGTGGGCATGGAGACCAGGACAATTGGGCATGCCTGCCTGGAATATGCCTCTTAGGAAGAAAGACAAAGAGGTGGAAACCAGGTGGAGTTGGTCCATCCTAGTAGTGGCTTCCTGATCCTACTCTTCCAGTTCCCAGGATTTCTACTTCCTGGCCTTCTAACACCACCTTAGTTCTTTCTTGTCTTTGGGCCTCATTTTCTAGCCTCCTGTTGATTCTGGAAGCTTCTTGAAATCCTTTCCAAAAAACCCTCTTTTAGGTAAATAAGGCAGAATGTGTTTCTCTTGTTTACTACTGGAGAACCCTAAGTAAGAGACCAGGTACAGTAGGTGCTGCTTTTGCTGTAAAGATCAAATAAGCTAATATCTATGAAAATCCATTACCACCAGTGACTCCTTTGCATATGTTAGTTAATAAATCTATGTAGATAAAATCCATTAGGTCACCTTTTCATTCAGCATAGATTTAAATACCAAATATTTACATGGGCCAGCCACTCTGCTAAATATAACAAGCGTTTAAAAATAATTATCAAGGTGATTCAATGTTGAAGTGTTCTGCAGTTCTTCCTGTTCTGCAACAAGATGGGAGGTGTGTGTGTGTTGGGGGTGGTGGTGGGGGCATCAGGGAGGGGTGGGAGTCGATGTCAGCATAACTCCTCCAGCATCCTATAATGGGTGAATCTCTCTCTCTCTTCTGGTCACTAATGTGCTAAAGTGCGTATCTGGGAATTAGTCCCGCGATGATGGTGGGTATCACCTCTCCTCTCTCCAGCAGGCAGCAAACACAGTGATTAGCCTGGGAGAAGCATGACTGAGGGTCACGGACACTAGGCGAATGGCACGTCTCCCTGGTGCTGGAACCAGGCTTGAATTCCTAACAGCATAACTTGTCAGCGAAGAGCGATTTATGTCGTCAGCTGATGCAGAGGGAAAGGAGGGTCAGTGAATGGAAGGGCTGTATATTTTCCTGGCTGAGGCTGCCTGTTTTACCAGGCACATCATCTGCTGGCTCCTTCACTGTGCAACTTTGAGAACAGTGACATTTTGGGTTCATGCAAAGTTGAGGAAAAAGAGTCTCTGATTGCTCTGCAGTTCAGTGACAGAACGCCAGCATATGCTGAATTTTCTACCTCCAGTCACTAGCCCCCCTCCCTCCTTCTCTAGGTTCTGTTTCATGACCCTTACTAAATCGTTTTCAAAGAGGAAAAGAAAATCACAGGGAATGAAAAGATGCAAAGGAAAGTTTGTTCCACTTGAATGTGTGTCTTTGTAATTCTGATCTCCAGACTGCCTCAATCCAGAACAGAGACCATGTCTCAGTCGTGGAGACCCTCCATGTGCTCAAAATGCCAGCTCCTCTGGTTGGGTAGGAGGGGAACACTGAGATGCTACAGCCATATCAACTGTTGCTACCGTGGGGCTTAGCTGTCTGGAATTTTGTCACCATCTTCCTCAGCCTCTGGCCTGCCCTACCTTTTCTATTAATCTGCCTTCTCACTTTGTCACATTAGTGTATTTCTCTAAATCCATTATTATTATTATTATTTTTTATTTATTTTTTTTTGCGGTAGGCGGGCCTCTCACTGTTGTGGCCTCTCCCCTTGCAGAGCACAGGCTCCGGATGCGCAGGCTCAGCAGCCATGGCTCACGGGCCTAGCCGCTCTGCGGCATGTGGGATCTTCCCAGACCGGGGCACGAACCCGTGTCCCCTGCATCGGCAGGCGGACTCTCAACCACTGCGCCACCAGGGAAGCCCTAAATCCATTATTTGTCTGTGTGCCAGGTCCCGAGGGATTGTTGCACTGTCTGGTGAGGTGTGAGTGTCTCTGGAGCTGCTGTTTGCTGGAGCAGGTGCCCCTGATGGACGGCCACTGTATGAAGAGACGCTTCAGCATGGGATAGCTTTGAAAAATCCTGACAGAGGCTCACAATGAGAAGGAGAAATGGTCAGTTTTAGGGACCGGCCTTGGGAAGTCCTCAAGATCAAATTCCCTGTGGCTTTGGCTTTGCCCATAGAATTCCCCAAAGCAAAGTGGATCAGGGATTCAAGCAGAACCATCCCCAATTACCCAAAGGAGTGAAACTGGTGACCTTGAAGCACCATGATCAAATTATTAGATGAATCTAAAGCAAATTTAACCATCAGCCATAGCTTTGTCCCCTGGACATTTACCATCTTGTTAGCAACTGGGGAAACTTTGTACCAAGGACTGTGGCTGTTCTGTGTTCAGCAGGGATCCTGTTCCAGTATGAAGGCTGGGACCCACAGTGTATTAGATACTAGCCTGCCTAGAGGGACTATCCGTCAGGGCCATCAGGGTTCTACTCCAACTGAGGTGGTGTCTGTGCTAGTTACACCAACAACCCTGGCTTCTATCGGGACTGGAGGGAAAATGAGGGAAAAGGTTGGAAAGCAGTGCCTTGTAGGTGACTATTATGGTCCTAACATTCTCTGGTCATGTGTCTTATGAAGGTGCTGAGAGAAAAGTGGACCATATGAGGAACAGTCTAGCCTAGTGGTCTTTGGATTTAGACAAACCTAAGTTCAAACGGCAAGGCAAGCCCTGTGTCATCAAAGAACATCAGCCCAGCGTGACTTCACTTCAATAAACATATGTTAAGTAGCTGCTGTTGGACAGAGGTTACTGCCAAGACACTAGAGGAAATGACAGTATCTCCGTTATCTTCCCAACTGTACTATAACCTTCTTGACAAGGCATGTGTACACAAAGGAAACTTAGGAATGGGTCCAAGGCAGCACATAAGCAAGCTGGAGGTTCTGTGGATGTTGAAATAGTGAAATCCCTAGGAGCTACAGAGCAAAGCAAAGCAAAGATATTCAAGATGGCCCTTTTCAGTCCTCTCCAACTATTCCATGGTATGCTTTATCAAGTGCTTGGGAACCTGCTAAAGCATCCTACACAGCACTGTGCCTAAGCCCATTTCCCTGCAGCAGAGTGGCCTAGGAACAAAGAAGATTTAGAAACAAACCAATGACCTTCCACGTCAGATCTACCTCCCTCAGTTTTTCCTCTGCCATCTTCCATCTCTCGATTTTCATTGCCTTTCACAGGCATAGTTCTAACTTGTTTTGATGACAGCTGTGCTTGGCCAAGTAGCCCATGTGAGTTCTTATCCAGCCCACCTTCTCCCTGCTGGAGTGCCAGAACAGGTGACCCCATCTACTTCCTTTCAGCATCTTCCCTCCGTTTAAAGGGCTTTTCAAAATTCTACTTGCAGGGTTTGACCACATCTACTCCTTTGAGAAACATTGTTTTTTTTCCTTCTTGGCTTCTGTAACTTAACTCCTTTGTCAGCTCCTTCTCTTCCATCTGGTCCCTGTGCGTGTCTGTCTTTTCACTTTTTGTTCTCTTGAGATGCCATCCACAGTAGCCCCGCCTCCTCTCTTTTGCACCCTGTTCTATTGCTTCCTGGGTATTTTTATTCACCTGGCTCTCAATTACTTCAAAGAAAATGAAAAACTCCAATTATTCAGCCTTAAGCCCCAACCATGCCCTACAAGCTTCCTATTTCTCTAGTGACATATTTCCCTATGATTCTTTTAGGCTTTACATCTTAAAATGATGTTATTCATTCAATAAATACTAATATGTGCCAGGGGCTGGTGAGTGTGAAGGAGGCATGGACTGTCTCTGTCTTTCCTCAGCCTACCAGGGGGAAAGGAATGTCTCAGCAAGGAAACACAATGGAGAGGAATAATTACTATGATTGTATTAAAGACAAACTAGCTTGAGGGTTCAGAGAAGCCTTACAGGAGGAGATGATCCCTAAACTCAGACCCAAAGAATAAGGAACAGTTATGCAAAAGGAGGATACAGAAGTGGTCCAGACAGAGGATTACTGAAAGATCAAGTGAGCAGAGAAAGAATTTGAGAAACTGGAAATAATTTACCTTAGCTGGAGTCTATAGGGCAGGAAGACAAAACAGAGGTCAGGACATGAAAGACTATTTAGTCCCCATCAAAGTACCTATGGCAGCAAAAGCAAGAAGAACTACAATCTTGCAGTCTGTGGAACAAAAACCATATTCACAGAAAGATAGATAAGATGAAAAGGCAGAGGGCTATGTTCCAGATGAAGGAACAAGATAAAACCCCAGAAAAACAACTAAATGAAGTGGAGATAGGCAAACTTCCAGAAAAAGAATTCAGAATACTGATAGTGAGGATGATCCAGGACCTCGGAAAAGGAATGGAGGCAAAGATCGAGAAGATGCAAGAAATGTTTAACAAAGAGCTAGAAGAATTAAAGAACAAACAAACAGAGACGAATAATACAATAATTGAAATGAGAACTACACTAGAAGGAATCAATAGCAGAATACCTGAGGCAGAAGAATAGATAAGTGACCTGGAAGACAGAATGGCAGAATTCACTGCTGTGGAACACAATAAAGAAAAAAGAATGAAAAGAAATGAAGACAGCCTAAGAGACCTCTGGGACAACATTAAACGCAGCAACGTTTGCGTTATAGGGGTCCCAGAAGGAGAAGAGAGAGAGAAAGGACTTGAGAAAATATTTCAAGAGATTATAGTCGAAAACTTCCCTAACATGGGAAAGGAAATAGCCACCCAAGTCCTGGAAGTGCAGAGAGTCCCATACAGGATAAACCCAAGGAGAAACACGCGGAGACACATAGTAATCAAATCAGCAAAAATTAAAGACAAAGAAAAATTATTGAAAGCAGTAAGGGAAAAACAAGAAATAACATACAAGGGAACTCCCATAAGGTTAACAGCTGATTTCTCAGCAGAAAGTCTACAAGCCAGAAGGGAGTGGCATGATATACTTAAAGTGATGAAAGGGAAGAACCTACAACCAAGATTACTCTACCCAGCAAGGATCTCATTCAGATTCCATGGAGAAATCAAAAGCTTTACAGACAAGCAAAAGCTAAGAGAATTCAGCACCGCGAAACCACCTCTACAACAAATGCTAAAGGAACTTCTCTAAGTGGGAAACGCAAGAGAAGAAAAGGACCTACAAAAACAAACCCAAAACAATAAAGAAAATGGTCATAGGAACATACATATCAATAATTACCTTAAACGTGAATGGATTAAATGCTCCAACCAAAAGACACAGGCTTGCTGAATGGGTACAAAAACAAGACCCATATATATGCTGTCTACAAGAGACCAACATCAGACCTAGGGACACATACAGACTGAAAGTGAGGGGATGGAAAAAGATATTCCATGCAAATGGAAATCAAAAGAAAGTGGGAGTAGCAATAAATACTCATATCAGATAAAATAGGTTTTAAAATAAAGAATGTTACAAGAGACAAGGAAGGACACTACAGAATGATCAAGGGATCAATCTAAGAAGAAGATATAACAATTATAAATATATATACACCCAACATAGGAGCACCTTAATACATAAGGCAACTGCTAACAGCTATAAAAGAGGAAATAGACATTAACACAATAATAGTGGCTGACTTTAACACCTAACTTACACCAATGGACAGATCATCCAAAATGAAAATAAATAAGGAAACAGAAGCTTTAAATGACACAATAGACCACATAGAGTTAATTGATATTTATAGGACGTTCCATCCAAAACCAGCAGATTACACTTTCTTCTCAAGTGCGCATGGATCATTCTCCAGGAGAGACCACATCTTGGGTCACAAATCAAGCCTCAGTAAATTTAAGAAAACTGAAATCATACCAAGCATGTTTTGTGACCATAACGCTATGAGATTAGAAATGAATTACAGGGAAAAAAACGTAAAAAACACAAACACATGGAGGCTAAACAATACGTTACTAAATAACCAAGAGATCACTGAAGAAATCAAAAAGGACATCAAAAAATACCTAGAGACAAATGACAATGAAAACACGATGATCCAAAACCTATGGCATGCAGCATAAGCAATTCTAAGAGGGAAGTTTATAGCTATACAAGCCTACCTCAAGAAACAAGAAAAATCTCAAACAAACAATATAATGTTACACCTAAAGGAACTAGAGAGAGAAGAAAAAACAAAACCCAAAGTTAGGAGAAGGAAAGAAATCATAAAGATCAGAGCAGAAATAAATGAAATAGAAACAAAGAAAACAATAGCAAAGATCAATAAAACTAAAAGCTGGTCCTTTGAGAAGATAAAAAAAATAGATAAACCATTAGCCAGACTCATCAAGAAAAAGAGGGAGAGGAGTCAAATCAATAAAATTAGAAATGAAAAAGGAGAAGTTACAACAGACACCACAGAAATACAAAGCATCCTAAGAGACTACTACAAGCAACTCTATGCCAATAAAATGGACAACATGGAAGAAACGGACAAATTCTTAGAAAGGTATAACCTTCCGAGACTGAACCAGGAAGAAATAGAAAATATGAACAGACCAAGCTCAAGTAATGAAATTGAAACTGTGATTTAAAATCTTCCAACAAACAAAAGTCCAGGACCAGATGGCTTCACACGTGAATTCTATCAAACATTTAGAGAAGCCCTAACACCCATCCTTCTCAAAGTCTTCCAAAAAACTGCAGAGGAAGGAACACTCCCAAACTCATTCTATGAGGCCAACATCACCCTGATACTAAAACCAGACAAAGATACGAGAAAAAAAGGAAATTACAGACCAATATCACTCATGAATATAAATGCAAAAATCCTGAACAAAATACTAGCAAACAGAATCCAACAACACATTAAAAGGGTCATACACCATGGTCAACTGGGTTTTATCCCAGGGATGCAAGGATTCTTCAATATACACAAATCAATCAATGTGATACACATATTAACAAACTGAAGAATAAAAACCATATGATCATCTCAATAGATGCAGAAAAAGCTTTTGACAAAATTCAACACCAATTTATGATAAACACTCTCCAGAAAGTGGGCATAGAGGGAACCTACCTCAACATAATAAAGGCCATATACGACAAACCCACAGCAAACATCATTCTCAATGGTAAAAAACTGAAAGCATTTCCCCTAAGATCAGGAACAAGACAAGGATGTCCACTCTCACCACTATTATTAAACATAGTTTTGGAAGTCCTAGCCACGGCAATCAGAGAAGAAAAAGAAGTAAAAGGAATACAAATTGGAAAAGAAGAAGTAAAACTGTCACTGTTTGCAGATGACATGATACTATACATAGAGAATCCTAAAAATGCCACCAGAAAACTACTAGAGCTAATCAAGGAATTTGGTAAAGTTAGCAGGATACAAAATTAATGCACAGAAATCTCTTGCATTCCTATGCACTAATGATGAAAAATCTGAAAGAGAAATTAAGGGACACTCCCATTTACCACTGCAACAAAAAGAATAAAATACCTAGGAATAAACCTACCTAGGGAGACAAAAGACCTGTATGCAGAAAACTATAAGACACTGATGAAAGAAATTAAAGATGATACCAACAGATGGAGAGATATACCATGTTCTTGGATTGGAAGAATCAATATTGTGAAAATGACTATACTATCCAAAGCAATCTACAGATTCAATGCAATCCCTATCAAATTACCAATGGCAATTTTTACGGAACTAGAACAAAAAGTCTTAAAATTTGTATGGAGACACAAAAGACCCCAAATAGCCAAAGCAGTGTTGAGGAAAAAAAACGGAGCGGGAGGAATCAGACTCCCTGACTTCAGATTATACTACAAAACTACAGTAATCAAGAAAATATGGTACTGGCACAAAAACAGAAACATAGATCAATGGAACAAGATAGAAAGCCCAGAGGTAAACCCATGCACCTATGGTCAACTAATCTATGACAAAGGAGGCAAGGATATACAATGGAGAAAAGACAGCCTCTTCAATAAGTGGTGCTGGGAAAACTGGACAGCTATATGTGAAAGAATCAAATTAAACACTCCCTAACACCATACACAAAAATAAACCCAAAATGGGTTCAAGACCTAAATGTAAGACCGGACACTATAAAATTCTTAGAGGAAAACATAGGAAGAACACTCTTTGACATAAATCACAGCAAGATCATTTTTGATCCACCTCCTTGAGTAATGGAAATAAAAACAAAAATAAACAAATGGGACCTAATGAACCTTCAAGGCTTTTGCACAGCAAAGGAAACCATAAACAAGACGAAAAGACAACCCTCAGAATGGGATAAAATATTTGCAAACGAGTCAACGGACAAAGGATTAATCTCCAAAATATATAAACAGCTCATGCAGGTCAGTATTAAAGAAACAAACAACCCAATGCAAAAATGGGCAGAAGACCTAAATAGACAGCTTTCCAAAGAAGACATACAGATGGCCAAGAAGCACCTGAAAAGGTGCTCAGCATCACTAATTATTAGAGAAATGCACACCAGCTAGTATGGGCATCATCAGAAAATCTGCAAACAACAAATGCTGGAGAGGGTGTGGAGAAAAGGGAGCCCTCTTGCACTGTTGGTGGGAATGTAAATTGATACAGCCACTATGGAGAACAGTATGGAGGTTCCTTAAAAAACTAAAAATAGAATTACCATATGGTCCAGCAATTCCAGTACTGGGCATATACCCAGAGAAAACCATAATTCAAAAAGACACATGCACCCAATGTTCATTGCAGCACTATTTACAACAGCCAGGTCATGGAAGCAACCTAAATGCCCATCGACAGACAAATGGATAAAGAAGTTGTGGTACATATATACAATGGAATATTACTCAGCCATAAATAGGAACAAAATTGGGTCATTTGTTGAGACGTGGATGGATCTAGAGACTGTCATACAGAGTGAAGGAAGTCAGAAAGAGAAAAACAAATATCGTATATTAACGCATGTATGTGGAACATAGAAAAATGGTACAGATGAACCAGTTTGCAGGGCAGAAGTTGAGACACAGATGTAGAGAACAAACGTATGGACACCAAGGGGGGAAAGCCGTTGGGGGGGGTGGGGGGGGATGGTGGTGTGATGAATTGGGTGATTGGGATTGACATGTATACACTGATGTGTATAAATTTGATGACTAATAAGAACCTGTTGTATAAAAAAATTTGATGACTAATAAGAACCTGTTGTATAAAAAAATAAAACAAAATTAAAAAAAAAACTAGTTAAAAAAAAAAAGTACCTATGGCCATGACGCCATGGAAGTCCACAGTATTAGGCTTTCTTTCTTGTCACAGCATTTGCACTTCATCATCTCCCCCACTCTTTTTACCTAGAATGCCATCACCCTTTCTTGTTTTAACCAAACCTTGATGGTCTGAACTCTACTGTAGCCTATGAAGTGCTCTAACTGGTATTTTAACTAGTACTCTCGTGTAGACCATTAAGTACTTTAACCAGAACATAGTTTGGCAAGTCATGATGTCCTACCTGGGAATTTACTTATGCATCCATCCAATGTTTATTAATGACCTACTGTGTGCCAAGCCCTGTGCACATGGTAGTAAACAAAACAAAGTTTATCCCTGGGTTATGAATCTTACACGTTTGTGCAGGACACAATTAACTACTAAACAAATGAGTTACAATTCACTGCACTGTCATTTTTACTGTTTGGTCTCTTCTTTCTGTGCCGTGTCGCTGACTCCATCTTAAACTCTCTAAAGTTTCCCTTGAATGAGGATAATTAAATGTCTCTATGTGCCTGCACTTTGGTTTGCTTACAAAACTTCACAGAAAGCCTTACAAAATGAATGTATTCTGATTTTTCTTTTACAGATAAGGCAAGTGAGCATCCAAGAGGGTAGGTGATTTGCTGCCGATCACATGACTAGTAAGTGGCAGAGCCAGAGTCTCAACTCAGGTCTACATGAGTCCAAAGCTCGGGGTCCTGTGTAGGTGCTTAGATGATTACCAAGTGCTGACTTTGTGGTTCTTGTTAATTAAATTCCCAGGGAGTAGGGTTTTGGGGTTGAGACATTTAGAACTATGTCAGGCACAACGAAGGTGACAGTGGTGCTCTCACCAGCAAAATATAATTGTGTCTGCAGGATACCCATCTCCTCTCAGAGTTAACCATCCTTGTTGGCTCTGATTTAATCTCATTTGTTTATCTCTCGTTCCACTAGTATTTACTGAATAACTACTGTGTGTTAGGCACCGTGTTAGACACTAGGCATAAAAAAGAGAGAAAATCGTTCTGCCTTCACAGTGCTTCTGGCTAATCAGGAATGCAAACATGAATAAAACACGCCTACAAGTGAATGTGCAACAGGACATGGAAGTGAATGCTACGGAGGAGAAATGTGGGGCTGTAAGAGCTCAGGGCACGAGGTGGAGCCTGAGGAAGTGATGCTTAAGCTCCATACAGAATTTAATTAGGCAAAAGGGAGGGAATGTATGAAGTCTTTGATGGAAAGGTCTGTATCTGTTTCACTAGCTCAAAGAGCTTATCAACTCATTACAGTCTTACAGAATGAACAGTCCTACCTTCAGATATTTCCTTGATTCAGTGTGGTTCCCTTGGTAGAACTACACATCTTGATAAATTGGGCATTAGTCCCTTTAAAACTTTTGCTTGGCTGTCACTCACTCAGATACCCCCACTTCCTGCTCTTAGAGAAACATGGCTTTCCCTTCTTTTATCACAGTTTTTGGCGCCTCCCTTCTGCACTGAAATGCATCAATTGTTTTAATAGTTTTGCTTTCTTGGGGATTCCAAGTTAAGCTTCCCATGTAAATGGCACATGGGGAAGGGAAACACTGGCATCACCTTTGTTAATCATCCGTCAATCCACTGTGCTCGTGGACACATCCTGTGTCGATGCTTTGGAGACCCTCGGCGCTGATTCTGCACCCAAAGTCATTATTAAGTGCTCTCAAGTGTTAAACTAAGCTTCCCCCTGTCCTTGTCCCCTAATACCTCAAAGCCACAGAGAACCCAGCCACTGCTGATCAAATGATGTCCTCTGTCTCTCTTCACAGGTGGACATGCTGGTTTCTCCCTACATTTCCAATTAATTTTCTTCCTAGTGCTTTAATGTCTTTTACCCGTACTGCATTCTTTTTCTTTAACTTGGTCACCATGTTCAACTGTAAATCAGCTATTGTATAGCCTGAAGATACTGCTTTTTTTTTGGCAGGAGCTGAAAAGATTTTTGTACTTATGCAGTTTGATTTGGGAGGACAGGGGTAAAGCAAAAGTCAACAATTTTTTGTTTGTTTTTTACTGTTCTAGCATGAGTGTTTTCTAAAGAATCCCTTTCTTGCTACTTGCCCACAGTAGAAGCTATTCAACATGTAGTTTTCTACATATGTCTTCTATAATTTTATTTGAGAAATCTTCAGATGCTTATCACATCCTATGAGAAAACATAGCATTTTATTTCTCAATAACAAGGTATCTACAAACTTACTACTCATGTCTTTATGCCATGATAGCCACGGTACCACATCTATTTTTTTGTTTTTTATTCAACTGACATTCTACATTATCCTTTCCCTTTTAAAAATTAGATATCCTCAAATAAGTGAGCAACATGTTTCGTATCTGATTTTCTGTCACTAATGTCTTGGGACAGGTGCCAGATAGACAATGCACCAGACAGAGGACCAGGCAATGTGGCCTAGGGAATTTGCGGAACAAGAATATTTACAAGCCTATTCTTGTAAATATTCTTGTAGAGAGAGAGTGACCTGCCTCAAGGCACAGAGCTAAGTGGAGTGCTCAGCCCTGCAAACGAAGTCTCCTAATTCCCAGGCCTGGGCAGTGGTTAGTACTAGACTATCTCCTACAGCATTTCACCTGTACTTTCTACTCACTCACGTGCCAGCCTGGTATCACGACCACTGGAATCTTGACATTAGAGTCAGGTACTCCTAGTTCTGCTCCTTGTTACCAAGGACTTAAGCCCTCAGAGCTTCCATTTTCTCATTTGCAAAATGGGGATGCGAAGAGCAAAGTGAGAAAATCCGGGTTGAAATGCATTTGTAAATATGTTACAATATATATTACATAGATTACAATATATTCAAGCTATAATTGAATTTTAGCTTGTTTCCCTCTCTCAAAACTTTCATAAAACCTTCCAGATACACCAGAGCTTTGCGTGAGTAAGTCTTTTTGGTGAAAATTAAATTAAAAAAAATACTGAGATCCAAGTTCCATCTAACTCATACATCGTTATCTAGGTCATGCACGTGTGTACGTGTGTGTGTGGAGGGGTGATTCACATCCTAGGTATCACTAATTTGTGCACTTATAATTTTCTAGTACATGCCGTAAGTGTCTTGTTCTTAAAAAATCACTATATTATGACAATTTTCTGATCGATGGAAGTGACCCAAGGAAGGGGTGTCTCTTTCTAATTTGCACAAAAAGGGGTATACGGTCTACTGGTGGTTGTTAGTCTTAAACTGAACACATTCACAGAATAAAAAGCCGAAGTCAGAGGTGATCACGAAACTAGAAGGTGGTCTGTAGGAAGGACATTACGTTTTGCTCAATCTGGCAAAAAGAGTTTTGCATCAATCGCTATTAGATAGATATTAGGGGACAGAATAATCTCAGCTGGCATCTAAGTAACATAGGGACAAAGCAGTACTAGGTCCATCAACAGAAATCTATACAAATGCTACTTTCTCCACTGGTCTTTCCACTGTTCCTTAGTATAAACACAGACTCACTTGTGCTTTTACATGAATAAGAGCTGGAATAAACATCGATGTGTGCAGCGTTGCACTGGCATCCACAGAATTATCCAGGGGTGTAATCAACGCTGTAACGAGGAAATTGTGGGTTGCCCAGGTGTGGAAGACGGTGAAGTGTCTTTCTCTCACCTCCAATTAAAACGTGAATAGGGCATAAACTGCTCATTTTCTGCATTTGGAGGACAGAGACAGAATTCTCAATTGCTTGCATACACTTCTCTTTCATTGCTAGGTTTACAAGCAATCATATCACTCCACACAAACTGTAATTTCCTCTTTGTTATCTCTGCTCCCTTCAGACAAACATGATTCACTGAGGAAATAATAATGAACCATTACCTTTGATGTAGCGGCTGCCTGTTCTGTAGAGATGGGGAGTATGCCAAGACGGGAGATGAATGCTGCATTAAGGCAGGCAGAGTAAATTCCACTTCTAGATGATGTGTGTACCCTGCAGTTTGCTGTTTACTTTTTTATATACTTATCTAAAACCTCAAATGATCTTTTCTGGCACGGTGGTACGTAGAATCTCAACTATTATAAGGTCAACTGTAAACAGTGATCTAATAACAATTATCTTGAGAACTTAACTCCAGTAACTTATAATCACTGATTTTTTCTTTTCATTCATTTGCTTACTCAACCCACCCATCCTTCCGTCTCTCCAGACACCCACTTATTCAACTTTTACTGAGTATCCACTGATGTGCAAGGCACTGTTTCAGAGTTTACAGTGGTTGGTGTGTATATGGCCATGAGGGTGTGTGACATGGTACCCATCCTCTTGGAACCTAATTTTTAACTGTTGCTACACCCTGGAATCACCAGGCATGTTCTTGTAAGCAGGTCCTTTGCCTCCTTCCTTTTTAATCATCCTTGTTTTCTTTAGACCTTAATCATAAAGATGAGATCATTAGGCAACAGTTAACTTAGCTCTGGATTTCTGATTTACTAAATATATGCAACACCTTACCTAACCTGTTGATTCCTTTCCTGGATTAGAAAGAGTAAGAATGAAGAATTAAGTAGTTAAACAATAACTGACTCTCTACCCCTAGCTTCCCCTTAGTAAATCTGCAGGCAGAGCATGCGGGCAAGAGAACATCCAATTGCAGGTGGACCACGTGGGCAAGACAGCATCCCAAGGAAGATGGGGAGAAATCAGCAGGTCTGCACGCAATGGAAAAATGACGAAGCATCTGACCTCCTGCCTTAATGATGAACTGAGATCGTTTTCCCTTTTCCCTTTAAAGATTGTCATGGCTGAGCAGAATCTTTGGAGTTGGTCTCTGGACATTAAGTCCACCATCTCTCCAGATTGCTGGCTTTTCTGAATAAAGTACCTTTCTTCTCTGCCAAAGCTTGCCCTTTGATTTATTGGCTGTTGAGCTGCAAGTGGCTGAACCTGTGTTCGGTTACACTCTAAACAATACCAACATCTGGGCTGCACCTCTAATTCTAATTGAATTGTTCTGGAACAGGGACTAGGAATCAGAATTATTTTTAAACTTAAGTGGTTCTAATATGAGACTCACTGGCTTAGCGTTTCCAACCCAGTAAGGGAGATAAACAGCAAACAAGTGAACAAATGATGCAAAAGGCCACAGAGGGCAGTGTTTCATGTTTTCTGGTTGGCTCTAGCAAATCTCCATTCTGAGATTAGGCCCAAAGGTTAGCAGGCTGTGACTGAAAAGTAAATTTTATTCATCTGTTTTCGTGCATTTTCTCATACTATGGTCGTGTTTGTAATAACAGACATTTCCCTTGTGGCAAGATATCAGTAAGGCAGTGGCCAGAAAGCTGAATTTTGGGGCTCGTCCTGCTATTGAAGGGGGACAGAACATACCACCACAAAAGATGCCTCTCTGGCCGAAGGATTATTTTTAGCTGGTTATTTTTTAAAAAACAGCAGACAGGAAAAGCTCTGAAGACCAAGTCGAAGTTATCCTTTTATAACAGACATTTAGATTTATAAAGGAAATCCCCATTTGTAAGGGTCATCCCTCCTGTACCAGGAAAAGGAGGATGATCAAATCAGCATTTTGACCTGTGTGCTATTCATCCAGTAGACCTCATCAGAGAGTCTTGTCAAGTGACACCAGTCCTTTGGAAAATCCTCCTGGGGTTTGCTTTTCATGGTCATAGGGGTGTCTAACTAACTGTTATTACCAAAGAGAATTAATTCTATTCTACTAGAAAAGCCACAGCAGCCACTATATCTTTACAGGTAAATCTTGCCCAGCAATAGGTTGCAGACAGGAAGCAAAGGTTCAGAGCAGCAGCCTGTGGTTATGAGATAAAAATCCATCCAACCCACATGAAAAATAAGCACTCGTTGTGGCCTTCGGGGGAAGAAAACAACATAACTCTTAACGGTATACTGCAATGGAGGATCAAAAACTTTAAGGATATATATATACACACACACACACACACACACATATATATATATATATATATATACACACACACACACACACACACACACATATACACATATATATATATAAAAGGGCAAGAGTCAATGTGAAAATTAGAAAAGAAAAAACCCAAAATCTCATAAGAGTTTAATTTTGATTTCACTTTCTTGCTAGGATTATGAAAGAGCCATTGATTCCTGGTGGCAGCTGGCAAATGGGAAGAAAGGTCCCCAGATGAGGCTTCTTGTTTCTGGGATTTTCTGCTTGGTCAGGTCTTCCAGGGAAGCTGGTCTAAGCCACTTTCTCCCTCCTACGAATGGCTGAAGGAGCCAGGAGGGAGAGAGTATTTGGTCACTACAGTTAGAATTACACTACAGTTAGAATTAGTGGATTTTTTAAATATTTTGATACTTAAATGTTATTATTTTCCCTTTTAAACCGCATTTTCACAACTGTCACTCACCACACTGCAATTAAATTCAGAAAAAGATCCAAAGCTCTTTGTACGTGTTTTTAAAACACTACTCTTTTCATCCATACCCATAATGCTTTCCACTTCATCTTGTCTGTGTAATGCTTAAGTCTCAGTTTTCTCTTCCTAAGGACAAAGTTTGCCTCTCTCATGGCTGAATACAGACTGCAAATGCCTTTGCGATAAGAAAAGTTCAAAAGCAGGGTTAGAGTTCACTTTTAATATTGGCCAATTTCATCAACTCATACTTGTTTCACTGTTGTCTTGACTGTATTGATTGGTACAAAATAGGCTATTAACCTGCTGACCATTATCTGTGAGGTATATGATATAGCAAGACCACCCTATCATTGGACAGACTCCTTGGCCACAATCAAGAATGAGTAATAATTGGTTGCTTCAACAACAGAGGCCCCAGAGCTAACATTTAAGTCCTAGGTTCTACGTGATGTGGGAAGTAGTTCATATACGTCATGCCATTCAGTGCTCACAAGTCCTTCTCAGTTGGTGCTGTTTTTATCTGCCTGTTCATAAATGAGGAAACGGTGACAGAGAGAGGTTTTAAAAGCTTGCCCAGAGGCACACACTGGCAGGTGGCAAAACCAGGATCCAGGGTCTGGCGGTCTGACTTGAAAGTTCTGCTCCTAACCTCGACTCCATGCTGCCACCAGTGTCAGAGACTCTGCTAAACCTCAAAATCTGACTGAGCCCTGAGAAAGGACAGGATCTTTTCATTATGCCAAACAGCCAAGTGTTACATTTTAACCCTTCAGTCTCCCCGTCTGCACAACAGGAATGAAGTCCATCCCTCTCATCTCACTTAAGGGAGTTTTGGAGAGGGTATTTGTGAAAGCACTTTGAACTTTACAAAGCATGGAAAGAATCTGAATTGTTCTTCAAACACCCACAGTGCAAGGAAAAGTGAAAAGGAATCCATCAATACTGGTCACAGATTCTAACCTTCAACTACTCGATGAATAGAGCTTTTTGAGAAATTTCAGCTTAATGAGAGGTCCCTGGTAAAATCATATCTGTGATCAGCACTTAAAGCCTGAATCTTAGTATCTTCCTATTAGAGCAGATCTGAAAGGTGGTTTAGTTAAAACCTTCCCTTCTTCTGATGCCTGACACACCGCTATAGCAGTCCTGATTGGACAGTTACCCTTACCTTGAGTCTCTCAGTGACAGGAAGTTCATGGCTATCAAGGGAGGTAATTCAGACAATTCAAAAACACTTCTTTATGTTGCACTATCTTACTTTTGGCTCTGCTGCCCTCACTTCTTAGCCATTCTGAGTCATTAAAGAGCAAAATTATCTTTCTGTAAGAATATCGCCCCTCACACAAAGAGAGGGTGGTTGTGCCCTCACCAGTTCACTTAACTTAGTCACTGCCTGGCTCAAGCTATGGGATTATTATGTGATAGGACGCAAAACCCTCCGTGCATCATTCACTGAGAACTGACTTCTAGCTTTAGAATGAGAATGAGCCACTGAAATACGGAATGTAGCATAATAGCTCCTCAGGTGCCAAGAGCAGGACGTATTCAATCCATTGTGGTTGTGTATCTCCCAAATGGTCCTCACAGAGCAGCCCAGTCATTTGCAGGGGCGGGTAATCAGAAGTCCAGGGCCTCCCGCTCTCCATTTTAATCTCACTCATCATGCACATTTTATATACATCTGCATTCAAATGCTGAAGGGCATTTTCCTCATTTCCCAAAGAGCTTTCCGTGGGGACCACAGAGATAACCATACATGAACAGACAGATGCATCATGTTAAAAAGGGTGTCAACACTTTCCTTAATCAGTACACAGTCAATATTCTCCATCATGAATAACTAATGAGTTTCTCAACTCCCTTCCTCAGATGTCATTGCAAAAATTTATCCGAGGAATGTCATCTGCACTTAATGAAGGGACAAGCATCGTAATTAAGTTTTAAGCTATTTTTTCAACATGAAGCTGCCATGAAGTGTGAAATGACTATAATTCACATTTTTAAGACCCTGCATTTATTAGCATCTATTTTTTATTCAAGGTTAGGGGTATGCGCTTGGATTGCCATAGGATTTCAAATTCGTCTGTGCTTTGTTATTCCAGAGTGAGTGTGCCTGAACTCAGATGCCAGGCAAGGAAAGTTATCATTAATGAGTCAGGATGTATTTTTGAAAAAAAATCCAAAGGCCTGGAAACTAATCTTCCTTTGTGAATAGGAAGCAATGATGAAATGTAGAAGTGGGTGAAAGAGGACTTGATTCCTCTATGAATTATGATAACCATGATTGAGAAAATGAATAGGGATTGTAGGTCGGAGGCTTCACGTTAAAGCAAAGTTCTACTGGAGTGTGACTATAGCAGAACGCTTGGGCAAAAAAGAAATCTAAAGTTTTGAAACTGCTTGTAAAAGAAAGAAGAACAGATTATTCTCTTTTGGAAATGACTTAGGATGAACAGAAGAAAGAAAGAAAAGGGATAAATAAGCATATGGCCAAAATTAGAGACTCCAGGAGACTTTAATGGCTCTCCTTTACAAACAAATGTCAAAGAGTCAGTTACTCATCATTTTGCTGGCTGAGCACACACTTCTGGAGGAGAATGAATTTGTGATGATTCACCTAACCTAAACCCCTCTATGGGCAATGGCAAATTTAAACTGAGAGTTCAAAGATGAATAGGATGATTCAGAAAGAGTAGACAAGAATGTTTCAAGAAAAGGGAATAGCAAGGCCCTAAGTGCAGCCTCTATGGCACTGTAGAGGAAACCGAGGGAGAATGGCTGTAGCCTGCAAATTGAGGAGGCTTCTGATTAAACAGTGAACTCAACACATATGTCTACCTCTGCTTCTTCCTGAAATGTTAACACAACTACAGTAAATGGACCAAAAAAGACCCACACCCACAAAGATAAAGAAAAAGAAAAGCAGTGAATAGGAGCAGAATATACCATCCCAAAATATGCCTCTTTGGCATAAGGATTATTTTAGGCTGATTATTTTTAAGAAATAGCAGACATGAGAGAAGCTCTGAAAAACAAGCAGATGTTACTCTTTTGTAAGAGACATTTACATTTATAAGGAAAATCCATTTGTAAGGGGTTTCCCTCTCTGTACCAGGTAGAGAAGGAGGACTAAATTTCTAGAAACTCTCATCAATGCAGAAGGCAATGACTTAAATCTGCATAATAACCTTACCTTTGCTTACTGTGCTTTTCCTGATAACTTCCCATAACTGGCCTCTTCCTCCGTACCCCTCCCTCAAATCTTTTGTTTTTCGCTAGAGATGATATTTAAGGTGTTGGCTTGGGCCATTTCAGGGAGTTACTCAGTCTTCCTGGGTATCTCCCATGTATACAGGAGGTATACACGTCATTGAACATTTTTTTCTGTATTAATCTGTCTTTTATTACAGGGTTGTCTCAGCCAAGAACCTAGAAAGATAGAGGAAAAATTATTTTTCCTTTCCCACAGTTTTGGCAACCCAGATAGAACTTTCTGAGATACCACACTTGTTCTGGAGCCTGCAGATGAGATCCTGGAAAACTGGCAGAAGTGACAGAAAGCTAAGAATTTTTACCGAAGTCAGCTCTCCTGGATTTCGCTCTGCAGTACTCTGTAGGTTGAGAGAGGAAGGTAAAAATTTCGTGTCCCTTTTCAAGTTTAGACTAGCAGGAGAAAATATATGTGTGAATAAGTTCCTTTGGTGTAGCAACTTTTGTAAAGACTTACTATGAGAACTCTTGTTTTCTACTGGTCCTTTTCCTCCCAGAGGTGGTCATTTTTTTTCTCTTGTCTCCGTCTTTTGTGCCACTTGTCACAAGGAGGAGAACCACACGTATGAGGAGATTTTCCTTTTGTCTTGTTCTGTGTCCTGAGAGCCTGGCTTTGTGACCAGTGAGAATATTCCCCCTGGTCTTCACCAGCCAGAGGATGCATGTCCAGGCATGCCTCTGGAGGACAGTCAAATAGATTGTGAATCCAAGAAGCAGCATTCTCTTGGTTCAACTTTGCTACTGAAACCGAGCAGGAACCTGTGGGCACACCACTTCCCCCAACACTAGTGCAGCGATGGGGCAAGGTCCTGGTTCCTCCTGAAGGAATATACCTAATAGTATCTTTGAGTTCTTCTGCAGGAACTAAGTTTCCCTGCCCAGGTAGAGCTGAGCACAAGATTCCTGGAGCACCGCACTGTTACCTCACTACCAACCAATCAGAAGAAAGTCCCACACCCTGCAGCCTGCACCTCAAATTTTGCCTATTAAAAACTTCTCCCCTAAAACCATCAAGGAATTCAGGGTTTTTTTAGCACAAGCCACCCATTCTCCTTCCTTGGCCCTGCACTAAACATATCTCTGCTCCAAACTCTGACATTTCAGTTTGTTTGGCCTTACTGTGCGTCAGGCACACAAACTTGCGTTCGACAACACCGGTTCTCAGGGGGGTTTGTCATAAGGGGTCCTGGTCCATAAGGGGCCTTTGCTGTTTCAACTTTTGTTGCTTTGTTAGTACAAACAGGTCCCATTCCAGTGGCGTCTGCCTGGTGTCACAGATTAGCGGGTCTGGGACTGGAGGCTTCTCACGTCCTCATGGGAAACCAGAGACAATGTTTTCACTACACCATTCTTATTTGCCTGTGGCAATGAAAGTCTTGGCAGAGGGAGAAACAAAAATAACAAAAGGTTGGAAGGAGGGGAAAGGGTAATGGGAGATGAGAGGCTGGGCCCATCATGCAGGGCCAGATCAACCACTTTTAAGTTGGTACCTGAGTGTTTTTGTTTATCTTCAAGTCAGTGGGAGCCACTGAAGGATAGCAAACAAAGGAGTGACCTTTAACACAACTTGGCACATAATTCAAGGCCAGAAGTCAGGCAAATTTATTTAGTTCTTTCTGAGATGGTTTTCCTTTCATTTATATTATAGTTGGTTCTTGAACAACACAAGTTTGAACTGAACAGGTCCACTTATACGTGGATATTTTTCAATAGTAAATACTACAGCACTACACGGTCTATGGTTGGTTGAATCTGCAGATGCGGAGGACCAAATATAAGTTATACGCAGATTAACCCCTGCATTGTTCAATGGTCAACTGTATGTTTTAACAAGCCATGGAAAATTCTGGACTAAGAATCCTCTGACTGGCTTTTTAATTTTTTTTTAATTTACTTCTAGTTCCCAACTTATTTCAGGTAAAAACTGTCAGCTTGTTCCTCTAAACTCCCATTACTCTTTGTTTTGAAAAGGTTATAATTGGAATAAAATAAGGCTGGCTTCAAGCCAGGATCATGAAGGATGTAATTAAACAAGATTTTCTGTCTATCCACCGAGCAGGGCAATCCTACTGGGGGGGAAAAAGAGAGATTCTAAAGCAATTGTGTGTTTTTCAAGAATAATAGAACAATCTACCCCACACATTTTACATAATACATGGCAGCTGCTGACATTTTAATCAAGATAGAAACAATAATAAAGTCAAGATGCTCTGTGTTCAGGCAGAAGGGAGCCCCAACTCTGGAATTTTGGCAGATATACACACATGCCCATTCTGCTCTAAACGGCTGGAAGGTTGTTAGCACTTTTTCATGATGTCGTGTCTGCCTTGACAACACGGATAAAAGTGCAATTTTATACACCCCCGCCAGTTATGGTTTTACCTGCTGAATGATTTTTTTTTCACATTTTAAACCCTTAAGTTAAACAATTAATCGAAAGGATATAATTTTAATTTTTAAATAAAAGCCACTTGTCTTAGATAATGTTAACAATGTGTCGAGTTGCCTCTCTCAAATTCAGACAAAAATGGGCTGGCCATTAATGGACCATCAGGTGCCTCACTGAACAAGGCTGATGGCTCTAGCTTTCGTAGATAGTCCAGAAATGATTTTGAGAGAGAGGCTTGTGAAACGTTTTGGTTATTAAGGCATTTCCCCCAATATCTTATTGGTTTAAAAAGATTAAAAATCCAGGACCACTTTTGGGGAGTATGTTGAGAGCATCAGATCTGGACTACAATTCCAATCAATGGTCACTCAAAACTTGCAAAGAAATGAACACTAATCGCAGGCATCTGATGATGGATTCTGAAAGCACCTTTTCCTTTTGCTCATACCCAGTGGTCCCTGCAAGACAGAGGGCAAGACTCACAGACTTGGAAGCTTGGCAAAGTCACATAAGATACCTTGTGACTGGAATGATACCCTGTATTGCAAGCTGGCCAATGTACAAACCATGCTCATCCACGAAAACAAATGGCATTTCTTTATTGTTTTTACCTGACTTAATTTTTCTCTCAAACGTATCCTTATGGATTGTTGGGAAAAAAAGAAATCTGTTCTGGCATCCTCTCTGTAATTGAAAAGTTTCAACTTTCCCATTAGGATAAATAATTAGTCTAAATTTTCCTCTCCCTCTTTCAGATATCATTATGGATATGACAGAAGGAGGCTTATGTGACCACGTGGTGACAGGAACAGAGCAAGTTTAGATGCCAGGAGATGTTGTTTTGATCTGCATCAGGCTAGACCCCCATGCCCAAGTCCTCATTGAATAAACTCTCTCTGGGCTTTAGCAGTATCCACTGAGTTGGGACTGAATGGTGTTGGTAGACCCTGAGACCTGGGCCGGTCTCCCATTGCACCAAACTGGATTGTCTTCTTTGGAGCCCTCAGCCCCACTGCAGGGATGCTCCCCAGAACCAGCCAGCCTGTACCATCAGTTATCCATGTGCATTCCTCAACACACCACATGGACACTTCTACAAACTGCCTTCCCTCCTCCCCCACCCCTGGAATTAACGGAGATTCCAGAGTGTTGACCCAGGTCCTCTTTTCCTCTCTTTCTAGGGGGTTGTGAAACCACCCTACAAGTTGGCTTCTTCCTAGAATCCCAAATGAAAATGTACAATGACCCTTTGCTTTTGCCTTTCCTTAAAATCTGTTTAATTGGTTTCTTCCCTCCATGACCGAGAAGAAAGGTCATCAGGACATATATTTCACCACCTGCTTTTCCTACATTTCCTGTCTTCTTCTTCCCACAATTCACCAGAGACCAGAACAGAGGAGATCTCTACTTCCTCTTCCTGTCTGAATGGGACTTCCCCTATGTCCTAGCCTCAGCTTTCCCTGTGATGTTATCTGCCATCTATCATTCTCTGGTCTCTAATGGTAGGATCATAATGTACAGAGGAGATGAATACAGACTCATGGGTTTAATATCTTTAAGCTGTAATTTCTATTACATGTGCAAAATAAGAGCTTTTGATAAACAAGGCAAAGGGAAAGGTGGCGATAATTCAAATACGGAAGTATCATTTTCCTTTACCTCTTGTGCTTCTCCTTATATTTACTAATAGAACCATGGTGAAAGGCACCCGGGGAAAGGTTGGGGATAAGGTAGAAAAGGGAAATACAGAGATAAATTCAAACTCTAGTACTGATACTAACAGGAAAAAAAAAGAGAGATTAATGATGGCATGCTGGAATATAGGAGGAAGAGGAAGAAAAGGGACATATATATGTATTGACTGGTCTTGGAAGATGGGCAAGATGTAATAGTTTTGGGATTTCAAACAGGACAATCTTAAAGTCAAGTGGGCCTCATTAAGCCCTAGCCTGTGGCTTTCAGATCTTTTTTTTTTTTTTTTTCTCAGCAGGCACTATTAAATGTGTGAAGAGAAGAGTTGTAAGGTAGTCACTAGCATTTCTGGCAAAATGAGAAAATGGAGGCAATACAATGACATGTTAATATAGTTAAATGAGATTGTCTTGTATTCAATTATGAGACTGTCTTTTATTCTATATTATGTCTTCTTATATCCTTTCTCTTATATAAAATGCAGTTAATAGTAGATGGAAGTAGTCAATAATTTTTTCCTTTTGTCTTTAATTGAGAAATAATCGTTGGTCACTGTGATTTGATGGAAACTTTTTAGGGGTTAAAGAAATATTAAACTCTGGGAACTCCCATCCCATCTGAGTTCTTGTGTGCCTGTGAGAGAGCGAGCTGCTTGCCTGTCCTCCCAATAGCTAACATGTGTTGAATTAGTATTCACTGAGCTTTTCCTTCATTCTAGGCACTGGGGCTAGGAGAGCTTAAGACACTTGCCCAAGTTCACAAAGCAGACAGGCATGGGTACCAAATTCAAAGCCCGAGCAGGATACCTTCAAAGCACAGGCTCTTGACCATCAGGAACACTGCTTCACCATTATTCTATTTTTTAAGGCCTTGGAGTAAGTAACTGCTATTATTTGGTCCACTACATTTTTTTTTCATTTCTCCTTTGAATCACTTCAATATTTGTGCTATATGATCAAATAATGCTAAATCTCATACATGCAAAACAAAACTAAAAAAGCTTAGTCTTAAGTATTTGGAGTTGGGGGTGGAAGAGAGGGAAGAAAATTACAGAACATGTCTGCAAAATGTGTAAAAGGGAGAAAATTTAAAGATTTCTTCTACAATGGTACTCCCCCTTTCACCACGTACCATAGCTAAAAGCTCAATACACAGCTTCTGGCCTCTTCTCTCCCTTCCCCCACTCCCACCTGTTCTCTCTCTGTATCTCTGTCTTTGTGTGTGTGTCTCTCTCTTTACCTGTGTGTGTACATTTTTTAAAATCAGACTGTCAATCCATTATTTTTGGTATTGTGAATTCTGAAGAGGACAAAGAAGTGGAGGAGGATTGCCAAGCCTCAAATTCAATGAGCCCTGAAGCTCTGACAGACTGTTCTTGCCACTTAAATTTACAAACCACTTGGCTGGCTGCAGACATTTTAGAATACAATTAAAGAATGAATAAATTCATTTTCGTCAACTTGTGGGAGGCTTGTCTAATCCCTGTTTCCCTATAAGACACACAAACTGTAAATTCCCATATTTCCAAAGGAGCCAGATTGAGTACCTACCCGGTTAAAAAAAAATTTTTGCAAAACATTCAAGGGCATTATTGGGAGTAACAGATGTATCATAATTTTTCAGCTTTATCATTAAAACCCTGGTAATATTATAGAGAAAAATAAACAGTAACAAAGTAATACCTTATTTACTGGGGGCTGTAGAATGGGTTTGCTATCAGTGAATCTTTCAGTTCTGAATTGAATTACATACTGATTTTGGGGGGTTTTTAAAATGTATTTATTTATTTATTTATTTTTGGCTGCACTGGGTCTTCGTTGCTGTGCGCGGGCTTTCTCTAATTGCGGCAAGTGGGGGTTACTCTTTGTTGGGGCGTGCGGGCTTCTCACTGTGGTGGCTTCTCTTGTTGTGGAGCACGGGCTCTAGGCACTCAGGCTTCAGTAGTTCTGGCACATGGGCTCAGTAGTTGTGGCTCACGGGCTCTAGAGCACAGGCTCAGTAGTTGCGGTGCACGGGCTTAGGTGCTCCGCGGCATGTGGGACCTTCCCGGGTCAGGGCTCGAACCTGTGTCCCCTGCATTGGCAGGCAGATTCTTAACCACTGTGCCACCAGGGAAGCCCACATACTGATTTTTGAAACTTGTAACAATCTTTAGTCTTTTGCTACCATATTTGAAACTGCCTTCACACAATTTTTTAAAGAACACAACTGTCATGAGGAAATTACAATCCCTCGTGTTTGTCAATAACACAGTAACATTCTTGGGTGCTAGAGAAATATGTTGGGGTACTTTCCCCTATATTAAATGGCTGTAGAGAACCACACTTTTTGAAACCTGACGTGTACTTTTGGGTTTTATCTTTTTTCTTCTTGCAACTAAAATGTCACTTCCTTTGGGCAGCCTTATTTAACTCTCTTAGGTAGGTTTTGTAATTCTCTGTGTTTCCTTTGATTTGGTTCATACATCTATCCTACATTTCATTACCTTGTATTTTGAGGTTGCTTTCTGTCTTATTCTCCTTAACTATAAATTATTTGAGTACTCATTTAACTCTACATCTCAAGTATTTATCACATGCCTTGACTCTTAATAAAGTGTCAAAAAAAATACTTGGTATAAACAAAATGAAAAGAATGGGAGAAAATATTTGCAAACAAAGTGACCGACAATGGATTACCCTCCAAAATATACAAACAGCTCATGCAGCTCGATATCAAAAAAACCAACAACCCAATCAAGAAAATGGGCAGAAGATCTAAATAGATATTTCTCCAAGGGAGACATACAGATGGCCAAAAGGCACATGAAAAGATGCTCAACATCGCTAATTATTAGAGAAATGCAAATCAAAACTACAATGAGGTATCACCTCACACCAGTCAGAACGGCTGTCATCAAAATGTCTACAAACAATAAATGCTGAAAAGGCTGTGGAGAAAAGGGAACCTTCCCTACACTGTTGGTAGGAATGTAAATTGGTAAAACCACTATGGAGAACAGTATGGAGGTTCCTCAAAAAACTAAAAATAGAACTACTATATGACCCAGCAATCCCACTCCTAGGCATATACCCAGAGAAAACCATAGCTCAAAAAGACACATGCACCCCAATGTTCATTGCAGCTGTATTTACAATAGCCAGGACATGGAAGCAACCTAAATGTCTATCAACAGAGGAATGGATAAAGAAGTTGTGGTACATATACACAATGGAATATTACTCAGCCAGAGAAAAGAATGAAATAATGCCATCTGCAGCAACATGGATGGACCTAGAGATTATCATACTAAGTGAAGTAAGTCAGACAGAGAAAGACAAATATCATATGATATTACTGATATGTGGAATCTAAAAAACATGATACAAATGAACTTACTTTCAAAACAAGACTCATAGACTTTGAAAACAAAGTTATGGTTACCAAGTTGGGGGAGAATAAATTAGGAGTTTGGGATTAACATATCTACACCACTATACATAAAACAGATAATTAACAAGGATCTACTGTATAGCACAGGGAACTCTACTCAATGTTCTGTAATAACCTATATGGGAAAAGAATCTGAAAACAACACTTGGGAAACAGCTCCTTCCTTATAGACAATGAAATGGAAAATCAGGTCACCACCCTTGTTATAATTGAAGGTAGAGTAAAAGCATATCAGCACAGCCGCTGATGAAGAATTCTTTTATGAAGACCTTCTGGCTTCTTGCTTTTTTGTGGTTCCTTCCAAGCTTTTAGTGATATTTAGGGGAACAGAGTTGGCTGTTTGTGTACATTGGTCCATATAACCTTCTTCCTTTCTTTTACAATTGTCATGGCATACATCTGGGAAATAGGATTTCATAGTCCATTTCCTATTCTGGTAGGATCAGAATCCTATAAGGAAACTTCACAGTTGAAAAGAATGCTTAGAGCAAGGTAGTCATTCAAAGGTAGTCTCTGTTCTTACAGAAAATACCTATGTCAAACTGAATGGCCTATTTCCAGTCTCAGATCAGGCACGGCCTGAGATCAGGGATTTTTTCCATTTGTCTTATATAGACTTAGGGAAAAAAAAAACTGTGTGAACATTTAAAATATTCAAATTTTAAGTCATGAATTTATTCAAATCCAGTTTCTATTCAAAGTTAGTTTTTCTTATTAGAGGGATGGGGGTAGTGCCTGGTACATTTTTAAGTATAATCTTGAATCTAGAGCCATACGTCATGATTTCAGAATCGCCCTGCAGCAGCAGAGTCTACAAATACGCCTGAGTTGGGTGTTGGGTGCAGACCTTACCAACACTCCTTATTTGTCTGGAGAGAAACAACCCTCTTTTGTGATTTTCAGCTCAACCCTGGATTATTTACAAACGTCTTAAGCAAATACAGCAAATATAGTAACTACAGTAACTCTAATAAGAAAAGCAGTGAACCAAAATGCGCACAGAGAGGAAGCTACCATTCCTTTAGCTGGGAACTGAGATATTCCAGGAAGAAACGCCAGAGGCCTAAAATTTGCTTCTTATTAACACACAAGCAAACAGAAAACAACAATAGAACAAACAAAAAAAACCTCCAGCAGCCAAGAAAGGGGCCTGAGGAAACAAAAATTATCCCAAAAGAGAAGGTCTCTAAAATAGATGTTATTTTTCTCATGTTTGATTGATTGAGTAGCTGAGGGACATGGATGGATATTTAAGTTTTACTTGTTTATCTGAGAAGTCAGTCTAAGTATAAATAAAGGAAGCACAAAAAGACTTTAGTATGTAATTCTTAAGTTGGTCTTTTGTTTGCCCCTGTTCAGATTGTGTTGATGTGTACACAAACAGCCTGAACTGAGTCAGGAGCCTAGAATGTGATCACTTGGCTTCTCCATCCCTCTGGAACTTTTTTTTAATGGTGCTTTGTGGCAGAATCTCTGACCAAAAAACCATTTTTTTGAGATTCCATATATATGTGTTAGCATACAATGCTTTTCTCTTTCTGACTTACTTCACTCTGTATGACAGACTCTAGGTCCATCCACCTCACTACAAATAACTCAATTTCATTTCTTTTTATGGCTGAGTAATATTCCATTGTATATACGTGCCACATCTTCTTTATCCATTCATCTGTCGATGGACACTTAGGTTGCTTCCATGTCCTGGCTATTGTAAACAGAGCTGCAATGAACATTGTGGTACATGATAGAGTTCAGCTCCTTTTAGACATACTTATCTTTGCACTGATCAGCACAAATCATTCACTAGTTCTGTAAAAAACACCCCCCCTTCCCCCCCCAAATAAAACCCCCTGCTCCTAAAGAGGACTGTGAAAAGACAGGGAACTGGGCCACCCATTAGCCTGCTTGAAAGAGTTCTTACATCATAGCCACAAGGATTCAGTGCATTCTCAGAGAATGAGCTCTCTCAGGGTCCTAAAATGCACATTTCCTTGGGTGGATTTGCTTAGAAGATTCCAGCTTTAGCATAATATGAAACCCAGGATCTAACTGACAGAGAGTCAGGCAACTTCTGGCCTCTGGAAGGCCTGGTGAAAATGGTTATTCCAGTAACATGTAAAACATCACAGTGTGGTATGTAATTTTAAAAATATAGCCCCACTGTATACGGCATTTTGCTAAGAAAAGGTTCTCACTCCCCACCGATTATCCTCTTCCTTTTGCCCGATTTATTTCCCTATATTCATAAAGACTTACAGGCCTGGTAGGAATGCTATGGTTTTGTAATGAGGTGATATATTCTCCACTTACTGAGGACACGTTTCTGTTTAGGGAAATGCAAGCTCCAACGTGGCTGCTGCTGTTTTCGCAAAACAGAGATCTCGGGGCTGGTTGTGAAAGAGAAGGTATGACTTGTGCAATACAGGTGCGTTTGCTTACAGTTGATGTCGTTATGCAAGAATTATTCAGGGCTATTTATGAGGATTTATGATTGGTCTTAATTAAAAGAACTGTGAGAAATGAAGAAAGCCAATATTCACTGAATTCTTCATGGCTCTAATTCCACCATGAAAATTAAAGTTATATTTGTATCATCATACCATTTTATATATGTTTCATTTGGAGGGCTGGGGATAGTTCTTCGGTGGCAGGAATGGTTTTTAGGCTATATCTCTGTCTATTTGTCCGTCGGTATGTCTATTGTTCCTTTTTGCTTTCCATAAGTTGTTGGTAAGTACATGGCATCGCAGAGCCCTTTTCTGCTAAAAGCAGCAGGCTTATGGATATTTAATTAACACCAGTACATGGAATACCCACAGAAGGTAGTTCTAGAACCTTATCATTCCAGAAAATGGGGAGCTTGTTAGATAGGAAAAAAAAAAAAAGTATTGTATTTACAGTTCAGCTTCTTTTTTTTTTTTTTTTTTTTTTTTTTTGCTTTACGCGGGCCTCTCACTGTTGTGGCCTCTCCCATTGCGGAGCACAGGCTCTGGACGCACAGGCTCAGCGGCCATGGCTCACGGGCCCAGCTGCTCCGCAGCATGTGGCATCTTCCCAGACCGGGGCACGAACCCGTGTCCCCTGCATCAGCAGGCGGACTCTCAACCACTGCGCCACCAGGGAAGCCCCAGCTTCTTTTAAACACCACTATTCTTTGGGCTGATCAGCACACATTACTGATTAGTTCTCTAACTGGAGAGGATTTTGGTACCACAAAATACATCAGGAAATACACACTGCAAATGAATGAATCCTAAATCTCACAACTCCAAGACTGGCAACCACTTCCTCCAAACTTCCAACTTTAAGTCCTCAGTGAAAATTCTCTCTTAGTTGTAGCTTATCTTCACATCCGTTCTAATCTCTCCCAGTTCATACACTCATGATACTGTTACATGATAGATATTCAAAATGGATCATCAACCAGTTGCACAAAGAGAGCAAATAGCCACTTAATCAATGCAAACCATACTCAGAAGTTTACCTTAGTTCCTTGAAGGGATCTGCCCTGACATTAGGTGTCTCTATAGATTTAGGGAACACTGTGCCCTCTGCTCCTGTAAACAAAAGAAAAAAGCAAACAGAGGTTGGAGAGTTGGATGTGTAACTGGGAGGCACAGTCAGCACAACGAATGGAGCTAAATGCAGTGAATCCTTTATACAACCCAGTACACGGGTATTCTGCCACTGGCTCTAGGGCAGGTCTCCGTGCTAGGAGAGCATTCAATCAACTCATGCAAACAACCTTTGAAAAAACAAGGAACTCTTCTGAATGTGTTCTTGCTGAGATCAGAGTGAGGCCATAAGGCAAATTCCATGTTGGCTTAAAAAGAAAAAAAAAAAAGTTGCCTAGAAATGGCATGGTCTGACTCATATCTCTCATAAAGTATTAACAGTCACCCAACTGGAAGTGTTTTGAAAACCAGCAGCTGAAATTCTGTTACTGCAGCATGGGGCACAAATCACATAACACATACAACATCTAAGAAATGGGTTAGATGGTAGAAAATGCTGTAAGACTGCAAGGTATTTGCCTAAGGACAATTAAGCCAAAGTTTTTCAGTAAATCAAGTTTTACACGATAATCTTGAAAACTTACAACACTATGAGGGATCCTTTGAAGTTCAGTGCTTTTACAATTTGAGGATTAACAATGATCCCCGACCCAATCTAAGACATTTAGCTCTTGACTTTGCTATAAGCTTTTATCTTTACAACTTGTCAACATCGGCTCAACCTTTCCAGCCGTAAAGATTGTGATTATCTAATTTGTCTGCTCCCAAAGTGTCTTCAAATCATTTAAGCCTCAGTTTATCACAGACAATTGCACTGGATATTTGTTTTTCAATGAAACTTAGCCAGGCAGTATCCTGAAGTAAAGGTGTTTATTTTTATATGCTCAGTGTGCTTCTTTGATGCTGTAAGAAGGGACGGAATAATATCTTACATTCATGTGTGAATTTCTAGAATCCTCTTGCATTGGTGTAATGTCTAGAAATCCTCTACTAACCACTGTTATTCCAAATCCAGGTTTATCCCGACATACTAATGACTCTAGGAAAATGAACTGATTTCCTGGCTTTTGTAGCAACTATGGAAATATTTAATCTCTCTGATATGAGTAATAGACCACTGTAAGTAAAATCAGAATTTTTTTCCTACCTTAACATAATATATGGTCACTAAAAGAATATTCTGGTGAATAATAACTATTATTCTCAGCTAACATTTTTGAGTGACTACCACATTGCTGGATACCATCATAGATATATCTCATTTATTCCCTGCAACAACCCCATAAAACTGACAGTTCCAGTTGGCATAGAGACACTCCATGTGGGGAACTTTAAGATCATTTTCTGCCTGTAGACACTTCTACTTTCCAAGATCCCAAATCACATCATTTCAAATATACAGGTACATTTCAAAATGTACCCATAGCCCCGTTAAATACATTTTTTGGTGTAAATTTCATAAGAATGTTCACTGTTTTATTAAGTATATATTATTTATTTTGCTCTAGTGATTGAAACTTTACTGTGTTCTTGAAAACTGTGATGGTTAATTGTACGTGTCAACTTGACAGGATCAAAAGGTGCCCAGATATTTGGCTAAACATTATTTCTGGATGTGTCTGTGAGGGTGTTTCCAGATGAGATTAGCATTTGAATAGGTGTGCTGAATAAAGCAGTTTGCTCTCTCCAATGTAAGTGGGCATCATCCTATCAGGTGAGGGCCTGAATACAACAAAAAAGTGGAGGAAGGAAGTATTCCCCCCTTCCTGCCTCACCCTGTGAGCTGGGACATTGATCTTTTCCTGCTGTCCGTGGTCCTGGTTCTCAGGCCTGCAGACCTAGACTGGAACCAACACCACTGACTCCCCTTGTTTTCAGGCATTTGGACTCAGACTAAATTACACCACTGGCCTTCCTAAGTCCCCATTTCACAGACAGCTGAGTGTGGGATTTCTCAGCCTCTATAATTGTGTGAGCCAATTTCTTACAATAAATCTCTTTCTCTGTATAGACCTTATTGGTTCGGTTTCTCTGGAGAACTCTGACTAATACAGTAACTGAGTTAAGAATGGGGTGGATTACAAATTATAATGTAGCTTTTGTTACATACGTATTACATTTGGTTTTGCAGAATATCCATTTCCCCTCTCCAACATTTTTGGGATCCTTTGAGGAGCACCTAGGCCAAAGGCACTGTGGAGGCTGCCAAGTGGATAAAACAGGCTTGCAGAAGTCACAGGACAGGGACTGACACATCGGAAGGTGGCTCTAAGCTGTGTGAAACCCAAGACCATGCCCTCAGCCAACTCCCAGGGCCATCTTGTCTGTCACTGAACAACTCCATCTGCTGCTACTCTAGTTAACAGGGACTTCTCTTTGACATTCTTAGAGATGCTTAGTTCTTAGCCATTTGGGCTCTATTTAAAAATATCTATGTCTATATCTACATATTTAAAGGAACAATTATATATCGCAATAAGGAGAGGAGAGTTATTTCTGTTTATTTACATTGTCTCTACTCTCTAGTGTCAGCTCAAACCTCCTCTTCCTCTACCGAGAATTCCATGAAAGCTGCAACAGAAAGAGCACTACCTCTTTCCAAATCAGCCGTAATTGTTTGACTCACCCAAATGGCAATGGGTATTGCCCACGGACAGCTTTCATTATTTGAATTGTTTCTAGAATGCTGTAACACTTAATGTTTCACCTCTTTCTCATGCCCACTCTTTCCATCATTTTGTAAGATCTTTGAAGTCAAAGAAGATCTATTTTGCAACTCTGGTGACTGTACCAAGTAGGTGCACACAGTAGGACATAGATTACACATATTCAGAACAGTTGTCCAAAAATGAGGAATGACTGGCTCTTATGAAAAACGAACCTCAAAAGCTCGGGCCATTTTCTTTATCCCATCCAAACTCTGTACTGAGCCTGTTTCTTTATTTGTCAGATACAATGAGAAAACTTCATCTGCTACTTTACTTCTTACTTCTGGCTATACTAGGCTCAAGAGGGAACTGCTCTACTGCAGCTGGGGGCGCTGAGCTCTGCCACCCTTTGAAAGCAAGGCCAAGGGGGAAAAAGGGTGACAATAAAGTCACCCTGCACATTACAGATGCTCACTAGCGGTGTCTGTGGAAAGAACATGGTCTCCTTTGAACACCTGAGCTTGGATCCTCAGCTCTCTGACCTGCAAGTGCATTTGCTGTGCTCCTGGCTAGGAGTGCGTCTTGCTCTCTGTCCTATCCTCGCTGTCTAGCACAGCGCAGGCACTCAACACATACTTGTAAGATGACTACGTACACTCATTAGGCACTGAGTACACGCTATTTGGGATTTACCTCGCAGACATTCATCTTATCTCTTCAACTAGTTCGTAAGCTCTGTGTGGGCAGGAGCAAGGTCTTATATAGGATATAACCAGATTCGACTTTAGGTTCCCAAGACTCCTCCTGGACTCAATTCAACTAGTACTACCACTTCTATGCGAGTACTGATTTACTGCTATAAAATTCCTCATATCTCATATATTAAATGAATGTCTAAAATCACACCCCGGTGCATTTGAACGATACCACTAAAATAAAGGAGTATGCTTATAAAGGAATGCTATTTGGGCTGAATAGAAATATCTCTTTAAAGTAGAATAAGATCAGAAGGCTTGTGTTCTCTTTCCCAGACCAAGGAACCTGCTTAACCTACAGCTAAGAGAACTGGGGCTAAAGACGTGTGGGGCTCATGGTCCTATGGCCAGTGGGCACTAGAGCTGAGATTCACATCCAGGCATCTGACTAAAGAACCCACATTTAGACCTAGCGCCCTAGTGCCTTGTTTTCTCAGTGCCAGGCCAATGTGCCACTCATTACGCGGCGAGCAAGCAAAATCCAGATGGGATGGGCTCTGCCAGGTGGAGGAGATGGGTAACTGACAGGCTCTGGTTGTGGATGAAAGTGAAGGGCAAGACACTCATGCTCCTTTAGCTTCCATCGTCCAACCAGATGCCCTTTGATTGTTTTTTTGCTGGACTTCGGCCATAGGGGTCCACATGTCCCATACATACTGGAGGACAGACTCATGCATGTGAATTCTCAGGGGAACTTATCAAAAGCTCTCAGTAGCTGAGTGACCTTGGGCATGAATCTCTCTGACGCTCAGTTTCCTTCTCTGAAAAGAAGAGATATGGGTGTACCCTCATCTCCCAGGGATTTTGGAGACTAAATGAGATCTCTGGTACATAGCAATCATCAAATGACAATTAATAAAATATTACTACTAGTACCAAAATGTTCATGAACCCTATTCTTTCTTCCTCTTATTTGGGTACTCTATGACTCTTAAAAAATAACATTTTAAAAGCACTCACTACAAAGTAGAAACTATTGAAACTGTCTTCATTTGATCATGAAAATAACCCTGTGAGGGAGGGACTATTAATTTCTGTTATTACGGTTGTGAAGTGTGAGATTCAGAGAAGTCAGGAAACTTTTCTATGGTCACACAGTGAAGAGGGGGAGCCAGGATTTGAACTCCAGCATTTCAGCTCTGAAACTGATGCCCTTGACCCTACTCTAGACCCTCATTCAGCAGATTAAGTAACTCTCTACTTGTTCATCTTTTTATGAAACATGAACAAATACCCATGTTTATAGCCTCAAGTAATACCTGCTAAATCCCCATCACTCCTCTTCTCAAAACAATTCCCATGTACAATGAAATGAGATATTAATACATTTCAAAAAAGACCATTTCTTTCCAAGTCCTAACAGAGTTCTGATTTCCACACCATTTTTCACTTTCCCAAAAGCTGCAGAGTGGACAATCATTCATCAGGATGAATTCCCCCATCCCATCCTCTATCCATTCTTAGATAATAAATTATTCTCAATTTTATTATTTCAAAAAGGTTTCTATTAACGCCATGCCTACTGATTCCTTCTTTTGACACAATATAATTTACTGGCAATAAATGTTCCTAAACAGTTTGTGTGAAAAAATCCATAAAGCCATTTCAGCTTTAAGTTCCATTTAATGTCCCTCAGAAATGATTTCATCAATGTGTTTCCATTAGCTGGTTCTCTGCGCAGTAACTTAATTCCACACAATCAATCAGGAACTTATAAAGCATGTGACAGGATCTTTCTAAAGTGTTTTGAATCATCATAAAGATCAGCTCAATGGCTCTTTTTTCCTACTAGCACAGGTAGGAAGTAAGCTTGTCAAAAAATCTCTAATGTACTTTGTTGCCATAGTAATAAAAAAGCCAGTTTCTCCTCTCTAGAAAGTATGCTCAAGTTCAGAGGTCAGTTTGGTCATGCTTTTCCCTCAGAGTGTCCTGGATGTCAAGAGCCCTGAAATCCAGTCATATCTCTGTGATGTTGGGCAAATCACATAACTCTCTCTGGCCCTTGATTTCCTTCCCTGTAAAATGAGGGATGGGATGAGAATTGTCAGAGCTAAAGTGTTTTCTCCCCAAATTTAAAATTTCATAAGGTAACAATCTAATCTAAACAGAAGACTATCTTTAGCCACCTCCAATACCTACCAGGAAAACAGAGCAACCCTGGGATATCAAAGGAAAATGTTAAAAATGTTCTCAGTGTTTAAGGAAGAAGCAAATTAAAGCAGACAGATGTTTGTCCAATTCAAACTACAATTAATTGGTAGAAATAATCACCAGAAAATAAACCTCATAAGAGATAAAATGGTGAAGAACAAAATTTACTGTAGGTGAGAATAACTAAAAAAACCCAAAAATCTGGTTTGTAACTCTTTATTGATCTGGGGAAATTCAATTTTATAAAACTAAGAAACAATAAAGTGCCTAAATCTGTACCTGTTGAAAATAGCCATGGACTAAATACTGGAAGAAAAATTTAGATTTTTCTAAATTCTAAATTCTAAATTATAACTTCATGATAGAAGTTATAATTAGTAACATTGGAGTTTAAGAAATTTATGATAAATCAAATCTTTGTTGTACACAGAAAAGAACTACTCTTACAGACACTAATTTCAAGAAAAGCTTTTTAAATGGGCAGACATGGTTTAAGAGTACTGTTTAGAAAATTGATGAAGGAATTAAACTAGCTTAATGGAGTTTGCTCTGGTAAATTCTTTCTAGACATACATTCATTAACATGGGCATAATTATGATTAATGCTTTTGTATAAATGAAAATAGACTAAAAATCATCTTTGGGTTAAAACCACGGAGCTAAAATGTTTAACAGGTTCCATATGTGAGTTAAAATATGTGATGACCATTGTTTGAAGTCAACGTTCTAAGTTTTCCAATTCCTGTTGCTTGGGTAGATATATCCTGAATGACAGTCCTTAATAACAACCATATTTTACTTGATAAGGTTCTACTTTCATACCAACATTAGATTATAAAACAGAGAAAGGATGTCAATCTAAAAAATGGTGATAAGAAAATGGGAGAAGGAAGCACATGGAAGCAACCTAAGTGCCCATCAACAGATGAATGGATAAAGAAGATGTGGCACATATATACAATGGGATATTACTCAGCCATAAAAAGAAACGAGATTGAGTTATCTGTAGTGAGGTGGATGGACCTAGAGTCTGTCATACAGAGTGAAGTAAGTCAGAAAGAGAAAAACAAATACCGTATGCTAACACATATATATGGAATCTAAAAAAAAAAATTGGTTCTGAAGAATCTAGGGGCAGGACAGGAATAAAGATGCAGATGTAGAGAACGGACTTGAGGACACAGGGAGGGGGAAGGGTAAGCTGGGACGAAGTGAGAGAGTGGCATGGACATATATACACTACCAAATGTAAAATAGATAGCTAGTGGGAAGCAGCTGCATAGCACAGGGAGATCAGCTCGGTGCTTTGTGAGCACCTAGAGGGGTGGGATAGGGAGGGTGGGAGGGAGATGCAAGAGGGAGGGGATATGGGGATATATGTATACATATAGCTGATTCACTTTGTTATACGGCAGAAACTAACACAACAATGTAAAGCAATTATACTTCAATAAAGATGTTAAAGAAAAGAAAATGGGAGAAGGAATGATTCAATTTCCTGAAATATCAGAGAACTGGGAAACCAAAGACCTGATTTTTAGCGCTGATTTTGCATAAGCTTATAGCTGACTGTTGGCTATTTGCCCTCAGGTCTTATTTCCCCATTTGTTGTACAAAGCGGGGGTGGGGATTAGATGGTCCATGAGGCCACCGCCAGCCCTGATGTTTTAGGAACTTCCAGATAACCTGGTTGGATGAACCCAATGGACCAGGAGAGGACCACGGTAGGTTTGATAAACCCAAAGTTAAATGTATTTAACAAATACGTATTGAGCAGGGGACTGTAGAGGTGACCCAGAGAGACATGGAGCTTATAGACCAGTAGAATGTAGTACTCTCCAGTAGGGTACACTGGATAGTTCAAAGAATTAGTAATTAAATAAACTCAGAAATAACATACAATAGTGACAAATGGTGATACAGACTTGAAAGGAAAATCAAACATGTCTTTGAAAGTATAATACTTGGGGTCATAGATTGGTCTGTCAGGTATGTTGCCCTGAATATGTTGCTGATATTTGTTAAGTGATTAGGAACAACCTAGTTAAGAGGGGGAAGGAATGGTAGAAGAGATTATGCAAAGGTGGCAGGGTTGGGAAGCTGAGATCAATAAAGAAGATTGGTGTGGCCAGACCATATTTAGCAAGGACGAGCAGTGTGGGATGAGACTGGAGAGGTGGGTTGGCCTAGGTAATGCAGAGCCAAGATGAAGGGTTTTTTTTTTTTTTTGGCCATGCCACACGGCATGCAGGATCTTAGCTCCCTCACCAGGGATCAAACCCACGCCCCCTGCAGTGGAAGAACGGAGTCTTACCCACTGGACTGCCAGGGAAGTCCCACAGTGAGGGTATTAAGCAGACCCGAGCAAACTGGCATTTTTCAAAGATTACTGTGGCTGCATGTTATGTAGTCTGCATATTTGTGTCCCCCTAAAAGTCACATGCTCCAACTGTAACCTTCACCAGAAGTAAACCATGCTGGTGCCTTGATCTCAGACCTCCCAGTCTCCAGAATAGTGAGAAATAAATGTCTGCTGTTTAAGCTACACAGTCTGTGGTATCTGTTACAGCAGCCTGAGCTGTCTGAGACACTGTATTGTGGAAAAGACACTTGAAGAGGGTAAAGGTAAATGAGGCGAAGCAGAGGAGACATGATGACAGCTTTGACTAAAGAACTGGCAGCCAGGACGGAGAAGTGCAGGTGGGTTAGGAAATATGTTAAGAGGAAAACCAATGGGATCTAGTGATGTGCTGGACAAGAGAGAGACAGAGAATGACCACAGGGCCCATGGGAAGATCTGAAATTGAGGTCAAAGCCAAGTGATTAATACCCAAAGCCAGCTGTGCCCATGGCAACCTTACACTTCTCCAATAAAATCTAGCTTCTTTGACATTTGATATTTTAATTTCAATTGAAATTGCCTTTACTTAATACAAGAAGCCGCTATGAATCCAGCTGTATTTTTCCTGTGAAGGTACAGGCAACATGACAAAGAAAATTTTTAAGTCTCTCACAGTGTTTACAAGCATTTTGAAAAAACACTATGAATAACGTAATAATTCTATGAATAATGAACATTGTCTTCTGTGAAAGATAATTTTCTGGTTACTCCAATGTTTCAGCTGAACACAGTTCATACTCTAGAAACGATTAAGCTTAGTGAGGAAGGCAAGTCAAAAGCCAAGACAGGCTGAAAGCTGGGCCTCTTGTGTCAAACTGTTAGCCAAGTTGTGAATGCAAGGGAAAAATTATTGAAGGAAATTAAAAATGTTACTCTAGTGAACACACGAATGATAAGAAAGTTAAACAGCCTTATTGCTGATATGGAGAAAGCTCTAGTGTTCTGGAGAGAAGACCAAAGCAGTCACAACATTCCCTTAAACCAAAGAGTAATCCAGAGCAGGGCCCTAATTCTCTTCAATTCTATGAAGGCTGAGAGAGGTGATGAAGTTAGAGAAGAAAAGTTTGAAGCTAGCAGAGGTTGGTTCATGAGGTTTAAGGAAAGAAGCCGTCTCCACAACATAGAAGTGCAAGGTGGGGCAGCAAGTGCTGATGTAGAAACTGCAGCAAGTTATCCAGAAGATCTAGCTAAGATAATTCACGAAGGTGGCTACATTAGATGACAGATTTTCAGTGTAAGTGCAACAGCCTCATATTGGAAGATGCTATCTAGGACTTTCACAGCTAGAGAGGAGAAGTCAACGCCTGACTTCAAAGCTTAAAGGACAGGCTGACTCTCTTAGGGGTTAAGGCAGCTGGTGACTTTAAGCTGAAGCCAATGCTCATTTCTCATTCTTAAAATTTTAGGGCCCTTAAGAATTCTGCTAAATCTACTCTGCCTGTGTTCTATAAATGGAACAACAAAGCCTGGATGACAGTATATCTGTTTACAACATGGTGTACTGAATATTTTAAGTTCACTGGTGAGACCTACTCCTCAGAAAAAAATATTCCTTTCAAAATATTACTGCTTATTGACAATGCACCTGGTCATCCAAGAGCTCTGATGAAGATGTACAATGAGATTTATCTTGTTTTCATGCCTGCTAACACAACATCCCTTCTGTGGCCCCTGGAACAAGGATTAATTTCGACTTTCAAGTCTTATCACTTAAGAAATACATTTCAGGGCTTCCCTGGTGGCGCAGTGGTTGAGAGTCCACCTGCTGATTCAGGGGACACGGGTTCGTGTCCCGGTCCGGGAGGATCCCACATGCCGCGGGGCAGCTGGGCCCGTGAGCCATGGCCGCTGAGCCTGCACGTCCGGAGCCTGTGCTCCACAATGGGAGAGGCCACAACAGTGAGAGGCCCGCGTACAGCAAAAAACATAAGACTATAGCTGCCATAGATAGTGATTCCTCTGATGGATCTGAGCAAAGTAAACTGAAAACCTCTGGAAAGAATTTACCATTCTAGATGCCATTAAGAACATTCATGGTTCATGGGAAGAGGTCAAAACATCAGTATTAACAGGAGTTTGGAAGAACTTGATTCTAACTCTCACGGATGAAGGGTTCAAGACCTCAGGGGAGGGAGTCACTGCAGATGTAGAGGAAATATTAAGAGAACCAGAATTAGAAGTGGAGCTGGAAGTCGTGACTGAATTGCTGCAATCTCATGATAAAACTTTAATGGATGAGGAGTTGCTTCTTATGGATGAGCAAAGAAAGTGGTTTCTTGAGATGGGATCTGCTCCTGGTGAAGATGCTAAAATGACAACAGAGGATTTAGAATATTACATAAACTTAGTTGATAAAGCAGCGGCAGGATTTTAGAGGACTGACCCCAATTTTGAAAGAGTTCTACTGTGGATAATATGCTATCAAACAGCACTGCATGCTACAGAGAAATCCTTCATGAAAGGAAGAGTCCGTTGATGAGGCAAACTTCATTGTTGTCTTCTTTTAAGAAATTGCCTCAACCACGCCAGCCTTCAGCCACTACCACTCCGATGAATCAGAGGGTCTTGCCTCAATGTTGATGGCTACTACCAGCAAAAAGATTATGACTCAGTGAAGGCTCAGATGATGGTCAGCATTTTTTTTGAGCAATAAAGTATTTTTTTAATTTAGGTAAGTATACTGTTTTTTGTTGACATAGTAATGTTAATGCACACTTAATAGACTACAGTATCCTGTAAACATAACTTTATATGCACTGGGAAACAAAAAAATTCGTGTGACTTGCTTTATAGCAAGATTCGCTTTATTGTGGTGGTTTGGAACTGAACCCATACTATCTCCAAGGTGTCCCAGTATACTCTGTAGAATGCATTATAGGAGGTCAAGAACAAATGCAAAGAAATCAGTTAGATGACTATTTCAGTAGGTCATGTGAGAGATGATGATGGCCTAGACTAAAGAACTTACAGTGAAAAAAATGGGAAGGATGAACGTGAGAGTGATTGAGGTGGTAGAATTAAAAGAACTTAGTGATATGAGGGGTGGATGAGTAAGAGATGTCCAGGTTTTGGTTGCAGCGGGGGGACAAGTTTAATTTTGGCTCTGTTGAATTTAAGGTATCTATGGAGTTCCCAGATTAAGACGCTTATGGAGGCAACTGGATGTACAGGTATATTGCTCAAGGTAGAGTTCTAAACCACTGGTATATAAACTTAAAATCACTGGGATACAGATGATCATCGAAACCAAGAGAATATGTGAAATTATCCAAGAAATGGTTACAGTGATGTCAACAGATAGCCAAGGTCAGAATTTTAAGGGATTCCAACATTTAAAGTTTGGGTATGGGAGGATGAGCCATCAAAGGAAACTGAAAAGAAGTGGCTAGAGAGACAGAAAGAAGACCAGAAATGGTGTAACATAGGAAGTCAGGAGTGACAAGTATTCCAAGAAGGTGGGAGGAGTTACGTACGTGCTTAATTGGTACTTAGAGTTAAGAAGAGGAATTAAAATGTCCGTTGAATCTAGCAACATGGGGGTCATTTACATCATAGGAGCCATTCTATGAAGAGCTGGAGATGGACTCGTGGGCAGAGGAGAAAGTGGGATGTGGAGGAATGGTTACGGCAAGAGTTCCCACTTGGTGACAAGAGAAGTATAGTAAGACACCTGAGTATTAGATATTGGATATTAGATATTGAAGACCCAGCTATGGTTAGTAACCAAAATTGATAGGGGCACCAGTCTGCTCAATGGCAGATCTATCTATCTATCTATCTATCTATCTATCTATCTATCTATCTATCTATCTATTATTATGTATTAGAAAAGATGATGCCGATGACAATGATAGAAGGCCAGAATGAAAAAAAAAATCTTTGAATAATTTGAATCTTAACAATGGAGAAGAAGAAAATAAGACGTGTTTCCTTTCAAGTATTCTAACAGTGTAACTGAACCGACCATACCATCAAGGTGCACACTTTAAATAATTGTGTAGAACGTGAAACCACAGAGCAATTTAAGATTCATGTACAAAAATATTCTGGCAAGATATGAAGAGACAAGTAGTTTAATTACACAAACTCTACTCTAGAAACCAACAGACCAGAGCTCATGCCTGGTGTATCATTAAGCCAAAACTGGAAAAAATAAAAGGGAGCATCCAAGCAGCAAGGAACCTCATTTCAGTTTCTTATGACTACATTATTTTTGATAGTAAATAAAACCACACAATAAAACAAATAATCTCAACTCACTGGTTTTGTATTACATTGATGGAACACCAGAATACGGCAACCTCTGAGTTAGGACAGTACATGAACAACAGAGCATCAGCAACAGGCTGAGAAGCCTTCTTGACATGAAATGCAGAGCTGGGCATGAGAGAGACTCCTTGGCTCTCAGAAATGATGTACTGTGTGTCCATGAATGGGATCAATGTGGCATTCCACTCGTAGTCACCTCCAGGTCTCTGTGGGACTGGTAGCCACAATCAGGCCAACAGTGAGGGGAGAAAGGGAGAGAACGGATATGAACTGTGTGACCAAGTGAAGGAAAGCCTGCCCTTCCACTTGGAAATAAGGGTAAGAAGGGAGACTTGAACACACTGCTTCCTCTGTCCAGATCTCAGTTCTCAATTGTCTCTCACAGTGTGAGACCAATCACGACTCAGAGAGTCAATAGATGCCTGTGAGACCTAAGAAAACAACATGTACATGATTTTAAGGGTTTCCTGGTCATTGAAAAAGAAGTGGAACACTTTGTTCCTGTTGCCTAGTGGGTTGGGGGTGATGCTTTCCTATGGAGAAGGAAATTGAAACATTAACTGAGGACGATGAAGAAACACTGTCTAAAAACTAATTGGAGAAACTTACAGAGTCATTTTCAGGTGATGGAGAGGAGGAAGACTTGAAAAGCAAAACCAGGAAGTTGAAATCTTAATGAAAGTGCTGAACATCTGAAAGCATTAAGACACTTGACTGATTAAACTTCAGAATACAATCTTACTATGAAAGCAAGCCTCAAAATGGACACACTATACAGGTGACTCACATGGTAATTTTGACCGTGTGACTTTAACCCATCCACTGACTTTATCACTAGTATGGCCAGCGTGTTCCTTTATCAACACCCATTTTCCCCTGCCAACAAAATACCAGTATTTCATGGAAGCAAAATGCCCAGCTAAATAATCACTTTCTCAGACTCCCTTGAAGCTAGGGGTGGCCATGACACGATTTTGTCTAATGAGATGTAGTAGAAGTCTACTAGGGTGGGATATTGGGCAAGCTTTTACTGTCCTAATAGGAAAGTGCAGATGCAGCTGGCTCCACTCTTCTTTCTACCTGAATATCAACATCATCTCTGGAACTGTAAGAGCCATCTCCCTCCCATGAGACGAAGACCAATAGAATTTCAGATATGTTGCCCCAGACCACTAAGCCACCAGCAACAGTCAAGTCCCTACTTATTATTTGTTTGAGCCACCTTATGAGAATCCTGTTACTCACCCCTAAGGTTCAATACTATTTTACCCAAGACCGATGAGGGAGAAGCAAACTGGCCCTTTGAGAGGGTCAGACTCTTCCCCTAGATCTTTTTTTGCTCTAAACCAAAGGACCAAAAGTTGGAAACCACTGTTACTGTACCTTCATACTATACTGAAGTATCTTTTCACGGATTGCTGGGTGGGGTTGCATTCTCCCATTCCCTTGCCTTCCCTCATGATGTTCTCAGCCAGGAAGTACTTTTCTTTCCTTTTCAGTGTATCACACCCTTTAAGACCCAGCTCAAATGCCATCTCCATGATGAAGCTTTCCCCGGTCCTCTCTCACTTATCACTAATTGCTCCTTCTTTTGTGCTTCCACAATGCACACCTAATATCTGGGGTGAGCACTCGTTTCCCTCTATCTTGGGAGATGGTTCATTGAGTGTGGTTTGCCCTCATTCTAATTCAAGTCAAGAACAATGTCCTGAGAGTCTTTGGCTTTTCTAGGTAAGTGGCTACAAAAAATTTTAAGGTTTTGAATTTAATTTCACATAAGCAGGAAAAGCTGCAGAATGAAAAAGAAGCTTTTGGAGGAAAGAGGTATGAGCTGGTCAGTATCAGCTATACTATACTGTGATAGCCTTACAGTTCTTTGCCCAGCAAAGGAAACGGCTACATGGTTTCAGTGGGAGAGGCTGCTACTAGCTTTTCTTTCTATTGGCTGTCTCTTGTAACCTCTCCAATTTACTGCCTTCAGTGCAACTTCCCAGAGCCCACCTGTGGCAGGTTTCTTGTCTGGTTTACACCCTGTAATGAGTTCCCGTTTCCTACAACAGGAAGCCCAACTTTTTAACATGACGTGATCAGGCTTAACCCACCTCTTTAGCTTTGTCTGAGGCTTGATAATTTTTTTAAAGTATTGATTTATGTTTGCTATCCCCATATTTTTGTCTTCCCTACATTTCAAGGAGATAGCCAAGCCCTTTGCGTAGCTTTGCTGTTTGTCTGCACAAAGTAAAATGTACTCTTTGTGGTATATAGTTTCATGAGTTTCGACAAATATATAGAGTCCTGGTATCTACCACCATACGCAAATACAGCACAATCTCCTCACTCTAAATCCCTTTGGGCTCCCTTTTTGGAGGCAATCTCTCTCTCAAGCCCTAATGCCTGGCTCCCACTGTTCTTGGGCCCTGTAGTGGTACCTTTTTTAGGATGTCATATTAACGGATTTTTTTCAGTAGAGAGTTTGGGGTTTGGCTTTAACTTAGCAAAATGAATTTGAGTTTCATCATGGAAGGTTTTCAGTGGGTCAAAGGCAGAGCTGCCTTAAGTCAGCAGCTATTCCTGCCTTTTGCATAGGCCTAAACTTAGTAAGAGTGTGCTGGCTCTCCTACAGTGGCGGGGAAAGAGAGGAGTGCCTTTGAAGGAAGCCAAGGCAGGGAGGCAGATTTTGCCCCTGATTTATAAGAATTGAGAGATCTAAGGTCCTTTGAAGGCCAGAGTCACCCCTAGGGAGATGGCACACTCTCAGAAGGGACAGCGGGGTCACATCCCTTGAAGGCAGGACCCCCTGCACAGGGGCCCAGAGCCTCAGCAAAGATTCCTCGACTTTCTCTATGGCATGAAAGTTGAGGGCCGACATACTTTCAATGACTACACAGGCCGGGAAAATGAAAATATCAGAGGTGAGCTTAATGGACCAAGGATTAGCAGGCTTGCCCATATTTTCTTGATACCATATATGCTTCTTCAACTCCTGAGCAACCCAGTAATGACAGAGATGGGATTTCCTACCAGACTATTGCAGGAGTTCAGAGTCATGTTTAGAGAAGAAAAGTCCTATCAAGAGCTGACATCTATTAAGTGCTTACTCTTTGCCAGGCACTTTTCCAAGCACTTGGATTAACTCATTTAATTCTCACTGTACCCCTATGAGGTACACGATATCACCTCCCTATTTTTAGATGACAAAACTGAAGTGCAGAAAGGGTTTGCAGAGTGTGAGTGTGGCAACCAGAATCTGAATTCAGACAAATCTGGCTGCAGAGCCCATGTTCTTAGCTCCTTGCTGAACCTGTTATGCCTTCCATTGTGAGTTTGGTAATTAAGAGTCATACTCCCCAGATCTCCTCCTCCAGGAACAGATCACCCCAGAGTAGTAATGTTCGGTTAGGCACATCCTACTCATAGCCACTTCTCTGCTGAAGGGTCATCTACGTGGTCCTCTTCGAAATGCTACCTGGCTACACCTGGCTAGTCAGATGCTAGCTTGAGAACTGAAACTAAGCAACAGAGAGGGCAATGTCAGTGAGTGACAGACACAAGACAATGACAACCAACATTTACTGAGAACTTAGAATCATGCTAAGTGCTTTTATGGACATAGTTTTTTTCATCTTCCTGGCAATCCTATGAGTTGGAAAATACAGGCAGGTTCAGTCATAACTTATGCACTGTTACAAAGCTACTTAGTAATAGAGCTGGGAGAAGAACTCAGACAAACTAATCTCCCAGCTCACATTTTTAACCATCAAACATAGATTTGGGGCTGGCAGCCATGTTGAAAGGTGCACAAGAAGTAGCATCTCAATGAGAAAATGTGACAAAGCAGAGCAGAGAAAAAAGAGGTCATGGGGCCTCAAGGGGCAGAGGGAACACTGGCATTCTAGAAGCTTCCCTGTTGATCTCATAATACTTGACTGAATGTGGATAAGCAGCCGTAAGTGAGCTTAGCATCTTCAAAGAGAAAATACAACTGAGTAGGCCGTATTTCAGTAAATGGAACTGGAGGCTTTCCATTTCCTTTACTGTTTGACATTAAACCCAAGCCATGGCAACTATAATAGTCTTGAGTTCCCATTTCCCTTTGCCTCCAGTGTTTCATAACAGGCATCAAAACCTGGATTGGTATTCAACTTGGATTAGGGAATATAACTATGGAAAAAAGGGCAGTAAAAAAAAATGAAGTTTCTTCTTCAGCCGTGTTCATCATTGCAAATCTTCAAGACTTAGCAACAAACAAAGCCTGGAGAAAGAATTTCAAAAGAAGACACCACATGTGCCAGTGAGCAAGGGAAGAGTTGAATGGTGACAATGTCTTACTCTGTTTAACATTCCCTCACTCTCCTTTTGATATTAGAGTAATTATTTGCTTTGGGGAAACCAGCTAGGGCTGATAATCACATGTCCCTCCCCACCACCTCCAAACATACAGAAGGGAACGTGATCCAGGCTGACCAATCAGAATATCTGATTCCCCAGAAAGAGAGTTTGCTCTAAGAGCATGTGACCTAAGTAGGGCCAATCCGTTCTCTTCAAGGGTTGCTATGGCTGCCTAGACAACGGTGTTCCTGTCTTTTTCTTTCTGAGATGATGTCCACTAAGGAGTTGCCTGAAGGAAACCTGTGCAGGGGGAGAGATGTTAAAGGCACCAGAGTCTGTCCTACCTGAAAATTTTAACTATCTACTGAGTGAGCACATTCCTATCTTTTGTATTTTTTAAAAAAATATATTTTAAGCCTGATTAATTTTGTTTTCTGTCACTTACAATTGGAAGCACCCTGAATAATGTGTAATTTTCCTCGTGGGGTGGGGGAGTCAATGTCATGACTGTCCCCAACAAGCCACATCACTAAAGCAAGGAGAAGAACTATTCTCTGGAGCCCACAAACAAGTCTGTCTTTGGAGAGAGATCATTATTCCTGTACGACTCCACTTCAAACACCTGCTCAATACAAAATGGAAATCCACAGGGCAACAAAGCCAGTCAATTTTCATTACAAGACAAAAGTTGTGAAAGCCAGTATGCTCGAAAGTGTCCTTCTGGTGTGACTTGGTGTAAGATGCCTTTGAGAGCATTTAGCATCTCTCTCTATTTAACAAGCCAGGAGCCAGTGCATTTTGTGAGTTTTTTATAGCTTCTTCCTCTACTCCTATAAACAGCGCCAATGTCACACAGTAAGATAAAAAACAGCGTCTATGAGGTCTAAATTAGTCAGTGCCAAAGAGTATGTTCTTGGATGTTCAACTGATTTTCTTTTAAAGAAGAAAGGAGGAAAAAAAAAAGCAAGTGTCAAAACCCAAATCTGTAGAGCTTTATAGCTCGATTTGGGTATTTGCTAAGTGTATTGTGCACTGCTTTGTCAATCAAATGACAGTTAATCAATAGTAATCTGATGCCAGCTGATTCTTCTTTTTACCTAAACAGTATTAAGGTGTACTACCTATGAATATATTTTATCTCAAGCTGTAAATCTATATGCTTTAAAGTAAATACATTAGTATCTCTTTTTAAACGGAATGCACTGCATATACAAGGAAATAAAGATGAATTACCAAGTTGTCCTGAAAAATGCCTTTCTGATGCATTATGAAAATGTTTCAGCTTTCAAGGCAATAGTAAATAGATCAGACATTTCCCATCATTTTATATTATGATCTATATCCCAGTCTCTGGGAGAACCCATTAACACCCGGAATATCTTATGGACAGAGTGCCCTTTTTGGGCTGGTGCAGGTGAATTTTTCTTTTCTTTTTTCCTCTGTTTGTTTATACCTTCATTTCTTCCTTCAGTCAATATTTATTTAGTGCCTGATGTGGGCTAGGCAATGTCCTAGGTACCAGAAATGATAATGGTGAGCAACAGTAATAATATCTACAGACCCAACAATTTGCCCTATTTTCCAATTTGTCCTCAGCCAACTAGGCCAATACACACCTAGGGCCAAGCCTTCCTATCCTGCACCATCTCAGCCTGTTCATACATACCAGAGCTGGATTGAAACAACAATGACCTAATCCCTGAATATCACTTTATGGGGATTTTCACATATACTTTTAAATTCTTATAAACACCCATATGAAAGGAGCACAGGAGATGAACATAAGTGACTCATTTAAGGTCAAGCATCTGACAAGCCCAGGACTATATCATATTACAGATACCTGATGGCTATGATAATATCTACCTCCCAGATTGTTGTAGAGATTCAATGAATTAACACAGGTATAGCACTCAGAACAGGGCCTGGCGCACAGTAAGAATGCAATAAATGCTAACTGTGATGATGACGATACTCTTGTTTAGAAACAGACATAAAGCCACTGCCACAGTCAATCTGCCTGTCCATTTGTGGGTTGGACCATCCATAGGTCCATCTGTCCACCATTTATTGTGTATGAGGAACGGCAAAACTGCTGAGATTCCGTGTTGAACAAGCCAAAGCTTCCATACCTCTCAGTCTACAGACAGATTTTTCAGTCTTTGGCATTTGTATTTGTTATCAGGTTTCACCCACTACAATGGCAGAGTTGAATAGCTGTGACAGGGATCCCATGGTCCACAAACCTAAAATATTTGCTATCTGGCCCTTTACAGAAAAAAAGAGTCCTGGCCTAGATTCTTATATCTTTGCATCCTTGTAGCTGTTCTCTCATCATCCCTTGGAATTTAAGAAATAAACAGTGATGGTTTACTTATATGGGCCAATCAGCTTGTTCATATTTGATGATATGCCCAAAATGCAGAAAAGAACTTTATGATTCTGGCCTTACTGATTTTCCCAGTGGACTTCTTTCTATTGCGCTCTATAGGTGGCTGGATAACCTTGCGAAAATATTCTTCCAAAGCATGAACTCACTCTTCTGTGGTCCTACTGCTCTCTTCCTTTTTACTTTCTCCTTATTATGCCCCAAATGTTTTCAGCTATCCTTGGATCCCTTATGGTATCATGTTTGGCCCAATTTTTTGCATTATGTGAACTCACTTGGCAGAGAGTACCATTCTTGTGTTTCTTTGCTAGAATTCTTTTTTTATCAGCATTACTTTGGCTTTTACTGCTGAAGTCTATGCTGGTTGATATGTTGTTGGGCACTTAGAATTTTTCTTTTTTAAATATTATTTTGCATGAGTATTTTAAATATTTAACTGTTGGCTTATAGGAAACATTCAAGCTTCTAACGAGAACAATGATCGACTCTTACCTGAATCCAGGCACATTTAGTGTATTATGTTGTTCAATCGTTGTAACAGCCCACAAGTTAGGCACTGTTATCATCTCCATGTGCAGATGAGGAAACTGAGGTTTTGAGAGAGGAAATTAATGTTTAAAATGATAAAATATAGTCAATTTATTGAGAACTTACTATATCTGAGGAACTGTGGTAAGCTTTACATGTCGGTCTTATTTAATTCCCAACATGACTATCTAGGAAAGCAGTGCTGATCCTTCCATTAGGCACAAAAGGCTCAGTCGGGTTGCTGACTTGCTTAGGATCCCACCACAAGTAAGTGGGGGCAGCAGGACTTAATACTGAAATCTGACTGAGGCCAGGAAGCTGTGTTCTGGGGATTCTCACTTAAAACCTATCACTCACAAGGACATCCATCTCCTCCCTCTACCTCCCCCCTGAGTCAGATGTGGTGCCTACATGCAGCTCCCTCACTGAGAAATGACCTTAAAATGTTCTGGGTATTTCCTGTCTGTGGTTTGGCGATTAGAATGGTAGAAGGAAAAGACAAAATCTGTCATGGCGATGCTTCCAAATCAAATGAGTATCAGCTTTAAGCTCTCAAGGATACCTGATTCTAATGATTTCTTTACTATCTCTTATTTTACAGATGAACCCTAGTCCCAGTACTGATCAGTAATGGAAGATGAATATTGGAACTTCTGTCCATTAATAAATATATGCTCTAAATGAGAAGTTGTCAATGGGCTAATGAAGTTGACTAAAGACATTCCCAAGAGATACCCTTTAGATCTTTAAGGTACAAGGAATTTCAAACCCTACATTTTGATAACTGAACCAAGTCACTCTTGGCTCTTGCCACTTCATCTTTGTAGGTGAAGGGATATAGTCTTTCCATATTGCACATTTTGCTTCTATACTTTACCAAGCGGAAATACAGCTTTAATTTATAGTAGTGTGGATACTACAAGTTGGGTCTTTTAACTCACTGTTTAGTTTTTTTTTTTTCTTTTTCTATTATATGTTGTAACATAGTTCTGGTTAATGTGTTTGAATATTGATGCAGGATCTTCCTGGACCAGGGATGGAACCTGTGTCCCCTGCATTGGCAGGCGGATTCCCAATCACTTTGCCACTAGGGAAGTCCCACTTTTAGTGGGACATGGAGATGATAACAGTGCCTAACTTGTGGGCTGTTACAATGATTGAACAACATAATACACTAAATGTGCCTGGATTCAGGTAAGAGTCAATCATTGTTCTTGTTAGAACCTTGAATGTTTCCTATAAGCCAACAGTTAAATATTTAAAATACTCGTGCAAAATAATACTTAAAAAAGAAAAATTCTAAGTGCCCAACAACATATCAACCAGCACAGACTTCAGCAGTAAAAGCCAAAGTAATGCTGATAAAAATTGCCACTTATATAAGTAGGTCCCATTAAAGTCAGATAAGTAAGCTAAATATATAAGACAAACGTCAAGACTGCCATCTAGGTCTGCTAAACTCGCTCTATACATTTTTATAGCTCTCAAAAAGTCCCAACCCAAGGTCCAATTTTAGGGACACTGGACACTAATAAATCAATAAGCCCAGTCTCATTTTTCTGAATCTTCTTACTCAGGCAATGCAAAAACTCCTTCCAGATTTTCATGACAAATGGAAACAGCTGAAGGAGGAGGCTCACTAAATGGATGACACTGGCATCCCCCCTAATCCATTAGAGCAAAGAACTTTCAGAGACCCAGGGACCCCACAGAAACCACCCTCCCACCAGGCAATTGATCATAACTTCAGGATTGGGCCAAATCAGCCCTAAAGGAAGAAAAGAAAACGCTAACAATTTCAGCACGTCTCAGAATTATAAAGAAACAGATCCAACTATGAGATGTTATGAGTGCTACTTCAAGGCATGCATCTAATATACAACTTAGCATTTGCCATTTTAAATGCCTGGGATGACAGGTGCAGCCTATCTTTTGCCCCGATAAGAGAAGGTTTTGTACTGAGGAAACAATACTCGTTCTCAGTAGAAAGGGACCTGGGGGGAAGCATCACAAACAAGTGATGTAATAAATGTAAAAGATATAAAGTGGAGCTAAATGCATATGAGGTCCTTAACAAATGTCAGTAAAGTCATGAATGCCTTTTTAGGTCTATTTCAACTATAAGATTATATAAATAAGGGAATGGATGTCCATCCTATATAAGAGGCATAATATATGCTGTATCAAGAAGTAATGGAACTTCCCATGAGGAATGTCTTGCCCAGGCTGCTACATTCCTTACTTCATGGACAAAAGTAGGGCATCACACTGATCCAAATGGGAGGCAGAGATTCAAACCTCTCTACTCATGTCACTTCTGTCTTTCCCCACTCTGAACAGCCATCGCCTGCAGAGCTATCATCTTGAATTCTTTGCTTCTGCCACTACTTTAGGGTCAAGCCCCAGGCTGGAGAGACAGCAGGGGCACCCTTAACAGTGACGGACATTCACTGTGTATCTGCTGTGTGTATGGCCTGACGTCAGGCACTACAGAGGGGGAAAGAACGGAACCTACAACCTTGAGAAATCAGAAAGAAGGACATGCAGCCTTCTGAGGGGAGGAAGGGCAGAGAACCAGAGACACTCGAGTTTATTTATAGAGGGACTTCCGTGTTCTGTACACCTTCCCTCTGGTCCACGGCTTCTCAAACTTGGTATTATTAACATCTGGGCCAGGTAATTCTTTGTTGTGGGAGCTGTCTTGTGCATTGTAGGATGGTGAGCAGCATCCCTGTCCTCTAGCCATTATGTGCCAGTAGCAAGGCCCCCACCCCCTTCACTTCTAGTTGTGACGATCAAAGATATCTGTAGACATTTGTAGACATTTCCACTGGGGGGCAGAATCATCCCTGTTGAGAACCATTATCTGGTCCCAGTGCACTGTAACATCCTCATCCTAACAGCTCCAAGCTAACCCCATCCTCAGAATTTAACCATAGAGCTAGCTCCATGTGAAAAAGGAGGCCCTTTCATCTGCTCCATGATATTAAACATGAGATGATATAGACATATCTCAGAGTTTGGAATCATGTCTTATACTTGTTATATTCCACCTGAATCCCCAGCTTAACATAGAGATTGCACATAATACGTGCGACAATTGCTTTTTAGATGTTGATAACAATCTAATATTGGCTTTGTTTGGTAATCTTGGGCATTTGTATAATGGGTTAAAAATACAGTTCTGAGAAGAGATCTTCAGCAGCCCGACAAAAGCCTCCATGGCAGAAAAAAGAAGAATGCTTGCTTTCGGATGACCATCCACCATAAGTATCAGGCAAGTGTTCAGAGATCACAGTCCATCTCTTAGAACTTTCTGCATCATCTGCAGGGGTGCTTGGGGGAGGGTCATACTCACAGCAGGGTCTAACCACTGTTATTGTGAGGTGTGGGTGACTTATATCTCATCTGAGTCAAGGTCTGACCTCAGGGCAGAAGCACACACTAGCTGAGAAACTTTGGGCAAGCTGTTTTACCTCCATAGGCTTCAATCTCTTAATCTCTAAGATGGAGATTTAGAAATTTCCTTTCTGTTCCTTTTTTTTTTTTCCTCCATCCTAAGTACCTTTAAGGATGGTTCAGAGAATCAAATAAGATGCCAGCAAATATTCAGATCTAACTCAGTTCTACTATGCAGAGGGTGACTATACATTCAGTTTTCTAGGATTTCATGAGCCCTTGTGCATTAGCCCACCTGTGATTTGTGGTAGCACAGACATTCCCCCGAACTCACTTATATAATTGTTCTGTCTGAGAATCACGGAAGGAAAGAAGGAAGGGAGAGCAGGACAAAGACGGAGACAGAAAGAGGAAAGGAATTGTCTTAAACACCAGTCAGTTCAGCTGCTCTCCCACAGTTCATTTTTTATCCCTCCATTGTTCAGGTGACAGGATGAAGGTTTTATTTATTTATTAATTAAAATTTTTTTTAACATCTTTATTGGAATATAATTGCTTTACAATGGTGTGTTAGTTTCTGCTTTATAACAAACTGAATCAGTTATACATACACGTATGTTCCCATATCGTATGTTCCCATATCTATTCCCTCTCACGTCTCCCTCCCTCCCACCCTCCCTATCCCACCCAACTAGGTGGTCATGGAAGCAACCTAACTGCCCATCAACAGACGAATGGATAAAGAAGATGTGGCACATATATACAATGGAATATTACTCAGCCATAAAAAGAAATGAAACTGAGTTATTTGTAGTGAGGTGGATGGACCTAGAGTCTGTCATACAGAGTGAAGTAAGTCAAAAAGAGAAAAAGAAATACCGTATGCTAACACATACATATGGAATCTAAGAAAAAAAAAAAAGGACAAAGGTTTTGAACTTGAGTTCAGTTACCAGGCTGGACCACAAGAGTAACAGTGGTCTTCTCTGTTATCTTCTTCTAGCAGGAAGTGCTTCTCCTGCCTTTCCTAACTTCACCCAGTGAAATCCTTCAGGGGCTAACTCAAATCTCCACTTCTCAGTGAAGGCCTTTCTTTGGAATTTCTGTGACCCCAATGCTCTGGGCACTTTTAGGGTACATTTCTCTTGTGCATTTCTCACATCTCATCCTCCAGCATAAGTTCCCAAAGGCAGGTAGAGACCATGCCTTATAAATCCAATGCCCTGGCACCTTCCATTGGTTCACTAGAAATCTTTGATCAGAATATGCTAAGGAGAGACATATTTTCAGAGTCCTGGGAGAAAGAATTAGGCCAGAGGAACTTGTTCATGCAAGGATGCCCTCATTAAACATACAGTTGAAGCACTAGAGCCTGAACACTCCCCAACAGCCAATCAGCTAGACAGATAGGAAGTCAAGAGGGAAAGTCATTTTCCTTGGCAGCTGAGACGCATTTAACAGCCAAAGGAGAAAAGCACATTACCTTTATCCATAGCTCATAGGCACCCTGCATACTAATTGCGTATCAGCTCTCTCCTTTGTTTGGTTAAATGCAGTCTCTTTCACAAGCCCATGATACAACTTTAAATGTGCTCTGACCTCTGATCAGCTCCCACCAAGCAATTTAGCGGGAAGAAATGCACTGTGTCCAGACATCATCAGCCGTGCTTGTGCTCTTTCCAACAGGCATAATCCTGTCCTTTGTCATATGCACAGCCTGTTTCCTTTGGGCTGAGAGTGAAAAAGAGCAATGGGAACTGTCTGTAAGCACTGTAAGCCTTGTAGAGCAGGTTCATGACTTTCCTTTTGGATTAAACTACCAACCATAGACCTCATGGGTGCATTTGGTCCCAAGACTAGCAGATTTGTCCAACCTACCCCTCACCGGCTATTGTCCTCACAGCACCCTGTAAATCACAAATCAGATCTTGTCACTCCCCAGTTTGAAGCCCTTCAGTGTCTCCCCACTACTTTTAAATCTATATCTCAATATGATACACAGTACCCACTATATTATGGTTTTATAATATATTCATACACACACACACCTCCATAAGTATCCAGGTATTTGTAATAGTTATCTATACTTTGTATAACTTATATAATGTGTAGACATATAACATATACACATATATGACATACATAACAAATACATATACCATACATACATATGAAACATATAAAGAAATGTATATGTATATTTGTAGCTACATGTATGTGATATATGTTAAAAGCATAGACTCTTTATAACAAAATAATGAATTGCACATTTCAAATAGGTGAATTGTAAGATAATGTGAATTATATCTCAACAAAGTTGTTATAAAAAAACAAAATATATGCTCTAGAGTCTGATTATCTGGGTTTGCATCTCTCTTCTGCCACTTAACTTGCTACATAACCTTGGGAAACTTGCCTCTCTATTTGTCAGTTTGTTCATATGTAAAGTGAGAATAATAAAACGTATCTCAGAGGGCTATCGTGAGAATTGAGCTAACACGTAAAGAGATTTGAACAGTAGTCGGTATAGAGTAAGCATTTAATAAACTGTTAATTTATTAACATTTATAGCCTGTCTCTTTTCATGTCTGGGCACTCTGTTCCTTGACCTCTACCCTCTGACTGTGTTGAACTTTTACACTTTTCCAGAAAGGTCATGCTTCCCCAGGATTTTGTAGATGCCACCCCAGTCTCAGCCCCTCCATGTCCCTTTTCCTTGATTAACTCCTATTTATCTTGCCAACCTCAACTTAATCATCATTTCCTTAAGGAAGATTTTCCTTACTTGCAAAACTAGGTTAAAATCTCCTAATTTTATGTTTCTATACAACTTGTACTTCTCCCATAAGACACATTCTTCTCACGTAAATGTTTACAACATCTGTCTTTCTTGCTCGGCTGTGCATTCCAGAAAGACAGGGGCCCTGGGTGTCCCTCTGGTCAGCGCAGCAGTTGGCCAGAATAACCACTCAACTAATATTGGCTGAATGCGATTGAATTTCTTTCTGTAATTTTGTCATTTTTGTAGTGAGAACTGCTTACACTATGGCTTGAATAGTGCCAAGAACCTTCCTGCTGAAGTCACTTCCTTTCTTTTTTGACCCGTGAAAGTTCCTGCATCATAAATAACTTCTAAGTGTCCAACTCTACTTAACTTTTCTCTTTGGCTTACAGAATAAAAATCCTATCAAATATTTCCATGAACATTGCAGCCACATCCTGTCCAGGACACTGCCAAAAGGAGAAAATCCCTGGGAGGCTCTCACAGAAAACTGAGACGTTGTCTTAACTCAGGCTTTTGGAGAAGAAAGCAATTCCTGTTTACTCTATGCTGATAATGACAAGCCCTTCCCCAAAGAGAAATCCAAATGTGCTTATTTGCTGGAAAAAAACCAGTGGCGGCTCATCCCACTTCCTCTGTCCCTTAGAGCTGGGCTCATGCTTCCCGTGACCCTGCTGTCCGGGGGCTGTGCTCACTCCCCCATGTCTGCGAAGTCTACCTCCATCTCCACCCATCACACTTCCCCTCAACTTCTCTGGGAAGTTCTGCAGGTCACCTCCACGAGCTTGGTCTCCTACCCCAGTCTCCAGCACAAACTGCAGCCAAGGGCTGTCTTACATTTTTTTGTTTAACTTTTTAAAAACCATTTTCGCTGCTATTTAATGTTTCACTGGGTATGTGCTTTAATACCCCTACTAGACTATAACCGACCTGTGATCAAGGAACTTTTGTGCTGCGTCCTTCCATCCCTGCACTGAACTTTGATTGGGGATAGCTGCACAAATGCTGTTCAATAGGAATTTATAGGAGGAATGGGCATCAATGCACTGGGCACTTATGCTGTGCTTAGCACCATGCCAAGGACTTTACGTGTATCATGTAGGTACTCTTATCACGCTCATTATGCAGATGAGCTACTTGAGGCTTTCCAAGATTTAGGAACTCGCCCAAGGTTGTACCCCTAGAGCCAGAAGTGGAATCCAGTTGGTCTGCCTCCAAAGCCCCTACCCAGGTAACCATTATGCTGTCCGATACTACTGTCCGTCAAAGAAGAAACTTAGGCATTTGCTTCTGTCTTGTGTCCCGAAGGGTTCTGGATATTTTCTCCTCTACCTCTCCTTATTTCTTTTGTTTATATTCACCCTCGCCACCTTTCCCCACTACTCCTTGGGAAGACAGGGTGCCAAAGCAGTTGAGATTCAAAGACTGGTACATGGCAAAAGCTTAGGGCAAGGTGGGAGGGAAAGCACAATACAGGTATGTTTAGCGCTCTTTCCTCCCACTCAAATGAGCAGCATTACACGCAAGTCCCTTCCTTAGAGGAGAATAAAGTTAATTTCCTTCCTTATTCTGCATACTGAGAGTTTCTTATTCACATTGTCATGTCATTAAATTCCTAATGTCACCGTGGAATACCAACATTCCCCTTGGCCTCTGCTGGGAAGAAAGAAAAAAAATCCAACTCAGGTGACTTCTGGTTGCATAAGAATATTCTACAACAGTGAATATAACTAACGAGAAAGGAGACAATAGATCCAAACTCTCTGGCAAGCCTCTTGCCACTGAAGATGGCCTGGTAGAAGTTAGTTTATCTCCTTGTCTGAAAATACTCTGTTTTTGGCATTAACTGGGAAGAAGACAACGTTGAGGATAAAAACAAGCCAACAGATGCCTGAAAGCATATTAGCTGTAGCTTGATAGAGAAATTAAAGTCGTCTCGGTTCCACAAACAAAAAAACAAACATGGCCCTCCCTTAGTAAGTGCTGGAATTGGTTCTCTTGCAAGCAGCCAAGTAGTGAACCTCATCAACGCTTTAATCAAACTAGAAAGCTGACAAATGTCCCCAACTGCCTTTTTACCTCCTCTCCCCATCCCCACGTGCAAATGAGGAAGACAATGGCTCAGCAACTGGGGAGGTTGGCTAAGGCAACACTGCTGGGACAGCTGGGGATGTTGACACAGAATGATTAATCCATCACACTGATATGAAATCACATCTCCCTCCTGCCCAAGGGAAAAGCGCATGGGGCCCAGCAAATGCATCCTCCTCCTGCATCAGGAATCAACCCCTAAGCATGAGGGGAAAAGCTGACCCAAGGCAGCTTAAGATGCCCGTGCACATGGGTGGGTGAACATGTGAAACCAGGCGGTGGAATCACCCAGGCTTTGGGACTGGCTCTTTTTTATTTTTTGGAGAATGATGAGAGTTGTACTTCCAGGAGCCTTTCCAATGAAACCCCATTATTATTTCTCTATTGTAAAATTGTGCTTTTTCTCATTTAGTATCTCTGGTTTATTAAGGTTGGAACTGTTCATCTGAGACTCTTTTATATGTGGCTTTCTCACTATATTATTTATGAGAAATGTGTCTTTATGATCTAATACAGTATTCCTGTATGCCTATAAATAATAAGCCAACTTTGGGATGAGGTGCCAGAAGAACTCTACGACCAGCAGTTCTCTGTAAATAGTTGAATCCCCAGCAGATGATCTCTGCTAAGGATAACAGAGAGAAGGAGGGCCCTGGCAAGTTTCGGGTTCCTCTGACTTGTTACACAAATGTTACTGTTAGGTTGGTAAGCCCTTCTCTCCCAAGGATCAATGTCTGAACTATTCAGTTTTTACCATCACAGAAGAGGAAGTATGTTCCACTTTTTACTATAATCCTGTAGCCTCTCTCATGCTTCCTTCTACTCACTGATGAGATACTTCAGAAAGGAGGAGAAAGAAGAGAAAAAGATGGAGGCAAAGAAATAGGAAAAGGGGAAAGTTTGTTTATTTAGTGCCCACATACATGGACTAAATGATCTGAGTAACATAGCCAACTTCAGGTAGCTGGTAGGTACGGCAGAAGCCAGTTATGCCACATTCTAAAGCCTCTGAGTTCCTTCTCGTGGAGAAAGGCAGAGCGGATTAGAACAAGTGTAAGAACACAGGATGAGGCCCTCAAATTCGAAGGATGCCTCCAGCAAGGCAGTCATGGCCCCAGTAAGCCAGCCCTAAGCCTCCATCAGAGAAAGAAATGGGCTGGACCTGGGAGCTGTTTCAGTGATGCTCTATTTGATGAGCTTCTCTAAGTTCTTGCTCCCGGATGCCCTATTAGGCCATCACCTCTCTGGTGTTCACCTGTTCAATCTGTGTCAATGGTTCTCTGACCCTTCTGCTCAGCTGCTCAGTGGGGCATCTCTTGTGGGCCTTTTCTTGGGCTGGCATTTCCCACCAAACACTTGGCCTCTCCTTTAGAGAGGTGCTCAAGTAGCAAGATCCAGTGCATCCACAACTTAACTATTCATCTTCAATCCTAAACCTGCTGTTGCTCCTATACATTTCTGTTAACCGTGCCACAGCTGTCTGACTGACAAGGTGCACAAGACCAGAAGCATCCCAGCTTCCCTCCCTCTTGACTTTCCACATCCAATTAGTTGCCAAGATTCATTAGTTCTCCTTCAAGATGATTGTTCCCATTTGTTCTCTCTCTCTCTCTATCCTAGTTTAGGACTTTATGAATCTGCAACAAAGATATTATAATAATCTCTTAACTTAGATGCAAGGTCTCACTCCCTCTGTTTCTCTGTACTTGTACTATCCAGATTGGTTATCAAACATTCCAAGGTTCAAAAATTTCAATCCTTTCATGCAACAAATATTAGTAAGCACTTACTAGGCACCAGGCACTATTCTAGACTCTGAAAAACAAAAGTTCCTGTTGTCATGAAGTTTACTTTTTTTTTTTTTTTTTGTGATATGTGGGCTTCTCACTGCTGTGGCCTCTCCCGTTGCGGAGCACAGGCTCTGGACGCGCAGGCTCAGCGGCCATGGCTCACAGGCCCAGCTGCTCTGCGGCATGTGGGATCCTCCCGGACCGGGGCACGAACCTGCATCCCCTGCATCGGCAGGCAGACTCTCAACCATTGCGCCACCAGGGAAGCCCATGAAGTTTACATTTTAATGAGGTGGACAGGATGAAAATAAACACATATATACACAACATGCCATGTCATGTTGTGATAATTGCTCTCAAGAGGAATAAAGCAGGTAAAAGTACAGCCCAGGAATCAACAAACACTTCCTGTAAAGTGCCAAATAATCAATATTTTAGGCTTTGTGGGCCATATGATCTGTCTCAACTACTAAACTCTGATGTACAATACAAATGAGTCTGGCTGTGTTCCAGTACATTATTTACAAAACCAAGCAGTGGTAGTGGTGTGATTTGGCCCACAGGCCATACTCTGCCAATTCCTGGTATAGACTCGATAGCAGGAACATGTTATTTTTTTAAGGGAATCTAAGAAGACCACTTTGATGAAATGATATTTAAGCCATAAAGAAAGAGATCCTTTATGCACAGACTGTAAAAGAGGATTCCATGCAGAGGGAAGCGTAAGTACAAACGACGGGTGGTGAAAACATGCTTGGTGATGAAGCAAGGAAGCCAGGGTATCTGGGGCTAAGCAAGCAAGGGGGACAGAACTCACAGAGTATCTTCCATGGACACCCTTCATAATGCCTGGGTTCCACTGTTGTATGTACAACAGTCATGAGTTTTCATGATCGTGCCTTTGATTATTATAATAAAAATATAATGAATATTTGCTATTTTTCTTTGCCCAGCAACCAATCCCCCTCCCAGTAACACCACCTCAGTTTTCCTTTTGAGAACTGACCCCTTCTTTATCTCACTCCCAGGCATTTCTCACCGTAGCTCCAGCAGTGTATGAACCAGGCCATGCTAATCAGCAGATTCCATCATCCGGGTCATGATGACTCATTCAAGGATGGGCATATGGCCCAAGTCAGTCCAGTCAGAGTAAAAACAAGGACTTTGTTGGATTTATATTTGGAAGGTAAGCCCTCCTCCTGTTCACCAGCAGAGGTGATGACCAAATACAAGATTGGAAAACAGAGCTAAGAGATGGTAAGAGAATGACAGAGACTGAATTTTGGTCACATTATTCAAGCCACTGAATCTAGCCTGAAGCTGGCTACCACTGAACTTTTCTACCACACAAGGCAATAAATCTCCCCACCTCTGGCTTTGAGTTGGATCCACAGAAATTACAACCAAATGAGTCCTGACAGATAAACATGTGCTATTCCATTTGCCAAGAAAGCACTCTCCCTATGTTTTTTTCCCCCCAATCCAAACTCAAGACCTAGTTCAAATACTCCCTTCATTTACAAAGCTTTCAAAATTCTCTCTGGGATACCACCCTACTACATCTAGAGTCTGTAATTCTGGAGTCACTTTGCTTCTATCCTTCTAAGAAGCTTGTTTTCTGCTTGGGCTCTCACATATTGGCATGTGTGTCTTATCTCCCTGATAAGATACCTCCCTGAAAGAGCAGGAACAATAACCACTTCATCTCTATATCTCCATAACTCCAATAACAGTAAAGATATCTTATATATAAATGTACGTGTGCATGTGTGTCTGTGTGTGTGTGTATACACACACACAGACACACACACATATATTTAATGAATAAACACTACTAAGAACACCCTACCCTTTTCATCATAATTATCAATTACCAGGCTGCAGTACAGAGTTTCATCAAAAACTAATTCAAAAGGCTAAATGCATCAGACCACATTTAAATTTCTATAAATCTTATGTTAATTTAAATGGCTTTAGATTTAATTAAAAATGTTTTTCAATTGATAGTAACTTGGATAATTAGCATCAAGTGGCATCTAGAGGACATATTTAAAAAACTAATCTAGAGTATAAAGAGACCTAATTAACAATTAGAATAACATTTTATAATTTTGCTTTGTTTATAAGGGCTATAATGTCCAATTCATTGTTCAATGAAACTGGTCATTAATGAAGATCAAAATTATGTTTTCCCTGGTGTCTCCATGAAGATGCCTCTTAGCGCTGGCTTTTATGTTCCCTACTTTTGCTGCTTTTTAAAGGCCACTGCTGACTGGTATTTCATATCTTTGTTCTGTAATTAAAGTTAAATGATACCATGCCTCATCCTGCACGCTAATTTTACACCTTTTTGGTTATTAAATGAATGGGCTTGGCTATAAACTTAAATTCTCTTGTGTAAGACCTAAATAGATACCTTTGTAATATGGAAAACCTAAGGTTGACAAAGACATTGATGCCCATGTGAAGAAAGACAGGGTCTGGTACCTGAATGAAAGCAAGGCCCTGAAGCCTAGGGGCATGGAGGCCCCGTGTGGAGAGTCAGGGAAGTAGGTGCTGGAGAGGTGGGGAGTGTGACAGGGCGATTGGTAAGTTCAGCTGCAAGTGATGAAGTGAAAGTGATGGAGAGACATCCACGCTGAAAAGTCCAGGTTTTTGGAAATGTGGAACTAGAAATGAGAAGACAGTTCAAGGCAAATACAGATTTGAGGGTCACCTGAAAAGGGCAATTATTGAAACTGTATGTAAGTATGGGATTTTCCATAGAAACTGAAAAAAGAAAACTAAGGACTGACCCAGGGGCAAGTCCCTATGTGGTGCCAGGAGTGAAGCCACGTCCCTGAGTAAGTGAAAGAAGAGGTAGTGAAGGAAGTGGAGGGACAGTTACAGATGTGGGAAAACTGTGGGAAGAGTGGTGTCCCTAGAAGCCAGAAATGAGGGGAAGAAGTGGACAACTGTGGCCCAGTTCTCTTTCCCGCTCAGTATGATGCAACGTGCTAGGGAGTTCAGGGAAATTGAAGATCACTGTGACAGAGGTCATCAGGCGCAGGGGGTAAGACTGCCTGGATTCAGATCCTGACTCTGCCAGTTTCCCTCTGTGAAACTGAGGACAAAGTTCACAGCCCTCCGTGCCCCAGTTTGCCCCTCTATAAATCAAGGTGACGAGCCAGGTTCCTCTAAGATTGTGCTGTGGATCAAATGCATTTACTCATGGCAAGTGACAGGCATCTTGCACAGAATAAGCCCTCAGTGTGTGTTTGCTCTATTTATATTGTAGCTTTTCTGGAGCAAAGTGGAAAAAGCTGAACCTTGACTCCAATGAGAGCTACCAGCAAAGTGGTGGCAAAATGACTGAGCTGTGACTGTCTTAGGTCAGTGTTCTTTAGCCTAGCGGCCCCCAACCTTTTTGGCACCAGGAACTGGTTTCATGGATGACAATTTTCCACAGACTGGGGAGGGGGGCGATGGTTCAGGTGGTAACGTGAGCGATGGGGAGCGGCAGATGAAGCTTGGCTCACTTGCCTGCCGCTCACTTCCTGCTCTACAGCCTGGTTCCTAATAGGCTGCGGACTGGCAGTGGTCCGCAGCCCGGGGGTTGGAGACCCCTGCTTTAGCCTACATCAGAACCACCTACAGCTTACTGGCCCTACTCTTGAGTTTCTGATCAATAGGTCTAGGGTGGAGCTTGAGAATTTGCATGTCGAACAAGTAGACCACAGCTGATGCTCCTAATTTAAGGACCATGCTCTGAGAACCACTGTCTTTGAGTGGAAGGAAAGACCCTACAATTTTGGGAATTCAACCCAGGCCTTCAATCCCTATCTTCAAAAGGTGTTTTCTCTTCTGACCCTAGCTGTGTTCAGGAAATCTACCAGTCCAAATGTAACTGATATCTGAACACTCCTACAAGTCCTAAGCCAACTTCTGAGTACCTTCTTCTGTGAACATACAAGGGCTACGTACAATTTCAGAACTTGATGGATTCCCTGAAGTCCAAGTGGAACAGCAAAAACCATCACCAACACAACAGTCAGCACGTAGAGTGCTGACCTTGTACCAATCACTGTGCTGATAATCAGTACATATACTGTACCATCTACTTCTCCGAACTCCTGAGAGAGTCAGGCATTATTACACCATGTCACAGAGTAGAAGGAAGCCTAGAAAGGTAAAGTGACATATCCCAAGGCACTGGCTGACAAATGACAGAAACCAGGATTAAACCTGTTCTCTCAACCACTCAACTACACAGCTCTTGCCTGCTCTTTTTACCCCAGGAAACACATGCATTATGAAACATCAGCAACTGCTGTCTGCCTACATGATTCCTCCATATCTTTTCCAGGATAAAGTTTCCAGAGAGTCAAACAGTTCTTTATGAGGTGTGGCTACTAGTCCTTTAGCCAGACTATTCAAGGTCCTTGGAGTGTGCCCAAGGTAGTCATTATCCTGAAAACTGAATAGGTGGGTGTGGTTATCCAGAGAGGAGTATAAACAATTGTTCTGAGCCCATGGGTTAAGCAACTGTTTCCAAGAGACATTATCTCCTTAGGGTTACTATTATCTTCTACTGCTTGTGTTTACTCAGCTATCAACTAAAATTACTGATTTATTTACAGATGTTTCTTACTGTATTCATTCATTCTTACTTCCATTCTTTATTGTATTCCTCTCTCTGTTTTATACGTGTAGAAACTAAAGCTTAAAGAGAAAAAGAGACTTGGATAGGGTCATTCAGATCGTAAATGCTTGAGCAAAGATTCAAACGCAGGTATGTTAGCCTCCACAACAAAATACGCATCCAGATTCCAACCTCCCAAGAGTTTGAGCAGTCTGATGACTCAAAAAGACAAACTTCTCATTAAGCTGAAAATGAAATTGCCTAAACTTCTAGTTCCACACCATATGGCTGAATCCCAGATGACAGGAAGCTCATTTCTGCAACACACTAGGCTCGTTTCACTGAGTAGGTTGATGTGAGATTTGTGGGCTGGTCATTTCCTCTTCTTTTCAGCATTGGTAGCAGCAGTGGTATTTATTATGATGCTTCCTTTCTACATTTTTACACGAAAAAGCAAATGCTTCTGATGATGGATAGAGACAGATTTTATCCTAAATCATTCTGTAAGTGAAATATCACAAGCACAAGAAACAACAGCAGCAAAATTATCCACCTGCCTTTAAGCGACCAAATGCTACAATCATCTTCCAATCCTTAGTTTATGTCACGATAGGGGAGGGGGGGCAGTTCTTAAATGATACCATCATTGAGTTTTGTACACTAGGATGAAACCACAGTGTTAGGACATCTAAAATATCTGTATCTTTGCAAAGTCAGATTTTAAAGCAGTGAGGTGACTCACGAAGCACCAGAGACTAATGGGAAGTGCCAAACACCATTTGTACAAAATGATCTCGGCATGAGATATGATCACTTTTCCCCCTGAACAGTTATTGTAGAACTGGTAGAGCAAAATACTCTTGACTAAGAGGATAGCCTAACGTTTCTGCGTTTTTCCCCCCAAAACTTAGAACTAACATAGAAAGTGCCATTTCTACGAATAATAGAGAAAAACATTCATTGTGAGAATTGGCAAAGGTCTTAGAACTACACTTATGTGTAGCCATGTGCATTGAGGGTGGAGTCCATAGGCAAGGATTTGAACATCAGTCCCACCACTTACTGGTACTTGATCTTGGCAAGTTTCTTCACCTTTTCAAGCCTTAGTGTACTCATCTAAAAATGGGACCAATTTGAGGAGGCAGCAAAGTATAGTGCTTTAATGTGAAGCAGTCTGTATTCAAATACCTGGCTGGGAATCCTGGTTCTCACCCTTTACTATGGCTCACCTCTCCCTATAGCTCAGTTCGGTCATCTGTAAAATGGGAATGATAAAAACGGTGCCTGCCTCACGAGGTGTTGGTGAGGTCTAAATGTAATAATGCACATAAAGCATGCTACTTGGATCATGGCAAGTGGTCAGTAGAATTTACCTTTTTTTTTTTTTTTAAAGACTATCTACTTAAGGGGTTTTAAAAATAAGTCCTAAGAGGTCTCCCAAGGACAGAGTCGGGGGGAAGAATGAAGCTATACAGCTTAACCTTTATGCCTTAAAAGCCCCATCCACAACCCAGAGCACTGCTGTTCTTTTTTTTTTTTTTTTTTTTTTTTGTGGTACGCGGGCCTCTCACTGCCGTGGCCTCTCCCGCCGCGGAGCACAGGCTCCGGACGCGCAGGCTCAGCGGCCATGGCTCACGGGCCCAGCCGCTCCGCGGCACGTGGGATCTTCCCGGACCGGGGCACGAACCCACGTCCCCTGCACCGGCAGGCGGACTCTGAACCACTGCGCCACCAGGGAAGCCCAGTGCTGTTCTTTTATACATTTTATTGATTGGGGTTTGGTATGAAATTTTATTTTTAAAAGTTTCTGGGACTTCCCTGGTGGCGCAGTGGTTCAGAGTCCGCCTGCCGGTGCAGGGGACGTGGGTTCGTGCCCCGGTCCGGGAAGATCCCACGTGCCGCGGAGCGGCTGGGCCCGTGAGCCATGGCCGCTGAGCCTGCGCGTCCGGAGCCTGTGCTCCGCGGCGGGAGAGGCCACGGCAGTGAGAGGCCCGCGTACCACAAAACAAACAAACAAACAAACAAACAAAAAAGTTTCTGTTGCTAAGTTTTAAAAAAATTGTTTGAAACTTCTGCTCTAGACAACTCTCATTTTACAGATAGGAAAAAGCAAGGCCCTGAAAGATAAAGGAATTGTTCCATCCCAGTGAGCACCTGACCAGCGATTAGACCGCCCCTGGCTCGCTGCCTCTGCACCCGGCCCTCCCATGCCATTGAGGTCTGTCAGGATGGCCACTGCCATCTTCTGACTCTGCTGAGCCTGATGCTGGTCAGAACGATGCTGAAGTTTTGACACTTACAGAGGAAAGCATAATGGGTCCAGTAAGAGTGATAGGGGAGTCAGGGGTAAATACAGGTGGGAGAGTAGAGGGTGAGTGTGTGTGTGGGGGGTGTGTGTGTGTGTGTGTGTGCGCGCATGTTCACGTGTGTTATTATGTTAGGCACTCAAGATCCACCAAGTATGAGAGGCTGGTGGAATATCTAGATGAAAAGGAAGACCTAGAACTCAGGGAAGATGCCAGGCCTGGGGATGGAAACTTAGGAGTCATCTAGCAAGAAAGTTAGATATGAATGTGTATTATATCAGATAGAGAGACAGACAGGCCAGACAAGCTGATGGACTGAGGGCGGAGGTGATGAACAGAAGGAAGACAGCACTAATAGAGAAGAAAGAAGATGCAGGGTGCAACTAATAATGTAGACAGCAAATAATAAGTTCAAGTACAAATAACATAATAATTTAAGTTAATAACATCTAGCACTTAGTGAACACTTCCTATTTTTTAGCCAACTTACTAACCACTTTCCATAGATTATTTCATTCAATCCTTCCAGTCTCAGAAAGTAGATACTTCTATTACCCCCATTTTATAGATGAGCAAAACATAGGTGTAGAGAGGTTAGCTAACTTGCTTTAGGTCACACAGCTATTAAAGGACAGAGATAGCATTAAAATTATAGCAGGTAAATTCCAGAGTCTGAGCTTTTAACTGGTACTCATAGAGAGCAAGAGAAGGAAAAGCAGGATTAGTATTAATAGTAGCATGAGTTATTAACAGCAGCAGCACTGAATGAGTACTATTTTGTGCTCGGCGCTGTGATAACTGTGTATAACATGATCTAACACAATCTGATTGAGCCCTACGGAGAACTAGAGGAGGTAGATGTTCTTAGCCCTATCGAGCACAAAAGGAAACTGGTTCAGTGATGTTGGTAATTTGTCTAAAATCACACAGCTAGTAGGTGACAGAGACCAATGAAAAGCTAGGTTAGCTCCAGTACCAGAACTCTTAAACCACCCTGCTAGACCATTTTGGTGTACAGCCAAATTCAATGATTCCAATAGTGGAAGCAACAGAGAAATTCCTGTTTTTACAAATAAATTCTTGGGTCCTTACAACAGAACTTCTAATTCAGTAAGTCATGCTTGGATCTGTGAACTTGAACTTTTCAGAAGTTCCCTACATGATTCTTAATTTACAACCAGGTTTAGTAATCACTACAACAACGTATACAAGTCTTGACTGCTTATTGCAGGACTGCCAACCTGTGAGGATTAGTACATTTCTTGGTATGAGCACACATCCCCACCCGAAGCTTGACGTTGGCAGATGTGCCACAAACACTCATGATTTGAGAAACTTGTAAGGTGGGGACTGGGAGGTTCATCATCCTTGCTTTGACAGAGTAAAATTACCTTTACAGGTAATTAGCTGAAATCGCTCTTCTAGACGCCATTTAACTTTTCCTCTAAAATGTACACAGTAGCATTAAACCAGTTCAATGACTGAAGTTTACTTACCTAAAACTCTTAATCTCTCAGCTCCTACTACCACTTCATTGTTGTCTGCAGAGAAGAGCAATTTTCCAGAGACCGTCTTTACCTCGAACTTTTTGCCATAAGCTTCTACAGCTTTTGGCCCTAGAAGGGGGAGAGAGAGAATACATTAGTTCCGTTGCATTCAATTATAAAGAGCTTTTCGCAGAACATATACATCTGACAAGATTGTATTGGACTTTAATGTAAGTGGATTGGTTTTCAGAAACTAGCTGTGACAATTAGCCTCATGACTCTAGCCATATCTTGTCAATTACTTTTAATCATACTCTCTCCAGCTATGATTTTAAAAACCATTATGTCCTTCCTCCAAACTAATGCTTGAGTGAGATTTCCCTCAGCTAACCAGCAAATTACTTTCAAATACTTGTAGATTTTGGTTTGCATTTATGAAAGCACAAAATACTCACCACCTCTTGAAGGACTGGCATATCTTTGGCCAGCCCTAACTGTTGGAAAGGGCACCTTTAAATTCAGCTGAAATCTGCCTCACTCTTTCTACCCTTGACCTGCTGGCTGCATTTGACACAAGTATATGTCATTTCTTGACAGAAGAGGCTACAATATCTTGCAATTAATTGCCTTGAAAGTTACTGAATCTTTCATGATAGAGTTTCATTCAATAAAAAATAAATTTTAGAGGTTTTATCATATCACAACAGATACTATTCTTGAAGATGAGGCTACAGTAGCAGCAAAAGGAAGACAAAGTCCCTGATCCCTTAGCACTTACATGCTGATAGAGACAGACAGACATACATTTAAACATGTGTTAATAAATCAACCAGAAAACTGCAGAGAGGTTTAGGTATTATGGAAAAAGTAGAACAGGTGTGTTAGAATTCTTAAAAAAAACAAAAAACAAAAACATAGAGCTACCTAAATACCTGAAGTTCAGAAGGCTCCAAAAAGCTAGACTACAGAAATGCATCAGAATAACCTGGGGGTGTCATCATTCTCAATGATAATAGCTGAGATCAAAAAGGAATTTATCTTTTGGTCTGGAAATTCACATAGAAAAATATTTGAGGGTAGAGTCCAGAAAGCTTATATTTTTTCCAAAACTGCCCAGGAGATTCTGATACAACTGTCCCTCAGTATCTATGGGGGATTAGGTCCAGGATCCCTTCAGATATCGAAATCCATGGATGTTCAAGTCCCTTATATAAAACGGTGTGATACTCGCATATAACTTATGCATATTCTCCTGTATACTTTATTTATTTTTATAAAATTAATTAATTTATTTATTTTTGGTTGCGTTGGGTCCTTGTTGATGCACACGGGCTTTCTCTAGTTGTGGCGAGCGGGGGCTACTCTTCGTTGCAGTGTGCAGGTTTCTCATTATGGTGGCTTCTCTTGTTGCGGAGCATGGGCTCTAGGTGCTTGGGCTTCAGTAGCTGTGACACTCAGGCTCAGTAGTTGCGGCTTGCGGGCTCTAGAGTGCAGGCTCAGTAATTGTGGCACACGGGCTTAGCTGCTCTGCAGCATGTGGGATCTTCCTGGACCAGGGCTCGAACCTGTGGCCCCTGCATTGGCAGGTGGATTCTGAACCACGGCACCACCAGGGAAGCCCCTCCTGTATACTTTAAATTATCTAATTACTTATGATACCTAATACAATGTATGCTGTGTAAATAGATGCACATACAATATAAATACTATGTAAACAATTGCCAGCATGGGACAAATTCAAGTTTTGCTTTTTAGATCTTTCTGGAATTTTCCCCCCCAAATGTTTCTACCTGTAGTTGGTTGAATACAGGAATGTGGAACTCGTGGATATGGAGGGCCGACTGTATAGCATTTTTGTTTCCTTCTAGTTATTTTTCAAGACAGTGTCACTTATTAGTAAAAAGTAGTAGTCAAAGGGCCCTCAGTGCCTTCCAGGCAAAGATCACTAGGAACACACTTGGAGTTGAACAAGTTGGGTTTTTAACTCATTGCCGTGAGAGAGAACACACACCGTGGGGTACCACAGGGCTTCTCAATAAGAAGAAAGAATTTATTACAGGATCTGGCCTTATAATAGGTTATTTGGAGGCAGGGTTTAAGGAAGCAAGGTTTTGTTCTGGATTACTTGCTGTCAGGTACTGGGAGTAATTTTACGATTAGCATCTTAGTAAATCTTATCTAGAGTAGGGAAGACCAGAACAATGCCAAACTGTAATGGATAAACAAACAGTAGTCATTCATATTACAGGGGGATAGGGGGAAGTCTGGTGATTCCTGTGGTTTGGATAAAAGTTTCGATTTTTCATCTATGTTCAGACATGATCAGAGTTGTGTTTGCTTTTTGTTTTTTCTCCATCCTTCATGGCCACAAGTGGCCTTGCCTGGTGTTGATGTTCTGTGAAATCATTTATGTCCACACAGAACACCAACGCTTGGCTGGTAGAGCCCGACCAGCCCCTGGATGTCTGGGGCCGCTTTCCTCTTTGGCAAGACTATCACACTAAGAATCAGAAGACAAAAATTATGTCCCAACTCTCTCATTTTCTGGTAATGTGACTTTGGGCAAATCATTTGATCTTTCTGAACCTCATTTTCTGCATCTGCAAAATTGTGCTACTACCATCGATTCTATCTATCGCATAGAAAGGTTAAAAGGACTGAATTATACTGTGTTTATAAAGAGAAATTCGTAGGCAGAAAAGAGTTGTGAAATGTAGGGGACTGATCTTGTGATTATCATCACCATTGGGATCATAACCATCGCCATTTTTCTAATGTAATGGTCACAACACATTGAAATGAACAAATGGTGACCATCTCTGAGTGACCTTCCCTCATTTGCATCATCATGTCAATTCAGCAAAACTGATCTCTTGCCAGTACATCCACACTGGCCCTGACAAAAAGAAGCACACTGGGGGCTTCCCTGGTGGCGCAGTGGTTGAGAGTCCACCTGCCGATGCAGGGGACGCGGGTTCGTGCCCCAGTCCGGGAGGATCCCACATGCCGCGGAACAGCTGGGCCCGTGAACCATGGCCGCTGAGCCTGCGCATCCGGAGCCTGTGCTCCGCAACGGGAGAGGCCACAACAGTGAGAGGCCTGCGTACCGCAAAAAAAAAAAAAAAAAGAAGAAGCACACTGGAAAGGCTCTTTAATGAGTGGGGGATGGAAACAGCAGACAGAGCACACATTTCCAAATGGTATGGGACCTGGACATTGTCTTCTTTGACTGCCTTCACACTGTACGTGAGAACAAGTGAAAGCAAAGCCAAGGGCTCCCTCAAGGTCACCAAGTGAGCTAATGGCAGATCTGCGTCTGGAACTGTGCCCTAGGAATTATTCCATAGCAGAAAAGGGATGTTCATTTGTCTAGAAAGGAAAAGGATGCTGGGGCAATTAGGAGAGGAACTTTTGGAGGATGAGAGGAATTAGGAAGCTGGAGACAAGGAAGAGAGAAATCCTGAAAGAAGAGACATGTACAGTGAGGGCTTGGGATTAGGTTGCTTAGGGAGGGCTAAGATGTAGCTGTCTTCTTGGTCACAACAAACCTTCAGTAAAATCTGTATTACTTGGCAATGCTTTGAGGTTGTTACCTTTTCTTTTTAGGGGGGAGACTGGAGATCAGGAGGTCTAGTGCTAATGAATGAATAAACGAATGAGTGAATGATCTCAGGATGGCCATGGGGTGAGCACAATTTGCCCACTCTGGATCTAGTCGGATATGGCGGTATGACTTGTGGACACAAATGCTTGGACTTTGCTTTCATGGACTTCGGCAATACCATGAGACACACCCCTGAGGCGTCAAGAACACTGGTCCGTGTGTAAATTAAGTTTACTCTGAACTTACGAATGGTTTGTGAGATACAGGAGCGTGTACTGAAGAGACTGCAGCCATCAGAGAACACAAGACACCATTAAGTTATCTTGCTTTTCAAGGCTTCTGAGAATACAACATGGACTTTACCAGGGACGGAACCATTTGGGTATATAAAGCTCAGTAGTTGGTAGTTTTAGCCAAAAGCCCACAGAGCAACTGCTGGCTCCATGGTGCGGACGGCTTGTCCTTTTGTTGATTTCACCTGGGGCTTCCAAAGCTCCTGGGACATGAAAAAATCTTAAAAAAGAAAAAAAAAAAAAACAAAAACGATTCTACAAAGAAATGTAAATGGAGCTGGAGACCTGCTTTTGCTCAGGAGGTCTCCTGGTGAGCTCACTTCCTCTCTGGGATGTAAAAGATCATTATTTGTAACCTGAAACTAATCTTCAATTAATCCCTTTCTGTGCACAGTAGTGTACGTGTGAAGCACCTCCTTAATTAATCTCCTCCATCAGGATGCACTGGCCATCTCCCAGTCCTGCCAATGCCATGAATCTGGGAGCTAGAAGGACCTGGGGGCCGTGCAGTCTAATTTCTTTCCTCATCTCCCTTGATCCTGGGGCCTTTCCCCACTCTGCCTAGATGTTGTATAAGACTTCTACAACTTTCCTCCTTGCAGGTCAGAGGGTTCTCTGTTTGGACCTACTACTGAGATGATACTAAATCAGCAGCAGCATGAGTCAGGTATGCCTGTGTCACCTGGCCTGGGAACTTAACCATCATTTAAAACATTGTTTCCTGTGAAAAGATTACCTGAATTGCTAACACTGGAATTTCTTCTGGGCTTTTGAGACATGATCATTTGGTAATAAGCAGGAGAACCCTTGAATCCTCAGGCCTGCCACAGCAAACCCGGCCACTTAGGCAAAATGATTTGCTGTCAGGTAGGTCCACCGCTAAGTGTAACGGGCCTTAGGATATTTTCTCCTGGAACTGCTCTGTGCTTTCCACCATGTGTATCAATGTAAAAGGAGAACCCTGAAGGGAAACTTTAGGGGTGATCGTGCATGGGTGTATGTACTGGGAATTCTATTTGAACATATGTACTATCCTCTCTAGAAGGCATCTTGAAAGGCTGCTGCCGGCTGGTGTTAGGATGGTTTTCTGCCCATCTCATTTAATATTAGCTACCTTGTGCCTTACTTTAAGAGGTAGGGATGGAGTCTCAGCTCCAGCGGCCTGCCCTGGTCAGGGGAGGCAGAAAGAAGACGGGGAAACAGAGAGGCAGGAGAGAGGAGAGAACAACAGAAGAGGAAAAGGAGAGAGAGAAAGAGGGAAGAGGCGAGAGAGAAGGGGGAGGCAGAGGGAGACAAAGGGAGATGGAGAGAGGGGGAAGGAAGAGGGGGTGAAGGAGGAGAAAAGGGGGAGTCGGAAGAGAGAAGCAAAAGGAGGAGGTGGGGAGGGAAGGGAGGGAGAAGGAGGGGGAGAGAAAGACTCTTTTCCTAAGTAACAGTCATTCGTCCGGTTCCAGCTTTATCAAAACAAAATCTCTCAAGTCAGCCAAATCTCCCACTGCAAATAAATGGCAAATGATCAAATGATCAGGCTAAATAAGTCCCTTTTGAACGCGGGAATCTGGGAGCTGGAGGTCGGATTTATTTCCCTCCTGGAGGCAATTTTCACACACACTGCTTAAATCATTGCTTACTGAAGCTGTTTATTTAATTATTTAGCATCGCGACTGAGGGCCACATGTTAGAGCAGCGAGGCCGCTGAGCTGTGCGCGCGCTGGAAGAGCAATTTTATGGATTACGGGCTCTGCCACAGCCGTTCCCCCAGTGGGAGCCAGTCCAGGTCACCCACTGGCTGTGGCTCTCCAGACATACACATCTGGTGGCGGGAGAGTGAGGCTCTTTCTGCAGCAAGACTCTGGGCACAAAGGCACCTGCCTCCCCGTGGCATTTGGATTAGTGGGGCTCCAGATGTTTTAGTCCCAGTAATGTTTCAGGACATTTGGGCAACTGGCTTCTCGAAACATCCATCTGTATACATTTCTTTCAGCCCTGAAGCCAAACAAATGGCATCCTCTGTCTGCAAGTGTAACAATGCCGTTCAGACATAGCCCCCCTTTCCCCTTCTGCTGTGGAGGTGCATAACAGCTCCTATTTACCGCTGCTCATAACCTACAGAGGGGGCGCTGGTCATACCACCCAGCATGTTACCGCGACCATGAGGCCCATGTTCATCATTACAGTCATTATGGTGAATAACCAATCCTTGTTTAACTTTCAGGACTGTGCAGCTTAAACCCCACTGGGTGTTTTCCACGGCTGTTAGCAGCAGATCTGCCCTATGAAAAGGAACTACACAAACATATTCAGTCGGGGTACATCTGCATCTCGCAATTGAGCTAGGTTCAAAGTCAGCACGTACGGCAAATATGGCATGGGTTCAAACTATCATCACAAATCCCTTTTACAACCCATAAAGTATGATGTGCACGGTTCTGTGTATACTGTGCTGTCTTCCAGTTAATACAACGCAGCCAGCTTTTCCTCTGGCACTGGAGCAGAGAGCTTTCCCGTGGCTGAGCACCAGCTGAAGCAGCTGGTGTTTAGGGGCCGTGCTACGTGAAAAATAGTTTATTCTTCTTCCCCACCCCCTAAATGAGTATCACCAGATTTGCATAAGTTAAACGTGTGTATAGGATGAGACTCTGCCCTTGAGTAGCATCAGGGAACACATGCTTTGTTCTCTTTTCCGACACTGTAAGATGTGCGAGCAGACTTCCCTTCTTTAGATACATCACATGGTGTTTCATTCAACCTTCCATTGTATGTTTTTTTTTTTTTTTTTGCGGTACGCGGGCCCCTCACTGCTGTGGCCTCTCCCATTGCAGAGCACAGGCTCCGGACGCACAGGCCCACCAGCCATGGCTCACGGGCCCAGCTGCTCCGCGGCACGTGGGATCCTCCCGGACCGGGGCACGAACCCATGTCCCCTGCATCGGCAGGCGGACTCCCAACCACTGCGCCACCAGGAAAGCCCCCATTGTATGTTTTTTGAGTGCTTACCCTGGACCAGACACTGCTAAGTTCTTTCTTTTCTTACCTGTTATCAGCTGAGTTAGGACTTTAGTCTGTTCATTGAGGATGTTCACTGTAACGTTTCTGGCAGATTTGAAGTACAGGGCATTCCCCTGTAATAAGAAAATTAGAGAAACATATGAAAATGGCAGCAGATTCTTTTTCATTATAGGTTATTACAAGATATTGAGTATAGTTCTCTGTGGTATACAGTAGGTCCTACTGTTTATATATTTTATATATGGTGGTAGCAAATTTCTAAACAAAACTGTAATCCCCACTCTCCGTGGGGCTGAGCTGATCTTAGCCAAGTTCTAATTGATGTATCTTTCTTTGAAAATTCTAAATGTTTAATGATCCCCACATACATGATAATTAATTGGCATTCAATCAGAATGGATTTTCCCCAAAGAGACATACAGATAGACAGACACACTCCAAAGCGATTTCACACACACACACACACACACAAGTTTGTTGAATCAAAGAAAACAAGGACACAGAGCCCTTTAGATCTTACTGTAGATGTTAGTTAGCTCTGGTACATGGAATGATCAGGAGTGAATGATAATCTCCTACTCTCACCCTTTCTAGTTCACAATTTCTCCGAAGAACTATGCACAGTTCTTAGTGGAGAGGAAAATGCTTGTGGAAAACACTCCAGGTTTCCCCCTCCAGCAGGTCCACTGGCTGTGACAATCCAGAGAACTTCTGCCACATCTGGGCAACCACTGATTCACTGTGCCCCTTGCCCACCCACCCCGTAGCTTGAAATTAAAATTTTGCCTAATGAATAAAGGTTTTTTTGTTCTGTTTTGTTTTTTTGTTTATTACTTGGATCAGGGAAGAAGAAATACATTGAATCTAATATTGACACAGTTTTTTTTTTTTTTTTCCCATCCATTAGGAAACAGATATTAACCTAAAAGAGTTTCTTTGCCATTGCTTCTGGCAGGGCTTAACTGTGCTACTTCAAACTTACAAACAATTCAAGCAATGTGAGAATTCAGAACCTGGAACCTGCCTAGGAGGATATAGGTGTCTAGAAGTTAAAGCACTAACTCTTCATATGTTGAGCAACCTGGCACTGCAGAGAGAGGGGTGACCCGGAATCAGACAACTGGATAAACTCCATGGCCACTGACCAGTGTGCGACCTTGAGCAAACCACTTAATCATTCTGTGGTTCATTCTCGGCAACATCGATATCAGCAGCAGCTCAGGGCTAACATAACTGAGCCCTCTCTATGAGCCACGCACACAGTAGAAGCCCTGGAGTCAAGCTACCTAGTTTCCAACCTCCCTGTTGGGTGGCTTTGAGCAAATAACTTAAGTGTTGTAAGCCTCAGTTTCTTGATATGTGATGTTGCACATATTATTATTAAATTATTAAAAGACACATCTTATTAAAATTATTAAATTCTCTATGTAATGAACTGTGTTCCAGGCACACAGTTAAGTCCTCTGTAGTTGGTAGGGTTAGGGGAGGGGGCAGACAGGGCAGGTTAGTGACAGAGGCAGGAGGAGGGGGAGGGGGAAAGAGAGGAAGAGGAGAGGGGAGGGGGAAAGAGAGGAAGAGGAGGGGGAGGGGGAAAGGAGGGAGGAGGAAAAGGATGACCTTTCTTTGTATTACCTAATCCTTATAACCCATCTGTGAACTAAGTCAGGGGTATCCTCTACATCCAATATTCTGTTTCCAGATTTCAAAGGATCTCCCTTTAGTGGCCGGTTCACTATTATCTTTCAAATCCCAGTATCTTCAAACGTATCTGCCTGCCCTTAATATTCACAAAATTCTATTGAGGACAAAAAAAAAATCTCTACAGCTTTGATCAAGGTTTGTAGCAAGAGATAAAATAAAGCCAGCCATTCCTTTTTATTGCTAGGCCAAAATATTAACATATAGCATTAATTGGTCTGTGATGCTTAACACGCTGGGAAACAGTCTTTGCTACATGAGGGTTTAAACAAAGAGCCTCATTCTAGCCTGGGACACCTTGCTATAACCCTCCCATATACAGTACCTGGTACAGAAAGATCACCAGGAAAAAAGCACAAACCACCAGTTAACAAACTCTGACTCAGCTGGGTCAGTGCCATTTTATTTGGCTCTCTGGCTCGCTTTACTGAGGTTAAACCAGGAAACAGCAGCCAAGTGAAGCATCCCTGCGGTCTCTGTGGTATCAGAACCAGTAGGGGAAACACTTTATGAGGAGAAGCTAAATTCTGCTCTCTCAGCTGCTTCTTTTTCCTGTCTCCCTCCCACTCACCACTGCAGCCTCTGGGCCTGGGGAGGTTAATTTCTGTCACAGGACAGCCTGCTCTGGGACCAGTGACTTTCACTAAATGACTTCAAGGCAACCATCCAAGGACAAGGGGCTTATGGGGAACCCAAGGGAGGCTCAGCCCCGCCTGGCGGAAAGGAAGGAGTCTGGCAAACCCGAGGGTGTTTGATGATGATTATCAGAGCTCTGGACCGGAGCAAGTCAGTCTGTGGCCAATCAGCTCAGATTCTCCTGGACACAGGGTGAGGCTGCTTGGGACATGAGGAAGGGGGACACACACCATTTCTCCCACTTTGGGAGATCAGGACACTCCACATCAGGACTCTCCCCAAACAACTAAAGCATGCAGCATTTGGATGGAGAAGAACCCCCATTGTATCTGTTTCTCTAGAGCAGAACAGAATCACACATTTTCTTGATGACGCAAGACCACTGCAATGAACATTATTTATCCCACAATGCTTTCCAGGGACTACTGTATGCATGTGGCTATTTGAACACTAAATGGCTCCATCATGCTGACATTTTAAAATTAGCGTATCTCATTTTTTGAAATGTATTATTTGTTCTCATATGAAGGCAGTCCATATAAACATCAACTACAAAGCTTATATTGAAGAGCAGTGGTTCATACCTCTCACCACCTTGAAAGCAAGAGCTTTCAACTTGCCAGGATTCTCCTTCTGGTACTTCCCTCCCCATGGCCCAAAATATACTTCTGTGCTATCTCTTATCTATCGACTTTAGACGTTATCCACTGAATTTCTCCAATGGTATGGACTCTTCCATGCAATTTTGGTCAAATCAGTATTAAGAATCTACATTATTATGATTATGCATAATATTGTCCACAGCTGAGCAAAGTCATGTTCTTTGATTACAGTTCCTTTTTCTTTCTTGTACACATTTTTTTTTTTCTTTTTGTAGAGTCAATAAATGCTTCATTTAAAAAAATGCTTTATTTTCTACTTTTGTTTTTTTCCTCCCAATGTTGAATCCTTTTTCTTTAGGTTCTATATTCTGGGAAATAACCTCAGCTTTAAGTTCCAATATTTCTGCTGATTTTTTTAAAAAAAAATTTCTACAGTACTTGTAATTTTCAAGAGCTTTTTCTTATTCTTTGAAACTTCATTTTATACCATCCCTTCTATGTTTGACTGACACATTATCCTCTCCTAGACAAAATAAAAATACTCTTTGGAAGCTCTGGGTTTCTGGAAGAGTAAACCTTGCCATAAGGAATTGGGGAACTGGCTAATTCAATGGAAAACCTCCAAATGTCAGTATCTGTGGGCAGTCAGTACCTGTGGGCTAGTTTTATCAAAGAGGAATTCTCTAAACTCCTAAACTCTCTAAACTCTTTCTGACATTTCATTGTTAGTGCAAAGAAATGCAACAGATTTCTGTATGTTAATCTTGTATCCTGCTACGATGCTAAATTCGTTTATCAGTTCTAGTAGTGTTTGTGTGGAGTCTTTAGGGTTTTCTATATATAGTATCACATCATCTGCATATAATAACAATTTTACATTTTATTTTTTATTTTTATTTTTTTAACATCTTTATTGGAATATAATTGCTTTATAATGGTGTGTTAGTTTCTGCTGTATCACAAAGTGAATCAGCTATACATATACATATATCCCCATATCTACTCCCTCTTGCGTCTCCCTCCCACGCTCCCTATCCCATCCCTCTAGGTGGTCACAAAGCAACAAGCTGATCTCCCTGTGCTATGCGGCTGCTTCCCACTAGCTATCTATTTTACATTTGGTAGTGTATATATGTCAATTCTACTCTCTCACTTCGTCCCAGCTTACCCTTCCCCCTCCCTGTGTCCTCAAGTCCATTCTCTGCATCTGCGTCTTTATTCCTGTCCTGCCCTTAGGTTCTTCAGAACCATTTTTTTTTTTAGATTCTATATATACGTGTTAGCATACGGTATCTGTTTTTCTCTTTCTGACACTTCACTCTGTATGACAGACTCTAGGTCCATCCACCTCACTGCAAATAAAATGAATACGTTTTGTTTTTCTTGCCTGACTGCTGGGTCTAGGACTTGCAATACTGTGCTGAATAGAAGCAGTGGGAGTGGGCATCCTTATCATGTTCCAGATTTTGGCATGAAGGCTTTCAGCTTTTCACCACTGAGTATTATGTTGGCTGTGGGTTTGTCATAAATAGCTTTTATTATGTTGAGATACGTTCCCTCTATACCCACTTTGGTAAGAGTTTTTATCATGAGTGAATACTGAGTTTTGTCAAATGCTTTTCCTGTACCTATTGAGATGATCAGGTGATTTTTGTCTTTTCATTTGTTGATGTAATGTGTCACATTAATTGATTTGCATAGGTTGAACTATCCTTGTGACCCTGGGATGAATCCAACTTGATTGTGCTGTATGATCTTTTTTATGTGATGTTGGATTTGGTTGCTAATACTTTGTTGAGAATTTTTGCATCTATTGGGTTGGCCGAAACGTTCATTCAGGTTTTTCCATAACATTCTATGGAATAATCTGAATGAACGTTTCGGCCAACCCAATATATTCATCAAAGATATTTGCCTGTGATTTTCTTTTTTGTAGTGTCTTTGTCTGGTTTTGATATCAGGGTGATGGCTTCACAGAATGACTTTGGGAGTGCTTCCTCTTCTTCAATCTTTTGGAAGAGTTTGAGAAGGACTGGTGTAAGTTCTTCCCCAGTGAAGCCATCTGGTCCTGGACTTTTGTTTTCAGGGAGTTTTTCTGTTTTTGTTTTTAATGACAAATTCTATTTCACTTCTAGTGATCAGTCTGTTCAAATTACCTATTTCTTCTTTGTTTAGTTTCGGTGGACTGTATGTTTCTAGAAACTTGCCCATTTCTTCTAGGTTGTCAAATTTGTTGGCATAAAATTGATCATAGTATTCTCTTACAGGTTTTTGTTGTTGTTGTTGTTGTATTTCTGTGTTATTAGTTATTTCTCCTCTTTCATTTCCTATTTTGTTTATTTGGGTTCTCTCTCTTTTCTTCTTGGTGAGGCTGGCCAGAGCTTTATTGATTTTGTTTACCCTCTCAAAAAAATCAGCTCTTGGTTTTATTGATTTTTTTCTATTTTTTAAAATCTCTATTTTATTTATTTTCTCTTTGATCTTTATCATTTCCTTCCTTCTACTGACTTTAGGTTTTGTTTGCTCTTCTTTTTTTTAAATTCTTTTAGGTGGTTGGTTAGGTTGTTTGAGATTTTTCTTGCTTTTTGAGGAAGGCCTGTATCACTATGAACTTCCCTCGTAGTACTGCTTTTGCTGCAACCCACAGATTTTTGTTTGGTTGTGTTTTTATTGTCATTTGCCTCAAGGTTTTTAATTTCCTCTTTGATTTCATCATTGACACACTGGTTTTTCAGTAGCATGTTGTTTAGTCTCTAAATAATCTTTATTTTTTCCTCATTTCTTTTTCTATGGTTGATTTCTAGTTTCATGCCACTGTGGTCAGAAAAGATGCTTGAAATAATTTCTCTCCTCTTAAATTTTTTGAGGCTTGTTTTTTTTCCTAGTATGTGATCTATAGTAGAGGACATTCCATGTGCATTTGAAAAGAATATGTATAGTGGGGTGGGGTTTTTTTTGATATAATGTTCTGAAAATATCAATTAAGTCTAACTGTTTCATTGTGTCATTTAGGATCTCTGTTGCCTTACTGATTTTCTGTCTAGAACATCTCTCCATAGATGTGAGTGGGCTGTTAAAGTCTCCTACTATTTTTGTGTTCCCATCAATTTCTCCCTTCATGCTTGTTAGTATTTGTTTTATGTATTTAGGTGTTCCTATAGTGGGTGCTATATGTCAATGACTGTAATATCCTATTCTCATATTGATCCTTTTATCATTATATAGCATCCTTCTTTATCTTTCTTTATGGTCTTTGTTTTAAAGTCTATTTTGTCTGATACGAGTATTGTTACTCCCGCTTTCTTGTCATTTCCATTTGCATGAAATATCTTTTTTCATCCCCTCACTTTCAATCTACGTGTGTCCTTTGCCCTAAAGTGGGTCTCTTGTAGACAGAATATTATTATCCAATCTGCCACTTTATGTCTTTTGATTGGAGCATCTAGTCCATTGACATTTAATGTAATTATTGATAGGTATGTGTTTATTGCCATTTTGAACCCAGTTTTCCAGTTGATTTTGTATTTCTTCTCTGTTCCTTTCTTTTTGTTTTTGTTTTTCCTTTTGTGGTTTGATGGTTTTCTTCTGTATTAAACTTGAGTTCTCTTCTTTCTAGTTTTTGTGAATCTGTTGTATGTTTTTGATTTGTAGTTACCCTGTTTTGTTTTTCAAGTATGTTAACCCATTATTATATTTACTTGTTTTAGACTGATAGTAATATAGGCTCAAACACATTTTTTAAAAATCTACATTTTCTTACTACCCTCCCCAGCACTTTATGATTTTTATTACCTCTTTAACAACTTCATGTTTATCCTTTTGCTGTTCATTGTAATCATCACTTTCACACACACAAATTTTTTTAAAATCTATGTACTGGCTCATTTAAGTGAGTTGCCATTTTCTCTCTCCTACAGATTTTTGCCTCCTTTCTATTTAGAGAAGGCTTTTCAATACTTCTGGATGGTTTAACTTTCTAGATAACAATCCACCTATCTTCTGCTAGGCTGGGAAGAGGTACTTCCTAGCTGGGTCAACTGGGGATGGGATCTGGGTATATATGCTGAGTTTAACTGGTCTTTATGCAGATCTTCCAACCAGTCCTTTTTGTCAGCCTCACTCCAGAGTGCATCATGACTGTTGCTGGCCCTAGGCACTGTGCCTCAAGTGCTCTGTGGATAAGTAACCCTGTTCCATTCATTCTGGACAGTGGCTCTCAATTCATCAGGGACATCTATTTCCAGAGCCTTTCCAGGGCTCTGTTTCATGGATCCTCTCTCACTCTATTTATTTATTTATTTTGCTTCCTTCACTGCACATTTGTAGATTCCAGCTCTGCCAGGTCAGCCCCCTCTCATCAACACACTTTCCATCAGCCGTTTCCATCATTTTTTCTCTTTCTCTATGACCATGTAAGTTTATTCCTTTTCAGTTTTGTTTTCCATTTACTGTCTTTTTGAATGGGGTTTCTGAATGAAGCAGACTTATCATTTTTCACTGCCATCAATCTGTCTATTTCTAGAGCCACCTCTTACTTCTGCCATCCTAAGTGAAAAAGCAGGTTAAACTTATGTGTAAGTCAAGAGCAAATAGTGTCTGGTCCAGGACCCAAGAGCTTCTCTTAAGCATTTTGTATATACTGAGTGTCTAGAACATGTTATATACTGTCCTTGGCCCTGGAGAATAGGAAAGATATGACCTTTGTGTTGGAGTAGCTCCTTGCTCAGCAGGAGACTGAGTCAATGGAAAATAACCATGACAACAATGCAATATTCCTTCCATCAAGATCTATGCTCTCCCGGTATGAAGGGCACAGATTTTAATATTTGCTTTTGATGCCAGCCCCATCAACACAGCCTGTTCTGAAGTTACTTATCTTCATATATTTTCTTTGCCCTCTGAGGAGCTAAGAGTTTGATCTGGGAATGCAGATAAAGAGAGAAAACCCCAAGACAGCACATAAACAACTTCCACATTCAGGGAAGGCTTTCAACTCTCAGTGGGAATGAAGCTCAGAGAAGGAAGGGATCAGCAGGGCTGGAATCCTGAGCCATCTTGCCCGAGGAGAATTTCGCTGGCTTCTGCCTTATCCTCCTAACAAAAAGGCACAGCAGTTCACAATAGCACAGTATCCACCTAATGCTGACTGAGAACACAGGGGAGCCTGGCCTGCGGAGTAACAGTTCAGAGTGTGAGCTTTGGAGTCAGATTTGGGCTTGAATCATAACTCTACTTTTAGTAACTGTGTGGTGTTGGGTAAACCATTTATACTCTTTGAGCCTTACTTTCTATATTTACAAAATGAAGTTAAAGGCTACCTAACGGTGTTGATATGAGGATTAAAAAAGACAGTATATGTCAAGGGCCTAGCACAGTGGCTATCAAAATGCTACATAAACTATAACAAGGAAACAGACAAAACCTATAGTAGGAAGGCTTCTTGGAAAACAACTGATTCTAGGACAGGGGCAAGAAATATGAAAGATGTGCCTGGAACATCTTGCAGTGCCAGAAAGGAATGAAGTGCTCAAAAACAAATAAAAAAAAAGCAAACAGAAAAACACGCCACTTGGGCTTCCCTGGTGGCACAGTGGTTGAGAGTCCGCCTGCCGATGCAAGGGACACAGGTTTGTGCCCCGGTACCGGAAGATCCCACATGCCGCGGAAGCGGCTGGGCCCGTGAGCCATGGCCGCTGAGCCTGCGCGTCCGGAGCCTGTGCTCCGCAACGGGAGAGGCCACAACAGTGAGAGGCCTGCGTACCGCAAAAACAAACAAACAAAAAAAACACGCCACAATTATGGGGGAGCATGTCAAAGGGACACAGGAGACAAACTTAAAGAGCTCCCAATGGCCAAGCTGGAAAAATGTGAACAACAAAATAAATATTGTAGCACTGAATTATAACCCAAGACATAAAATAAATATCCATGAGTCCATTCTGATACACATAAATGATTAAATAGATAAATGGAACAGAAAAAAACAAATCTATGTAGAAGAATTCCAAACAATTTTCGTAGTTAATTCTCTACTCCATAAAGATGGATTGCACATAGTGACTTCCTTTTAAAGAATACAGCATGAAATAGGAAATAGGAACATCACAGTGGAGAAATCTGACAAACACCCCTTCAGCCTGGTGATGAAGGCCAACATTAATAGTGATAAGTCATGTTGATTGTATGCACCCTTGAAAAATGTGGAGAGGGACTCTTTATCTCTGTGGTCTTCCTCTTAAAAACCCATTACCCCCATCTAATTATGAGAAAAACATCAGACACATCTTAATTGAGGGTCATTTTGCAAAACACCTGACCAGTACTCAAAATGGTAAGGGCATCAAAACCAAGGAGAGTCTGAGAAACTGTCACAGCCAAGTAGAACCCAAAGAAACATGACAAATAAGCATAATGTGGTATCCTGGATGAGATCCTTGGATATTAAAAGGACATTACATAAAAACTAAGAAAAATCTGAAAAAAGGATATATTTTATTTTATTTTTATTTTTATTTTTATTTTTTTTATTTTTATTTTTTTTCTTTTTTTGCGGTACGTGGGCCTCTCACTGTTGTGGCCTCTCCCGTTGCGGAGCACAGGCTCCGGACGCGCAGGCCCAGCGGCCATGGCTCACGGGCCCAGCCGCTCCGCGGCATATGGGATCCTCCCAGACCGGGGCACGAACCCGTATCCCCTGCATCGGCAGGCGGACTCTCAATCACTGCGCCACCAGGGAGGCCCAGGATATATTTTAGTTAGTAATAATGTGTCAGTATTGGTTCATTAACTGTGACAAAAGTACCATACCAATGTTCTATACTAGTAATAGAGGAGTCTGGCTACGAGATATACAAGAATGCTCTGCATGATCTTTACAACTTGTCTGTATATTTAAACCTTTCAGAAAATTTTTTTTAGTGTTTTTTTGGAAAGCTATATTAGGCTGCCAAATTCCAAGATCTAGAACTTTAGGAAGAGACCTCAGAAAGGCACTCATCTCTGCGAAGGCAGGAAGCTTAATACATCATGGACATGTGATTTCACTCGGGTGGATCATGTTACTAGAAAATTCTCCCCTAAACAAATTTATTTCCATGCGATTTTATCTTTAGGAATACTAAAATAAACAAGAGTGCAAGGGCCTCTCACAGCCAGTTCTCTATGCAGGGATCTTTATACGCTATCATTCTCCCCGGGTCAGCTTACAGAAAACAGGGTAATCAGAAGTCGCCAGCGGCTGTAGTGATCAATGTTCACTAAATAATATTATTCTTTTTTTTAGTTGAAGTATAGTTGATTTACAATGCTGTGTTAATTTCTGCTGCACAGCAAAGTGATACAGTTATACATACACATACATTCTTTTTTATATTCTTTTCCATTATGGTTTATCACAAGACATTGAATATAGTTCCCTGTGCTATACAGTAGGACCTTACTGTTTATTCATTCTATATATATCAGTTTGCATCTGCTAACCCTAAACCTCCAATCCTTCCCTCCCCACTGCCCCCTTGGTAACCACAAGTCTGTTCTCTATGTCTCTAAGTCTACTTCTAATACTAACTCTTGATATGACTAGAAAACTCAAACCGACACAAACTTGTATTTGTCATTAAAATCATCCCAAAAGGTAGTTTGTAAGTTTATCCTCAGCAAGCATCAAATGTCTCCATTACCATTATTATTTTAAATAGGATGCTTCAGTCGTCTCTGAATTGATCCTTTTAAAAACATGACAAAGGGCTTCCCTGGTGGCACAGTGGTTAAGAATCCGCCCGCCAATGCAGGGGACACAGGTTCGAGCCCTGGTCCGGGAAGATCCTACATGCCGCAGAGCAACTAAACCCATGCGCCACAACTAAGACCTGACACAGCCAAATAGATACATACATACATACATACATACATAAATATTTTTTAAAAATCTGGAAGGGGACTGCCAGCTTTCCTAGTGTCTGGCACATTCCTGGCACACTCACTAGGCTTTCAATCAATATTTGCTGAATAACGGAATACTCAGATCAAATTAAGAGTCAACTGAGAGTGAGAGTTGTCAACAAAAGACGTAAATAAATGAAGGCTGACATCAACTCTCAAAGAGAGTTTTCAAAAGGCAAAGCTATTAAGCATGGCTGATGTGCTAGTGTAAACACAGGAAGCGGGGGAGAGGGCGGGGAGGAGGCAGTGTAGACCTGTAGTCAACAAATACTTGTTCACCACCCACTGACTGCAAGGAACCGTAGGCGATACAAAGGAGAGGTGAGATGCTGAGACTTCACACGACAGGGAGAGGCAGGGGCACACATCGTTATCCCCAGTTCTTGCTGACCTAAAGGTTAAAGTAAGCCCATTCCCCAGGCTTGTAGCACCCATCTGGCATGTGGTATGGAATATGTCCTCTTTCAACTGCCATTTGTTCATTCCATTAACATTTTAAAGATATCTTCTAGGCATAAAGCACTGTGCTATGTACTGAGCAGGTAGCCTCTGCTCTCCTGGAGCTTACAACCCCTAGTAGGGAGGATGGACATGAAGTTAAGAGTTCCGTAAAAGATTATATAATTGCGATTACAACGAGTACAATGAACAGGAAGTAGAAGTTGAAATGAGTACACGTGCAAGGAAAACCTATCCTAATCTGGACAGTCAACAAAGGCCTTCCTAAGGGAGAGGCATTTTGGCTGAGATCATAGGGGTGAATGGAAATTAACTAAACCAGAGGAGAAAGAACTTTTCAGACAGTGACAGACATGTATACCGGCCCTGAGGCAGGGGGGAGCTTGGTATATTTAAGGGACAGAGAGAAAGGAAAACGTAGATGGAGCGTAAAGATCAACGGGGAGAGAGAAAACATGTCCCCCAAGTCTGCCATCAGCTTTGCTAACCCAGCCCATGCTGTCCTCTGATAAATGGGAATGTTTGACTTTGATGTAAGAAAACTCATTTGTTTCTCCGTAAGGATGGTTCCTTGGGGTTTCATAAAGAAATCCTTTCCTGCCTTAGTGCTTTTTTCATATTCTCTTCTACTCACATTTGAGTTTCACTTCTCATACTAAGTCTTCATTGCCGTTGGAATCTACTTTTGTATACAGTTTAGGTGGGAATACAAATGGAAGTCATTTTCCTTAATGCTCTCTACCAAAGAGATTGTTATTTTCCCTGCCAATATGTGGTGCCACCACCATCCTATATTACTCTCCAAATATACATGAGTCTGTGTCAGAGCCTTCTAGTCTGTTCTACCATCTGTCTGTTCTGGCATCAATACTATATTCGTCTATTTCTATGGTCTATGGTACATCTAAATATCTGATAGACCCGTCTTCCTTCTTCGCTCTTAGATGCCATTTAAACGATACTGGACTTTCTCCAGAAGTGGGAAGTCATCAAAGGGTTTTAAGCAGGGCAGAAACTGGAGTTGATTTTCATGTAAACATGGTCACTCTGGCTACCTTGTGAGGACTGACAAGAAAGAGGCAACGCTTGATGGGAGAAACCAGGTGAGAAACTACTGCTGTCATCCAGGTGAGAAAGGATGGCAGCTAGAACTGGAGTGGGAGTACGGAAGATGAGCAGAAAGGTTCAACATATATATTTTAGAATTGGTGACTGATTGGGGTTGGTAATGAGGAAGGGAAGAGTCCAGGATGGCTCTTATGTTTCTTGGCAACTGGAGAGGTTGTAGGCCATTTACTGAGACAGAGAACAATGGGGGAGAGAGAGAATATTTGAGGGGAGAGTCTGGTAGGAGGGAGGTTGGGGACTTCAGAATTCAGCTTGGGACATGGTAAGTGTGAATTGCTTCAGAGTCTGACACATTGAGGTGCAGAGTTGGCATTTCTTTCCACCCTACATCCTATCTTTTAAGTTCCACTGCACATCCACAATGAATACTAAAAGCTCCTTTAGAAAAATGTTCACAAGCTCTCTCAGCTGACAAAACTTACACAGAAATCTGTGCATTTTCATGTTGATTCTTTCTGGCAGCTTAAATTTTGCTTTCTACTTTCTCTAGAAATCATCATTGGGGATCCTGTGAGAGGGAGACATATAATGCAATAGTTAACTTAAAGGTAACATCTCAAGTTAAATTGCTCACAGTTTGAAGGTTACAAAGAATTGAACAAAACTTCTCAGGAAGAGAAAAGTCAGTGGTTCTTCTGGTCTGTGTGTATGGGTATGTGTGTGGGTGTGTCCAAAGGCTGGTGGAGGGGAGGGCTTCTAATTACATATACAATAAACAAGTCAGCAGGAGACATAAAATTATGAATTAATTTAATTTGCTACTCGAAGTTCCTGAAATGTAGCTATCTCCATAGGAGAAAAGAAAATGCTGATACATTTTCCTCTTTGGGGGTAAGGTCAGATCTGAGGGTTAATTGGGATACCTTGGCTAAGAATGACTTCTTCCACATTCCAACCAAAGAGCCCAAAGGGATATATTGTAACCTGGACTCAATTCTGAGGGAGTATAGCTATTGCAGAGATTGCTTTGGGGATGCGTAAAGGGGCAGATGTTTTATACCTGCTGGTTATCCTTGGCTGGTTACCCTTTTATGCTCCCAACACAGGGCTAGAAATTGTAATGGCAGTGTAAGAGGTAATCCAGAGCCTTTAATGTATTTGGAAAGATAACATTAAGATTCAAGTAAGAATCCAAAACCAATATTACATCAGAGACAGACTGTGAAGGGTCACCTGACAATGTCCAATGCACTCTCCTAACATTATCTCAGGTGACAATTTCATCTTCACAGTACATAACACGATGCTAGCTTCAGTAACTGACTGACCTCCTTTCTGGTATTTCCTAGCATTCTGCAGAAAAATTTTCCATAATAGGTGAGTAGCCATTCTTCAAAATAAAATAAAAACCTGCACCAAAAAGGTTCTGTGGGGGGGAAAAAACTCAGGAAATTCAACATTACTTCCTCTACCTTTTAGCTGCAGAGTACTAGTTAGTCTATCATCAGCTCTAAGAAGTCCCACATCAACATAATCTGCTTACTGTTGTGTACCTAGGAGTTCTAAAATCTACTTAAAATCTACTTAATCCTATAATTTTATTTTTCTTAAACTACATTTTGACAGAAAACATGGGAGGACCCATGTGGGGAAACGGGACGTTACTGGTTGCTTTAAAAACATATGTTATGGGCTCCCCTGGTGGCGCAGTGGTTGAGAGTCCACCTGCTGATGCAGGGGACACGGGTTCGTGCCCCGGTCCGGGAAGATCCCACATGCCGTGGAGTGGCTGGGCCCGTGAGCCATGGCCGCTGAGCCTGCACGTCCGGAGCCTGTGCTCCGCAACGGGAGAGGCCACAGCAGTGAGAGGCCCACGTACCAACGTATGTTATGACTTAGATATCTCTTGCTTTATCCCTGTAAAAACCATCAAAGGGCTTCTTAGCAGAGAAGCTGACACATGATAGACTCTCAATAATGCCTGCTGGATTGGTTAATGTTTATAGTCCTAGTGAGCAGGTGTTATGGCCACTTTATAGATGAGAAGACAGGCTAGGTATGGGGCATGACTTGCCCAGGCTTGCATGTGGTAAATGGCAGAAAGAGAACTCCGGGCTGTAGACTTGAGCACTTTCCCCCTGTTCTATTGCTGTGGGAGGTGTAGCCTAAGCAGAAAGTATAAGAGTTGTAATTAAAGAAAGTCTTCAGTACTGGCTGGCATAGTTAGGGCAATCTTCATGGAGGGGAAGGGAGCCATGACCAGGGTTCTGAGAAAGCCAATAAATACAAAGATCCCGCAGTGCAAGGAAGCAGCTCCATCTTTGCCACAAGAGGTCAAGCTGATTCCAATACGACAGCATTAAAACCCAACAAGCACCAAGGTTAGGGTAAGCTTTTCTCACGGAAGTTTGTTTTTCCTAACACAGAAAGCAACAGGTAAAAACTCTTCCACTCCTGTTCTTTGCTACAGAAACTTTGGAGGCCAAACTTGCCTGGCTTTTGGTCATATTTGCAAACAGGTCTCTTCCATGCGTGGTGTCCTTGCAGTGGCCCAAGAGCATCCCCAGACCTAGGAGCACAAGTCCGGCTTTGTGACACAGATGTAGAGAATAGACTTGAGGACATGGGGAGGGGGAAGGGGAAGCTGGGACGAAGTGAGAGAGTGACATGGACATATATACACTACCATATGTAAAACAGATAGCTAGTGGGAAGCAGCCGCATAGCACAGGGAGATCAGCTCGGTGTTTTGTGACCACCTAGAGGGGTGGGATAGGGAGGGTGGGAGGAAGACACAAGAAGGAGGAGATATGGGGATATATGTATATGTATAGCTGATTCACTTTTTATAAAGCAGAAACTAACACACCATTGTAAAGCAATTATACTCCAATAAAGATGTTAAAAAACAAAACAAAGAAAAAACAAGTCCAGCTTTGTGGCTGTCCCCACACATTCTTTAGCTCTGTTTGTATGTTCCTCCCTCCATCAATGGGGCCTTTTGCTTTGGATCTTGACCTTTCACAGAACGGTGCGTGGCCTGCTAAGGAGGCAAAAAGCATCTCTGAGGAACAGTGTGGGTAAAGATGATGTGAGCCCTGCAGAGAGAAATGAGCGCAAGGGGAACTGGCATCGCTGACATGGATAGAAAGCCAGTTGCTGCTTACGCCCAGTTTATGTAGTAGGAGAGTTGCAATGTGATTTGTGTTGGAAGATATATGCCCAGCCCAATGCTAACAGACTCGATGGAGGCTTTGCCTCTTAACAAATCAGCCCCAGTGACATAGAAACAATCCAACCACCTCCAGACTCCTAACCCTGGGTCACTCGAGCCTTTCCTTGTGCTGTGCTATTGTGGTTGTGTCTGGCTTTGGGGCTACACAGCCCTCGGCTGACACCTAGCTTTGACATTTCTGAGCTAGGAGCCCTAGATCACACAGCCTGGGTTTTCTCAACTGGAAAAATGGGGCTAATTATGTAAAAAATGGGGATAATAACAGTAGCTCCCTTACAGAGCTGGAAGCATTAACTAAAATAGCACAGGTAGGGCTTCCCTGGTGGCGCAGTGGTAGAGAGTCTGCCTGCCGATCCAGGGGATGCGGGTTCGTGCCCTGGTCCGGGAAGATCCCACATACCGCAGAGCGGCTGGGCCCGTGAGCCATGGCTGCTGAGCCTGCGCGTCCGGAGCCTGTGCTCTGCAACGGGAGAGGCCAAAACAGTGAGAGGCCCGTGTACCACAAAAATAAATAAATAAAATAAAATAAAATAGCACAGGTAAAGAATTTAGCATCATGCTTGTACCTTTAAACATATATATATTCAAAAGGGTATTAGAGGTCACTGATGTTGATGGCTGATGAGCTCTGTCAGCCCCAACATACTGGCAGAGTTATGAGGACGTGAAACATTTCTGCTTGTCCATGGTGGTTAACAGCCTAATTTTAGGAAGATGAGCTGACCATGGCTCCTCTATTCACTAGTGGGGTGAACGCAAGTGTGCAACTTAACCTCTCTGTGTCTGAGTCGCCTCACCTATAAAGTGGAGGGAGAAAAGTACCCACCTCATAGGTTGCTGTGACTAGTAAAATAACATATGCAAGACATACAGCACAGTGCCTAGTAAACAGTAAGAACTCAACATGTAGAAACAGTAAGGACAAGAAGAGTGTCCTGCATAGCATTTGTGTCTAGGTAGAGTAGGTGACTCTCTGGAGTGATTAAGGAGGCGTGGAAGGCACCTAGACCACAAAAGGGGTCTGAAGGGCCCATGGTTGAGACTGCTCCTACCATGTAGGCCTGCCTCACCAGCTGCCACGGAGAACTAGGCTAGTGGAGAATGGAGACAGGGTAGGTAACTGTTGATTCAAAGGGAGAACAGGAATACTAATTCCATATGGGATCTGAGACCAGGTCCACCTGGACGGGTAATTCATGAAGGGTAGGCAGAAAAGGAAAGGGAGTATTAAAACAAAATATTTCATACTTGAGGCACTGTTTGCACTTCGTATTCATCTAATTATCAGATTTACAGAAGGGTTAAGCAGTAATAATCCCCAGGTCACATGGAACCTGACTTAGAATCCAGGCTCGTAATCTAGACGCAGTGTTGGGACCTTCACGTCATGCTCCCTGAGTCCTTACAGCTCTTAAGAAGGGACAGATAATATGTGATTTTAATTTTCTTGCTCAAAAAAAAAAAAAAAGAAAGAAAGAAATGAGCATGTGTTATTTTCACAACCATATAAAAATCATGAATATACAATATGTTCATAATCAGGAATACCATGAATATAAAATATAAAAATGTATTGTTGGGAATGAAGGTTGGTGCAGCAACTATGGAAAATAGTTTGTCAGCCCCTCAGTAAGTGAAACATAGAATTACCATATCATCCAGCAATTCTACTCCTTGGTATAGACCCAAAAACACTGAAAGCAGATGTTAAAGAAAACAAACAAACAAAAACTTTACACAAATGTTCATGGTAGCACTGTTTACAATAACCAAAGGGTAGAAACAACCCAGATGCTCAGCAACAGATAAATGGATAAAAAAATGTGGTATATATATATATTCTTTTTGAATTTTATTTTATTTTATTTTACAGCAGGTTCTTATTAGTTATCCATTTTATACATATTAGTGTATATATGTCAATCCCTATCTCCCAATTCATCACACCACCACCTCCCTCCCCTGCCACTTTCCCCCCTTGGTATCTATACATTTGTTCTCTACATCTGTGTCTCTATTTCTGCCCTGCAAACTGGTTCCTCTGCACCATTTAAAATGAGGTATATTTATATAATGAAATATCTTTCAGCCATGAAAAGGAATGGAATGCTGATACATGCCACAACATGGATGAACCCTGAAAACATTATACTAAGTAAAAGAAGCCAGACATAAAAGGCCACATGCTTTATGATTCCATTTATGTGAAACATCCAGAATAGGCACATCACAGAATAGGTACAGAAAGCAGATTAGTGGTTGCCAGGAGGTGGGGGAGAGGGTACCGGGGAGTGACTGCTTAATGGATTCAGGATTTTTGTTTGGGGTAATATAAAAAGATTGTGACCTAGATGGCCTACGGTTGCATAACATTGTAAAGGTACTTGATGACACCGAATCGCACACTTTTAATTGATGCAAAAAGTAAATTTTATTTTATGCTTATTTTCCCACAGTAAAAAAAAAAAAAAGGACACCCTTGTGCATGGACTAGAAAAAAAAATCACTGAGTGGAATATGGGCTACAGACAAAGGCCTGCAGCCAGGAAGGTCTAGAAGGAGGGTATACTGATTGTGTACTTAGATCAGGCAAAGTAAAGGGAAACTCAAGAGTTCTCTGTGAGGCAGAGAACCTCCTGCTGGGAGGTTTTTAAATGGAGCAGCACCCTGTGGGGCCCTCCTGAGTACAAATCCTATTTGTATCCCCAATTTCTTGTTTGTAGGAAATAGACTTCATTCAATCTCCTTGACCTTCCCAGAGTTCCAAAGGGCAGATTCAAACAGTTGCTTATCAGGGAAGGGAGGGGATGCAGAAACAAAGGAGGAACAGTCAGGGAATAATAGTGCAGCTGCGGGGCAGGGTCCTGGTTCCTTCTCAAGAAATATACATAACAATACCTTTGAGTTCTTCTGCAGGAACTAAGGCCCCTACCGAGGGGGAGGATGGTAACTTCAAGCTGAGCACAAGATTCCTGTTGTACCACACTGCTACCTCACCACCAACCAATCGCAAGAAATCTGCACAGTGGAAGATAAGGAAGACTCTGAACTCTTCCCCCAATGATTCTCCCTTTAAAAGCTTTCACGGTCAAGCAGAATATTTGGAGTTAGTTTTTGGACAGGAGTCCACCATCTCCCCAGGTGCTAGTTTTTGGACAGGAGTCCACCATCTCCCCAGGTGCTGGCCTCCTGAATAAAGCAACCTTTCCCTTCCTACCAGCACTTGTCTCTTGAGTTATTAGGTTTCGAGCAGCAAGCAGCTGAACCTGAGTTTGGTAACAGTTTGTGTGTTGGCGTTGGGGAAGAGGAGGAGTGTGTGCTGGGGAGGTTAGTGGATAAAGTAGACCAATGTCTATATCATATATAAGAGGGAAGATATAATTACTTAACAAGTATACGTGTTATAAATTAAAGTGGTCATTGAACAAACTGAAATACAATCCATGGTCTGAAACCAACAGAGGAGAAAGAGAAGGAATAGAAGAAAAATTCATCCACCAGAAGCAAAGATAAAACATTTTTTAAATAAATTAAAAAGCAAAGGAACAGACTAGTAGAGAAGAGACACAAACCAAGATGGTAGAAGTAAAAAATATCCATAATATATATAAAAAGTCAAAGTAGGGCTTCCCTGGTGGTGCAGTGGTTGAGAGTCCGCCTGCCGATGCAGGGGACACGGGTTCATGCCCCAGTCCAGGAAGATCCCACATGCCGCGGAGTGGCTGGGCCCGTGAGCCATGGCCGCTGAGTCTGCGCATCCGGACCCTGTGCTCCACAACGGGAGAGGCCACAACAGTGAGAGGCCCGTGGACCGCAAAAAAAAAAAAAAAAAAGTCAAAGTAAATGCTCTTTTTTTTTTTTTTTTTTTTAATTTATGGCTGTGTTGGGTCTTCGTTTCTGTGCGAGGGCTTTCTCTAGTTGTGGCAAGTGGGGGCCACTCCTCATCGCGGTGCACGGGCCTCTCACTATCGCGGCCTCTCTTGTTGCAGAGCACAGGCTCCAGACGCGCAGGCTCAGTAATTGTGGCTCACGGGGCCAGCTGCTCCATGGCATGTGGGATCTTCCCAGACCAGGGCTCGAACCCGTGGGTCCTGCATTGGCAGGCGGACTCTCAACCACTGCGCCACCAGGGAAGCCCCAAAGTAAATGCTCTTTATAAAAGAAACATTTAAGTACAGCTGATTCACTTTACTGTACAGTAGAAACTAACACAACATTGTAAAGCAACTATACTCCAATAAAAATCAATTAAAAAAAAGAAACATTTAAGACAAAATCACATGGAAAGGTTGAAAATAAAGATATGCAAAAAGATATTCCATGCAAATACTTACTAAGAGAAGGCTGGTGCAGCAGTTAACATCAGACAAGTACTATTATTTAAGGCAAAAGGTGTTAATGCCTAAGTAGAAACTAAAGGGAAAATAAAAAACCCTAACAAGAAGTTATACAAATCATGACTAGATATTTAACTAACAATGCAGCTTAAAAACATTAATTAAAAGTTGTCAGAAGTGTGAGGGAAATTTGGCAAACCCTAGCGTGAGATCTGAACAAAAATCTATTAGAAAATTACAGACTCTGCTGACCAAATAACATCAAGGATGTGAATGATCTGAACTAACAATACTTAACTAGGTTGAACTAATGGACGGACATGTAGACTGCAACCAACAAATTGAGGCTCTCGGTAATTTTCAAGCACACTAAAGCATTTACAAAAATTGACGCGGTGCTAGTTCACAAAGGAATTTCAAACAACCAGCATCATACAAAACACATTTTCTGACCACAGTGCAATTAAATTGTAAATCAAGTAAGACAGATAATTAAAAACCAATCTATCTTGGACATATAAAAATAGCTATTGTAGTTCATATTGATTTCCCTGCTTCCACTCTTGCCCTCCTAAAGTCTATTATCCCAAAACAGAGTAATCCTTTTAAAATTCAACACAGATTATGTCAGTCCCCTGGGAAGAAGAAGAAAAAAAAAAATCCTCCAATGGCTCTGTCACAACTAGGCTTAAATTCAAACTTCTTACTACAAGACTCTATGTGATCTGGTCTCTTATTATCTCTCCAATCTTTATGCCGTACCAGGCCCCTCTCCCCACTGTTATTTCTACTCTAGGCAGGGACACTGGCCTTTTTTTCTTCTTCCCTGGGCATTTGCATTTCCTGTTCCTTGCACCAGGCATGTCCTCCCCCAGCTATGCACCTGGCTAACACAGTAACCTCTTCATTCTCTATATCCTTTAAAGACAGAGCAGAAAAGCATTCTTTTTCTCCATTTACCTTAGCACAACATAAATGTATTATGTAATTATTTGACTGTGCTTTTTTTTATGACTCCTCCTACTACAACAGAAGATCACTGAGGGCAGGGACTTCGTTTTGTTCACCACTGTGTCCCCAGTGCCTAAAACAGTGTCTCGTACAAGGTAAATACAAAAAACGATTGTTGTATGAATGAAAATCAAAGTCAACTTGAGCTTGTTGAACTGATTGCCAGAAAAGTCTACACGATTTAGATCGTGGTACCGAAAACAATGAAGAGTGGGAAGACGGCCCTGCTTTACTATGTATAGTCAGAGCACATCTGGAATACTGTGTTCAGTCTAGACCCTACACATTAAAGGAGACAGAAAAAGGTGAACAACCAAGATGGTAAATACAGTATGGCCATAAAGTCTGTAAACATTGGTGTACATATGTAAAAATGGCTCCATGGTATTATATTACAATGCATGATGTATTATGTGATATGTTCAATCTGTTGTTTCTCATTAGCAATACATAGTTCAATGAACTGAGAAACTGCAGTAAATGTGGTGTATTAACAAATTTTCCTCAACTGTGCATAGTATCTATGATGCATTGCCTAACATGATTCTTGTCTATTATAGAACAAACTTGCACTTTTAGCATGTCAGAAGGGTTCAGATCTGGCACACAGGCAGCCCACTACACGTGTTCACATGTCCAAAGCAGGTCTAGAGATGATCAGCCAAGCAGACCCTCACCACTCTGGTGTAGAATGGTGGAAACACTCCGAGCAAACTTCTAGCCAGTCAAGTATGGGTATTAACTGGTCACGCATGTATTCAAATATGTCAACTAGTCACTTATGTTTCCAGACTTTCCGGTCACCCTATATATTCTACCATGCTTTTCAATGTTTCAGTGGGGGAAGAAAAGGGGCTGGGGCCACATGATGGCTATGATAAGGACTCTGGAACTAGACTTACCCGAGTTTGAATTCTATCCCTACTTTGTGGAAGCTCTGTATAAACCTGGACACATTACTTAATTCCTCTATTGCTCAGGTTCTCTCTCCATAAAATAGAAATAAAAGTGATCCTATTCTATAGGTTATTATGAGGATTAGATAATGTCAGAAGAGTAATGAGAACCATGCCTAGCAGATAGCATGCTGCAAATCTATGTTAGCCGCTGCTGTTGACATGGCTAATCATCATAATCATAATCACATTATCATCATCCAGCACCTATCACTCACTGACCACAATCTCTGGGCTGCTTAGTTAAAATTTTGAATTTGTCTCGTGGAAGGGTCTACACGTTCCAATAAGTTTTATATCTTGCTTTGGACAAATTACCAATTCTGAGCTTATTTTGTTAATCATAACACAATGCATGATGCTATACCAATGGCTGTGTGATGGTTTGTTTGCTTTATTTTTGGTTATTTTCCGGCCACGCCGCGTGGCATGTGTGATCTTAGTTCCCCAACCAGGGATCGAACCCGTGCCCCCTGCAGTGGAAGCACAGAGTCTTAACCACTGGACTGCCAGGGAAGGCCCTGTGATGGTTAGTTTTATGTGTCAACTTGGAGAGTGTTTTTGGATGAGATTTGTGTTTAAATCAGTGGACTTTGAGTAAAGTATATTGCTATGTATAATGTGGGTTTGCCTCATCCAATTAGTTGAAGTCCTGAATAGAACAAAAGGCTGACCTCCTCCAGCAAGAGGGAATTCTATAGCAGATGACCTTTGGACTTGAACTGCACTCTGACCTCTAGCCTGCCAGCGCACTTTGGGTATCCTGGACTTGTCAACCTCTAAAACCTCCTGAGCAAATTCCTTAAAATTAACTATCTATCTATCTATCTATCTATCTATCCATTCACCCACCCATCCATACACACACACACACACAGCTAGTTTTATTTCTCTGGAGAACCCTGACTAATATAGGCAGTCAAAATAGTGAAAGAGCAGAAGTGGGTGAATACTACTGCAGAATTATTTCATATGAGAAAAGGTACGAAGAACAGAGGGAGTCCAGCCAAGAGAAGGCTAGCTTAGATGTAAGAGCTGTCTTCAAATAATCAAAGGGCTATCATGGGGAAGAGAGACTGAATTTGATCCGGATGGCTCTGAAGAGAGGGATAATTTGTGGGTGAACCACATATACAGACAGATGTCAAGTTGATGAGAGGAGAACTTTCTAACCGCCAAGCTGTTCTGAACAATGGAACAAGAGGAAGAGACCTTGTTTCCCAAGGTTTGAGACTCAGTAGTATTCAAGATGATTTTAGGTGTCATGGAGCATAGAATTACATACGAGAGAGTCACTGCTTGTCAATTCTCTTCTACCTTTCATGATGTTGGACATATGAGATATCATTTTGAGCCTGCAATGACATTAATATCTCTGCAACACTTCCACATCTTCATTTTTACCAAAGGCAGAGTTGGTCTCAAGCTTACTACCCCGCTATTTGTAGTTATTTTTTCCATCTGCCTTCTATCCATGGGAAATCACACTGGTTTTTCACATAGAGTAATATTTAATTTCTCTTTTAAAGCATCAAAGAAATACAGGAGTCCTGTAAAAGGAAAATATTAAGTAAAACTAGTAAGGAGGACACATTGTTATGCCAGGGGTACACAGATGACTAAAGTGTGGGTAACACAGGATAGAGGGTGTTTAAGCAAAGGCTAGAGGACCACAGACCACCCAGTGGATTCAGCCCAGGTTGGGTGTGGGGACTGGAGAAGCTTTAGGATAAGTTTCATCCATCCTGAGGTTTGATGAATCTATAACATGCTGGGCCCTTTAAAGCTGGTATGACCTTATTCCAATAATAAAATAGTCTACCATCTAAAACAGGTACAGTAAACCATGTAAGTGACTTTCAGAAGTAAACACCAGAAATATCTTCATTTTGGTAGATATCTATTAGCTTTTTAAAACTGAGTTTATGCACATTTCGTTGAAAAAATAGTCTGAATAAAACATGAAAAAAAATTTAAGTTTTCACTTCTTCTGATTCATGCAGTTTGGTCAACGAACATGTATAGGACCATAATGATGGACGGATCTATGAGTTGAAAGAGAATAATCAAGCACTGGCAGGTTTTTTTCTTTAACTATTGAAATTGAAATGACTTTCACTTATAATTAGTTTTATACATTCTTTGAGGAACTGTCAAATCACATTTCCCCAAGGTTAATATCTGAACAAATCTATTACTTACTGTGGGAAGTAAAATTTTCACAGAACCCAAATACAACCCAGAAAGCAAACTGTTGTGCAAACAAAATGATCAGCTTAATTTAGGACAAATGAAACGTAATAAATGAGATGAAAATGTATGGTGGGAAACACTCCACATTTATGATTCTATGGAAGAAATGTCAACAGAAATTTCTGCTCTGTGAAATGTGAGACTGTCCTGTTAATTTAGACAAATTAGTTCTGAGTCATTGAGCCTTCGGATCTCCCTTTAGAGTCTAGGAGCACAGAAGAGAATTTCTACTTTTCAGTTTCTTTTTGATTATAAAATGATGTGATTTCTAAAATTCAAGGAGTTAATGTGTTATAAGATTCTTAAAATGTGTTTTGATTCATCAACAGATGAATGGATAAACAAAATGTGGTATATACACACGATGGAATATTATTCAGCCTTAAAAAGCAATTCAATTCTGACACATGCTACTACACAGATGAACTTTGAGGACATTATGTTAAATGAATTAAGCCAGTCACTAAAGGACAAATACTGTATGATTCTACCTACATGAGATACTTAGAAAAGTCAAATTCATCGAGACAGAAAGTAGAGTGGTGGGGGCCAGGTGGGAAGAGAGGGGAATGGGGGGTTAGTGTTATAGTGGGTACAGAGTTTCAGTTTTGCAAGATGAAAAGAGTTCTGGAGATGGACAGTGGAGATGGTTGCACAAAACTGTGAACGTGCTTAACTTGAACTGTACACGTAAAACTAGGTTATTTTAAGTGTGTTTTACCATGATTAAAAATTTTTTTAAATGCACTGTGACCTTGGGAGAGTTAAAAAAAAAAGTGTTTTGATATAATTGTTCATTCTTTTTCTTATTTTCCAATAAATCAATTCACCAACCAACCAACAAACCAGCATCTCAAAGGACAAAGTTCTGCTACCATCAAGCATCATCTTTACCTTCCTCTTTCTTTGATAAAGATTCCGGACAGGGAACACACTGAGTATGGTAAATCTCTTTTTGACTCTGTCTGAAAACCTTGAGGGATTGAGGAGAGAACAGTCTCGAGATTCTCTAGAGAAACTCTTCTCACTGCACTGACCATATCCTCAAAGCGTAGTTCCAGTGGCAGACGGACCAGGTTCGACTCCCAACCGCAACACTTTGGAAACGTGAGACCTTGGGTATATTGCTCAGTCTCTCTGTGCCTCAGATCATGTGTCAAAAGCAGTTACTAATTATTCCTATCTCACAGGGTTGATGGGTAATCTTCACAGTGCCTGTTTCAGAGTCAGTGTTAATAACTGTCTGTTATCACCATCTTCCTCCTGTTAATAGCTCTTTAAGGGAATTAGGTAAATATTGTTATTATACTCCAAGAAATTAAAGGCAGGTGGAAAGAAGGATCTTTGCCTGATATTCAGAATCTGATCCCTTCTTACCTCCCATGGCTCAGATCAGCATCACCCGTTCCCTGGAATTCTGAACAGCCTCTATCTGGTCTCCTTGCTTTTATCTTTGCCTCCCCTCCCCACTCTCTGCACCACTGCTGTCCTAAAGTAGCAACCGAAGTGGTCCTTTTGAAAATCTAAGTCAGATAATGTGTTTCCTTTGCTCAAAATCTTTCAGTGTCTCCTCCTTTCCCTCAGAGTAAAAGCTAAAGCCTTTACGAGGGCCTGCAAGGTCCTACTTGGGTCTGGTCCCCATGACTTGTCTGACCTCATTTCCTACTGCTGTACCCATCCTTGGTCACTGCCTCAACCACACTGGCCTCCTTGGTGTTCCTCAACATGAAACACATAATCCTGCCTCAGGGCTTTTGCACCGCAGCCTGGAACCTTCTCCCAACAAATATCCTCATAGCTATTCCCTCACCCACTTCATGTCTTTGCCCAAATGGCAACTTCTCAGGAGGCCTACCCTGACCACCCAACTTAATTCCATAACCTCTCCCACTCACCCTGGAGTCCTGTACATCATGCTATATTTTTCTTTTTTCCTCACAATAATTATTACCTTCTCACATAGTACATAATTTACTCACCTTACTACATTTACTGAGTTTTTAAGTTTTTCTCTTTAAAAATTGAGGTATAGTTAATTTACATTATTATATAAGTTTCAGGTGTACAACACAGTGACTCACAGTTTTTAAAGTTTATACTCCGTTTATAGTTATTATAAAATATTGGCTATATTCCCTGTGTTGTACAAAATTTTATGTTTCCCCCACTAGAAATTAAACTCCAGAGGTACAGGACCTTGGTCTGCTTTGGTCTCTAATGTAACAGTGCCTGCTACATACCAAGTGCTCAGGAGATATTTGTCAAATGGAAGAACAGATATCATTTATTTATTTATCAAGTGCCTGACATGTACAACATATGTGCTTGGGGCTCTGCATGAGTTATCTTATTTAATCTTCCTGACGACCCTTTAATATGATTAATACTGACCCTATTTTTAAAGAGAAGGTAGCTGAAATTCAATGAAAGAAGTGAAGTAACTTACCCAAGATCATAGATGTGGGACCTGGAATTCAGACCCAAGTCCTTAACTCTAAATGTAGCATTCTTTCCATAATACCACATCTTAGTATGTCAATGAAAAAAATAACGTGGCCCATTTGTAGACTGCACCCCTACTGGAAGGACTGACCTGAGGAACCTGCCCAGATACTGGAAAACCACTTATGCCCATTCAGTACCATTAGGTTGATTCTTTGTACCTTCAGAGAAGCAGGTGACACTAACCCCTACCCTAACAGGAACAGCTCTGATCTATGCTTCTAACCCATCAAAACTAAGTTATCCAAGCCTGAATAGTCAGAAGAACTTTCCTAAGAGTTTCTTTGCTTTGCTTATTGGACTAACATAAGGCTGGATACATTTCAGACAGTCTCTTGCTACTGTCTTGCTCATTAATTCCTTTCAAATGAAGAACCTTTCTTTGTTTTTCAGGCAAGGATGAATATTTCTATCAAAGCTTAAACATGGCTTGAACCAATCCTGGAAGAATCTTCAGAAAGCCAGACCTGGAAGCGCCCTCCAAGATCATCTCTTCTGACTTCCTTATTTGCAGAGGGGGAAAACTCAGGGCCAGAGCTGAGGAATGACTTCTGAAAAGGCCCACAGTGTAGGAGAAGAATCAGCTCTTGCCAAGAGAAGGACATCGTGTTCTACGTGCAGGTGGGAGTTACAAAATGGAACATCTGTTCACATTTTCTTTAATTCAGTCTTATGCTAAATTAAGACTGGTTTTACCTGTGCATTTCTCTCTTCCACGTGGAGTGAATTCTAATTAATATGGTTGTTACGGAACCTGCATGGCTAATAAATAATTGCACTAGCAGCTATTATTATTGAGTATATAGTCTGTGCTAAAGTGAGAGCTTTATATGCGTCGGACCATTTCAATCCAACAACAATCTCATTAATTATGAATATTATTATTCCTCATCTGTTTTTCAGATGAGGAAACCAAAGATCAAGTATGTTGACTGACTCATCTAAGTTCATCCAGAGAACCACAGGCAGAAGACAAATTTAAACTGGTCGAAAAACAGTCTAACTCCAAGACCAACGTTCATAACTACCTTACTACACTGTATTGTTTCTTATTAAAATTCAGTTAAACTTTGTTTTCTGTTATAAAGTCTTTCAATTTTATAGATTCCGTGAGCCTCCTCCATCATGGCATAAATACAGCCCCCAGTTTCATTAATGCCACCACCATATGGAAACTCATGTCAGCACTTAGCAGGATTTCTGGGTGTAGCCCAAAGTAACTTTGAGAAATGGGAGGATTTTTTTCCAAATTCCTCTCTTCAACTGGCTGATGCAACAGTATTTAAATTTAATTACATTCCATTGAGAATATGGGCTTTTCCACTTCCAAGGGATTCTGTAACTGCTCTAAAGCTGAGAATTTGGTGGGGGCGGGAAGCAGTTCTGGCAGAGGAAAGAAAAATTACACTACAGCGTGTTTGCTTCCATTAAGGGATATAAGAGGAAACTTGCATCTGGCTCATTCCCTTGCCAAATTCTTTAATTGTTTAGTAATTTGAGAAAAGAGAAAAAAACAAAGGTGATGAAAGAAAACTGATAGAAATAACTAATCATAAATAAAACAAGCTCATAACAGAATCCTAACTCCATCACCATGGCAATGCAAATTTATATTTCTCAACTCTGACCTCTATTACCACTGGAGGCGTTTAATGAAAATTTCTTAGAGTGACATTTTTACCCTCCTATTGGAGAGAACAATATGAAGATACCCATAATTTTTACCTCCTAGGATTGATAAATATCATTAGACAGAAAATGACACTGCTTTAAAATAATGCAGTGTTCTCCTTACCTTTAGAATCTAGTCTAAAATCCTCTCGAGACATATTCGGGAAGGAAAATTTCCTTGTACAGGTCCAGGTCTCTAATACACAAGATTAGAGGGTACACACGTTTCCTGTGGAGGTGCAGGAATTCAGCATCTTGCCTAATGACCACTGTTACTGAGGTCTGTGCAAAACCTTTCATTTGTCCCAGTGCCCCAGAGGTGTACTCATCATTATTTTCACTTCACAGATGAAGAAACTGAGGAGAATCAGGTAACTCACTCCAGGTCTCACAGCTACAAAGTAGCAAATTTGAAACTTTTTATTCTTGAGCCTGTGTTTTAAATTATTTTTCTATTCTGCCTCTCATGGAAATCTGCCACCATAGCTTTTTTTTAAGTCAGAAGTAGCCTCAATCTCTATCTAGACAGCACTTACTATTTTGTTTTTGTTTTCAGTGCTCCAACATGTACTGAACCCAGGTCTCCCTTTGCAAGCTTACTAGTATCAATGAGACTCTGATGCCTGGCCCGCGTATATCTTTCTTGCATTGCACGGTGTGAAGAAGCCACCATGCAGAGGCTGAGCCCGGGGAGAGGACGGTGGCAGATGGGGGAATCCCAGCCTGCTGGCTTCATGATGGAAAACCTCCTGGTCTGAGAGATTGAGGGGTGCTTTTGAAAACGGATCAGTGTCGCTGAGGTTGGAAGCTAAAACCCTCATCTTCCTTCCACTAGAAATAGACCTATCTTCACACGCTCCTCCTCTGGATAACTAAACAAAATCTAGATGGGCCTCTGCTTTCCTCTGTATGTAACCTCCACTCTCATTGAAAACCTAATGTTTATTGAGTTGTTACCATACCCCAGGCACTGATAAACACTTTATGTCATCTCACTTACTCCCACAGCCACCGGATGAAGTTAATACTATGACCATCCCATTTTACCAGTCAGAAAACTAAAACAGAGACGGGAAAGGGGCCTGCCTGGGATCACCTAACCAGCAAATAGCAGAGCTGGGATTCAAATCACATCTGTCAGATTCCAGAACAGGAGCTCTTAGCCCTATTCTCTGCATAGCCAATGGCCTTGGCACTTCATCCACCAAAGGTCTTGTCTTGCCTTCCAGGTACTGCCAGTCCTTTTCACCCAGCTGAACGCTAATGAGTACAGAACTTTTTCTCAGGTTTTCTCAACAATCTGAGTTTTTGTTTGTTTGTTTGTTTGGTTGGTTGGTTTTAGTTTAGTTTTGTTTTTAACTAAGGCCATCTGCAAGTACAGACAGAAATGGTGTCTGGAGGCACACTGAGGATCTGGAAGGTTTTTTGCCCACAAAACTGGACTCCTTGGCTGGTATCTGACATTCCTAAGATACAACCTCATTTCATTCATTTAGGGTTTTGTTCTCCCATCATAAACACGTACCAGGAAGGGCAGTGGTCCTCAGTGATGATCAATCTCTGACCTCCTCTGTGACTGAGCTATACACGTCCTTTCCCAAGTGGCAGATCTAGGCTCAGTGTACTAGATTATGAAATACTTAAGGATCATCAAGACATCTGATCCACTTTCTATCCCCAGTGATTAGTGCAGCCAGCCTGAAACAGAGTAGGAGACCAAAAAATTGGCTCTTTGTATAAAGGATATCTTCATGGATCCTTGCAAGTAATAACTCAGAAGTGTGACACAACTAATGGTGACATGATAGGGAACTGACTTTTGATTAAAAGAAATAATGAGTCACCAGTAATGACCATGGTATGTTGAATACTTAGCACGAGTCAGGTGCTGGGCTGAAACTTCACATGGATGATACAGTTTTGTCCTCCACAACAATGTAGGAGGGAGGTTATGCTGCTATCTCCACCTTACAAGTGAGGAAGCTGAAGCAGGAGAGAGAAAGTAACTTGACCAAAGACTAAGGGCTCGTAAGTGGTGGAAATGGAGCTTCACATCAACAGATTGGAGTCTAGAGACCACACGCTTAACCTCTATCCCAAACAGCCTTTAAGAGAGAGTTAAATAATATCTTCTTTTTAATTAATAACTCATTCAATCCATTCATTCAACATTTTTTTCAAGTGCATTCTTCACTCTAGGTACTGTTATTAGGCGCTAAGAATACAAATAAGGCAGTCTCCTGCCTCAAGAACGATAATATTTCCTTTATTTTATGAACATCTATCTATAACAGGACATAATGTGAGAATTTTCACAGGCTTACAGGAAACAGCAGGCACAGAAATTATTTAGTTTAGATATTAAGTTATTAAAAATAATAAGACAGATGCAGTAATTGAGACCTGTCTTCAGTATTAGATGAGGCCAGGAAAAGACCATTATGCCCAGCTTGATAGGGAGTACAGGGGAAGCATTACAGAAGGCTTCCTGGAGGTGGTGACATTCTGTTGTAAGTTAACGTTTTCAAATCTAAAATGGTCATGTACTTAACATGAAAGCCATACAAATCTACTGACAACAGAAAATCGTCTAATAATATTCTAGTACAAGGGCAAGAAAACTGTAAAGGGTCAGATGGTAAATATTCTAGGCCCTGCAGGCCATATAATCTCTGTCGTAACTCTTTAGCTCAGCTCTGTTGTGAAAGCAGTCAGAATCCATACATAAAGGAATGGGTGTGGCTCTGTTCCAATAGAACTTTATTTATAAAAACAGACCATCAGCTGGATTTGGACCAGGGTCTGTACTTTGCTGACTCCTGTGCTAGTATGAAAAATTATAACCAACAATAGCAGCGTTAGTTTTAACTCCCCCTGAATTTATGAATACCCCTAAGGCCAGAAGTACCTACTGGTGCAGAAATCTGGTAAATCATAACAGCTTCTGATCCTAGCATGCAACTTGCCTAATTATGACTAACACCCCCCATCTTTATCTGAAAGAAAACATTCTGCGAACAACAGATGGTGCTGCTACGGAATCTTCAACATCTTCTTCAGCTGCAGATGTAACTATGCGGTTGCAGGCTGGAAATGATCAACAAACTGATGGCTTCCTGGGAAAATATTTAGAAGATAGAAATATTCTGCAGATGGGAATTTCAGAGCCACAGTTGATTTTTTCAAATAAAGAGTACCCACTAGTAAAAAAAAAAAAAAACAAAAACAAGGAAAATCAAAGGCACTCATCCTCCACAGCCAGAAAATCATTAAAAGTGGGGAAAGCATTGGCAATTAAGAGTAGACACACTAAGACCGCATTATCAATGTCCTCTTAATTCTGTGACATTATGTCTCTAAACAATAGAAATTATTATGTAGTAAGACATATGGCTCTGTATTTGTAAATATGGTCCTTTGGTGTATAACCTATAACCACCATTACAGAAAAGTGGCTATTTCCTGTAAGTCTGCAAAAATATTCATATTATATCCTCATTTATGTAGTTTTCCATCAAAAAAGAAAATGTTTAAGAAAGGTCCAATATATGTCTCAACCAACCCAAAAGTAAAATGTATATAATTTGACTTCACATTGGTTCTTACCCTACTTTAAACTACCTTGGGTCTAAAGATTTTTGTCCTGTTCATTTCACAAACATTTATTTAGCACAGACTCCAGCAAAACAGAGGAGCTACAGGGATGCAAAAATTAATTAAATAAAGTTTCCAACCCACGAGGATCTCAGCATTAGTTGGAAGCCATTTTAAGCCATTGCTAACCATGGATGATTTCCCTGGTTTGTAAATTCTACTGTACACAGAGGGATACAGTGAAGGAAGAAAAACTCCAGAATATGGCAGTAGGAGAGTAACAAGGATGGGTAGATCTGAGTTGGATATTGGGATAGTGGTAGTCTAGAAAATCACAGGAAAGGACAACTTCTAAAAAAAGGATCCTTCAAGGGAGAGACTATATCAGGTGGGATAGGGAGGGTGGAAGGGAGACGCAAGAGGGCAGAGATATGGGAACATATGTATATGTATAGCTGATTCACTTTGTTATAAAGCAGAAACTAACACACCATTGTAAAGCAATTATACTCCAATAAAGATGTTTAAAAAAAAAAAGGGAGAGACTAAGACAAAAATGATATGGAAGCTTTTAGGTGACAAATAACCATGAGTAATTTAATCTTCTTAAGGTATCCCCTGCTCTACTAGGGAACACACTAAGATTGACTGGGCTTAGCTTATTTGGAGGGAGGTAAACGAGTTTATGGAGCCTGATCCCGAGCCCATTCCTGGCATCTGTTTGTTTATTTTTTTCCCTCATCATCTGTATCAGAAAGTGTTTAGGTATCACACATTCAAGTCACTGTTCAGGCAATTAAACACACATACGAGCTGTGATCACTGACTTAAGAAATGGGAATTTACAGGCAGGAAAGATGAATCTTCAAAAGGACAAATGCCTAAAGCTTAAGAGATTCTGGAAAACAATTCCATTGATAACAGAATTTTTTAAAACTCTTAGGAATACATTTAACCAAAGAAGTGTAAGACATGTACACTGAAAATTACAAAACACTGTTGAAAGAAATTAAAGATCTAAATAAATGGAAAAACATCTTGTGTTCAGGGATTGGAAGACATGATGCTGTTAACATGGCAATATTCCCCTAACTGATCAACAGATTCAGTGCAATCCCCACTGAAATTCCAACTCATTTTTTAATCAGAAATAGACACGCTGATCTTAAAATTCATGTGGAAAGGCAATGGATTCTAAATAGCCGAAACAATCTTGAAAAACAACAAGTTTGGAAGCCTCTTACTTACTGATTTCACAACTTACTATGAAACTACAGAAATCAAGTGTGGTGTTGGTATAAGAACAGACATAGAGACCAATGGAATAGAATCAAGAGTCCAGAAATAAACCCATACATTTACAGTTGATTTTCACCAAGGACACCCAAATCATTCAGTGGGGGAAAAATAGTCTTTTGAACAAATGGTGCCAGGATAATTGGATGTCCATATGCAAAAGAATGAATGTGCCCCCCTACCTCATGCCATATTAAAAAATTAACTAAAAATGGACAGAAGGTCTAAATATAAGAGCTAAAACTACCAACTAGGACAATAACATCTGGGTAGAAATATGAATGACACGCGATTAAGCTTTTTAGATATGATACCAGAAACACAAGCCATCAAAGAAAAAAATAGGTAAGTTGGACTTCATCAAAATATAAAGACATTTTTTGGTGCCAAAGGACCCTATCAAGAAAGTGAAGACAACTCACAGAATGAGAGTAAATATTTGCAAGTTACATACCTTAAAAGGGTCTAGTATCCAGATTACATACAGAACTTTTATAACTAAACAATAAAATGACAAATAACCCAATTAAAAAGCGGACAGCAGATCTGAATGCACATTTCTCTAAAGAAGATATACAAATGGCTAATAAGTACATGAAAAGATGCTCAACATCATTAGTCATCCGGGAAATGCATATAGAAACCACAGTGAGAAAATACTTCAAACTCATTAGAATGGTTATAATAGAAACAAAAAACAGAAAACATTAAGTAGTGGTGAGGACATGAAGCAATTAGAACACTTTTAATTGCTGGTAGGAATGTAAAATGGTGTAGTCACTGCTGAAAACAGTTTGGCAGGTGATTCCTCAATAAGTTTAACATAAAACTACCATATGACTGAGCAATTCCACTCCTAGGTACACACCCAAGAAAACTGAAAACATATGTTCACAAAAAAACTTGGACATGAATATTCATAGCAATATTATTCATAATAACCAAGATGTGGAAACAACTCAAATGTCTATGAACCGATGAACGAATAAACAAAATGTGATACATCCAAACAACAGAATATTTAATTCAGTCACAAAAAGGAATAAAGTGTGGGTACATGCCACAATGTGGATGAACCTTGAAAACATGATGCTAAGTGAAAAAAGTCAGACCCAAAAAGCCACATATTACATGTGATCCCATTTATATAAAATGTAAATTGGCAGATCTATAGGTACAGAAAGCAGATCGGGGATGGTGGTAGGGAAGAGAGAATGGACAGTGACTGCTGATGGGTGTGGGGTTTCTTTCTGGGGTGATGGCAGTGTTCTGAAATAGACAGTGGTAACTGTTACACAATATAGTGAATATACTAAAAACCATTGAAGCATATGCTTTAAAACCTAAAATTTTATGTTATGTGAATTACAGCTCTATAGAAAGAAGAATTATGAAGGTATGAACAGGAATTTACAGGCAGAAAAGATCAATCTTCAAAAGGAGAAACATCTAAACCTTAAGAGATTTTGAAAAATAATTCCATTGGTAATAGAATTTTAAAAAACCCTTAGGAATAAATTTAACCAAAGAAGTTAGGAATACATTTAACCAAAGAAGTGTAAGACATGTACACTAAAAATTACAAAACATTGTTGAAAGAAATTAAAGATTGAAATAAATGGAAAAACATCTTGTGTTCATGGACTGGAAGACTTGATACTGTGAATATGGCAGTATTCACCTACCTGATCAGCAGATTCAATGCAATCCCTGTTGGAAGTCCAACTGATCATAACTTGTCTTCAAAGGGATAAAATCAGGGGACCTTTTTCAAAGTATGCTAACAAGTGATTTTAGGGTATCTGAATGAAGATATACATTTGTATGGCTTGGTATCCTTTAAGGGGCAATGAGCTAAGTAAGAAATTAGGTTTGGTAAGGGTTTAGATGAATTTATAGATGAAAGAGGATTCTGAAAAAAGAAATCTAAAAGTATTCTGGGCTGATGACAAACACAGAGGATGGCTGTGCTCTACTGTAAAGTGGCCTATATTATTATTAGTGTTATTATTATCATTAATAATATTATTGCTATCTCAGAAATAACAGATGGAGATACTCCAGGTTGACTCCAGGAGAAAATTCTTATTTTTTAATGAGCTTTCCGTTCATTCAATGACTATCAAGTTTTCACTGTGGGTCAGGCATTAAAGATAAAGAATACAGGGACTTCCCTGGTGGCGCAGTGGTTAAGAATCCGCCTGCCAATGCAGGGGACACAGGTTCGTGCTCTGGTCTGGGATGATCCCACATGCCGCGGAGCAACTAAGCCTGTGTGCCACAACTACTGAGCCCGTGAGCCACAACTACTGAGCCCACGTGCCATGACTACTGAAGCCCGTGCACCTAGAGCCCTGCTCCGCAACAAGAGAAGCCACTGCAATGAGCAGTCTGTGCACCTCAATGAAGAGTAGTCCCCATTCGCCACAAGTAGAGAAAGCCCGCGTCCGGCAACAAAGACCCAACACAGCCAAAAATAAATTTAAAAAAAGAAAGAAGATAAAGAATACAGAACAGGAAAGCCTCTGCCCAATTCCCATGGACAAACACATTTGAGAGGAGGAGCCACCAAAAAGGATAGACTTCACTGTGACGTTGTGAGAGCAGTATTCTGAAGATACAGGGTCTGTGTGTGTGTGTGTGTGTGTGTGTACCAAGTGTAATGAGACAGAAAGAAAGCAAATAATTAATATGTCCAGCAGTGATCAGTGCTAAGAAGAAAAATACAACAAGGTTTAAGTGTTAGGAATGGCAAATTTTTCATTGGAATGATACTCTGATGTCCTGAGAATGTGGGCAGAGACCTGGATAAGGGGAGAGGATGAGACAGATATCTCAGCTAAAAACTTCCCAGGCAGCAAGAGGGGTAAGCACAAAGGCCCTGCATTGGAGGATGCTTGTGTTACTGGGGCGCGGGAGGCAAGGGTTTTGGTGACTATGGGGACAAGGTCAGAAGAGACCTGGAGGCATGATCATGTCCAGGTATGAGGAACAAGGATAATAGCTGAGGACAGAAGGAACACTGGAAGAGCAAAACAGTCGTGTCATGAAGGAACTAAGTGACATGCCCCTCTTGAAAACTGCCTCTCACTATCTCAGAACCGTTTACTTCATTGGAACAAAGGAGATGACCTACCAAGGCAGAAAAAACAAAGTGAAAAATTCAGCGCCATCTTTGTGCAGCACGATAATCCCTAAGTCCTTCAACACCACATTAGAAAACATACTTAAATTTCTTTTAAGTATGCCCAGTTCTTAAATTTCTATTTGCTAATAAAGGACCATCTTTAGTCCACAGAGGAAAAGTCCTCCAGCAGGTCCTGGTTGGACCCTTAACTCAGAGGGAACCACAGGCCAAGAGAGGGGGCTCAGGGAGAGGGAATCTAATAATGATGTTTTATTTCAAATGACTCCTCCACAACTGAAGCCACTTACTTGTCTGCACAAGCGAACCAGTAAAATTGAGTCATAAACCTCTGTCCACTGACTCTGAGAGCAGGAGTGCTTGGTGATGTATCTTTGGACAGAGGCGTCTGAGGATAAATCAATGGACATAAAGTCGGCTCTCCCAAGGTTGCCAGCGTGTCCCAGGTTCGCAGTGCACAGGCGTAAATGGTGGCAGTGAGGCTGGGGGTGGGAGGGGAGCAAAGTCAGCCTGTATCTCATCACCAAACCCTCCAGAGTGTGAAACAACTACCTTGCATAGACACCAGTATCTCTTCCCTTTTTGCTCAAAGCTGGAAAGCCCTTACCCTGGAATGCCCATTTCCCTAGCTCTACACAACCAGATCCTCCCTGTTCCTTAAAGACTGGATCAAATCCCACTTCCTCCCGCCAGGCCTTCCCCATTTACTCAGGTAAGAAATACAGTTTATCTGTACTTCTCTTAGCATCCATGTACTTGTAACCTTGAAGTACGGTTATGAGAGGTAGCAAGGCGGTAATGAGCTTTAACAAAGACTCACTGGTTTTAAACTCTGGATTCACCTCTTTCTAACTCTGTGTATCAGCTTTTACTTACTTTTTCTGTACCTCTATTTCCCCCCTCTGTGGAACTGGTCTCATAATGGTAGAAACCACATGGGGCTTGCTGTGAATGAGTTAACGTATGTAGAATATTTGGAATGGTGCCTGTTTTCTAGTAAGGGCTCAGTACTCTTTGTTTTTATGATGATGATAATGGTTATTTGTGTTGAGTTTTCCCTTGCCTATGAGGCAGTCAATTTCTTGGAGGCAGTGATTCCTTCCTGTCCACCTCTGAAGTAGAGCTACTTGCCAGAAAGGGTTTGGGCACCCCAGTCAGAATTAGACAAGAATTTCAGTTCACCCACCTATTAGCTCTGAGTTCAGGCAATGGCATGGAAAGCCAAGAGCTTGAGAGGCTATTAATGAACACTCAGTATTTAAACAAAGTACCTAAAAATCATGGAACGAAAGAGAAACTGATGCCCCCATTAATAGTAGACACAGTAAACATGGCACAGTGCAACAAGGTGGTTAAGTGAATTAGACAAGATAACCCACACCCTTCTATCTAGTATAGCCTATTCTCTGTTCATTTACTGGAGTAGAACACATGCCTGTAAGTGCTAAGTCCTTCTAGGTCCCTATCCTCTACTTTACCTAGGAATCTCTGTACAGGCACCAAAGCAAGTCCATGCCCTGCACAGAGCAGGTGCTTGAGAAAAGTGTGTATGATGGAATGGACGAATATTTGTAGACAAGTATGCTAAACAGCAGAATCACAGTTTTAAATGGGTTATAAAATCCAGGGCTATAAAATACCACCACGTTTGTATCTAGACTGACAATCTCAGCTTATCCTGCTTTGATGACAGACATACTCTACACTCTGTTTTACTGAAACAAACAAACATGGAACGGATGTTTTTTCCTTTAGTACCAATCTGTGATCAAAGATGACACTGTATTTTGGGCAAGGTAAATATTTAAATGCTCATGGAATATTGAACATTTCTAAAAACATGGAACGTATTTCCCAGATTTAAGTTGATATTTTAAAAAACTGTGGACATTGTCGACATAGGAAAGGGAATGAGTAGTGGGAAGAGAAAGATGGTCAAAATAACTTCTTGTCTGAATTGGCAACTTTTGTACATTGGCGGGACCTTATATAGCTCAGGGCTGAGCTAAATTTTAAAGTTCTGTAATGCTTGCCCAGATATAGGGTATTTCAGAGTGTTATTGAAAGTTCTTCTAGGATGCCTGGAGCAGCCGTTCCCTCCTGCAAGCTCACAGGCACCTGCCCTGCTCTTCCAGAGCCCCCTTTACTCTCCTCCTCACTCCTTTTACTCCTCCCAGCTCAGTAACAGGCACCTCACCTACCATCACCAGTGACAGGTCATTATGCTCCCTGACACCCATCACTTGATTCAGTGCTGTGTGTGCACTGCCTTATTTAACCCTTTCACCAGCCTTATGAGGAAGGTTTTACTCTCCCCATCTTATAAATAAGGAAAACAAAACAGAAAGGAAAAGTGATTCGGCCAAGATCACACGCCCAGCAGGTGGCTGAGCCAGCTCTGTTTCCAAGCAAGACTAAATCTCTCACACTTTTGCCTTAATTATCAACATCCAATTTCCTCCAAGATTATGGTCTTTGGCCCTCCATGCTCTTTTCTCTTTGCACACATGCTCAGTACATTCCTCCTTTGAGAGTTTTCATGATCTGGCTTATATTCAATTCAGTGTTCTTACTGACCCAAACACTAAATCTATGTGAATGGTGACTGGCTCAAAATGCATGAGGTATTACCCTGAACTCATTGTATTCCATACTTGCCTGATTATCTCTTTTCCTTCCAAAGACTGTATGGGGGCTACTGTGGTTAGGAATGCAATATCCACTCTACAAAACAGAACTTATCTATGTGGTCAGAGAGGCTCAGGGAATGGGGTGTAGGGCAGGGTACTAAGTTAGTGTGGGCCAGGAATACATGAAGAGAGCATTTCCGATGGTTCCTGGGAAAGAAGCACTGCTAATCTTTACTGCATCTGGCTGTTTGTCTACCTCTGGGCACAAATAAGGAAGTGGTTAGACACAGTTACTGCTGATAGCCATCTCATAGCCCGGAGGGGAACCAGCCCAATGCTATGGGTGACAGGCCAAAGCCCAGAAAGAATTGAGCCCATGATGGCCCTGAAAGCTACTGCATCAATCAAACCTGGAGTCTGACTTATCTCAAGACCACATGTCAAGTGAGCTAATAGGTTTCCTTCTTGTCCAAGTCAGTTTAAATCTGCACATTTGATACTTGCAGCCTAAAGCATCGTAACTGACGGAGATTTTAGTCTTCTTCCATTTACACAGACTGGAGTCCTTGAAGACAATTTTCGATCTTCTCACTCTTTTGTTGGTGTGAAAATCCTATCAACATTGCCTCCACCTTTTAGTACAGTGATTCCTCATTATAAAACACCTCTGGAACAGTGGTTTTCCACCAGGGTCATTTTGTCCCCCAGGGGGGCATCTGGCATTGTTGGGAGGTATTTTGATGATCACAGCTGAGGAGGAGGGAGTGTTAGCCTCCAGCCGGTAGAGGTTAAGGATGCTGCTAACCATCCTACAACACACAAGACAGCCCCACAACAGTGACTTATCCATCCCCAAATGTCAACAATGCTGAGGTTGAGAAACTTTCTCTGGAAGGATGTGTAAGACATTGGTAATTATAATTGCCTCTCTGGAGGGGAAATGGGTAGCTGAAGCAGAAGGGGACCAAAATGTAAAACTATTACTTTAAAATAAATTATTAAATTAATTATAAAATATTTATAAAGGGGGGGACATCTTTTAAATCAAAGAATTGGGACACAAATGCAATTTTTCTTGTTTGAAATCCAACGTATTTCTTCCTGCATGACAATGCCTTACTATATCCAGTCACCTGTCCTGGGATTATACCAAAGGCCCTGCTCATCTCACCTCCCAGATGACTCTCCACTAAAACTCATTTTCTCCTTGCTATTTCTTTGCTCAATAACTAATGATGGCTATTAGGGTTCACTGTAACAAGTGCAGATACTTTTCATGCCCTTCAGATCCTGGCTCCATTCCTGACTATTCCATATTATTTCTTCCTGACATCATATGTCACAAATTTTCAAAGTCGAGACAAAATTCCATTTATTCCATAAAGTTTTCTCTAATTACCTGAGCCCATGAAAATCTCCATTTTTGCCTTCTATCACATTTAGTGCCATAGAATTCAATGAAATAAAATAATCTGAAAGCTGTTCAGCACCTGGACTTCCTTCATAGACAGTAAAGTCCACAATGGAGGTTAAAGGACTCTATTTTACATTGTTCTTCCATTGTCCACAGAATCTACCACAGTAGTAGACACAATGGTGTTCAAAATACTTGCTAATAAAACACACACACACATATATACATGCCCATCGGCCTGCCAACTAAGAAGGCAAACTTAATTTTATAAATAGAGAAACAGAGATGCAAAAAAGAGGAAAAGAAAGAATAGTGGTCCCTGACCCTTGTAGATATAGATATAACAGATAAATCATAATCTCTCTTTATAATTCCTCAGAGAACTACACCTACCTGACCTTGAATTTCCCAATTATGTTTCATGACGTGTTAACAAGTATTCCAGAGAAAAGAGCTGCGCGGTCAACTTAATTTGGAAAATGAGTTCAATAAAATTAAATGTGTTTGTTTACTACAGAGCATCTCAGACTATGCTGATGCTAACATCGAAGAGGGGAATAGAGTATGCTTTGTTTTCCAAATGTATATCTCTCAGACATTTTGGAAGGATACTCATCCTTGACAGATAGTTTAGAAACGCTGATCTAGACTGATGCATCCATTTTTCAAATGAAGAAACTGACGCCTGCATGACACCTTTGCTAATTGTTACAGAACCAGGAGCCAAGGCCAGGTTTCCTGCAGTGAACTCCCTCCTCATTCCATTTACTCTGTAACCTCAACACTCCTTCAGCATCCCCCAGTGTTGGACTCTCCAGCCCATACTCGCAAGCTTCTGCCTCCAAATAACTGTGTGACAAGCTGGGTATGTGTGATTCCCATTTGCTAGATGACAAAACTGAGGCCTCGGAGAGGCTTAGTGTCTTGGTCACAGCCACGGTTGCCGTGGCAAAGCTGGGATCGGAACCCTGAGGCTCCTGACTCCACGTGAACCCACTGCTCTTGGTGCATTCCTCTTTCTTGTCACCGTAGCCATGGACATGACTTGCTGATAAAGATTGAGTGTGGGCAAGTATAATCTGCTGCCCCTGGCATTCAGTTCAAACTCACAGAAGTCTCATTATATAGTATTATGTATTTCATTTCATGGGATATACATACTTAAAAATTTACTACCTAGAATAATGGGATATTAAAGCAAGGAGACGTTTGAAGAACTATCTGGTCCAACCTCTTTATTTCAGTCAAATACCCTGACATGTTTAAAACGACACAAAACTTAGTGGCACAGCCAGAGTTTGAATAGGTCACCCAGTCAGAAGACGACTTAGACTTCTTCCCTTACCAGCTGTGTGACCTTAGGCAAGTCACTTCATCTTGTTAATATGTTTCCTTTCCTAAAAAGTGAGACTACTCATATCTAGCTCTGAGTGTTAAGATTAAGGAAAACAAAGTAAAGGCTAGTTAACATGGTCAGTGATAATAGTAATTATCACAGTTATTGCTATTATTACTTTTATGTGCATACATGTTGAAGCTCATAATACAGAATAATATATGTATATATTTTTTTGCGGTACGCAGGCCTCCCACTGTTGTGGCCTCTCCCGCCGCAGAGCACAGGCTCCAGACGCGCAGGCTCAGCGGCCATGGCTCACGGGCCTAGCCGCTCCGCGGCATACGGGATCCTCCCAGACCGGGGCATGAACCCATGTCCCCTGCAATGGCAGGCGGACTCTCAACCACTGAGCCACCAGGGAAGCCCCAGAATAATATTAATAATTATCACTATCACTTCCTGATAAAACATCCCAACGACCATATTTATGGAGAAAATGTTGTCCTTGTCTAGTGCAGTTACTTTTTCTTTCACCTTTGAAAAAGCTGCTTTTACCTTTTTGGCCAAGAGTAAAACCATTGTGACCTTTCTTTTTATTTTGCTAGTTCATTTGCTGTTGCCAAAATGCTAGCACTGGTCTTATTTCAAACTCAGTGGAAACAAAACTCAAATGTCTTCATGGGCCAAACAATAGTGAGTCGTGATACTTAGAATTAATGGGACTATACACATTTACCTAAAAACCTTCAAATTCAACATTTTGAAGACACAGGGATGACAAACACTGCCTATGAGGGCCTCCTGTAGGGGCTGAATCCGAGATGCCCAAAAAGGCAGAGCAAATTATTTTTACTTTTCACCCTAGATAAATGTCCTTTTCTTTTCTCCCAAACCCTTTCTTTTCTCCCAAACTAGACTGTTCCTCCAGTAACCAGACAACTGTTATTACTATACTGTCCGGTTCCCAATCTGTAATGGGTGGTTATAATTCAGAAAATTCTACTTTTAGAGAATGAAAAGAGTGCTTCCTCTGGTCATCCACAGCTCACCCCTCACCTGCAACCTTCTGGAGCTCTCACTGTGGATAGTTTGGAAGGCTCAGACTGAGAAATGTGGGGTGCACGAGACCCATGGCCAGACATTCCAGATTTGCAGGGAAAGAAAGGACTGGAAATTGAATTTCACAATCTGGCAGTTCTCAAATATTTCTCTTAATTAAATGAGAAGTAAACTGATATCCGGGTAGGATGAGTGGCCCATCCAAGTTCCCCCAGAAAATGACTCACAGAACTGAGGATGAGAAAGCCAGCCTTAACTAGCTAGGCCAGCTCTTTAATGCAAGATATTCAAATTGCTTCCCCTGACTAGGGAGAGGGAGGATAACGATGCGACCTGACTGTTGCCTCTCTCTGACACTCTTGCTAATGCCTCCCAGAGTGGTGGATATCACTTAGCCTAAGTAGCCAACTCCTTGTTAACTTGAAACTGAGGTCCCCCTCCTTACTTCATACTTACACACATCTCTTGCTTCTCAAAGAAGAGATTTAATTCAGAAAATCCCTATTCACTGGAATACACCCAGTTGAGCTTTCTAAGCTGCTTCCTGAAGAGATGCTGTTAATCTCTTAAATCCTTTAACAACAAAATTGCAGTGGGAATGAAGCCAGTCTACCCACAGGGTCTACCAGATTTTGTGGAAGTTTTCCTACTATCACAGAACGATCACTTCAGTGGCCACTTTTTGACGCTTGTCCTAAGAGTAAAGCCATAGAAATAGGGTCAGCTAGTACTGCTTCAGAGCACCGAAGAGTATCTCTGGGTCCCCCTGGATATGACAGACATCACCTACCATAAGGTCAGAGTAAGTACTTCCTGTATGTCTGGCACTTGGCCCAGCCTCTTACTTTTATTATCCCATTTAATCCTCACAACAAACCTGTAGGTTAGGTATTATTACTATTATTTCTAGTTTTCAGAGAGGGACATCTGTGGTTCAAGGTAGGTAGTGAATTGCCCAAGGTAAAGATGCCCAAACCCGAAATGGATTAGACCCAGAGCACATGCTTTCCTCAACAGCACCATGTTGTCTGAAGTCTCCAGATTAATACTGTAATTCAAGAGATCTCTTTTACTGAAACGTTTATAAGAAAGACCTGAAGTTGCATGATACTTAAAACTGAGTAGCACTTAGCAAGCATTTGTTGAATGAAGGAATGGATTCTCTTGCATCCTTTCTTCATCTAGATCTGTGGTTGTCAGTGGGGACATTTGGCAGATGTTTTCAGATTGTCATAATGGTATTTATGGGGGTTGCTACTCACATCTACTGGGTAAAGACCAGGGATCCTACAGGGCACAGAAGAGCCTTTTCCAGCCCAAAATGTCAACAGTGCTGAGGCTGAGAAACCCTGGTCTAGATAAAGCCAGCCAGGGTTCCTGCTGATATCATAAAAGCAGTTTCTGCCTGGAGAAGTTATTTAGAACCAGAATCCCCTTTGGTTTTTAGTTCCATGACCTGGCCTTGCCATCATCTGGACTTTAGGCTTTTGTCTACCTGGATACCTGCCTCTATTTTCTTGAATTCACATACCTAGGTCTGCAAGTTCTAATCTCAAAAGACTGGGGAATAGTACCCGGCTTTCCTGTTTCAGCTTTCTTGTTCAGTAGTTGCCCCTGATTTGCTGTGATACTCTGGACAATTCTTTATTTTATGCCAGTGCAAGGCTGCCAAGCAGAAGCCACGAGGTGGGTTGTTATTACAAGGAGACAGTACAGACAAAAGGTTAAGGCTTGCTTGAAACTCAGAGTGCCTAAGTGGGAATGCTGGTTGTGTACCTTATTAGCTTGAAGACAAGTTACTCCATATCTCTGAGACTCACTATACTGTTTTCTTACCTGAAATAAAGGGATAATAATAGTTCCTCCTTCACTGGGTTGCTAGGAACATTATGTGAATTAATATGTATAAGGCATACATATTACCTGACAGTATATGAAAGAGTGCTTAACTTTTTCCAGAAAGCTGATTACACTCATATAAACTGGTTCCAGAAAGCCAGGTCATACTCATATAATGCAGATAAATCATTCTGATAAATTCTTGCATTTAGATGTAGAAATCAAAGGTGACCATGTGTAATACATCCATTGCAAACTAAACCACCTTGAAAGGCAAGACAGTTATTATAGGTAGGTGAAATGGTTGTATTAAGACAAAAAGGAGTGGCAGAGGCTGTGTCAATCTAGGGAATGATATATTTTGCCCCAAAACACTAAAAAATTACATTCTTTGCTCCCTCCCCAAACACACATATTTACATATGTATGTGTGTCCACATGCACACACATACATACACACACACACCCTGCAAATTGGACCTGTTGTTTTACAATTTGTAAACTCCTCCCCAGAGTTTTAATAACTTAGTCTATGAAGGCATCCTCTTTTCCATATAAGCTCCATGTAGCTCTTTGTCCAAGGTAAAGATGCTCAAATTCAAAGTGTATTAGACTCAGAATAGAATGCCCCAGAGCATGCTATAAACAAAGACATACAAAGCTAAATATAACAGAAGTCATCTTTCCAAACACATCATGTAATCCTCTGACCAGCTGAGTATACAGGGAATTCTCTCCCTTCCTCTCAACTCTTCCAACACCAACAATCTGGAACGTCTGTTAGCATCTTTTAGCGTGGCTTGTATTTAAAGTTTCAAATATTTTGGGGATTGGGGAGAATGCATGCTTTATGCCACCAAGTTTCTTGGCGAGGGGAGGAAATAAATTTTTTCTAACTTTGCCATTAATATTCTGTCTACTGTTTTGTTTTGTTTTTGTGGTACATGGGCCTCTCACTGTTGTGGCCTCTCCAGTTGCGGAGCACAGGCTCTGGACACGCAGGCTCAGTGGCCATGGCTCACGGGCCCAGCCACTCCATGGCATGTGGGATCCTCCCGGACCGGGGCACGAACCCGTGTCCCCTGCATCGGCAGGCGGACTCCCAACCGCTGCGCCACCAGGGAAGCCCCTGTCTACTGTTTTGATCAACCCATCTTGAAATATACTATATATTTTAGCTTCATAGCCTTTGAAACCTTTGGCATTTCAGTAAAGGCAAATGTCTGCACCGATGATTCAAATCTATTACTTAACCAGTATGTAATGAATATTCAACAGATGCCTAGCATAATGCTAGTCACTTTTCAAGGAATAAAGTATTGAGCTCTATGGCATTATCTTAGCTCTCGGAAATAGCACACTATTGTAGAAAGAGATGAGACTTCAGAAAGAGACAGATCTGGTTCAATTGCTGTCTCCCTTATTTGCCAACTCTATGAGCTTTGGTGAGTTATTTAACTTCCCTAAGGCTTTTCCTTGTATGTAAAATGTGTACGTCATAATGTTTACTTTATAGGATTGCTATCAAGTAGATTAAATAGCATATGCAAGTTTAGCATAGTCCCTGACATACTTTAGGGGCGCCATACATGCTAGGTCTCATTTCCTTTTCCTTCTTGTGATGCATTCCTCCACCACCCTCCATCCATGCTAAGGACTTACTTTATGATCTCGGCAAGACTGACATGTTTTTTTAAAAAATGCATTCCAACAGAAATCCAAGAATCATCATCGATTTCTCTCTCTTCCTCTTCCTGCTCCCAAGAGTTGTCTCAGCAGCTCCAGCCAACTGTACCTCCAAAACACTTTCCCAATCTCTTACCTCTCCATCTTCCCCACCGCCATCCCATTCGGGATTGCCATCATCTGTCACTCAAACCCCTGAGCAGGTCCCTCTGTGATCTCCTGGCTCCCACTGCTGTTCCCTACTATGGTCCATTTTTTTCTTTTTTTTTTTCTTTTTTTTTTTTTTTTATAAATTTATTTATTTTATTTTTGGCTGTATTGGGTCTTCGTTTCTGTGCGAGGGCTTTCTCTAGTTGCGGGGAGCGGGGGCCACTCTTCATCGCGGTGCGCAGGTCTCTCACTGTCGCGGCCTCTCTTGTTGTGGAGCACAGGCTCCAGATGCGCAGGCTCAGTAGCTGTGGCTCACGGGCTTAGTTGCTCCGCGGCATGTGGGATCTTCCTAGACCAGGGCTCGAACCTGTGTCCCCTGCATTAGCAGGCAGATTCTCAACCACTGTGCCACCAGGGAAGCCCCATTTTTTTCTTTTACACATCAGTCACAAAAAAACCCAATATATATTCTCTCCCACCTTAAGTTTTTTCCCTGACTTCCTAGCTCATTTGGGATAAAACCCCAGGCCATCAATATTACCTATTCAGACACGCTTGTAGGTGTTGCACTCAACACGCTGTACTTGAGTACAAGTTGTGCTCAGCCTGTACAACTCTCTCCCTTCCTTACTCCTCCAACTGTGTTAGCCTTCTTTCTGCTCCTTGAGCATATCAACCCTTTTGCCTTAGAAACTCTGCATTCACATCCCTTTGGTTTGAAACATCCTCCTCCCTGCTCTTGTCATGGCTAGCTTCTTTAGGTCTTAGAAACAGCTTCTAAAATAACAATATCTAAATTAGACTCTCCTCTGTAAGTTCTCGCCATCTCACCTCATTTTGTTTTCCTCATAAATCTTAAAACAATTGCTACTTACTTGTTTTTGGTTGTCTATCCCCTACTCCCCTTCTGCTGCTGGATTATTGAGTCCATGGAAACAGGAAAATATTCCTCTTTTGAAAAATTGTACCCCTAGCTCATAGTATCCTGCCTATCACACTGGGGATGCTCAATACACCTTTGTTGAAGAAGTAAATAACTGACTGCCATCAAATTATGCCTGACCACCATGTTGACAGCAAGGCAACTGGGTAAATACTATACTTATTCATTACTGCTTCTACCATGGAGAATGTGGCCATCAGGATTTGATCTGCACTTTGGAATGTGGTGAGACAAAGAAGCAAACTGTGATGCAAAGTAAGGATCAATAAATGCTTGTTAAATAATCAGGAGTTTAAGGTCTCCACCAAGGCACAGGAGAATTTAAGGTTCAGGATTCTCATGTAAATATTCAGGGAGGAATAGAAGTAAAATTTCTATTTAATGATGTGGTTTAGCTAGGGTTATACATACAAAAGGGAAGACATTTTTTGGAAGACAATGAAGTTCTGCCACAGATATAAGTATGGAGAAAAGCGAAACAAAACAAAAAACATCTGCGATATCAATTACCTCCCCCAGAGAGAAAGTTGTAATTCTTACTCTCCCTTAAATAACTTGCTATTAAATACAGAGAGAAATAATAAGTAAGATAAATAATGAATAATAATAGCTTCTACCATTCGAGTATGTAGCATACCCTAGGGACTGTGCTAAATGCTGTACATACATTATTTCCACCTTACTTCTAGCCACAGCAAATTTGGGATAATTAGACTGTATAACATCATGGTCAAGCATATGGACTTTGGAGTCAGGGAGTCTAGGGTTCAAGTCCTAACTGCCTGAAAAGCTTTGAACAAATTAAAAACCTCTCAGAACCTATTTGTTTCCATCCCTAAAAAAAGAATTGGCAATCATTCGTAGTTTGAAGAGGTGCTGTGTATGTAAAATAGAAAATCTATTATTCACTTAATGTTGTGCACAGTGCTTATAAGGTTCCTGACTCCATGAGCTCATACTCCCATTTTACAACTGAGGAAAATATCACTTTGACAGGTTCGGCACTGTCCAAGACCCATGTGGTCCCAAAGACTGTGGTCTTTCCAATACACCGGTTGCCCTTCCGATGAAATCCATCTTTTGAACTGTGTCCAAGCTGAAAGTCATATACAGAGGGAGAACCAAGACTGCCAAGTCCAGCAGGCACACTTCCCTTTTCCCTACAGCTCTCAGAAGCACCACTCAGAACACAAAGGTCAGACACAGATATGCACATAGTAAGTGGTGTATTCTTTGCCATGATTTTACAAACACAAGGCACCCTCTGACAGGGTCTTTCCAAAGGCTCTGCCAAAAGGCCAAAAAATGCTATTTTGAATTCTGAATCCCCTGTAGCCCTTTCCCATAATGCATACATCCACTGATTTTAATATATGAAACTGTTAGCTGTTATCTATAGCTTGACTGGAATGAAATTCAAATTACGAATTACTTAGAAAAGAATTAAGAATGGAACAGAGGGAGGAGGAACCAAGAAGGCGGAGTAGAAGGACGTGCTCTCACTCCCTCTTGCAAGAACACCAGAATCACAACTAGTTGCTGGACAATCATTGACAGGAAGACACTGGAACTCACCAAAAAAGACACCCCACATCCAAAGACAAAGGAGAAGCCACAATGAGAAGGTAGGAGGGGTGCAATCACAGTAAAATCAAATCCCATAACTGCTGAGTGGGTGGGTGACTCACAGACTGGAGTACACTTATATCACAGAAGTCCACCCACTGGAGTGAAGGTTCTGAGCCCCCCACGTCAGGCTTCCCAACCTGGGGGTCTGGCAACGGGAGGAGGAATTCCTAGAGAATCAGACTTTGAAGCCTAGTGGGAACTGATTGCAGGACTTCGACAGCACTGCGGGAAACAGAGACTCCACTCTTGGAGGGCAGACACAAAGTAGTGTGCGCATTGGGACCCAGGGGAAGGAGCAGTGACCCCAGGGGAGATTGAACCCGACCTACCTGCTAGTGTTGGACGGTCTCCTGCAGAGGAGGGGGGGGCTGTGGCTCACTGTGGGGACAAGGACACTGGCAGCAGCAGTTCTGGGAAGTACTCCTTGGCGTGAGCCCTCCCAGAGTCTGTCATTAGCCACACCAAAGAGCCCGGGTAGGCTCCAGTGTTGGGTTCCCTCAGGCAAAACAACGAACAGGGAGGGAACCAGCCCCACCCAGCAACAGTCAAGCTGATTAAAGTTTTACTGAGCTCTGTTCACCAGAGCAACAGTCAGCTCTACCCACCACCAGTCCACCCCATCAGGAAACTTACACAAGCCTCTTAGATAGCCTCATCCACCAAAGGGCAGAGAGCAAAAGCAAGAAGAACTACAATCCTGCAGCCTGTGGGGAAAAAAACACATTCACAGAAAGACAGACAAGATGAAAAGGCAGAGGGCTATGTACCAGAAGAAGGAACGAGATAAAATCCCAGAAAAACAACTAAATGAAGTGGAGATAGGCAACATTCCAGAAAAAGAATTCAGAATAATGATAGTGAAGATGATCCAGGACCTCGGAAAAACAATGGAGGCCAAGATTGAGAAGATGCAAGAAATGTTTAACAAAGACCTAGAAGAATTAAAGAGCAAACAGAGGTGAACAATACAATAACTGAAATGAAAACTACACTAGAAGAAATCAATAGCAGAATAACTGAGGCAGAAGAAGGGATAAGTGACCTGGAAGACAGAATGGTGGAATTCACTGCTGCGGAACAGAATAAAGAAAAAAGAATGAAAAGAAATGAAGACAGTCTAAGAGACCTCTGGGACAACATTAAACGCAACAACATTCGCATGATAGGGGTCCCAGAAGGAGAAGAGAGAGAGAAAGGAGCAGAGAAAATATTTGAAGAGATTATAGTTGAGAACTTCCCTAACATGGGAAAGGAAATAGCCACCCAAGTCCTGGAAGTGCAGTGACTCCCATACAGAATAAACCCAAGGAGAAAGATGTGGAGACACATAGTAATCAAATCAGCAAAAATTAAAGACAAAGAAAAATTATTGAAAGCAGCAAGGGGAAAACAACAAATAACATACAAGGGAACTCCCATAAGGTTAACAGCTGATTTCTCAGCAGAAACTTGACAAGCCAGAAGGGATTGACATGATATACTTAAAGTGATGAAAGGGAAGAACTTACAACCAAGATTACTCTACCTGGCAAGGATTCCATTCAGATTCGATGGAGAAATCAAAAGCTTAACAGACAAGCAAAAGCTAAGAGAATTCAGCATCACCAAACCAGCTCTACAACACACGCTAAGGAACTTCTCTAAGTGGGAAACACAAGAGAAGAAAAGGATCTACAAAAACAAACCCAAAACAACTAAGAAAAGGGTCATAGGAACATACCTATGGATAATTACCTTAAACGTGAATGGATTAAATGCTCCAACCAAAAGACACAGGCTTCCTGAATGGATACAAAAACAAGACCCATATATATGCTGTCTACAAGAGACCCACTTCAGACATAGGGACACATACAGACTGAAAGTGAGGGGATGGAAAAAGATATTCCATGCAAATGGAAATCAAAAGAAAGCTGGAGTAGAGATACTCATATCAGATAAAATAGACTTTAAAATACAGAATATTGCAAGAGAAAAGGAAGGACACTACATAATGATCAAGGGAACAATCCAAGAAGAAGATATAAAAATTATAAAAATATATGCACCCAACATAGGAGCACCTCAATACATAAGGCAACTGCTAACAGCTACAAAAGAGGAAATCGACAGTAACACAATAATAGTGGCTGACTTTAACACCTCACTTACATCAATGGACAGATCATCCAAAATGAAAATAAATAAGGAAATAGAAGCTTTAAATGACACAATAGACCAGACAGATTTAATTGATATTTACAGGACATTCCATCTAAAAACAGCAGATTACACTTTCTTCTCAAGTGCACACAGATTATTCTCCAGGATAGATCACATCTTGGGTCACAAATCAAGCCTCAGTAAATTTAAGAAAACTGAAATCATATCCAGCATCTTTTCTGACCACAACGCTATGAGATCAGAAATGAATTACAGGGGAAAAAACGTAAAAAACAAAAACACATGGAGGCTAAACAATATGTGACTAAATAACCAAGAGATCACTGAAGAAATCAAAGAGGACATCAAAAAATACCTAGAGACAAATGACAATGAAAACATGATGACCCAAAACCTATGGGATGCAGCAAAAGCAGTTCTAAGAGGGAAGTTTATAGCTATACAAGCCTACCTCAAGAAACAAGAAAAATCTCAAATAAACAATCTAATGTTACACCTAAAGGAACTAGAGAAAGAAGAAAAAACAAAACCCAAAGTTAGCAGAAGGAAAGAAATCATAAAGATCAGAGCAGAAATAAATGAAATAGAAACAAAGAAAACAATAGCAAAGATCAATAAAACTAAAAGCTGGTTCTTTGAGAAGATAAAAAAAATTTATAAACCATTAGCCAGACTCATAAAGAAAAAGGGGGAGAGGACTGAAATCAATAAAATTAGAAATGAAAAAGGAGAAGTTACAACAAACACCACAGAAATACAAAGCATCCTAAGAGACTACTACAAGCAACTCTATGCCAATAAAATGGACAACTTGGAAGAAATGGACAAATTCTTAGAAAGGTATAACCTTCCAAGACTGAACCAGGAAGAAATAGAAAATATGAACAGACAAATCACAAGCAATGAAATTGAAACTGTGATTAAAAATCTTCCAACAAACAAAAGTCCAGGACCAGATGGCTTCACAGGTGAATTCTATCAAACATTTAGAGAAGAGCTAACACCCATCCTTCTCAAAGTCTTCCAAAAATTGCAGAGGAAGGAACACTGCCAAACTCATTCTATGAGGCCACCATCACCCTGATACCAAAACCAGACAAAGATACTACAAAAAAAGAAAATTACAGACCAATATCACTCATGAATATAAATGCAAAGCTCCTCAACAAAATACTAGCAAACAGAATCCAACAACACATTAAAAGGATCATACAGCATGATCAAGTGGGATTTATTCCAGGGATGCAAGGATTCTTCAATATATGCAAATCAATCAATGTGATACACCATATTACCAAATTGAAGGAGAAAAATCATATGATCATTTCAATAGATGCAGAAAAAGCGTTTGACAAAATTCAACACCCATTTATGATAAAAACTCTCCAGAAAGTGGGCATAGAGGGAACCTACCTCAAAATAATAAAGGACATATATGACAAATCCACAGCAAACATCATTCTCAATGGTGAAAAAATGAAAGCATTTCCTCTAAGATCAGGAACGAGACAAGGATATCCACTCTCACCACTATTATTCAACATAGTCTTGGAAGTCCTAGCCACGAGTATCAGAGAAGAAAAACAAATAAAAGGAATACAAATTGGAAAAGAAGAAGTAAAACTGTCACTGTTTGCAGATGACATGATACTATACATAGAGAATCCTAAAGATGCTACCAGAAAAGTACTAGAGCTAATCAATGAATTTGGTAAAGTTGCAGGATACAAAATTAATGCACAGAAATCTCTTGCATTCCTATGCACTAATGATGAAAAATCTGAAAGAGAAATTAAGGAAACACTCCCATTTACCACTGCAACAAAAAGAATAAAATACCTAGGAATAAACCTACCTAGGGGTACAAAAGACCTGTATGCAGAAAACTATAAGACACTGATGAAAGAAATTAAAGATGATACCAACAGATGGAGAGATATACCATGTTCTTGGATTGGAAGAATCAACATTGTGAAAATGACTATACTACCCAAAGCAATCTACAGATTCAATGCAATCCTTATCAAATTACCAATGGCATTTTTTTACAAACTAAAACAAAGCATCTTAAAATCTGTTTGGAGACACAAAGACCCCGAATAGCCAAAGCAGTCTTGAGGGAGAAAAACGGAGCTCGAAGAATCAGACTCCCAGACTTCAGACTATACTACAAAGTAACAGTATTCAAGACAATATGGTATTGGCACAAAAACAGAAACGTACATCAATGGAACAAGATAGAAAGCCCAGAGATAAATCCACGCACCTATGGTCAACTAATCTATGACAAAGGAGGCAAGGATATACAATGGAGAAAAGACAGTCTCCTCAATAAGTGGTGATGGGAAAACTGGACAGCTACATGTAAAAGAATGAAATTAGAACACTCCCTAACACCATACACAAAAATAAACTCAAAATGGATTTGAGACCTAAATATAAGACCGGACAATATAAAACTCTTAGAGGAAAACATAGGAAGAACACTCTTTGACAGAAATCACAGCAAGATCTTTTTTGATCCACCTCCTAGAGTAATGGAAATAAAAACAAAAATAAACAAATGGGACCTAATGAAACTTCAAAGCTTTTGCACAGCAAAGGAAACCATAAACAAGACGAAAAGACAACCCTCAGAATGGGAGAAAATATTTGCAAACAAATCAATGGACAAAGATTAATCTCCAAAATATATAAACAGCTCGTGCACCTCAATATTAAAGAAACAAACAACCCAATCCAGAAATGGGCAGAAGACCTAAATAGACATTTCTCCAAAGAAGACATACAGATGGCCAAGAAGCACATGAAAAGCTGCTCAACATCACTAATTATTAGAGAAATGCAAATCAAAACTACAATGAGGTATCACCTCACACCAGTTAGAATGGGCATGATCAGAAAATCTACAAACAACAAATGCTGGAGAGGGTGTGGAGAAAAGGGAACCCTCTTGCACTGTTGGTGGGAATGTAAATTGATACAGCCACTATGGAGAACAGTATGGAGGTTGCTTAAAAAACTAAAAATAGAATTACCATATGATCCAGCAATCCCACTACTGGGCATATACCCAGAGAAAACCATAATTCAAAAAGACACATGCACCTCAATGTTCATTGCAGCACTATTTACAATAGCCAGGTCATGGAAGCAACCTAAATGCCCATCAAGAGATGAATGGATAAAGAAGGTGTGGTACATATATATAGTGGAATATTACTCAGCCATAAAAAGGAATGAAATTGAGTCATTTGTTGAGACGTGGATGGATCTACAGACTGTCATACAGAGTGAAGTAAGTCAGAAAGAGAAAAACAAATATTGTATATTTACGCATGTATGTGGAACCTAGAAAACTGGTACAGATGAGCCGGTTTGCAGGGCATAAGTTGAGACACAGATGTAGAGAACAAACGGATGGACACCAAGGGGGGAAAACGGCGGTGGGGTGCTGAATTGGGTGATTGGGATTGACATGTATACACTGATGTGTATAAAATTGATGACTAGTAAGAACCTGCAGTATAAAAAAACAAACAAAAAAAACAACTAATACTAAACTTTCTTTGGGTAATTTGTACGGAAATATGTTAACATAAATGTTTCAGATATTACATGAAATTTCTAAAAAAAAAAAAAGAATGGAACAGAGAAATGTGCAAAGATGAAGGCATAGTGAAAACCTTGCAAAACTGGGCCAGGTCAAGACATCCCAGGAAATGACACACCTCTCTCCCCGAAACTCCTTCCTTCCCTCCCCCTCCTCCATTCCTTCTCTCTCTCTCTCCTTACCTACTTCCATCCATTCAATAATAATTTATTGAGCACCTGCTCCATGCCATAAAATGTAGCCAAATGTTTAATACAACGCTATACAAACAGAAGTAGCTCAGAGACTTTTTTTTAAAGTGTTACCTAACAAGCAGTACAGGGCAAGAAGAAGGGAAGGTGGCTTATTTCACATTAATGCCACAATCACTAAGTGTCTGCTTTGTATAAGATACTGGGAGCAGAGAACCCACAGAGAACAGAGGTGAGCAACTGAAATGGCAACGAACTGACAGGAGGTATCTCCAATCGATCAAGAGAGGGAAGTCTCTAAATATAGGACATAAAAGTCATTCTGGGCCCTCTTCCTCAAATACTCTAAAATAACAGAGTCAGGAAAGTAAGGCATCAAAAGAAAAAACAAACAGAAAAGCAGAACATATTCAATTCGAAATTCTGGCCAGTTTCATTGGAAGCAACGTCTTTTCATTGCAGTTTTTCTCATCTTCTCTTCAAATACTTGCCTTCTTCCTTTAAAAAAATAAAGTGAATTGTTCCAAATGACATCACCATAGAATCCAATGGAAGCACCTTCGGCCAATCACTTAGCTTACCTCACTCAATGTTGGTTTTTGCTAATGTATTATTGTAAAGACCCTGGGGCTCTGAGAAAGCCGAGAAAGATTTATTAACCAAGACATTTTCTGAAAGAAGCTTAGCAGCAAGGAAAAATATATCATCTCTCCTTTAGTTAACTCTTACTGTAAGGAAAGTCAGTGTGCTTCTCCAGGCCCAGAGCGGTGAGATGGCAAGGAAAGTCATAAAAGCAGAATCTCTCTTCCAGCCAAGCAGCGTCCTTGTTTTCCTTTCTACTCACTTGAGTAGCCTGAGAGGGTATAAACATTTTCTTGCTTCCATCATGGAGTTAAGAACTTTATAGACAAGATAGGGTAGGACTAGTTAAGGCAGCACTCCTAACCATTTTACCCTGAATGTCAGCCAATCACAGGAAGTGTTCAGGAGGACAGTAAAAACAAGGTTTCCATCAGGCACTGAGATGTAATTGATGAAAAATTCCAAAGTAAGATATCACATCAAAATATGCAGAATTGACAGGGGAAATATCCAAGAACATCCTTACCGGTTTCAAGGAGATGTAATAAGGATCAAGCATGGGGAGGTGAGGGGATGTGTGAGTATATATTTTTAGTAGGGGGGAGGGGTCTGCTACTTTCTAATCTCAAGCCCAGTGAGAAGAGGCATCAATGAATCCACTCTGAGATCCTGACATGTGTTTCCTGTCTCCGAAGCCATCACAGATTCCCCACCAGGGAATCTAGAGGGTATTTCAGGCAGGAGAGGGCTGCTAATTCAGAAACAGCATGTATGCTCTCAGAGTTTGCCTAGGAAGGGATGGATGACTGTTTTTCACAAAACAGAGGTGTGCCAGGTGGGAAAGAGAGCTGTCCTGGAGACATCAGAAGTCCTGCTGAAGGGGGCTTCCTGGGAGGCAAGAAGTTTTCATATGGAGTGGAAGGAGGGATGGAGCATCCTGTCCAGGAACGGAATGCTTTGCCTGCTTTTTCTATAGGATTTGTAGGAGATGTATCACACCTCCAGGGCCAGGAATCTCCAAAGACTCCAGAAAATGCTTCATGAGGGAAGAAGTCAGTTTAACTATTTACCAGTCCCAGAGGGCACAAAGGCACCCAGTCGAGTGACAAATATTCCAACCTCTACCATAACCACTACCCTGGTAGGGTCTTAAACTCTAGCCAGCAGCTAGCAACTCACGAGATGAGAGCACAGACAGCTGAAATAAATCCAACCCCTACTCCCAAAGGTATGGAGTCACCAGTTAAATGCTGTATCTAGGGAAAAGAAACAAATACTTAACTTTGAATGAGATTTGAAGTGATAAATATCTCACATGAGACATCTAAAATTTCTGAAGTGACCTGTACTTTGTCCCTTAAATACCACAACACTGTTAACTTTTAAGTGGGCCAAAAAATCCACTAGGAATTGCCCAAGTTTTTATGGGGGAGAGACAGGGGAAGACCATTCCCAACTCAAATTTCAAAGGAATAGTGAAGACAAAAATAAAGATGCATTTTGATCATGAGTTGTGCTTACTGAACATACAAGTTACATATTTATTCAACAAGTATTTGTTGAATGCCAATCACTGTGATAGACAATGAATACAAATAAGTCTTACAATAGGACTCCTGCAACAGAACTACAACAGAACTCTGTACTCCCTGTACAGAGTTTGCAAAGCAATGGGATAGAATGGGGGCTTCCTTGACATAATCTGTTCTCAAGACAGATTGATACAGAGATAGAAAGCACATGCTTTGGGGTAGTTCATACCTGGATTTGAATTCCTATTGCTCCTTAGATGAGCTGGAGAAAATTACCTAACTATTTTACACTTCAGTTCTCCTTGCCTACAAAACGGAGGTAATGTAATCTACCTTTTAAGATTGCCAAGAGGATTTAAGGAAAATGTACAGAAAGCACACAGTATACTTGACCTGTAAGATCTCAAAAACTAGTAGGGGACATTACCAACAAGATAGCGATGTGAGTAGTAAGCCTTTAGAATCAAACAGATAAAAATAAATGGATATTGCCACTAAATATCTCCACCATAAAAGTTAAAATGAAAGATTCAACAGAAAGTATTAATTCTTCTTAAATAATTTACGTCTCCTTACTCATCTTTCTAATACTTGATAAAAATCCCCACTCAGTTGTCTGTAATATTTTTATTTCCTGGGCTTTTATTATATAATAAATAATATATTATACAATCAGTGCCATATAATCTAGGATTCAATCATCTCATTTCCTATGCTTTAATTGTCTTTTTTGTACAAAGTTTCATCTCCCAAATTATATTGTAAGAGCTCACTGAAGATAGGGCAGGCAATAATATTCTGCTTATTTGCTAGAATGTTTTAGATCTTCAACAGATATATGACAGAACTGAATAGAAAAGATTTAAGTTTTAAGATGTGTCAATGTGTAAAAATGCAGGCTATTCTGAGCTGCCACTGTAAGCCCAAACACAAACATGGCGGTCTTTGTCATTGCTTCGTAAACTGGGAAACACTCTCAGGGTCAAAGCAGAAATCCTTCTTGATACCTGCACACCACCTCTGATGAGAAACTTCTGGCCTTGAGGTTCCACACACTATGACAAAGACAGGCAGGTACAGAACAAACTTTCTCCAACAATGCTTCAAGTTGAATTTCAACATGGAATCTCATTGAGTCTGCCGACGGCATTTTGAAAAGAATTTCATTAAATGTTGCTAACATGTCATAAGTTCCCTTAAATGGAAGGGTAATGGCTCATAACATTTGTAAGCTTTTTAATTTCATGGAATATGAGCAGCATAATCAGGACCTATTAAAGTCAATCAACTGTGCCAAGTGGGGCTACCTACCTTTGCTTTTGTTTCTATTTTCCTTGTGGGTACACCCTGTGGACCAAGAGGCAACAGTCCCAGTATCATTCTTTAACGCTAATGCTGGTGTGTGATGTCCTGAACCTCCTCTGATGAAACCATCACAGCAGCATTTGCATGCCTGGGATGAATAGACACCTCTTGGGAAATGGCTTTTGGCTTCTGGGAAAGAGAGATTTCCCTTTCTATTTGCTTCGGCTCAGAAGGTGCAATTTTGGTAGGATTCAAAATCAGTCATCTGACAAATGTAACAGGAATTAATAAATAGAGATGACTATAAGAAACTTTATTTATATTTTCAGTGACACAGTGGTGCCCAAACTATTAATCCTTCAAGACCAGTCTCCAGGTTTCTTCTACCATGAAACCTTTAATTACAGTAGTGGCCATTTATAAGGGCTAAATTCCAGGCACTGTCCTAGGCACAATGTATATGTTTTCTCATTTAATTTTCAAAACAACTCTATGATGCTTTCAGCTATCCCAGATTATGTATAGAGAAACTAAAGTTTGAGACATAAAGTAATATGGCCCAAGTCACAAATCTAGTGAGTAGCAGAGCCAAGCTTTAAACCCAGTTTTAGTCTGACTCTAAATCATGGGTACTTTTCTTTCTTTCTATTTTTTTTGGCCACGCCATGCGGGATGTGGGATCTTAGTTCTCCAACCAGAGATCAAACTCGTGCCCCCTGCACTGGGAACACAGAGTCTTAACCACTGGACTGCCAGGGAAGTCCCTGGATACTTTTCTACTATGCTATGTTGGCTTCACAATCACGCTGATGCAAGTCTTTCCGTGGGAATGCAGATATCTAGAGAGAGCTTTTTCATATGGGGACAAGAGGGTACCAGGTAGGGTGATGATCCAGGATAGCTGAAGGCTAGAGAGTCAAACAGGGAGAACTCACCCCACAGTCGAGGGAGAAAGCACACATCAAAGTTGGAAAAGCAGAACTGAGGGTAACAAACCACCTTAGGACAAGGCCACACACAGAAGGCTGATTTAGAGTGAGGACGGCTGGGAACAGAATGGAGTAGGGGATGGGCTAGGGTAAGCAGTGTTACACTAAGACTGAGAACACATGGAAAAGTTAGGGTTCTACTTTTGTGCCCTGCTGGCTGCACAGGCAGGGCACATCTGATGGCTTGATGGAGTTGGGTAGGACCAGATAAGCTCATCGTATAAATCTTTACTGCAAAAAACCCAGAATGATGGTTATATAGATGGTGTCCAAATATAGTGTCTGCATTTAATTATAACTTATACAAATGATCAGGAAAACATTCAGCTATTCCCTAGGCTGCCACTAATGACTACTGGACCAAGAAAATATACTAATTAATAGTGTATGACATGCACATACATGCACATACTCTGAATGACATGCACACCTACCATGACACCTGAAGGAGATGAAAGAAAAATGTTCATTTTAAAAGAGGAAGAAAATTTTATCCAAGATAACTTGCTGCATTATGGGTATTACTGTATTTTTAACAATATTGCTAAGAAATGAAAAAAACAGTTCAAGAGATAAGAATAGTAGTGGGATCTTGTACATATTTAAAGAACTTGTAAAAGAAGCTGAACTTAGAATGAAGAAGACAGAATCCTTTCTTCAAAGGGGTTCCCAGAGGTAATTAAGCCCCGATGTCCTAAGGCATACATTATACATAATGAGTTAACTTCTGTTTTATGAATCTACAATGGTACTAGATATTTGGAGAACTGGAAGAATTAAGAAAATGGTCACTTATATTTTCCATGTTCTGTAGTTTCAGATAAGGAACCAGAGTTAACAAAGGCCAGGTCTTTGGAAATTCTGTATTTCTATAGGTTTTTATTACTTCATATTAGCTCCACTTTGGTGGGTTTAGAATGAGAAACCAGTAACTTGTAGTCTGAGTTCTGGACAAAATCATATCTGCAGAACCTAAGATCTCTGGAATATCATGATATTTTTCTGGAGTCAGACTTCATTAGCACATGGATCTTTGATTATTTCCAGATAGATACTGTAATATAATTCTAATAGAAGGCATGACCAGAGAAAAGTAATGGTGTAGTGGGAGATGGTACAGTTTAGGGCATCTGTGGTTGGAATGGGGAAAAACTGGCCTCTACAGGAAGCTGTGACTGTGTGAGGCCTATGCAACTATAGAACAGAACGGGGTGGGGAATGGCCAGAGAAGTAGCAATTGGCAAAAAAAAAAAAAAAAAAAGGAAGTAAGATGCTCTATTCATGAAACTAGTAAGGGTCCTACATGTTTCTTTGGGTTGAAGGGAAAGCAAGTTAGACAAACAGCACAGATCAACACATAAATACTGTCTACTGTCCTGAGATAATACAGCATTCCAGTTAAGAATGTGTGTCAACATGAGTTGGAATATTAGATGCATGTTTTTCCTTAACCCTTCCATTTGACTGCTTCTCTCTAAATGGAAGATCAAAATGATAGGTCCTTTCTAGTGATACTCTAAGGAATGAATGAAATAATTTTACGTGAAAACTGTGGCTATTAGCTATTACAACAGGAGGGTTTAATTTCATATTATTTTGATTCAAATTCAGCAAATACTTCTGAGCAATTACTATGAGCAAGGCCCTCTGTTAGGTGATTTAGAACCTATTAGTTCACCTGATCTCCATAACAACAAATCCTTTAAGATGATTTAAAGTTAAAGATATTCCATATTAGAACAGCCAAACCCTCAGGCACTTAGCAACACTTTAACCTTTTCTAACCATTCCCCATTTCCTGGTTGCCATTTGCTAGTTATCTCAGTTAAAGAATGGTCCAGGCATCTGCAGAGCATCTTTCCTTCCTCTCCTTGGCTTAGCCTCACTGGTTCTCCTGACCATTACATTTTACTCTACCAGGTTGTGCACATAAAGCCCTGGATACTATACTTTGTGGTGATGTAAGGACTTTACAAGGGTAATTTTAAAGACAAGTGCGCTTTTGGCCATAAGGGCCAAATTAAAAATCAAAACCATGTAACATTACCATAAGTCAACACTGCTGGATCCCGCAGGATCATGAGCCCTGTGTTGAGTTGTGGTGGAAGGAACCCAAATAGAAACAGTCCCCGTTTCCTTCACCCACTAAGAGCGAGCAACTGACCTGCACGATCCAAGACGTGTTGGCATCGGCCACCTTTTTATACTAACTCGGTTGTAATGTAGTCTCATTGTGTTTTCTTTTCATTAAACTTCTTCCTGTACCTCCCTAACCAGAGTGCTGCTAAGATAGGGTCAAAGAAACACTTTGTGATTTAGCAAACTCTCTGGGGCAGCCATAGAAAGCATGGGGGTACATTCCACATCTCAGAAAACTCAGACGGTAAAACCAGTCCAAAAAATTCAAGACTGCTATAAAATAAATGAAAAACCTTGGTTTGTTAACAACTATAGTCAGAAACAAACATGGGGACTATATATCCATCCAGTGATATGACTACTTATGCATTAACAACTTAAAAATAAAGCCAGCTCCATTTCTCATCTATTAATGAGTGACTACCTAAGGATAATTCATCTTCCCATAAAATTCCTCTCATATTTTTTAACGTAACTGCCTGAGCCTTAACTGAGGCCTAAAAGCAATCTACACAGCTTGTTAGTAGAAAACTGCAATTATCGTACCATCTGTACTTGTCTGTTACTGTAGAGAGATGCCGCTTTTTATTTCCATGATTCTGATGTTACAGAATGGAAGCTGTGGCTTACTAGGTGGAGAAATCTACCATTACTGCACCAAGCAAGGAAGGAAACTGGGCAGTGTGCTTGTCTGATTCTTTCCACATGGCGATTTTCATCACCATCTACCTCTCCCTCTTCAACTCCCTCCAAAATGCAAAAAGTACAAAATGCAAAATATTTATCGGTTTTAAAAGTCTCATTTACTTTGTGGACCAAGTGGTATTTGCCTGGAGGCAGAATCATTGCCGATAAAAACAGAAGCATTCATGGAGATGGAAAGTCTCACACTCATAATTTAGGCAACTGCCATTTAAAACATCACTGGTAATAAATTACAGAGCAATGTGTCAAAAGGCTACGCTCAGCTGTTGGTGGAGATCACAAAATCAAAGAGTAAGTATTTGCTTATAATTTCACATGGCAAGGAAGTGTTTTTTCAGCCTCTGAAATAACATCTCCTGAGAAATTATCAGTGTTTTCTGACAATGAACAAGTTTTGTTTTTGTTTTGTTTTGTTTTAAAATTAAGACTAACTACAACACACCCACAGCAATTACAAAGTGCTGGGTGCAGCAAGAGTTTCCAGATGAGTAGGTTTTGATTGAAGCATTAAGAAAATCTTTTTTTTTTTGCCAAGGTTTTAGGAGTGAAGAACAACAAAATACTTAAGAATGTATTAAAATGTCCTTCTTCCTTAAAGCTACAGATTCTCTCTCCATTACTCTCCCCCAATACTCAACAAGTATTAGTGGCTGTGAGGTGCCACCTAACCAAAGTATTCCCACTTACTCCTACCATTTAAGGAACATAAACCAAATGACAATAGACTCTGGTATGTACTTTTGCTTCTTCAATGTTATTTATGAAATAAGCGAGAAGCAGTCTCACGTCACATAGTGGATGTTCCAGAAACCAAAAGAGTGAGAGGATGCTGACATGCCATAGTGATGATGAAGAGAATCTCAAAGATGTGAAGGGCTGGAAAGTGCTAATTTTGTTATCTTCACCTTTCCTGTCTGTAACACACAGCTCCATGTTCTGGAGTTTCCATTAGCCTGTGGATGGCACAAATAAAGTCTTAGAGCAGCACAAAAGAGCAAGGTAGGGAAAGATGGGCTTTCAGTACCTTTAGTACCTCTTTTACCTCTTCCACCTTGTCTGTCCGGTTCCCCCATGGTCTCCCACCATATAGTTACTCACGCCATCTTCTACATAACACAATACTTAGTATGAGGCGGATAAAGAAACTTATTCAAACTAAAGCTCCTATAAAAGAGAAATTTGTCTTTATCTCCCCACCTGAGAGGCTCTTAGAGAATCTTTGAGTTAGAAGGATCCTAAGAGAACAGTCATTTATTCAAAAAGCCAAACAATCAACGACAACAACAATTTGCTTTCCTTCCATATGAGAGACACTAGTTAGAAACCAGGGAAACAGTGGTAAACAAAGCAAATAATAATACTAACAAATTTTAATAATCAAAAATTATCATACTGAAATTTTATATAGTGCTTTATACTCAGAGCAATATTCTACAAACAGTAACATTTACCTAATAAATTTTACATAATTATGTAAAATAAATTCACTCTTACAATCCTGTTATACACTTATGAGGTAGTGCTGCTATTAGGCCCATGTTACAGATGAGGAAAATGAAGCGCAGAAAAGGTCAAGTAATTTGCTTGAGGCAACACAGATAGTAAATGGTGGAGCCAAGATTTAAATCCAGGGAGGTGGCATTCCAGAGCCTGCTCTTATACGTCACTTAACAACTGCCTTTCTCCATCCCTGCCATCATGGAGATTATGCAGTAATAATGGGAAGCAAACAGGTTAAGTATATAAATATTTAGTCATTTAATATATACATATGATATATAAATATAAATTAATATACCTAAGTAATATGACATGATATCATATCATGGCAGAAAATAAAGCTACTAGGTAAGGGATATATTTTCAATGGGTGGGCAAGGAAGCTGTCCATCAGGAGATGCCATTTGAGCAGAGGCCTGGATGGAGCGAGGCTAGGTTTTCATCCAGCCTGGTGTTTTCGGACTGTGGTGCACGGACCCCCCGCCCAGGGCCTGAGCATCCTGTGGCTGATGACAGGGAGACTGGGTGGGCAGGGCAATGTGCTGCAGCACCCCAGCCCCTGCCCAACCACAGGAGCTCAGCTTCCATCTGGTCCAGATTTAGGGTTCTAAGTAAAATCTGACTTCAAAAAGATTCCATGGCTTTAAAAACAATGTTGTAGAAAACCACTGAGAATGCCCAACCTCTTTACGTCAGACACACTGAGAGCCAAGAGGAATGACTTGCTCCAGAGCTTGGTGCTGATCCCAGCAGGACAAGAAGAGCATCTGGATTCCCCTACTTTGAGTCTAGCGTACTTTCTGGAATACCGAACCGTCAGCTGTAACTCTCCTCCCATTCAGTACATTGTGTTCATCTCTAGATGGTATAGACAAAAGGTTTTATCCAAGTGACTGTGTCTCTCTGTTTGGAAACTTCATAACCAAACTCCAGGCTTGTCAAGAACTGCACGCATGCTCTTGCCTGTCTCCTGTATTTATTAAAGTGCCCCTACCTCTGCCTCTTATTCTAATTTATATTTTTCCTGATCTTAACCTATTATATCTTTTCTTACTCTTAACCTATTATATCTTTTTTTTTTTTTTTTTTTTTTTTTGCGGTACGCGGGCCTCTCACTGTTGTGGCCTCTCCCGTTGCACAGGCTCCGGACACGCAGGCTCAGCGGCGGCTCACGGGCCCAGCCGTTCCGCGGCATGTGGGATCCTCCCGGACCGGGGCACGAACCCGTGTCCCCTGCATCGGCAGGCGGACTCTCAACCACTGCGCCACCAGGGAAGCCCCTATATCTTTTCTTACTCTGTCCCCGTACATATTTCTTACAAGCTATTGTACTTCAAATCCTTTGTGGAAATGTGTATGTGCATAGGGGAAGGAATACTTGCAGTAGGGGTCTGGCATGAATACAAATTTCTGAGTCTTCAAATAATTGAGATTCTAATGGTGGAACTTTGGTCACCACAGCAGACAAGAAAATTTGGGGTGCAGTCTACTTGCCCAGTGGCCTTCAAACAATATAATTAGACATTCTCAACCTTATTTGAAGTTCAGACCTACCTCTTCTATGAAAACTCCAGTTGATAGAGTTACAACTGAGATTTAACCAAAGTCCTCAGTAACTCGTCTATTTCCAGCATGATATTCATTCAAGAAAAGCACACACAGTCAATTTTTCCAAAATTAAAGAAAGCCCATTTAATTCTAAGGCAACCAAAAACCTCTGAATAACTATCTCTGTTTCCCAGGATAAACAAACAAAGGGACCAAAGGATTAAACACTGATCTATTCAAAGTCTGGGTGTCTGGTTTTTTCTTTTTAACAAAAAAAAAGAAAAAAGCAAGCAGCTGCTTCACCCTGTTGTCCATGATAAATGATGACACGTAAAAAGACAAATACATTTCAGGAACGGCAATCTGCTTCACAGTACAGATGGGCTTATAGATGACCCTTCCAATTTTTAATAATCTCCATAATTTATGTGTGAGCTAAGAAATGCAAAGATGCCTAGTGCACCCCTTTGACTCAGTACAAATCACTTTTATTTACTTGGGCAATACTTCATGGTCCAGTTAACTTCTTAATTAAAGACAGCAGGATGCTCATGTTCCATGCAAGTGGCATGGAAAACACTGTTTTGTGTGTAGTGTGTTCAGCTGGGAGTTGAAGCTGAGGAGAAGACACCACGACTTTCGGTTGGTTTCTAAACAAACCAGAGACACGGCTCCTCTTGTTGTAACTAAATTGTCAATGGAGCCTCTTCAGACAAAACTTCTGCTGGTCTGCCATCCTACATTATTTTGCCTCATGCCCAATGCAAAATTTCAACTTTCTTCCCCTTGTCTGCTTCTTCCCCAGTCATGCTCTGTTATGGTTAAAGGAAGAAAGACAAAAAAGAGGCGTGTTCTAGGAGACTCACGGTGGAGAATGGCCCTGGTGGGCCAGAACCTCAGCCTCCAGAAACTCTGAGACTGCTATCTCTTGCCATTGAGCTTGTATACTATGTAAAAACCCACAGGAGCCACACGACTAGGAGAAATTGGTGTAAAAGAGAGAGACACAGGAAGTGAGTCATGAGTGACTACAAATCCTAAGAAGTCAACCTAATTTCGGGACTCCTGCATGATGAGATAGATACATTCTCAATACCATAAACCAGGGACTGTGTACCCCCAAGGGATTTCAGGGGCCCATTATATAAACAAGCTAAACCGGTGGGGTATGAGACAGTGGTGACTGATGGATGCTGTGGCACAATGAAGAACAAATACGCATCTAAAGGAGGCACTGTCTACTTAGCTCCAGTCCTTATGAATATCAAACCACTCTGCCAGATTTTCTGGAGGGTTTTTGGTGAGAATCAAAAAATACAGATTTTTAAAAAATGTCAAATCTTCAGATATTTAAATATTAGAAACAAACTCACATTCAAAGGAAAACAGTGTGTGAGGCACATAAACTGTATCTTTAGGCCGGATTCAGTTTGCAACTTCTGTCATAAGCCTTCATATCAATAGTTAACTTCATAGTGCATAAGGTGGGTCATTTAAATTACTTCGTTTAACCCTCACAGTAACTTGATAAAATAGAGAATATCATCTCAGTGATTAGGTCAGCCATCATTAAGCTTGGTCCTCCTGCATTATCCACTGTTGTTTCCAGTTTCCTTTTTTTAATGCTTGTGAATTCTCTCAGGAACCTAATATGCTTTGCAGTAAGTTATCCCCCATGAGAGGGAAATGGCCATGTATAAGTCAACCTATCGTACTAAAGACAGTGTCATGAGAAAATTAATTACCACATACACTGTGTGTTGATGTGGAAGAAAATACTGCAATCCTGGATTTCAGTTCTGACTTCTGCTGGGCATAACTTGGGTAAGTTCAACCTCCTTTCTGGGCCTGAGGGCCCCATACATTAAATGAAGTCACTGGTCTAATTGAATTCTTAGGGACTTTCAACTTCCAGCATAGATATGGCTTGTTAATTCAGGCTGATAGAATAAGTCTCAATTCACATCATACTAAAATCAAAATGCAATTTTAAAACTCAGCTTTCCATAAAACAAAGAGATGATAGACATAAATGTGAAAATCCATGGTGAGAATGAACAGCTCAGAGTTTCAACAAGCATATAGCAGTTTCTCAACTTTCATAAACATTGACAAAATGGGATACCCTCAAAATCCATTTTATATGTGGAATTCAGGCTTTTCTAGGAACCAACACTCAGACTAGTGTTCATAAAGCACTGGCATATGTGTGTATTAATCTTTAAATGTTTTATTATAGTTTGCTTTTTTTTGTATCATAAAATGAGTGAAAACGTCATTCCTGGATCAAAGGGTATAAACATTTCAAGGTACTTAAGATATATCAAAAACTATTTTTTCAGAAAGACTGCCAGTAATCTATGAGTGCCAGAGCCAGCAAAATTTTTAAGCAGAAGAATGAGAAAAAAAGTAAGCTGAACATTAGAAGAGTGTAACTCAGTGAAAGAAAAATGGAAAACTAAAAGCTATTGAATATGAAATGGGTTTCCTAAGAGATTATCACTGAGTTTATGATTAAGTTTGTGAGTTTATTATTAAGAAGACATGCAAGAAGAGGATGCAAGACCATTTGGTTCAAAGGACGTTCAAACATCAGATGAGATTTGCACTACATGACGATGATGTAGATAGTGAAAAGTATTGTCCTTGAAATCAAATCATCATCTGCCATCATCAAAATCATCGTCATCAAGACATGCGGGTGAGAGTGGGAATGACCATTTCTGGAACACTCATTTCATGTCAAGTTCTGTATTAAGCACTTAAACACTATCTTACTTATTTACAACCACCTGTGATATAGGTATTAATATCATCTCAGTTGCATAGGTAAGAAAACAAGATTTGCCAAGTTAAGAAATTGTTCAAAGATCACTCATCAGTCTAACAGTAGCACTGTTTGCCATCCAAATCCAGTGATACAGCACATGCGCTTGACCATGGTGTTATACTGTCTCTTGGTATAGACAACTTCTAAGAACCCCATTTACATATGATTTCATTATTCTATACACAGCTTTTTGGTAGGTAGAACATCTTAAAATATGTGAGTTTTTATAGACTAAAAAGTTTGAAAGACATAAATAACCTTAAATTTTATATAATAATTTTCTATTTTATTCTGTTAGAGTAAACTCATTTTTGTATCCCTCCTACAACTTTTCTTTCTACTCTCTTCTCTCCTAAACTTCTAAGTTCAACACAGCAATGGGCTAGAACCCCTAAACCCACCCCATGTATAGTTTGAGGGGAGTATGGAGATAAATGCACTGTGCAACTTCCCCATTTCTGTAGGCCTGGCACTAGTATGTGCTCAATAAATGCTGCTTTCCCTTCTCTTGTCACTTCACATTAAGTTATGCAAAGCACCATCTAGTTCCAGCATCATGGGAAGCAAGGGAAGATGCCTCTCTGAAGAAGCAGGGATCTGCCACTTTTGTCCAAAATGATATTTTGGGATGAAAGGTCTCCTAGCACTCATGCATTCAATCTATCTACTAGTAGCTTCTGTCAAAAATCTGTAATTTTATTTTGCAATTATAAAGATGCCTATCACACTGAAATGGGATTTAAATATAGAGTTTTATGGCATTAAATCCCTTAACTTTACAAATTTCTGTGCTAACGCATTCAAGTAGAATTACTAGGGACAGGGTGGTCTTTGGATGTAATGGTAGAATATTTAATTTAGTGTGTCCTTTTCAATCTATTTCCTGAGTGGCATGATACTTTACCACTTAGAAGCTATGCATCCATGTAGTTAAAGCTAGAGAATCCCAGGGCTTTCATTCAATTCCCAGATGGGAGTTTTTATAGAGATGAACATTTTCTCATCAATTTATCTTCCTAAGAGATTGCTATCACACTAATCAATTTGTAGTGACTTTACCAAGTTTGCAACCTTCAATAATGACATGGATACTGTATTGAACATGGTGTGGATTGCTTAAACAATCTCAGCTCCTTTCGGATCAATGAAACACAAAACCAAAATGAAGTCAAGTGTTGCTTCATTAGTTAGAAGAGCTGTGTAATCTTGTTCACTGGACGCTGATCTCTTTTCAATGGGAAAAACAGGAGACACCCCATGAAAGAGAAACAGTTGTGATCCATGGCAAAGTGATAGTGCAGATAATTCTACAGAGAAGAGTCTTCCAGAGGTGGCATGTAAGCAATGGTCAGGTAACATCAGAAAACAACAACAACAACAACAAAACAGTAAGCTGAAGATGCCAGAGTATAGAAAGCTACTACATGTGAGGTTCTCATAAGCATCATATGAGGCTATGATTCAAGAAGCATGGCAAATTCTACTGGTTACCTGCTCACCAATCATTCCCTCTACCGTCTTTGCTCCCAGAACCCCAGTTTTGTTCAGCAGACAATAATCTCTGTGTTTGAGGGAAGGAGAGCCCTACAGACTAAATCCCTAGCTTCTAATCTTGTTCTTTCGCCTTAGTGAGAAGTTTGGATTTTATTCTAGGTATAATGGGAAGTTAACAGAGAATCCTTTGCAAAGGGGTGGAAAGACTTGATATTTGAAAAGCCTACTTTGGCTACAATTTGGATGATGAGGCTAAGAGTGAAAGGCAACAGAGACAGAGGAGGTTATAGCAATGCTGCAGGTGAGAGAGGATGGTGGCTTGAACTGGGGGGTGACATGTGATGGAGAAGAGTGGATGGATATGGGCACATGTTTCAGGTAGAGGCCACAAGACTTTCTGGTGGATTTTAACATATATGCATATGTGCATGTCTTCTTTTCTTCATTTAGAACACATTTATTTTGTTATCAGAAACATATAAGGCTAAAAGCTTTACACATTTGCTGTTTAGTTTTTGAAAGGAAAAATACTTTCTGAAGAACAATGAAAAAATAGTGAATTTTAACCCTTTAATTTTCTTTAAACAAGGATTTGAAAGCCTTGGATTTAACTCACTGCTTTTTCGATATTAAAGTAAGTTTTTCATGATCATCATTACTTTTTAAGCTTCTAATCAAGTGTATCTTTGACTTGGGATCAGATGACTACTGATTTTCAGATTGGCTGGCTGACATATTTTCTAAGAGTCCAATTCCTGCATATGGGCCTAAGAGATATACCAGGTACCCTTTTTCAAGTCTTCTAAGACACGTGTCTCAATTCCTTTATATGACTATGGTTCTCCACCAAGGAAACGTATTTCGGGATATTTTACTTAACATATATCAACTATTCTACCCATGATCTTAAAATCTGCTCTCTTGTACCATATGAAATCTAGCCTGAGCATTTACACACTTATGGAGAAATTGCTAATATAGGTCAGAGAGGTTGGCAAACGACAGCCTGCAGCCTATTTTTCTGTGGCCCTTGAGATAAAAATGGGTTTTACATTTTTAAAGTATTATAGAAAAGAAAAATAAAAGCTGAAAATATTTACTCTCTGGCCCTTTACAGAAAAAGATCCAACACCATAAGAAAGAAATGACCAGTCCAAATTAGTGAGATAAACTAGTTTAATACCAGTTTTTAATAATACTCTTGGTACTTTAAGCCAATATGCTACGGGTTCCCCATTAAATTTCATAGTCACTGATTGGGTAGCTGAAATAATTTGCTCTTCTTGCTGATTTTAACATCATGTCTCCCTCCCTTTCACCAGGCACAGAAGAAAGTAAACTTATTGGCAATTCAGTAGTTGCACTCAGTTTAATGCAATTCAGTAGTTTAGATAGCACTCAGATAAAATTACCCACTGCATCAAGTTGCTGAAATTCATTAATTGCATTAATCAATGCACACAATATAAATGATGCTTTGGGGAACTTCCATGTTATTCTTTGCTCACAGGTGGACGCAAACCAGTCCCAGGCAGAGCAAATACATTAATAATACTTTTCAACCAGCATACTTCACCCCACCAAAAAGCAAAATTGAAAGCCAAAGGACAACCAACCCAAAAATATACTCAAAAACAAAAATTAATTTTGATAATATTGGTTAATAAAATCAAGGTGTCTAGGAATCACTTCCATCATGACTTTAAAAAAAACAACAGAATGAGAGAAGGAGCTTTGGTAGGAGGCTGTGGTTAACAGAGAAGCTTTAGAATTGGATTTCCTGAGTTGAAATCCTTGCTCTACTGATTCATAAGAATGTGGCTTTGGACAAACTACTTCTCTAAGCCTCAGTTCTTCAATGTGTAAAATGAAAGCAACAATAATCACCACCCCAGTGGACTAATCTATGAATTACATTAGATAATGATAATCCATCAAAGCAGCAAAGTGCATGGGACAGAGAACACACTCTACTGTGATCATTTAAACACCATTCTGAGCATAGTTGTAATATATTAAATTGATTCTAATCAACCTTGGCTACCTCGTCCAAATTCTTCATAAAAAATAAATTTCTAGCTCTTTAGGACTATTTCTAAAGATGCCTTTGAACGACTTGACAATTACAAGCAATAGCAAGACTTTCTTGGATTTGTATAGTACTGAACGCATTTCCGCATTTATTTTCTTGTTTTCGTTGCAGCACAATCTAGAAAGTTTGTTAATAAAGGTTATCACCTTCTATTTGGCAGGGATGGAAAGAGGCTCAGAGAGATCATCTCATTTGCTACAGTACCACGGTGGTGATTACACTCAAGATTTCATATTCCAAAGCATCTCACTTACCTGCATTGCCACCCCTGCCCCCAACCTTCTATACTCAGCCAACAGCAAGATAATTTTCCCCAGATTTAGATTCCAGAGAAAGAACAATTCTTTCTTCTTGCAACAGAAACTTACTGGTCGGGACTGGATTTCTTTGGCGTAAAGAGGTTGCAAGAATTCGGAGTCTCCTTCTAGCTTTAGACCTTTTTCTGTGATTCTCAAGTTTCCCATTCCATCCTGAAAGAGAGGCACAGAGATAACATGGAAAATTCGATTAGCCCAAATTTCAAAATACCTTAGGTTTCCAAAAATTGAAACAGAATTACTGCCTTCTTTTTTTCTTTTTTGAGAAGTTAGAATGAGGGGGTTCCAAATGAAGACATGATATACTAGGAGGCATTTTTCAGTGTGATTATGAATATTATCCTCTTTGTTCACTTATTCTGAGAAAATCTATTCCAAGCAATCTTGGAAAACTGAGCAAATTCTCCAAAGAAGCAAAATGTAAGTAATGCCCTCTAGTCATTCACTAGCACAGATGAAGGTGGCCCTTTTGACTAGGCAGTGGCGAGAGACTGGAGGCAGGAGATGAGTGGGGAAAAGAGAAAAAGATGATTTCCCAGGTTAAAGTAAAAGATCCGATTTCTGAAACTATGCAGAAATGACAAACTGGCAGTCTGTTGGTCTAATTCAACCTTTGGACATGGTGTCTTTGGCTCACAAAATATTTAAGGAGCCAAATTATTTACTAATATTTTAATTAATATTTTATTATGCAAATATTAAAATATATACAAAAGGATATGAAAATAGAAAGGATAAATAGCAAACACCTATGGAGTTGCCATTCATCTTTAACAATTATCAATTTATGGCTACTCTTATTTACTATAGCTACTACACCCACCTCCTTTGGTTAAATATAACCATAATGCCATTACCACACCAAAAAAATAAATAAAATCGTTAATAAATATTATCAAATACCCAGTGTCAATGTTTGAATCTCAATATTTTTCTCTTTATATCTGCTTGTTTGAATCAAGTTCCCTATTGCAACTGGTTGATACATAAAATACTAGGTCATCTCCTTAAATCTCCTCAGTCAATTTCTCTCTCACACATCCACACACATAAACATGCTTTATTTGATAAAGAAAACATCATTTTTCCAATAGCACTTCCCACAGTTTAGATTTGCTGAACATTCCCATAATTTCATGTCATGTGTTCTCTGTCCCCTGTATTTTGTGTAAGTCAACAGATCAAGAAGCTTGATAAGATTCAGGCTCAGTTTTCTAGAAAGAATACATCCTAGGATGGAATATGTTAGTTTTCTATTGCTACCATCACAAATAACCACAAACTCAACAGCTTAAGACAGCACAAGTTTATTATCTATATGTTAGAAGTCAGACTCAGGGCTCAAAGGGGTAAAATCAAGGTGCCAGCGGGGCTGCTACTCTCCTTTTAGGAGGCTCTAAGGCAGAACCTATTTCTTGACATTTTCTGGCTTCTAGAGGCTGCCCACATTCCTGGGCTTGCGGCACCTTCCATATTCAAGGCAGCAATGGTCGGTTGAATCTTTCTCACATCCAGTCACTCTGACAATGAATCATCTGCCTCCCTCTTTCACTTTTAAGGACCCTTAAATTTCACTGGGAACAACAGGATAATCTAAGATCACCTGATTAACAACCATTATTCCATCATAACCTTAATTTCCCTTTGCCATGTAATGTAACATATTCACGGGTTCTGAGATGAGGACATCAATGTTTTTGGAGTGGGGGACATTTTTCTGCCTACCACATGCTCGATCAGGACGCACTGAACATCTTTTGCTGTGATGTCATCAGCCACTGGTGATCTCTGCCTAGAGGATCCATTATTTCACTAGAGATTTCAAACTGGTGATAAAATAATTATTTCTTCTTAATTTATTAGCTGGGATATTCAATCAAGAGAAATTGCATGTCATCAACTATATGTTTACCCTAAATTATAGTTTATATAGGAACTTGATAGATGCTTGATTTTTCCTCCTTTATTGATTAATAAAGGGTCTTTGTTGCTGTGCTCGGGGGTTTCTCTAGTTGCCTTGAGCGGGGGCTACCCTTTGTTGCGGTGCACGGGCTTCTCATTGCAGTGGCTTCTCTTGTGGAGCATGGGCTCTAGGCGCGCGGGCTTCGGTAGTTGTGGCTCGCAGGCTCTAGAGCGCAGGTTCAGTAGTTGTGGCGCCCGGGCTTAGTTGCTCTGTGGCATGTGGGATCTTCCCAGACCAGGGCTTGAACCCGAGTCCCCTGCATTGGCAGGCGGATTCTTAACCACTGCGCCACAAGGGAAGCCCTTTTTCTGTTGTTGTTGTTGGGGGGATGGGAGAACGCTTTATCAGAGGGAGTAAAGTGCAGGCAGCAACTCGGGCACTTGGTCTGGACGCAGATCAAGTTGAAGATTTGGTCTTCAACATATTGAACTGGTTACCTAATATTCTCCAAAGATAACCCATGAGGTTTTTATTTTTAAAAATATCATTATGAACATTTTGATTTGTTAATTCCAGTGCAGTTTTTATTCCTATTGAAGTTCTAACTATTCTATTCCTGCTCAGTGGGGGCCTCTTCAAGTCCTTTTATTATGACCCAGTAGTCTTTAATGGCCCTCTTGCTTCTGGCATGACAAGATGTTCCAGGGTTATCTTACATATGTCCTGCCCCAGGCCTGGAACTAGCCATCACTTATAAGAACCTGGGTTCATTTTAGTGGGAAATGGTACTTAGAGACCACAAGCTGAGAGCTTTGGGTGCTCCTTGCTACTGGATTGGCCCTTGTTTATGTGAACAGAGCTAGAAAATAAATTGTATGTATGTTTTAAATGGAATATACCATAAGTTCACATGAAATTTCAATTCAAACTCAGGCCTTGAAGGTTTTCATTTAGCCTCATGGATCTTACAATGTTATTACCTTTCTTCCATACCAAAAAATCCCTGTTTTTAATAACACTAATATGACTACTCATTTGATTTAACCCACAAGACACAAAGAGAAGTGTCAGAAAAACCAATGTCACTACCATACTAACAGTATGATTAAGAAAAACAATTTAAAATTTGCCCTTAAAAAAAATCTTGAGTATGTACTATTAGGAAGGTATAGTCAAATGGCTGGGTTTTAAAGTTGTTTGAAATAATTCTGTTCTGAATGGTCATGCCACCAACCTCAAGTCCAGTTAGGTTCAATTGTTTCATCCGCCCCCCCCGCCACTTCAGTGTTTCATGACTGCTTTCTTAAAGTCTTATGTTTTGTTATAAGTTTGCAAACTATTTAGATGGAACCAAAGTCAAATCTATAAAACAAGATATATTCAAAGAAGTGTAGCTTCTGTCCTTGTTTCCCCATTTTTAATTAATTAATTAATTAATTAATTTTTTGGGTCTTCGTTGCTGTGAGCGGGCTTTCTCTAGTTGTGGCGAGTGGGGGCTACTCTTCGTTGCGGTGTGTGGGCTTCTCATCACGGTGGCTTCTCTTGTTGCAGAGCATGGGCTCTAGGTACATGGGCTTCAGTAGTTGTGGCACATGGGCTCAGTAGTTGTGGCTTGCAGGCTCAAGAGCGCCAGCTCAGTATTTGTGGCGCATGGGCTTAGTTGCTCCGTGGCATGTGGGATCTTCCTCGACCAGGGCTCGAACCTGGGTCCCCTGCACTGGCAGGCGGATTCTTAACCACTGCGCCACCAGGGAAGTCCCATCCCCATGTTTTTTCTTCTCCAAATAAGGGCGTGTGTGTGTGTGTGTGTATCTGTATCAATCAGGGCTCTCCAGAGAAACAGAGCTAATAATATGTTTGTGTATGTATGTACGTACACACACATGCATGCACACACATTTATTCATTCACTTTACGGAATTGGCTTAGGAAATTAGGGAGGCTGACAAATCCCCAGATCTGCAGTCAGCAAGCTGGGGACTCAGTTTAATTAAATGAATCATATATATATGTGTGTATATATATATGATTTAAAAATATATATATATAAATATGTAAAGCAATATAAAATATAATAAATATATAAAATACATTTAAAAATTTATTCCTACATTTTTCCCAAAACATTTGAAACTGAAAAGATCTGAATGAAAAATCCAGGCTTTCAGCATCTCATGACAACTGAAAGCCACGGCCAGTCTGAGCCTGCCTTCTCACATGGCCGCCATCGGCTGGAGGTAAGTAGCAGCCTGAACCATATGCTCTCCAGCTCACCACAGTTTTCACCCAGCCTATTTCACTAAGCTACATTTTCTCAGACTCCTGAAGCTTCTCACTTGAGTCTATCGTGTCTTCTCTCCAGCACTGCCATGTGCTCTGTACCTCAATACATTCAGTACAGACACAACATGGCTGGGGTGGGGGAAGGGCTTTGAATGACCAAGTGGAGAATGGGCATTTTCCTCCATTTTTTCCTTTGTAACAGCACTTCAGCCTATGGATGAGAACAGAACTTTCCAGTCAATATTGTTCTTTCATGGATAGCAGGCTATCTATATATTTCTATTTTTGTTACTTGTGGGGACATTTCTGCCAAGCGAGCCCTAAACTGGACATTTAAACCTAGTGTGAGGGGCAGTATGCTGGAGGGCATGTCCATATCACACTAGCAGCAGGTAGCACCCACAACAATGGGAAAAATATCTACCCAGCACCCCCCCCACACACAAAGCCTATATCAGTTATTATGTTGTGGGTTATTCTTGATGATTTCCATTAGTTGGACCAGCAGATCTTTTCACAGAAATGTAACAGAGAAGAACAAACTTGACTCCATATTGAATCTATTCCTTTAGCTCTAACCCTTGTGCTCTGTTGCCTGTGCTTAGTCCTGCTGGCTCTGCACCTTTGTAAAAGAATGTTGCCTATAGCCTGAAATATATGGGATAGCCCATTCTCAAGGCTCTGATCTCTAAAGCTGTAACACTTTTCCATTCATATAAAAATAAAAAGTTGCAGAACAGAAAACAACAATTGTCTTGATAGAGGCTTATAGGAACATTGTGACCAGACCCACATGGACAGCTGCAAGAACAAAGGATTCCTACATCAAAAAGTTTGCAACAAGCAGCCACACTCCTTCTCTTTTAGTATAAAATAAGCTTGCATTTTAACTCAGGTAAGAGGGTTCTTTGGGACGCTAGTCCACCATCTTCGACTGGCTTTCCAAATAAAGTCACTATTCCTTGCCCCAACAACTCCTCTCTCAATTTATTGGCCTGTTGTGTGGTGGCAGTACAAACTTGGACTCCGTAACAGAAACACATCCTACTTACATCTATAAGTAAACTAAACTGGTTTATTTTTTGTGATATGTGTTTATCAAACAAACAAGAACTCTTAAATATTTTTAAATAAAAGATTATATTTGGGGTAATTAGCAACCTGATTTCAAATAAATCTCCTTCCCCTCGTACAGTACACACATGAATCCCCATTCTTAGTATTTATTGATGACTTACTATGTGCTGATTACGTACTATACTCTGTACTTTTCATGCTTTAATCTCATTTTCTTTATTGCTACTGAAACTACCATGCTACCTCTTGAATATAATCATAAGGAAATAATCATATAGACGTGGAAGTATCTGCCTATAGAGTTGTTCATCACTGTGTCATTTTATAAAATAAAAAAACATGAAAACTTAGAAACTAAAAGTTCCATGTACAAAGGGTAAATATGCTATAATGGAATATGATATAGCTCTTGCAGAGGAACATTTAAGAACATAGGTCAATATTCATAATCCATTATTAAGTGAAAAAAACAATTAACAAATGAATATATATGTATATTTCATGCCACTCTTACATAACTATATATACATATTCATATACATACTCACATACAATCATACATGCACTTAACAGGAAAAATTCTAGAGGAAATTTCCTAGGAGAAAAATTCTACAAAAGCATAATCTTAAATGTTAAGGTTAACTATTTTTGCATGCCTAAAATATGAGTGCTTATTATTTTCTTCTTTTTGCTTTATCTGTACTTTATAATTTTCTATAATCACCTTTTGTATTTTAAAAAGTTATAAAACATTTTCACTGATTTATTTTAAAAATCAACCTTTATCAAAAATCTAAACTATGTCATATGCTAAATGCTATACTTATATTATTTCATGTCATCTCCTCAATGATCCTATGAGATACTTATTATTTTCCTTACTTTACACATGAGAAAATTTACTGGTAAGTAACTCACTCACAATTACACAGCTAGTTAATGACAGAATCAGGAATTTAAACCCAACACTTTCTAATTCAGACTACATGCTCTTACTCATTATTCTAACCCAATCTAATGTATGCAAAAATAGTACATTTAAGCTATCTGCTGGATTTCTTAATGCCACTTTGATGTTCACTTATTTGGTCAGTGTGCTCAGCGATTACAGGGAGGGTGATCTCCAACCCCAAGACTAACGCCATCCATTCTTATGGTCAAACACCTTTGTTCCATCTTCCCAGAGTCTTAAGGCTTTTTATTACAACCCAACTGCCTCCCATGCCCAGGACCATGAGCAGAATGAATCACCTGCTATTTCTGGAAAGCCGACTGTGTGCATAAGTATGTGCTGTGAGCCATGGGGAGGGAGAAAGAGGGACGGTCCCTCCAGCCCGTCCTCTGAGCTGTTTATAACACAGGTGGCAGATAGCCAAAGAACAGTCAAGGCGATACAAGCAGCAACATTTGAGAAATGCTCATTTAATCCAACAGTCAATTAACTCCTTTGTAATAGTAGTTTAACCTTTGCGTCAATACCATTTTTTGTAAGAAACTCACTACCAACTTGCCAAATGCCTTTCATTTCTTCCATTTATAGACTCTTCCCACTCTTGTGCCTCATCACTTCATTTTTCCACTTTCCGTCCCAGCCCCTAGGTCTGCCCAAGGTATGTGGTGGGAAAGGTCTTTCAAATAGTGTCAATTATTATGATTAGCCTCTATTTCCAAAATATAATATAATGCAGACTAGAGTAGCCAACTAAATATGTTCTCACATTAGAATCTCTTTTATAGCTCTGGAACCATCACACTGGATTGTATTCACATTGAGACAGCTTGAGAACAGCCTTATTTAAAACCATTCCACCTTTAAGTGCATAAGAAGCTGTGGGTATTATTAAGATAGGAGTTTTAGATCCGTTTTGAAACTTCCCTCCCAGTAAGATGCAAAAGAGGCATTTAGAAGAGTCACAGTCCTTCCCAAGGTAATTAGAAAGAAATAGACCATTTTTTTCCCTCTTCAAATGGTAAAACTTTACTCTTCAAGGCAAACATGAAGATTCTAGCAGCTGGCTAGCTGGCTTGACTGAGCCAGCACTGTCCAGCCAATGGTCCCAAAGTCTACAAAGTACACTTGGGACAGAAGTGGGAAACCAGGGACCCACTGCCATCCCAGGGAGGGCAGGATCTCTGCTGTCCTGTATAGTGCCTAACCCCAGCGCAGCACACAGGAGTTTTCACAAACATACAAGGAGCAAATCCCATTATTTTGCAAGGCCAAAGTTAGAGGGGTCCCCTGTAAGGTCTTCTGGGGGAGACAAGGCCTGGGGGCAGGGGCAGAGGTGGGTGGAGTCTAGGGAGAATCTCCCACTGGGCTGGTCCAAGGATATTGGCATTTGCTTTTTATTCTTTATCTGGGCCAGACTGTTTGGTTGGTTGTTTCAAATGGCCAGTTTTCTGCAAGATGAGTCTAGAATAAATAAATACATTTCAGAGTGGCAGGACGATAGACAGAAATATTAATTTGTTTCTTTCTTCATATCTCTCAGGCCGGACCCCAGCCCCTTCCATCACCATTTCAAATAGGTTTTCGGGCTTTGTGGCTTAGAGATTTTGAGAGCAAAGAAGCAGAGGCAGCCTGAAAGCCATGAGGTTTCTTATCTTTTGTAAAAGGTAACTCTCATTAAATGGACTGTGCCAGGCATGTTGGGCAGGAAGGCAAGAAGAGGAGGAGATATATTTCAACTGGGGATGCACAAGAGATCTGTGTTTACCATGAGTTCTAGAGACTACTGCCCTGCCAGTGTCCCTAGGAGGGGTTAGGACCACAGAGGGAAATGGCTGCAGGGCGCCAGCCTCTCCAAATGTTTCCTTTTCCAGGAGTGGCAGAGAGATCCCTTTTCTAGACCTAAAGGGACCACAGTTCTCCCAGCTATTGCCAATGAAAGACAGTAACTACTGCTCCCAAGGGCCTTCCCATTAGTGCTGGGAAAAACAGTGAGGTGTCAGAAAAAATCCTGAGTGCTGTGGAATGCCCTGCTGGCCCTTGTGGGATAAGGGCTGAGAATGAGTATTATGCTCATTTAAAGAAAGTGTTATTTCTTCCTCCTCTCATTTTCCTGCTGCATCAGCATCGAACAGGTTTTTAATTCCATCATCATATTTTCAAGCCTGAAGTAATGCCAGGTTCTATTTTAGTAAGCAGGTCTCAACATGAGCTCTTGCTGGAGCAGTTTCAATGGAAGGCATTACTTGGTTTTGATCAGAGTAAAACAATTGTATCTATACACAGATTGCTTTAGCAGGCAAGCTTCAGAAGGGATGGGATTTTTGTTGGCTATACTCTCAGATCCTACAACATTGCCTGGCTCATCGTATGTGCTCAGCAAATACTTGTGAAGTGTAAGAATGTCTTCATTGCAAATAAAGCTGCATTTTGAAAGGTGTACTGTGGGAATTACAAAGATGTTAAAACCTAGGTCTAGCCCTTGAGCAGATTCCAAAGTATTACAGCAAGTGTTCTCAACCAAGATGATACAGTCCCCAACAGGTGAAAACTGGTGATGGGGGAGGGTGAAAAAAATCGTACTCTTTTTATGTATAAAGCACAAGTATGCTTATGTATAGAGTACATACACGGCATATTTGTAGAATTAAAATTTCATGGCAGGGGGGTGGAACAATTAGGGGAAAAATGTTCTAAAAATGCTCTCAGGGGAAGGGGTGGCAATAATGAAAAAAAAAGTTGAGAAATATTCCACCAGAATGTTATAGATTTTGAGACTGCTCCAACTTTTCTATATTAAAGGTCTTGAATCTATAAATGGTCACCTCCACCGTTCCCATATTGAACCATCGTCTCTGTAGCTCCTCAGCATGGTAGCAGCACAGGTAAAGAGCAACCTCCTTGATGTAATATTTAACACCTTCTTCATCTGGCACCTGCCACTTCTCCAGCCTCATTTCTTGTCAGTCTCCCTTCACTCTGTCACAAAGCAGGCTAGCAGTTTCCCCAAATTCTTTCCCATTTTGAGTCTTCACAAATGCCCCTCCCTTGGCCAGCAATGCTCTTCCCAACTTTTCTGCCCCTTTCTCCAGTCCTTTTGGTTCTGGTCATCTGTCTTTTATGGGTCTGGGGTTCTTCTCTGAGGTGCCCTCACACTTTACGAGCACCTCTGTCATAGCATTTATCACATGGCGGTACAACGATCCATTGACATCTGTGTCCTTCCTCTCGACTTCAAATTCCTTGAGATGAGGGATAGTGCGTCACTCATTATTCAATCTTCCAGGCCAAGTACACTAACTATAACTAAGTGTCTGAGTGTAAGAGCAAAAAAGAAATAAGCTAGAGATTGTTCAGAAAGTGTACATTAATGCAAATTAAAAACAATAATAAAGCTACCATTTCCATAAGCACTAGGCAGAGCACTTGACTGGCACATCCACGAATCCTCGTGATAACTCTAGAGGGTAGGCACTGTTAGCCCCATTCCACAGTTGAGAAAATTGCTGTTCGGACACCCCGATGGTCTAACTGCAAAACTTAAGTCCTTCACTACCACGCTCCATGCTGCACAGTTAAGCTACAACTGTTTGCCCAGCCCCGTGTTAAATGTGAAGTGACGAGCCATGAAGATAGAATCCCTGCCTTCTAGGAGCTTCTCATCTAAAGGACAAAACATGAGTAACACACACAGTGGCAAGGATGTGGAGATACAGGAACTCTCATATACCACTACTGGGAACACAATGTGGTGCAGGCACTTTGAGAAAGGGTTTGACTGTTGAAAAGTTAAACACAGAGTTACCATATGACTCAGAAACTCCACTCTTAGCTATCTGCTCAAGATAAAAAAAAAACCTATGCTCACACAAAGACTTGAACATAAGTGTCCATTATAGCAACATTCTTAATAGCCAAAAAGTAGAAACAACCCAGATGCCCACCAACTGATGAATATAAAAAATATTCTATATCTGTGCAATGGAATACTATCTAGCAATAAAAAAAGCAACAAAATGATCCATGCTGCAACACAGATAAACCTCAAAAAACATTATGCTAAGTGAACAAAGCCAGACACAGAAATCCACTATTGTATGAGTCTGCTTATATATAATGTCCAGCGAGGCAAATTTATAGACGGAGAGAGTAGATTAGTGGTAGTCTTGGATTAGGAGTGAGGAGTGACTGTAAAAAGGTCTAAGGAATTTTACTGAGATGACAGAACTGCTCTCAAGTTGGAATGTGGTGACAGCGGCCAAACCAGTAAATCTACCACAAATCATTGAAACCACACTTAAAAGTGTGAATCTTAAAGTGTGTAAATTTAACCTTAACAAGTTTTTTTTTTTTTTTTTTTTTTTAAAGAGTAATAGACATGCACTGATGTTCCCAGAAAAGAGAAATCCAGTTCAGGAGACATGACATTATGTGCTTTGGAATTCCTGAAATCAGTAAAGACGATGGGTTCAGAGATGTGTGCTGGGGGAAGAGGTAGCAGGTTTGAGGGGGACCTGGTAAGAGACAACTCTGTTATTTGTCCATACCTGGTGTGGAGTGATAAGAGGAGGATGCTGGCAAGCGTTCTGTTCCCATCAAGGACCACGCCTGGGGAAGGAGGAGTCGCGTGAAGGAAGACAGAGCTGCGTTAGACCCAGGAAGTCTTTTGTGATCAAGTCAACTACATTGAGGGATAGTCTAGGAAGGTAGCTACTCATCTTCTTTTCCAGGGAGCATTAAAAATCAGGCCATCATCAGAGCTGGGTGACAATACAACAGTAAGGACCAGATGAACCCTCAGTGTCTGGGTCACAGCTTCTGGTCCTTCGTGTCAGTTGTTGTATAATCTCAACTTTATTCATATGTTCATCCTTTTACCACTGATGTCAACTTATATAGTTTTTCTTTCTTCTCCTTATTACTTCCCAGTTATCACAAAGCTAAAGCTCAAAGATTGGTTAGAATAGAGCGTGTGTGTATGTGTGTGTGAGTGTCTGTGGGTGTGAGAAACGGGGGGATATAAGACACATATATCTGTCAGATTGCTTTGCTGCCTCAGTGGGTCAGAATTGTGATTTCTCACTTATGTTTTATAACATCTCATAAAGTTGCTTTTAATGATTTATAGATCCAAGGCCATGGTATCTGAAGCATTCTATATTTCCTGGATGCCAGTAGTAATATATGGATGGGCATTCTTTGCTCTATAATTTTCCTGGGGATGAGTCAGTTGGCCAAAAGGGGGAATTCCTCCCCCACACATACACACAGGGAATAAGCCTAATTCTCTTTATTTCTAAATGATTTTATTCCTACTTGTCCTTTAGGGCATACCTCTCAGTTTCTTTGAGAAGTCATCCTTGATATTCCTCAATCCTTTAGAAACTACCTTTCCTCAGTAACTGGAACACACAGACACATACACACAGCATTATGGTATACTGGCTAAGAATATGAATTCTAGAATCAGATTGCATAGTTAGAATTCTGGCTTGACCACTTAATTTGCTGGTACCCTTTCTAAGTCTCAGTCTCCTTATATGAACACTTAGAAGATAACTGTATCTTCTAAATAGAGGATTAAATCAGACAATTCCTGTGTATCCATCAAAAGAGGTTAGGTTATACCACGGTAACAACAACAAAATCCCAGTGGCTTCAAATTGTAAGGATTTCTTCCTCATCCAAGCTACATGTCCACAGAGGTTTAATGGTGAAGTCAATGAGGGATATAGGCTGAGAGAGCAGCCACTGCTTTGAACACTCTGCTGCTCTCTATGTCTTTGGGCACATGTATGACTATATTTCCCAACATACTTATGAGGGGTTTGGCCACGAGATATGCTGTAGCTTGTGAAATGTGGGTGTAAGTCAATTCGGAGCAGATGCTGTAACAGCCAGGGCATGCTCCACCATGCTCTCTTATTATTTCTTTTTCTCTCTCTCTAGATTGCAAGCTTCTAGCAGCAGGAACACCACCTTAGCTTCTAGCAGCAGGAATACTACCTTAGCTGTCTTATGATCCCAATTACCTGTCATAATCCCTGACACAGAATAGGTAGACAGTAAATTTTGACTGACTACATAAAAACTCTTCTGTCAGCTGTCAAGAACTGCAAGTAAGATTACAAATGAAGTCAAGTCTGGCTGAAAAGTCAATAAGCCCTGGGTAGCACTCACCCAGATTAGTACTGTGCTTGCTGGCCATCCAGGAAAACAGCGAGATCAACATGGGGATTGCTGTGTACCTGGAGACATGGGTTGAAGATTATCCTTAAAGAATGTTTGCAAGGAAATGTAAGCACGTTGCATGGAATCGTGAGAAGAGTACAGCACTTGGGCTTAGCCTTGACCCTTCCACTAGTCCTCAGTGCAGACTTGGATAAGCCTAGCCGTTCTGCATCTGTTTCCTCCCACTTCATGATGGGTAGATGGACAGTAGGATCATTAGGGTCTTTTCCACTTTAAAAAGTCTTATTCTATTATGCACAGGAAGGGGATGCTCTCTGGACAACAAATCACAGCTGTCACTGGGAACCAGTGCCCACAACCCAGAGAGGCTGCAATTAGGGCGTCTTGTGTGACTTGCAGTTTTGCTAAAGACATTCTTGCAAAAAACTCTTACAAATCACTCCAAATGTACACCCAGATTTGGGGAGGATTTAGGCATAAAAACCAATGCCAGAGTATTGTTCTGAAACAGAAACTGGTAAGGAACCTTTAAAAAGAGACATCGGCAGAGAATTTATTGATTGTTTGACGGGAAGAAAATGAGAGATGGATAATAAAGTGCAAGTTGCTACATCCCCTGTCCCAGGTGAAAAATGTGAGCTTATGAATCCTGAGCTACTGTTGGTAAAGGAGGGGACTCATTTATCTTAAGCAGACACATAAAGGAAAATAAGTGAAATATGATTAGACCTACGTCAAACATTCAGATTAAATGCCTACCGCGGCAATCCCTGCTGCTCGGTGAGCACTCCCCACCAGTAAAGCCTGATTAAGACACTGGCCTGAGCGATATTAAAAACACATGCTGTGAAAATCCCTTCCAAAATAGATCCTTTCACCAGAGTATACACCCTGAGGGAGCTACTTGTACTGCCTTCCCTCTATTTTCATTAGGACAAGTTGTCAGTTGTACACGACAGTGTCTTTTACGAGACTTCAAGTCACAGCTTCAAAGGGTCCAGTGCCTTTTTGATACTTGTGAGAAAGCTTTCGAGGGATAAGTTCAGAAACAGGAAGGCTAACATGTGCTGTCCTGGCACTAGAGCTGTGCTACCTATCAATTTAACCCTTCTGTTCAAGCTTTGATGTCCGAATTAGCCTTCCAAAGGATGGCAGAGGATGTATTTCTACTCTTCCAGATATGTGGCCAGTTTCCACAATTACCCTTTACTTTAAACTAAGGAGAAGCAGCAGTCATCCAGGGGTGGTGTCTGTGGCTACTTCCCTTGCGTACACCCCTAAGGCCTGATATTCTTCCCACGTTTCATGTACGTGTTCTCAAAACAGTGGAACAACTGAATATAGCATAGGGAATCGCTGAACACTCAGAGAATCCTGTCTGCTCAGTCAACAAAGGCTGCACTTTTTTTTTTACTCAGAGGATTACACAAGCCAGAGCTATGAAGTACTGTGAACAGGAAAGAGGCAGCACAAGAGAGTAGAGGGTGAGGAGGGAGGGGAATGCAAATTTTCGATAGGAGGTCCAAGAAGATGTCTCTGAGAAGAAATCCAAATGAAGTGAGGGAGCCAGCCATGGGAAGATCTGAGGATAGAGAGGATGAGACTGGCACATTTGAGGAACACCAAGAAAGCTAGTATGACTACAGTGGGGTCATACTTATCTCTACATAAGATGGAGAGAAGTAGGAACTGAATCCATACAGGTTGGAAGGGACCAGATCTTGCAGAAGATGCTATTAAGGAGTCTGGATATTTATTCTTTATCTGATCAGTGCCAAAGGATGTATTAAGGAAGGAATGTTGGGAACTTATATTTTAATTTAGATAAATTCCAACAAAACGTCCATGAAAGGACTAGACACAACTTTGATGAATTCGCTACCTCAAATTAATTTCAAACTTTTTCTTAAAAAAGAACTTGCTGAGGGCTTCCCTGGTGGCGCAGTGGTTGAGAGTCCGCCTGCCGATGCAGGGGACACGGATTCGTGCCCTGGTCCAGGAAGATCCCACATGCCGCGGAGCGGCTGGGCCCATGAGCCATGGTCGCTGAGCCTGCGCGTCCGGAGCCTGTGCTCCGCAACGGGAGAGGCCACAACAGTGAGAGGCCCGCGTATCGCAAAAAAAAAAAAAAAAAAAAAAAAGAACTTGCTGATAATAGATTCTGTGATTTTATACAACTTAAATCTTTTTTTTTTTTTTTTTTGAATGTACTCCCCAGTTTCTTTGCCTAGACAAATTCAGAGATCGCAGTGATCAAGACCATGAGTTTTAGAATCAGAAAGACCCAGGGTTGAGTTCAGGTCCCACCACTTATTAGTCAACAGACCTTCCCTGAACTTTTTACATCTGTATAATGAGGATCACATTACCCCTCCTTAAGGACTGTGTGTGTGTATTTGATATGCTTAACCACAGAGCCTGGAACACTGTAAATACTCAACACCACCCTACACTGAACCATGCATCACCCAATCCCTTGGCTCCCATATCCATCCCCACCTTCCTTCCTTTTCCTGACTGCCTTCTCTGATTTCCTATGGCAGCCACACTCTTCAACACACAATTTCACTTACTTGATTTGATACGTTTGGAGAGGCTTGGGTAAGAGGAGGAGAAAGAGGGTCAATAATGGAGCTGCCAGTGTCAAGAGGATGGAGCATGAAGGAGATAAGGGGCAGTTATGAAGAAGCTAAAGGAGTTTGCCACGAAATTTGTCTCTTACAGTTCCTAGTACAAAGTGAAGGATTAGAACTCACCCAACATCTTAAAGCTAGTAATCCAGGAGGAAAGGAAAGGAGGAAGGATGTTTCAGGGTTTGCCAAAACGGAGTCTGCCTTCCTCTCTGGTCAAGAGAGTACTTTAATAATTTCAACTGTAAAGAATTAAATCATCAAATATTAAGGGGCTGAGGCAGGTTAAAGGGATTTTATTTACTTGTTATTCCCTTTTAATTACCATGCCAGTATTACTCATACCCCCATCCATCCCTTAAGAAGGGTATCTTGAATAGTCTGAGCAGTTTCAGAGACCCAGAATTGGGGTAATTCTCTGGGCAAGAAGAGCAGACAGCAGAACAGATTAAAAACCCATCGCAAAGCCAATCACAACCATTTTTTAAACCTTATTTGGGACAGTAGTTGTGATGGTTAATTTTATGTGTCACCTTGACTGGGCAACGGGGTGACCAGATATTTGGTCAAACACTATTCTGGGTGTGTCTGTGAGAGTGTTTCTGGATGAGATTAACATTTGAATAGGTAGACCTAGTAAAGCAGATTTCCCTCCCTAACGTGGGCAGCCCCCCTCCAATCAGTTGAAGGCCTGAATAGCACAAAAGAGCTGACCATTTCTCTAGTAAGTGGGAATTTTTCCACATTTAAACTGAAACATGGCTCTTCTTAGATCCAGAGCCCTTCTGGCCTTCGGGCCGGAAGCACATTATTGGTGCTTCTGTGTTTCCAGCTTGACCTTGAGACAGGTCAGCCTCCATAATCATATGAGCCAATTCCTCATTATCAATCTCTTTATACATACCTATGTTCACACATCCTATTGGTCCTGTTTCTCAGGAGAATCCTGGCTAATACAATAATAGAGAAGTGTATTCCCAAATTCAGTTTATAGAAAGAGAAGTGTATCAAAAAAGCAAGTGAGGGGCTTCCCTGGTGGCGCAGTGGTTGAGAGTCCGCCTGCCGATGCAGGGGACACGGGTTCGTGCCCTGGTCCGGGAAGATTCCACATGCCGCGGAGCGGCTGGGCCCATGAGCCATGGCTGCTGAGCCTGTGCGTCCAGAGCCTGTGCTCTGCAACGGGAGAGGCCACAACAGTGAGAGGCCCGCGTACCGCAATAAAAAAAAAAAAAAAAAAAAGCAAGTGAGCATGACTCTGAATTAAAAGAAACTTTCAAAAAGGATTCATCCACATTACATAATCTCCACAGCCACCACACACGCCTTAAAGATGTGACCACACCACACTCTTGGAGAGATAAGACTTTCTTAGCCCTTGCTTGGGAACAACAGTCACCATTGTCATAGACTGTTAATCACTTCTGCTTCCCATGAGAGAGAAGCCCCATTATATAACAGTATTAAGAGTTATTAGGCACCCAGTTAGAACTTCGCTTTGGTTCTCTCCCAGAGTACGATGCCAGGTTTAAGATTACAATGTGATAGGGAAAGAATGAGCTGTGTCACAACTACAAAGAGCTTATGGTAACCTTGACCTTGAAGGGAATCTGGGCTATCATAGGTACTGGGAAATTAACCCCTTAATATAATGTAACCTTGTGGGGAATAGTTCACTAAGAGTTTATAATTACTGCGGCCAACCAGAAGTAGGGTGCTTCTTCACGTTCTGTTTTTGTTCTATGAGCTTATAGAAGAATCTTGAGAGATTTGCCTTTATTTTATTCATGGCTCTCTCTAAGACCTTTGGGTATAAGGAAGACATAGAGAAAAAGATTCACTCTTTCCTATATTCTCTACAGCCCAAGTACGTCAGAGAGGTTAACAAGCAAGAGAGCTCCTTCTCTTATACTCAAAACATGTCAGAACAAAAGAGATGCATAAAATACGAATAGAAGGAACACAGTCTCTCTCAGGCCATGCTCAACAGGTATAGCAGAGGAGACATCAAGTTAACTAGAAAACATTCATCTAAAGAGCTCTTGTTCCTCAGGAACAACAGATATATGCATTACGGTAACACTTACTGCACTTGTAAAACTCTGTATTAGGAACACGTTTTTTTCCTAAAGGTTACGTGACAGATACCTCTCATTCACTTTCCTCACACTTCCAATCCTGGCTCAAATCCTATTATTCACGACATATGAATTGGCCAGTGGGAACACTTCCAGCAACAATATTTCAGAATTAAAATCTAATTTAACCAAGATGACCCCTGGCAATTTCCAAATTCAGGTAAAAGGAACCCCTTCAACATAAACTAACTTGTGTTATTCATTCCATAGAGTGTGCTAGCAAAATTCTCCCACCATTTTTTATCAGCTAAGCCACCTTTTTATCATATAATACCTTATAATGGGCAAGCTTTAAAAAAAAAAAAAAGAGTATACTGTGCCACCATAACTAATATATGTCTGAGAACGAGATCTAGTCCAGGAACATACAAAAGCCATTTCAGAGTGGGTTGAATAAGAGGCAGCGTGAATAGCTTGAAAAAATACACAGCCTAACAAGTAATCATGCAATGAAGATGTTAGGTTAGGGAGTAACAATACTTTCTTTCTTAACTTCGGATTTTATTTATTTTTTAACATGTTTATTGGAGTATAATTGCTTTACAATGGTGTGTTAGTCTCTATTGCATAAAAAAGTGAATCAGCTATACATATACATACATCACCGTATCTCCTCCCTCCTGTGTCTCCCTCCCACCCTCCCTATCCCACCCCTCTAGGTGGTGACAAAGCATGAGCTGATCTCCCTGTGCTATGCGGCTGCTTCCCACTAGCTCTCTATTTTACGTTTGGTAGTGTATATATGTCCATGCCACTCTCTCACTTCGTCCCAGCTTACACTTCCCCCTCCCCATATCCTCAAGTCCATTCTCTACATCCGCATCTTTATTCCTGTCCTGCCCATAGGTTCTTCAAAACTTTTTTCTTTTTTTTAGATTCCATATATATGTGTTAGCATATGGTATCTGTTTTTCTCTTTCTGACTTACTTCACTCTGTATGACAGACTCTAGGCCCATCCACCTCACTACAAATAACTCAATTTTGTTTTTTTATGGCTGAGTAATATTCCATTATATATATGTGCCACATCTTTTTTAACCATTCATCTGTCGATGGACACTTAAGTTGATTCCATGTCCCGGCTACTGTAAATAGAGCTGCAATGAACATTGGGGTGCATGTGTCTTTTTGAATTATGGTTTTCTCAGGGTATATGCCCAGTAGTGGGATTGCTGGGTCATACGGTAGTTCTATTTTTAGTTTTTTAAGGAACCTCCATACTGTTCTCCATAGTGGCTGTATCAATTTACATTCCCACCAACAGTGCAAGAGGGTTCCCTTGACTCCACAACCTCTCCAGCATTTACTGTTTGTAGATAGATAGATAGATAGATATTATTTATTTATTTATTTATTTATTTATTTATTTATGGCTGTGTTGGGTCTTCGTTTCCACGTGAGGGCTTTCTCTAGCTGCGGAAAGCGGGGGCCACTCTTCATCGCGGTGCATGGGTCCCCCACTATTGTGGCCTCTCTTGTTGCGGAGCACACACTCCAGATGCGCAGGCTCAGCAACTGTGGCCCACAGGCCCAGCTGCTCCGCAGCATATGGGATCCTCCCAGATCAGGGCTGAAACCCGCACCCCCCGCACCGGCAGGCAGATTCCCAACCACTGCGCCACCAGGGAAGCCCTGTTTATACATTTTTTGATGATGGCCATTCTGACTGGTATGAGGTGATAACTCACTGTACTTTTGATTTGCATTTCTCTAATGATTAGTGATGCTGAGCATCCCTGCATGTGTTTGTTGGCAATCTGTATATCTTCTTTGGACAAATGTCTATTGAGGTCTTCTGCCCATTTTTGGATTGGGTTACTTGTTTTTTTTGATATTGAGCTGCATGAGCTGCTTGTATATTTTGGATATTAACCCTTTGTCAGTTGCTTCATTTGCAAATATTTTCTCCCATTATGAGGTTTGTCTTTTCGTCTTGTTTATGGTTTCCTTTGCTGTGCAAAAGCTTTGAAGTTTCATTAGGTCCCATTTGTTTATTTTTGTTTTTATTTCCATTTCTCTAGGAGGTGGGTCAAAAAGGATCTTGCTGTGATTTGTGTCATAGAGCATTCTGCCTATGTTTTCCTCTAAGAGTTTTATAGTGTCTGGCCTTACATTTAGGTCTTTAATCCATTCTGAGTTTATTTTTGTGTATGATGTTAGGGAGTGTCCCCATTTCATTCTTTTACATGTAGCTGTCCAGTTTTCTCAGCACCACTTATTGAAGAGGCTGTCTTTTCTGCATTGTATATTCTTGCCTCCTTTATCAAAGATAAGGTGACCATAGGTGCATGGGTTTATCTCTGGGCTTTCTGTCCTGTTCCATTGATCTATATTTCTGTTTTTGTGCTGGTACCATACTGTCTTGATTACTGTAGCTTTGTAATATAGTCTGAAGTCAGGGAGCCTGATTCCTCCAGCTCCGTTTTTCTTTCTCAAGATTGTTTTGGCTGTTCGGGGTCTTTTTTGTTTCCATATGAATTGTGAGATTTTTTGTTTTAGTTCTGTGAAAAATGCCAGTGTTAGTTCGATAGGGATTTCATTGAATCTGTAGATTGCTTTGGGTAGTATAGTCATTTTCATAATGTTGATTCTTCTAATCCAAGGACATGCTGTATCTCTCCATCTGTTTGTATCATCTTTTATTTCTTTCATCAGTGTCTTATAGTTTTCTGCATACACGTCTTTTGTCTCCATAGGTAGGTTTATTCCTAGGTATTTTATTCTTTTTGTTGCAGTGGTAAATGGGAGTGTTTCCTTAATTTCTCTTTCAGATTCTTCATCATTAGTATATAGGAATGCAAGAGATTTCTGTGCATTAATTTTGTCTCCTGCTACTTTACCAAATTCCTTGATTATCTCTAGTAGTTTTCTGGTAGCATCTTTAGGATTCTCTATGTATAGTATCATGTCATCTGCAAACAGTGACAGTTTTACTTCTTTTCCAATTTGGATTCCTTTTATTTCTTTTTCTTCTGTGAATGCTGTGGCTAAAACTTCCAAAACTATGTTGAATAAGAGTGGTGAGAGTGGGCAACCTTGTCTTGTTCCTGATCTTAGAGGAAATGGTTTCAGTTTTTCACCATTGAGAATGATGTTGGCTGTGGGTTTGTCATATATGGCCTTTACTATGTTGAGGTAAGTTTCCTCTATGCCTACTCTTTGGAGGGTTTTTCTCATAAATGGGTATTGAATTTTGTCAAATGTTTTTTCTGCATCTATTGAGATGATCATATGGTTGACTAGCTCCTTACCCATATTAGGGAACTTTTCAACTATAATCTCTGCAAATATTTTCTCAGTCTGTTTTTTTTTTTTTTTTCTGTTCTTCTTCTGGAACCCCTAGAGTTCAAATGTTGGTGCATTTAATGTTGTCCCAGAGGTCTCTGAGATTTCCCTCAATTCATTTCATTCTTTTTTCTTTATTGTGCTCTGCAGTAGTTATTTCCACTATTTTATCTTCCAGGTCACTTATCCGTTCATCTGCCTCAGTTATTCTGCTATTGATTCCTTCTATAGAATTTTTGATTTCATATATTGTGTTGTTCATCATTGTTTGTTTGCTCTTTAGTTCTTCTAGGTCCTAGGTAAATGCTTCTTGTATTTTCTCCATTCTATTTCAAAGATTTTGGATCATCTTTACTATCATTACTCTGATGTCTTTTTCGGGTAGACTGCCTATTTCCTCTTCATTTGTTTGGTTTGGTGGGTTTTGCCCTGTCAGCCACGTGGCAGGCCGCTTGCTGTCCATCCAATGCTTAGGCTCTTTTCACAGTGTCATATGGCTGCTCTGATATAGAAAAGGATCATGGAGATACCTTGGCTTCTAATATCTTGCTGGTACTTCCCAATAAGAATCTGCTTGATACTTGAGTATGCTGCTTGCTCTGTGCCAGTTACTGTTCTAAGCCTTTTGGCCTCTTGTGGGTTTGGTGGTTGGCAGTCTACCAGAGTCACTCAGTGTAGAGGTGGGCATTTATCCAAAGTAACTGATGCAGGGTCAGCTCTCCAAGATCTATGCATTGCTCGGTTGAGAAAGGAAGGTAACATTTTACATTGTCCTTTTCCTTCCCAATCCAGACTCCTGTGAATATGGTTTGGAGGTGCCCATGGGTTGTTGATCCTCCTTCTCCCAGCTATTTCCTTCTTGCTTGTATCATTTTGTGTCTTAAAACTGGGCTTGACTTTCCACCTCCCTGAGCATGCGGATGCTCAGTTCCTGCATATATGTTCAGGCAGCTCCACCATCAGGTTAACTTGATTTTAAAATGTCTGTTTTTATGGAGCAGGGCAGTAACAACTTTAGTATCAAAAAGACTCATTCTCATATGCCAGTTCTACTCTTTATCACCTATGTGACCTAAGCAAATCGCTTAAAATTTTGCACCTCAGTTTGCTCTTGTATAAAAAATCAAAAAGCTACCATGGTGGATGGTAGTGAGTATTTAACAAATATTTAAGTCACCTGGCATAGAACGTGGCAAGTAGGTGTTTTATCTATGTTACTTCCCCTCTTTTAGTTGAAAGTAGAAAGAGGGTTTAGCCTTAACATGCTCCGTCTTTTTAGGAAAAAAAAATCCTTCTTTATGGGTAGAGATTCTCAAGGCTAGGATTATTTCAGATTTTCCCCTTCTTTCATAATAATGCCAAGGGCTAGGGAATGAGTTCTTTAGTGGATCCAGACTAAAGCTCATGGACTTATTTCCATTAGGTCCAGACCTGACATGTGGGACTCCCCTGACTTAGTTTCTGTATGTTGGAAAAACCTGGTTTCTGGGATGTCAATTTCAGACTAGTGGAAGTATTCACAAAGTTTCTTTCTGTTGCCATAGATTTAAGCTTTCAAATCCTGCAAAATAACATCCTGGCAGAGAAAGCCATTCTAACTGGAATCAGGTTACTCCCTCTCTCACCTGGATTTAGCTCCAAAGTCTGGGTTATAGTACTCTAAGCTCTGTCTGATGTGGGTAAAAATGTTAGTGGAGATGCCCCAAAGCTGGTTCTAATCTCCTGGATGATGTCCACTTTGAAAACTTGAAATAGAGAAACACTATAATGAGTAACAGGGTTTTACTGAAATTCAATACCTAGAAATGTGCTTGCTGTATCCATTATTATTTTTTAAAGTAAGATCAAAACCAGACATTTAAACAACCTGGCTAGCGTGGCAGGTAGAGAAGAGCGCATCTCAGTTTAAATGGATGAAGTGGCCTTCAGCTCTTATTTTGAGGGTCACAACAACATACTTTACTTGCCAGACATCATGTCTGAAGTACTGGGCTTTACAGAGGCTACTGCTCTCAGGAGAGAGGTTAAGAAATACAGAAGAAAAGGAGGAACCTGAACTTCCCTCTGGGGTTGACCACACATAGAAATGAAGCTGCAAGATTCCTATACTTGCCCCTCCTTTCAGCTGTTGGTGGGCAAAGACAAAAGAAGAGAGGTAACATGAACCACCTTTGTGAGCATCAGGAGTCTGTAAGCATTTAAGATGGGCGTACTGTGTCAACTGCAATTTGTAACAATTCTCCTTCCTCAATCTCAGGGTGATCCCTTTTCCCTCACAGTCAGACATCTAAGATTTGCTGTCTTCTAAAATGTCACCGGGATGATTCCTGTTAAATATCAAGCACGTATATAAGAAAAGGAAGAATTCTGTTGAAGGCTAGTCCAAGGGCTTGGAGGCAAAGTCAGAAGAACACAACTTCACAGCAGCCACACTGGCCTTCTTGCTTGTGCTCTGAACACATCAAACAGGTCCAACCTCAAGACCTTTGTATTTGTTGTTCCCCCGCCTGGAATGATCTCCCCCAAACTCTTGACACAGCTGGCTTCTTCACTTAATTCAGGTCTTTCTCACACATGACATCCTTCATGAGGCCTTTCCTGACCATGCCATGCAACAGAGTACCCCTCGCTTCATCTATGCCCATGCACTGCTCAATATCTGACATTCCACTTTTATTTACTTGTGTATGACTGGTGCCCCAGCTAGATTGTAGCTCCATGGAGAGAGGGACGATGCTTTGTTTATTGTTGGAACAATGCCTGACATATAATAGGAGGTCAGTCAAATTTTTTTAAATAAATGCATTATCTTTGACAAATCACTAAAACCAAGTCATTGTGCATGAGCTGATCACAAACCCTAGGACTCCTCTCCCTCATCTTGCCTTTAAAAATGCTCTGCTGAAACCCATCAGGGAGTTTGGGCTTTTTGAGCATTAGCTGTCCTGGACTCCTTGTACTGTGCTTTACAATAAACGCTGCATTTTCTTTCCCCACAACCCGGTGTCAGTAGATTGGCTTTACTGTGCACAGGCGAGCGGACCCAAGTTTTGGTGTGATAACATATCTACATATAAAACTAAAGAATTTTAGAGCTAAAGGAACATTAGAGATCATGTAAGCTAAGTTAGCCATTTTAACAGAAAAAGAAATGGAGCCTAAGGCTCTAGTGTGACTTGCCCACAGTCGCACAAGCAGTTAGTGGCAGGACTACAGCATGATTTAGTCTCCTGACCCCTCACCCAGTGCTCTTTCCACTTTACCTTTCTGTTAGTACTGAACAATACCCAAATCAGGCAGACCTTCTGAAAGTTAGCGCGGAACAGAACAATACAAAATGTCAAGCAATGAATTAAAACAGGGACCTTACCTCACTCCAGAGTTGTGTTTGCAGAATCCTAAAGATTTAGGTCATCAGAAAGAACGTCCCAGATATTTTAAAAATCTCAATATTCTTTCAATTATTTAGAATTTATTTTAGAGCCAGAAGGCCTTGGCAATCATTAACCACAGTTCTCTAATAATACAGATGATGAAATACATCACAGAAAGGTTACTTTCCCAGTATCACACAGCTGGTCAAAATGAAGACCCAATGATTTAATAAAATAATTTTTATACTATTCTGTACAAGTGGTTGCAACTGTCTGAGAATATGTGTTCCAGGAATGCTTTGAAGAAACTCCTTATCCTTCTAATCAAACCAAATGGACCTGCTAGCAGAACACAGTACAGAGGAAGCCAAGGACACCTAGCATCCAGAAAAAGAACTCTAGAGGTGATGTCACTCTATAACAACTGAAAAACAATTCTATTTTTCACCCAACAAGTGAAATATACCTAGGTCAAATGCAGTTCTCCAAACCAGTGCTTAATATGGGGTTCAAAGCACTGCGGGGACTTGCCTATAGCCTGACCTAGAGTAGACAACCTAATAAATTCTTGTTGGGTGGACAGATGGATAAGTGAATGAACGGAGTAAATAAAAGGCCTATGGAAGGGCCAAGTGTATAGCTTTGATTCATGAAGCTGAGAGTTACAACAAACACTGGACATGACAACAGACCAGCACCCAAAGACCCCAAGCTAGGCACCTTCAAGAGTGCCTCCAAGCCAGGGGTTCAAGTTGAATCAATGGTTCAAATAAAGAAATAAGGTTTCTAAATTAATAAAAATTTATATGGTGGGTGTGAAGGGCTTGGGGGGGAAAAGGGAACAAATGAAAATCTTGCTGGGGTAATCTAACCATCCTTCTTAGGGAATGAATAGACTGCAAAAGTCACACTTTAGACCAGGCTTTCTGAAATCACTTTAACTGGTCTCTGGCTATAGAGTTCTGGATAAATAAGCAATCCTGTCCCAACTTTTGTGCTATTTGAATATACCTGGTAGCCATCAAACTAAGACTGGAGCAAAAAGCAGTTGTGGTGTAAACTACTGTGGATGGGCCAGAAGGTTCAGAGTAGGTCAACTAGATGGTGATGTCAGGAGTGGATACTTAGACTGACTGAGACAATCCTCTAAGAGTCGGTTTCCATCAAATTCTAGAGGCCACTCACATCATACGTGGGTACAAATGTTAATAAAACTCCAGGCCCAAATTCCTGCCTCTTATATCCATCTAGCTGTCACTGAAGGTCTGTAAAACACTACTCAAGATACGAACACCTCCAGCCCAAGTTTTTAACAGAACTGCATTTATCCTTTTGCTCAGTGGCATCTGCATGAAGTCAACCCTTCCCCACCCATCCTCTTTTCCTGGGAAATGCTCCTCCTATTCACCTGCACATCCCTTCTGCTAGCTCGCCAGGCCCAAATGCCAGTACCCTTTCTGCCTTCTTGTCCCCACCCTATTTTACTCCTGTGAGCACTGAAGGAACAAGAGCAGGCTTCTATGACAAGGTCTTCTGCTTACTGTTTTATGGCCCTCAACCAATGGTTCTCAACCAGGGGTGATTCTGCTCCCTAAGTGGGCACTTGGAAATGTCTGGAAACAGTTTTGATTGTCACAATTGGAGAGACGGGGAGCTAAAAGCACTTAGTGGGCAGAGGCCAGGGTTGCTGCTAAACATGCTATGATGCACAGGACAACCTCCTACAATAAAGAATTATTTGGTTCAAAGTGCTGAGGTTGAGAAACTCTGTCCTAGACCATTCAAACGTTGTAGGTCTCCATTTTCCAACTGACTAAAGGGATAATACTACCTTCTCTGCCTAACTCACTATCTTATAGGGAAGACAGATTGGTAACATGCATGTAAGTGTTTTGAAAAGTATTTTATAAATTTACTTTTCTTTTTATCTCTTGATACCTCTTCAAATTATACAAAGAGGATTAAAAGCACTTATAATCTCACTCATTTACAATATTATCTTTGTATTTGACTTTAGAGAGGATATTTATTCTAAAGAGAACATAGAGTTTCTTATTTACCAAAGTCTAGTGAGCAAGCATTACTGTCCCTGTTTTGAGATAAAATAATTGGCGGAAGGAACATCTGACACTTCCATCAAAAAAAAACAATGAGAGGTATAGTCACTTTGTTCACTGATTCGACAATCATTATTTGACGACAATATGTATAAAACACAATGAAAAAATATTACCAATCCCTTACAATATACCAGACAATGAGCTAAATATTCAATATACACTGACTGCTTGTAACAACCCCTGAGGCAGTTCCCATTATTATCCACATATGTAGATGATAAAACTAAGTCTCAGAAACAAGTTATTTGCCCAAGGACAAATAACTGGCAAATGATGAAGCTGAAATTTAAAATCAAGTGTGTCCAAGTCTAATGGCTGGACTCTTATTAAACACTATGCCATACTGTGCTTGACACTGAATGCATGTTCTAGGGGTTGGGAGTAGAAAAACAAAAAGGCAAATCAGCCACAAAGGCTGCCCTCATTAGCAAGCTGTCTCCTAGAGGAGATGAGACCCGAACATGAAGGGAGACAGAAGTAAGTGTCAAAGATGGACCAATTTTAGAATCCAGAATGGGATTCTAAAATTTAGAGTGTAAGGCATGTGCATTCAAAGTATTGGAATCAGAACTAGAGAGAAAATAAAGCAATGGAAAGGAGGTGCCCAGGCAAAGTGGGTTCCTCAAGTGGAAAACAATGCTTGACTATTTTGAGTACTTATAGCACTGCTCTCAACTCTGACAGGTCAGTCTATACTGATTAGAGCACTGTGATGATCAGACCAGAGCCTCTGGGTCACCTCATCCGTGGATAAGTTTCTTTTGTCACAATCCATGGCCATAGATTCAACCAAGGATGGCAAATTTGGTTGTGACTGATGCCACCCCTCCTCTGAAATGCAGAGCAAGTGCCATAAATAGGCCATGGCACTGATTCCTGTGTTGTTGGGGAAAGCCTCAGAGTCCTTCTCAACCCTCTGTTCCAGGCCTTAATGGAGGTGATGGCATATAAAATGAAAATTATTTCATTTTTCTAGGTTTTTTCGACCTGTGTGTTATACCTCACCTACAAAATACATTTGTAGGTGGGATATAAACAGCATTAGGCAAAGCAGGGGGTCTGAACATCATGGAGGCCCCGAGACATGACAGTTAATATGAAGGTCAAAAGAGAGGTCCAACTCCTTTTAGCAGAAAGTGATTTTATGTTAAATTTAACAAGAGAGTTTACTATAACTGAAGACTGGATTTTCCTCCAAGTTTCCTGGCAGCCACGGCAAAAAGGGAAATGCTATTAGGTATTATCATTGTCATCTTTTGAAAAAAGGGAAGGCTAGAATTAGTTACGAGACATCCTTTGTTTTCCTTTGGTGAGGGGCACACAATCACTAGTTACGAGACATCCTTTGTTTTCCTTTGGTGAGGGGCACACAATCACACAAGAATGTTGCTGCATGATTCTTCATGTAAGGATAATTAAGTAATGTAATATATAGGTCATGTGTTTTAGAAAAAATGATTTGTGTTGATGATAATAGAGATTAATGCAGGGTAGCTGCATTGTGACATGTGCTTTTGGCCCTGAGGAGGCCATGTATGAGAGTGTATGTACGTCTCACTTCAAATTCATCCCCAACACTGGATAAAACAGCTCAAGAGCATGATTTTGGAAGGTGGGCCTGTAGGGTCAGGTAACATTATTTTTAAAATATTATTCATAGACTTTCTAGCACAGCCTCTTGATACCTAGCACAGTGCTCTTTCAAATGGACAAGAGTGAAGTTAATCCCTGAAGTCAATGCATAAAGAGAATTAAGTCCAAAAAGTAAAAATACCCTTGAAAAATCTCTTAAATTGCCCATAAAATATGGAATACACAGCATTTATATAGGACGCCATACATATCTGCATAAAATTTTATGATGCTTATAGTAATGTATATTATAAAGATTACATAAGAAAGTATTGAGAACATTACTTTTTAGAATATTCTTTTAATTTATTTATTTAGGTATCATTGAGCACATTATTCTTAATTACAAGAGAGTCTGCATAGTGGAAGTGGCGTGATTTAAAAGTACATTTGAAATAATTTCTCTGTATAGACAGGTCTAAGTCATATATGTAATCTGGAATTTTTGAATAGCCACATTACAAATTGAAAAGAAACATGGGATATTAAATTTAAGAATATTTTATTTAATCGACTATATCTGAAATACTATCATTTCATCATGTAACCTACATTTTTTTTTCCTTTGGTGCTAAGACTTCAAAATCTGGTGTATATTTTATGTTTATAGCACATCTTGATGTAGATAAGCTACATTTCAAACTCTCCATAGCTTTACATGTGGCCCATGGTTATCATATTTACTGTATCAAACAAGTGCAGATTTAAGCCTTTTCTACCTTTGGCATTTCTTTCAGAATTTTAATTTCTGAAAACTTCCAACAAGAACCCCAGTCACTGTGATCATTCGGGCTGTGGTGACCTGCACAATCTCTTTCACCTCACAGTACTGGAATCTAATACTTCCATCCCTTGGATTGGGTCTTGGTTCAGAGACTGATATTTCAGGCGCCACAGAAGCCATGATTGCCCCAATTCAGCATCTCATTAAAACCTCAATAGTCAGAAGGCTAGGCATGGCAGTGGGAAAGGAGGAAGTTTCTACCTTCAGGGGCCTGGGACCAGATGACCTGCTCTGTGGGCTGTGTGGCTCCTGAGTCACCAGGCACAGTGGCCCCAGCAGGGGGCCCAAGCAGGTGGTATGCAGAATAAGTCGGGATTCAAGAGGCAAAAAGAAGCATAGGGCCTCTTCACAGGCTTGCTAGTAGAGACCAAGGGGATTAGAGAAAGCTGAACTTGGATCCCCACCCTGGGTTCTGCACCCAGGTTTGCCACTTCCCCCCAGGTGCTTTTAGGAAATACACCTCTTTAGCAGTCTTTTTAAATAACGTGCCTTTGGAAGGGATCTGAACTTCACTGTAGAAACATTTCCATTCTTCTTTAAATTCCCGTGAGGGCAGGTACTATTATTATCTCCCTCTCTTGACAGATGTAGATAAGAAAACCTCAGGCTCATGTAGATCAAGAGACACATAATAGCAGAAGATTCAAACTAGGTGACAGCAGATGTAGTTTTCTGGATGCAGGCAGTGTTTTCAATAAAACATAAAACAAAACAAAAACCAAGCCATTCAGATTGTGGGTTTCTCTTGAAAACTCGTTAAGATTTAGCAGAAAGGCTCAAATACCTAAATGATTACAATTGGCTAAAGCTGAGTAGCCATTTTCCTTTTCACGTGGTCAAGAGGCTCCAGGCTCAGATAATCACAGTTCCCTGACCACTAACAGTCTACCCCTGTGTCTCTTTATCCATTTGTTACTGGCCAGTCCTTATAGGTTTTAAAGATTGAGGCTTTAGCTTAATGCATCAGAATTTAAGAGTGTGTACATTTTTTTTTAAGTGGAGGAAACTTTAGGCTATAGGAATAAGGGCCTCACAGTGAAATTTCAAACACCAATATTCTAGGTGAGAGAAAAATACTTATTTTTGTTATGGATCTTCCCTTTACTTCAATACTATAGCCATTATCCTAATCTTCTCCCCAGCATTATGGAATCCATTCTATTATGATGTATTCGATTTGTCAAATGACAAAACCAATGCTGAGAGAGATTTAGAGATATGTTCAAAAGCAGGCTCATAGGGGCTTCCCTGGTGGCGCAGTGGCTGAGAGTCCGCCTGCCGATGCAGGGGACACGGGTTCGTGCCCCGGTCCGGGAAGATCCCACGCGCTGCGGAACGGCTGGGCCCGTGAGCCATGGCCGCTGAGCCTGAGCGTCCGGAGCCTGTGCTCCACAACGGGAGAGGCCACAACAGTGAGAGGCCTGCGTACCGCAAAAAACAAACAAACAAAAAACAGGCTCATATAACACTATTAGTGGAAGGGCTAGAATTAGCTCCTAAAGCTATCTTTCTATTACTTGATAGTATTCCTCTCACCCAATTCTCAGGGAATATTGTGACATTTTACATACATAAAGTTTTGCAAGTATGGCCTTTCAAAGCAATAAAATCTGAGTGTTAATACCTAATGGGCCTCTTAAACCTTGAGCAAGTTCCTTAACCTTCTCAGATTTAGCTTTCAGCATTTCCTAAAAAGCACAACTGATTTTCAGTAGTGGAAATTGCGAGGAGAGTAAAGCACCCAGCATTATTCCTGGGAGAAAGTACAGTTTCAGAAAATGTTGATTTCGTTCTCTCTCCCCTCCAATCTAGTTAACTAAATAAGCTAGTGGAGAAGTTATGGTAATGATCCACCTACCTTAGCTGGTAGAAGCCGTGCAGTTTGGGTAGAACTGATTCCTCTCTCAGTTCCAAGGGAAGATTCTGACTGACTCAAACTGGTCAGGGTCATCTGATTCCCCTTGCACAGTGATTGGCTCATATAGGGCTTGAGAAATAAGTTGGTCCAATCAGAGTGAAGCTCAGGGTTTTTAAGCAAAGTGGAGGAGGGGAGAGAAGCTCTTTTATGCTGTAAATGCGTGTTATGCAAATGTGACGCCTGGAGCAGCTGCTTCCATTTTGCTATCATGTGTGAAACCATTTGAGGAGATGGCAACTAAAGAGAACCACAAAACTGAGGGAATCCCAGAAGAACGGAATCAAAATTTTAAGCAAAGCCTTACCTTCTCTGGATTTTTCTACTACCTATCAGTCAAGTACATTCTAATTCCGGCAGAGTGTTGTGTACAGTTGAAAGCACTCTTATGGTGCTTCCCTACTGACTGCCAAGAGTATTTGTGTCAGCAACTTGTCTTGCTGTTGCTTCAGCCATCCCAGAGGGGATAGAGAAGAAGTATCAGGCAAGATAGCTGGAAGGCTGGCCCTTCCACCCACAGGGGCTTCTGCTAGGCCACTACACTCATCAAAACAGCAGCTGGTGGTGTCTGCTTTGGTTTAAAGTTATGGCAACTTCATATATTTGGGTCAGAGTAGGTTACTACTTCATGGAGAGCACTGGGAAAACCAAGGGACCAGATTCTGGCACTTAATATAATATCAGTCAGTGACCTACGAGTGGGTGGTTTGAATGAACTGTGCCTTCCACCTTCTCTAGAAGAACACAATTAGACAAAGGAAGAGGAGTGAAGCCATGCCAAGACTTTTGGAAAAGCTAGGGCTGACTGTTTCTGAGTGCCTTTTCTGTCTTGTCTATTTTTCCGCCATTGTGTTGGGGTGAAAAGGGAGCTGTAGGGGTTCTTGGAGTTGTGAGCTTGAGTAAGATACTACAATGGATGTAAGCAAAAGGAGTGCATCCTCCTCAGGTCTTAGTGCTTTAAAGTCAAAGGCAGGGGTCCCCAAATCAAATGCCCAAAGAGGCTGGGTGGGTGAATTTAATGAATGAAATGGACCCACAGGTGGAGGCCTGGAGAGAGTGCAGATCCTGACAGGGACATAGCTGCTTAGCTCCATCATGCATTTTTTAAGAAGAATCTTTAAATTTGTTTTTTTAATGTAAAATTTTATTAAATTTTTTTTTTCTCTCTCTCCACACTGAGAAGATCGAATAAAACACTTGAGTGGGGGGGATTTGACTCTCAGGCTAAAGATCATTACCAGAAAGGACTAACAGGTGGCAGCTCTCTGTTCCCAAGGATGGCAAGTGGAGAGCGACTGAGCAAGATGCGGAAGGGTGGTTGGAGGACTGCAGTTTCTGTGAATGGCTTGAACACAGATACCTCAGGGGACAGGTTTCCAATGGGTGGCTACATAGATCCCTGTCAGGACTGAAGCTCACCTCAGTAGTCTTGGGAGCTTCCACAAAATTTCTGTGGCTGAGAGTAGCAGTGAGGGAGCGGAGCTGCCTGCACAGCAACCTGATCTCATGAGGACCTCACTGGGAGAGGGTTGACATCACCAGTGACCATCCTTAGGACCCGTGGCTGAAGCCACCTCCTAGCTTGAGGAAGGGAGCCCACTCATATTCCCAATATACATACATTGCTCATCAATCTCAGTGAGGGTCCACTCAGAAATTAAAGAAAGATGTATAACAAAAGTAAATCTGATATGCCATGGAGTAGTCATAGCTGTTACTACAGAAACCGTTATTTCCACTTGATGGTTGAGGTGAGGATTAAAATTGCTATCCAACACTCAAAGTTCACAGAGCTAGTAAAGGGCAACATTTACAATTGAACCCTAGACTCCAGTCTCAAGTCTCCACTGATCCATGCTGCCTCTCGCAGCATTCCCTGTAGTTCCCCCTTTTTCCTATTCTTTATTATTTTCTACACTCTCTAGATGGTGGTGGCAGTTTGATCCAGAGATTCCAAGAGCATTTGATTAAAATACTCTTTTTTTCTCTACTATCTGTTAACTGTCTACAGAAATGATTATTCCAGAGAACAGTCTTTGAGAAATACTGCATTATGCAGCTAATGACATAGAAAATATGTGATTTAAAGGTAAATTTTCACTTCCTATTTTACCTCCATTACTATTAGTTCCATTCATTAAAAGAAAATTTAGATGAAGTGTCTATGGCTACATATCCACATTTTTTGGTTGCTCTTAAATATTTTTAAACTGTGTCCTATGAAATCCTGAGTCCAGGTATTATGAAATCAGAACCACTTTCCAAAAAAAGCTTTTTCAAATTGTGAAATACTATGTGCTCTAAAATGTGTACCCAAATTGCCGCAAAGTTGCTTAATCTTTGGAGGTGACTGAGTGATGACACCAAAGGCCAATGCCACTGAAAGGAGAAACTTTTCCTTTTATTTCCTGAGAGAAGGGGGCCGGCCACACCATGCAAGGCAACATGGAGAAGCACCAGGTTTGGTCAGGGAAAAAAGCAGGAGTGAGGGGGTAGCCTAGGCCAGAGCCTTTATTGGGTTTTCCCCAGGAAAGGCAAAGTAAAGCAGAGTAAACAGTTTAGGATTGGCTATTTGCATAATTCCAGTGGGCTTTGGGTTATAGGGGTGGCCTCAGTTTGTCTGATACCTGGCTCTGGGATGCTTTCGGGCAGGGGAAATATTGAACTGGTGTGTAAGAGTCAGATAAGGAGGTGGTAGGGACTATAGACTTGGGATTGCATGTGAAAGTTGTGCTCCTAGACAAGTTGTTGTTATCATTATAAATTACAGTTGATCCTTGAACAACATGGGTTTGAACTGCAACTGCACCGGTCCACTTATATGTGGCTTTTTTTTTTTTTTCCCCAATAAATACATACTACAGTACTACATGAGTCACCATTGTTGAGTCTGCAGAGGCAGAACCATGGGTAGGGAGGGCCGACCAGAGTTATATGCAGATGTTCAACTGTACAGGGGTTGGTGCCCCTAACTTTGGTGTTGTTCAAGGGTCTGTAAATAGCCTTGGGAGGGACAGTCTCTTCCTGGGTCTGTAAGGCCCCCAAATGCCAGACCATCAAGAATAGAGAAAATAAGAAACTATAGTTAATATCATTGGTTCTGTGATAAATGGTTGCCAAACAAATACAAAAATCGAAAAACACACATTTAGAAAATCATGGCCATCAGCCTGGAAGAGGCAGATGTCAGTATCAAGGCAACAGCTAGTGAGAGATCCCTACAAAGTCCTCCTGAGATAAAGTCCCCATAACACAGGCCAAGTGCAGAGAACACTGGCACCAACAAAAATAGTACTGGTCAAGGAAGACTCTTCTCTCCTTTTCCCTGGAATTACTGAAATGAGATTGTTTTTGTGATTTGATTTGTCCAGATGACTCATTATCTGAAAGTGACAAGAAAAGCCATGGAGCCTGCCCTACATTCATCCAAGGTCAGGGGAAACACTGGGTGTATTGAGTGGGTTCTAATGGGTTATATTGCATTTGGGAGAATAACCTTGCTGTTTGATAGCATCTTATGAGTCTCACTTGCTTTGTTCAATGTACTGGCTCCACCATAGTATAACACAAAAACATATACATATTAAACAAATGCCATACTCTGTTGGTTCTGTTCTACTCAATGGGGCTCAACAGTACTGAAGGATTCCTTAAAAGTAAAAACAGAATATAGAAAGAATTGAGTCCAACACACTCTCTCAAACTACTTTTCAGCTCATTTAGCACTGACAATTGTATGGGTTTCCTTTCTTTATTTTCTATTTTTTTTTCTTCTTAAGTTCACTGAATTAACACTCTATGTCTAAAATTGCTGTTGCTTGCAGTTCAAGGATATTGGAAGTTCCAAAAAACCTTCTTGTAGGCCCTTAAAATATCTTTCTCTAAAAAAAAAAATCCCTGCTGAGATCATAGTACTAAGTTCTATTTTGGGACAAAGCTGTTACTTAGATTGGTGACACCAACTGGCCTGGATGTATATATTTAAAACAAAAGGATTTAGTTTACCTATCAGACAGTACTTGATTGGGATTCCCAGAGTCATCATTCTATGAAGCTGCCAGGATGGGTTTCTCCCTAGGGTGACAATTTTCCCCTGCAACAATCCTGCTGAAAAAGTTGGGGATTTCCTATTCACTGCGCTCCAATTCCCCCATGTACAACATTTAGCCACAGAAGCATTACAATATGCCCTATTTTCTTGAAGGCATTTTTCTTTTTTTTTTTCCAGCTTAAGATATGGTTCTTTTATGCCCTGATCTCAAAATTAATTCCAACTGCCTCTCTTTAAAAGTTATAAACTTTAACTCCCCTTATGGCCATGTTTGAGTATAATGATTACACCAGAATTTAGTTTTTCTGGATGTTAGGGGTAAGAAATAATGATTACTGCATTGTTTATCTCTTCTCATCACTCCCTTTCTCAGCTCTTCTATCACCTTTATTCTGCTTCCACTTTGGCTATGCACACCTAGTTCATATCTGGAATGCTTTCTTTTCACTATCGTATGGATTTTATGAATTTTTCAAAGACTAACTCAAAACCATTTTTACTGTGTTAAAATGCAAACCATAGAAATGTAACTGGAAGGTTCCAACAGATAGGCAGACCTGCATATCCCTGCAAATCCTGCGCCGCCTTCCTGTACCCCAAGTTCAGGAACCAGCCACACAGGGGACTACTTGGAAGTGATCCAGTTCCTGGACTAGTTTGCTGATAAATCACATGGACACCTGGGCTAGCCAAGCCTTCTCTGGCATTTAGTGATGAGGAAGAGGCCACAGCTGACTGCTGCCTTCAGGCAGGGCAAATCACAACAAAGCAAATGGATTGCCTCTCTGCTTTCTCAGGCTCACTCAGATCCCTGGGGATTTTCACCTTCAAGCCCCAGTGCATCCTACTCCAAGAAATGTGCTACCCCTTCTGCACATCTTTCTTTTCTCCTTCTTTCTGCCTTTCTCATGTTTGGCCACTTTCTCCACCAAGTGCTTCACTGCTCCTCTTTCTACGCCCCCAACCCAATCCTCTAGGATTCAAACAGGTTTCCTCATAACTGACATACTGAGTCAGGTGCCTGAAGCTGCCAAAGAAATATACACTCTTGCAGAGGCCTTCAGGAGTTGTTTGCAGCTCTGCTATTTTGGGGACTGTTTGCTTTGTTACAGCAGGACTTGCTAAAAGAGTTGGCTTGGGGGAGGGACTGGAAGAAAATGGGAGTCAGAGTATCTTGTCTCCTCCTATTTTTTGGATGGATTGAAGTCCTTTTGAAGAGACGGGCTAGAGGAATAAGGTGATAGAACTAGTCAGAACAGATTTCTAAATAAGATATGGGCTGCTTTGTGGCCCATAAGAAAAAAAAAAGAAGGCACAGAGCAGCAAAGAGATTTTTCTTCCTCTTCCATGTGGATCCCAGATGTGCTCTGACCTCTTCCGATACCATCAGCCTCGGGAGAGCTCATACCCCACCATCATGCTGAAGACATGCCATGACACAGGAGGGACACCTCCGAATGGGGTTGTGGGCCAGGGAAGTCAGCTCAGTCAAGGAGGAATACAGTCGGGGCAACAGTGGCTGCAGTTGAAAGGCTGATTTGTGGGGACAAGGGAGGGAACTGTTTGTGGATGGTTAACTGATGGGGATACTGTGAAGAGAGGCTAGCTTGCAGTAATTAAGGCATAGAGAAACTGTGCCCAATATATTATTGGTGTAAAAAGGAAGAAGGGGGCTTGTTGTATTCTCAGAGGCAGGTGGAACCTGGCACATTTTACAAGTTAATGGTGCGGGAAAATCATAGCTAATAGCTATCATTTATTTAGCACTTACTGCATACCAATCACTATACTACAGTCTTTCTCTACATGCATTAGTTTGTTTCATCTTTATAACAACTCTCTAGTATCAGCACTATTATTATCAGTATTGTGTAGTCGGGGAAACTAAGACTTGGAGCAGTTTAGTAAAGTCCTGAAGTCAAATAGTTTGGAAGTACTAAAACCCTGAGACCTAGTGTGTGTATATCAAGTTAATGCTACCCTAACAGCACAGCAAACCTAGGCCAAATGGACTCTGGGCACACACTGAGCATCCCTCCTTCCTTATATCCTGAGTTATGAGGTTCTCTTCCTACCTGTTACCCCAATTTTCCTTTAAAAAATCTCAAATTAGAGAGGGCACATCTCTAAACTGGTTTCTGCTTCAATCAGGACCCAAGTTAAATGTTTCCTTTCAAACCCAGCTGGCTGCTCTTTCTGTGACCAGTTGGAGCAGCTCCCGCCCCACCAGAGAGCTGCTGGCAGGGCTGGGGTGGCCCATGTTCAGGACTCCCTGGCTGGCTGCTGGCAAATGCTGTGTCAAAGAAATGACACAGGCTGCCACGGCAGCGCTGAGTCCATCCAAGATGCCTAGAGAAAAGGAGTGTCTGCAGCCAGGCCTCAGGTTTAGAGCCAGGATGAGCACAAAAGCACACAGGGCAGCCTCCAGAGTGTTTGAGGGAGATCCCGACACATGGTGCTTGCACGAGGCTGAAACATTTCCAAGAAGAGTTATCTGGGAGCACTGAATTCCACAGTGACTAGCACACAGTTTTTCCACCTTGTACTATGGACATTTGGGGGCTGACAGTTCTTGGTGGCAGGGGCTGTGCTGTGTCCTGCACTCTGTAGGGTGTCTGGCAGCATCCCTGGCCTCAACCCACTAAATAGCTACCACATACCGCTCCCCCATCCCTCCCCTAATTGAGATGACCAAAAATATATTTGGACATTGCCAAATATCCCTTGGGGGACAAAATGACCCCCATGTGAGAACCAGTGCACTTTCTGATCTTGACAAAACCGTGGTGTGATAGGGAGAACTGAGTTAGATTAAGTCAGGAGATGTGAGTTCCAGCCTCCATGTAGCTCTCGCTAGCTAAAAGACCTTGGGAAAGTCACTGTTGCTCTCTGGGCCTCAGTTTTCACATCAGAAAACTGAAGAAGCTGGGAAAAATCTGGGGTTGTTCCTAGAATGTGCATGAAGTTTCTAATACAAAAAACAACAAAAAATATCTACCCACAGTTGAAAACTGGTGTCCGAGAGATTCAAACTCATCTAGTTTATTTATTAAACAGCTTATTTCTTAGCACATAGCACTCAAAGCCTTGTGGATATGACAGAAATGGTTCAAATGTGATATAGATCAGTGTTTATTACAAGGTGGTGAGCAGACCGTCACCTGGAATGCTACTTAAAAATACAGATTCCTCAGCTCAAGGCCAATTCTAATGAGTATCTGCAAGATAACACCTGAAAATCTGTAATTTAATAGAGTCCCTGGGTAATTCTTGTGCATATTAAAGTTTGAGAAGCACCGATGTAGATGATACTCCCAAGGAATTTACCATTATTTGGACAGAAAAAAACTGTAAAAAACCTTAAAAAAAAAAAAACTTTAAGTAAAGGTGCTAATAAGTGCTGCAAAGTTTCTGCTAAGGGGAGGAAATGGCAGAAACAGTCACTCAAATCTTCAATGAGATCTTAGTTGGGTCTTCCTAGTTTGAATTATCCAATTTAAGCACTGAGTAAGCGAAGTTCATGATATTAGATGACTTTATTTGAATCCTACCAACCATTTTCTTTTCTTTTTTTATTACAAGAACACTTATATACAGTGAAATGAAGAAATTATAAATTTGTAATTTAACACATTTTGACAAACATACAGACTCATGAAGCTACCATCTCAGTGAAAACTCTCACTCCCAAAGTCCCCAGGTTTAACTTTCAGTCAATTCCTACATCCTACAGACAAACAATGTTCTGATTTCTATCACATAGATTAGTTTTGCCTGTTCTTAAAATTCTTATAAATGGAATCATCCATTATATACTATTTTGTGTCTGGTTTCTTACACTCAACTTAATATTTTTTTAGAGTCATCTGCATTGTTACGTTTGTCAGAAGTTCGGTATTTTTTTTTAAATTACTGAGTATATAGATATACAACAATAAATCCATTCTTTTGTTGATGAATATTTGATTACTTCTGCTTTTCAGTTATTATGAAAAAGCTGCTATAAATATTATTTTAAAAGCACCTTGTGAACATGTATTTTAATTTCTCTTAGCTACTTAGAAGCAGAATTTCTGGGTATAGAGTAAGTATATATTTAACTTTATAGGAAAATACAAAACAATTCTGCTATGTGGTTTGATATTTACATTCTCAGCACCATGTGATAGTTCTACTTACTGCATACCCTTAACAAATGGTGTAATCAATCTTTTAATTTTAGCCATCTAGGATGTGTGGAATACTACCTCATGGGTGTTTTAATTTGGATATCCCTAGTGACTAATGATGTTAAGGACCTTCCCATGTGTTTACTGGCTATTCATAAACTTTCTTTTGTGCAACATTTATTTAAGTCTTTTACCTATTTTTTATTGAGTTGTCTTTTATTGTTAACTGTAGCCATTCTTTATATGTTATTGATATAAACCCTTTCTAAAATAAATGTATTGAAAATATTTTATCTAAGTCTCACGCTTGCTCTTTCATTTTCTTAATGGTGTCTTCTGATAGGTGCAAGTTTTTATTTTGATAAAGTCCAATTAATCATTTACTCTTGTATGTTGGGTACTTTTTATATCCTAAGAAATCTTTACCTATCCCCAACTCATGAAGATAATCTTGTATGTTTTCTTCTAGAAGTTTAACAGTTGTAGCTTTTAATTTTTAGTCTATGATCCATTTCAAATTAATTTTGTGTGTACTACAAGGTAGGGACTGAAGTTCCTTTTTTTAAAAAAAAAGTCGTTTTTTCAGTACCATTTGTAGAAAAAACTTTCTTTTCTCCAATCAAATTGCCTTGACACCCTTGTCAAAAATCAATTGACTGTTTATGTGTTGACTATATACGATTGAGTCAATTTTGGGATTTTCTATTCTGTACTATCATTCAATTTGTCCATTGTTTTGCTAACATTATACTGTCTTGATTCTATAGTTTTATTTTAAATTAGGTAAAATGAGCTCTTCAACTTTTTTCTTTCTCAAGATTGTCTTGGCATTCTTACTCCTATGCATTTTCATATAAATTTCAAAAATGTGTCAGTTTCTATAAACAAATACAAAAAAAGCCTCTGTCATTCTGATTATGATTGCATTAAAACCACAGATCAACTTGAGGAGAAATGGAGAAATGGCATTACAATAATATTGAGTTTTCCAGTCCATGAATATGGTATATCTCTATTTAATTATGTCTTTAAAATCTCTCTCTTCTAAAGAATAGTCTCTCTTTCATCCCATGCAGGTCCTACTGTGTTTGTCTATCATACTGATACTCATACCTTAACAATGGGCAAGAAGTCACCCACTTAATATCACCCAATTAATTCCCTGTTTGAGGAATTTAAATTTGAAGAGCTGAGCTCTTCAGATTCAGTATCCAGAAAATAAGGTTTAGGGTTTTTTACTGAGCTCCCCAGAAATAATCTAGCTCCTGCATTTCTCTAGACTTAAGTTGTTAAGCTTTTCTTTTAATTTAGTAATTTACCCAATATCCTTCAAACATTTCCTTAAGTAAGGCAAACTGTTGCTTCTTACACTAGAGTAAAAAACTCTAATGAAACATTTAACATTGCTACAGATGAACACAATTTGAATCAAATTAATCCTTATTATGATTGTTTTGAGATACTCTATGTTGGTTCATGTTCAAATGTTTTGATACAATACAAATTTGTAACTTGGCAAAAATGTCTTTTTGAGAAAATTCAGACCAAAAGAAATGATAGAAAAAAAACTCAAAACATCAGTCACTTTATGAGTTGTATAGTAATCATTCAGTTAATTAGAGACATAGCCTGTGGAATAAATCTTCTATTTTAATATTCTTTTCAAATAATATCCCAGAAGTGAGCTGAGAAGTTCATGATGAGCATACAAGTATTTTCGTATTTTCTCTTTCTTACAAGGTGCTCAAGAAATAAATGAATTTGAATTTGGAGAGAGCTCGTTCACATCCAGCAAGAGGCTATTTCCCCATATACACCAATTTCTTTTCCATAGGCTCTCAGCTCCCTAGCCTGGCTTGGAAGTACTGGATGTAATTTATAGTTAACTCCCTGGTAAAAGCTGATTACTTCAGAAAATATGCCTCTCTTTATAACCAGCATACTTTCTGAATTTATTAAACCAATATGAACTTGGAAGACTCCAGAACTAGTGGCATTAGAGACCTCCACTTGAACTGCCATGTCCATACTTCTCTGAATGTGTTTTTCTACAGAGCTGGTACTCACAGCATCTCTCCTTACAGCAAGTGAGTCAAGTGCTCATTACTAGCAATAGCTAATAGAATCATTTCTGTTTTTGCAGCTGCTTTCAGTCCCCACCAAAAGGATGTCTAGGTGTCACTTGATACCAACCCGTGAAAGGACTGAACCAATTAAGAAATCAGGAATAATTATGAATTATCCTGGGGTTATGGAGAGGACTAAATGGCATAATACACATAAGCTACTCTTTAGAAAATTACCTGCAAAATGGTAAATACATATTAGTTACTGCATGTTCTTTTTTTACCATAACTGGGTGATCACTACCCAGAATCATTAAGGAATAAGTTATTTCACATATATTGATTTTCCCAAGTATTGAAACTCACATCTTTAATTTCATCCTTTCATGTGAAAATCAATTCTTTAGTATCTGGAAATCTCACTAAAATATATTACCATACAGTTTTGGCTATCTCCTTAAATATGGTACACTAATTTAAGGGGACAAGTTCTTGATAACTTGGATTATCATCATAAGCAATTATAATTCAGGCTACAAAAGATGTCCTCAAAGCATATGGACTGTTTGTCTAACGACGTGGCCTGTAAAGCCATTTGGGTTGTGGATCCCTCTGAGAAGCGAATAAAAGCTATGAACCTTTACTCCAGAAAAATGCACATATGGACAAAAAATAAAAACGAAGAAACAAGCTCTGGTACACACAATTTTAAGAAGATTCATGTGCTCTTATAGCTCACCAAAACACATGCTTCATACTAAGCAATAATGATGGTGATAAGGAGGAAGGGGATAAACCTCTACAATATGTCAGCATTTTGCCCTATGCTAGGCAGTATGCCAAGCTTCATATGCATTACCATGTTTAATATTCCCAACAGCCTTAGGAAGTATATTCTATTTATGCCCATTTTTCAGATGAGGAAACTCAAGATGAGAAAAATGTGCAATACAATACAGCTAACGATTGAACAGAGGGAAGTTTTAAATTCTAGAGCCCAAAGTTTTAGCGCCTATGCTTTCCAGGCCCTCCCTTCTCTGTTGCCATTATTCCCAGGAGTGATTATTCCTACTTCTAACAGGAATTAAAATGTGAGCATTCATTGAGCACCTATTTCATGTCTATCAGTGATACAGGGTCTTTACGTGTAAAATCTCAGTTAATCCTCTCAGTTGCCATGAACACTGTATAAATAGGTATTTTTAACCCTACTTTGATCATCACAAAAACTGAGACTTAAATGAAAACAACCTTCCTAACACCATAGAGAAAATAAGTAGCAGACTCTGGATTTGAGTCTAAATTTACTCCTACTAATAGGGAAGAACAAATCTGATTCCATATTAGATCTGTTCCTTTTGCTTTAACCTTTGTGCTTTGCTGCCTGTGCTTAGTCATGCTGGCTCCGCACCTTCTGTAAAAGAATGTTGCCTATAGCCTGAAATATATAGGAGAGCCTATTCTCGCGCTCTGACCTTTACCAGTACGAGCCCATTCATATAGAGATAAAAAGTTGCAGAACAGAGAATAACACTTGTCTTGTTGGAGGTTTAAAGGAACATCATGACCTAACCTATGTGGACAGCTGTAAGAACAAAGGATTCCTATGCCAAAAAGTCTGCAACAACCAACCATGCCCCTCCTTCACCTTGACTTTAAAAGTGCTTTGCTGAGGGCTTCCCTGGTGACGCAGTGGTTGAGAGTCCGCCTGCCAATGCAGGGGACACGGGTTCGTGCCCCGGTCCGGGAAGATCCCACGTGCCGCGGAGTGGCTAGGCCCGTGAGCCATGGCCGCTGAGCCTGCGTGTCCGGAGCCTGTGCTCCGCAACGGGAGAGGCCACAACAGTGAGAGGCCCACATACCGCAAAAAAAAAAAAAAAAAAAAAAAGCCTCCTGTAAAAGTGCTTTGCTGAAACCCTTTGGAGATTTCGGGGTTTTGGGGGCAGAAGCCACCCGTCTCCTTGCATGGCCCTGCAATAAACCTTTCTCTGCTCCAAACTCTGACGTTTCAGTTTGTTTGGCCTCATTGTGCGTTGGGCACAGGAACTTGCATTCGGTAACACTACAGGCTATGTCTTTCTCTTTCCTCTTACTTCTAGGAGCCACTATTTTATATACACAGCCAACCAATTTAGCTATTTGTTTCCTAGGCCAAAGGTAATGAGAACTAAAGTTCTGGCTTCAGGAGACTGAAGAGGGCTTTCCTCTCCAGTCATGTACAGACCGTTAATGCATGGGGTCATGCCCACCTCTTCAGGGGCTCACGGTTCTTTGTACTGAGCTGAGGCTTAGTCTTTGGGAAGAGCTTTTTGCTCCTCCAACATAATTATTAAATATCATCTGTCTTTAGGCAACTGCCTGATTGGGCCCAGGAATCACAGGGAGAGACCTTCTACAGCTTTAAATTTCAACGGAGAGTTGCAGAGCATAACTAGGTACGTTGCCATGTGCAGTTTCTGTTTATGGATTTGTATAAGTATACATGTTGATCCTCAATAGAGATTGTTTGCTTTATTAGTGTTTCATTTTTCCATACAAGGGGGTCTCTGAGAACAACGAGGTGTGACCACAGCATTCTGTTATCTCATGCTTGACTTATTTCTTTTGTACAGTGCAGAAAAATGTGAGGACTTGTTCTCATGAGATGACTCCTGAATAACTGAGACTTTAAGGGGTTCTTCTATTTGGCTATCTGGAATACCCTAAAGGCTATCACTTATCTCTTCTCCCTCTTGTTCACATTCTCTAAGGGATGGTTTATGGAAAAGTCAATGCATAAAATTAAAATTCATTTCAATAATAGCAACAATTATTAGTTTAAGTCAGGAGTCAGTAAACTAAAGCCTAGGAACCAAATCCAGCCTGCTGCCTGTTGTAAATAAAGTTTTATTGGAGTATAGCCATGCCCATTGGTATATATGTTATCTATGAGTGCTTTCACACTATAGTAGCAGATTCAAGTAGTAACAAAAAAAAAAGGACCACCTTGGTCTGCAGAACTTAAAACATTTATTATCTGGCTCTAGGCAGAAAATGTGTGCCAACCCCCAACATGCTTCCCAGTGTCAGTCACTGTGCTAAGTGGTTTATATACACTAGGGCCCATTGTGACTTTGTGGCGTCCTAGGCATTTTTGCCTTTGTTGCAAAAAGCATTCAAAATTATATTTGATGACTGCATTGTTATGAACATAAACATATTACATATTAAAATATCTTCTCTGGCTTTAAATTTCATTTTTTCTTCTCATTTTAAAAGAAATTAAAATATTCTTATGGCGCTCCAAAAGTATCATGGGCATCACACCGACTGGAAGGAAATCAGCGCTGCCTACATCATAAGATTTATACTCCACAGCAGCCCCTCTTCCAAATAGGAGGAAATCAAATCTTAGGGCACCTGAAGTTCTTCATGTAAGACCACACAGCTAGTGAGATCCCAGATGCAGGTCCTGCCTGGCCCAGGAAGGTTAACTCTTAATCAGCCATACATTTTCTCTGCCTTGCCTCGTCCTGAAGTGACTGTGGGAAGAGTTAGGTAAATGACTCCAGAACCACCAGAAGTGAACGAAAAGCTTTTCCATGAAAGCACTCAGGCTAACTGACTGCCTTATGGTCCTCATTATTCTTAAAGCTAGTAGGCAGTTTAATTAGTGTTTGTCAAGTGTTCTGAAAATAACTAGTTGTGGACAAGGGTAAAATATATTTATTTCTTAGAATGTTTTCTCTCCCTAGAGTCTTTACCAAGAGTCTAGATGAAATGACTGACTGTCATTTAGTCCTCTCTTGTAGTTCCCCACCCAGTTAAGGAAACACTGAATTTTTTTAGTTGTATCTGTTCACTAAAATATATGACTTGGCGTTTTCACTCTCAGAAAATATTGAAAAATAATTTAAGCTGCCTTCCTGTGTTATCTACAACTTGTGTAGGACATTGCTGGCTGCAGAAAAAGCTCGGGAGGCTGCACAGAAATGAGAGATTGGAAAGACATTGTCCCAAAGTGAAAGGAGTAAGTATATTACTTTCTTTCTCTTTACAAACACACACAAACTAAGAGCTTCTGAAACAAAAAGAAAATGTTGCTTAGCATGGAAGCCTGAGCATCTAGAGGGGCAAGTACAAGGGACTGACCACCTGCTGTAGAAAGTGCTAGGGCTCAGCCAGTCTCGTCACTGCAAACAGTAACCAGTATCTGAGTGCCATCATCTCAAGGATCCCAGGAATGTCCTCTCCCCAAAATCCCTCTCCATCCAACTTCTCTGAATTATTTGTTTTTGGATCAAGGCTTTGAACTGATTATATTGGTGCCAGCTTAAGGGTAAGGTTGTGAGAGTATGGGGCAGGTCACAGTTAATTTTTGATGTGGGTTATAGAGAGAAAGAAGAGGGAGAAGTCTTAGAGATATGGGACAAATGGGAAAGGTGAAGAGATGCTCGTGGAGGCCTCTGGGGGAAAATAGCTTGAATACTTCATGACTCAGGGCATAAGAGTTACAGAAGGAAAGATGGCAACGTAGTGTATGTTTGTATTTAAGGAAATGTCTAGACATAAATTTTCCCAATTTCACAATGTTCCTATGAAAGTTACCATAACTAATTGTAGCAAGTTGCCTCCCAATTTTTTCCTAAGTTGACATGCTGCATCAATTCCTTCCACTAGGATACAGAAGTATCCTTTACTGTCTCCATTCTCAAAATACGTTAGGTAGACCAGCAGTATCAGCATCACCTGGCTCCACCCCAGACCTACTGAATTAGCATCTGCATTTTCACTGGCTCTCCAGTGACTGTCATACACATTACAGTTTGGGAAGCACTGTCTAAGGACACACTTGAAGCACTGACCTGTTAAAAGGTAGGTGGGTGATTTCCTAGAGAGGGTCCTACAGGTAGTAACCCTGACCCCTTCTGATAAACATATCGCTTCCTGGTCACAGCACTGTGGGTGAGCACCCAGTAACATCCAATTTATTCTCAAGTTGCAGCTAAGATACTGGAGACTCTGCTTTAAATACAGCTCAACAAATGTGAAATGTGCAGAATGACCTTATCCCACATAGCATTTCAGTTCAACTGCAGAAAAATGCTATAATTAATGTTAGAGCCAGGGAATTGTTGGAACTCTGACTTTAAAAAAAATCAATAGCAATACAGAAGACTTTAATTATTTGGGGGCCAAAACACCTCTGCTACATTCTGCCTACTCCTAAATGTCATTACATTATTTGACAAATATAACATGGAACATTCATGAACTGTGATGTGGTGTACAAACCATATTTGCTCAGTGGGAAAAGATAGCTGGGGGAGGAATTAAAGCATTATTCCCAGTTTGCTTCTAAAAAAAGGGATCTGGTTAATCAAGTACTCTTTCCTGCCACTGCTTTGATTTCTACAAGAGTATTTAAGAATGCAACCAAGAAAAAATTCCCTATATTTCTGTATATGTCTATTCTCAAAATGCCTTTGTGTATAAAATGGTGGTTGGGAACATAGATTCAAATCTGGTTCTTCCACTTACCAGTGGTATGATCTGGGGGAAAACTATACAAATTTTCTTAGTCTTAGTTTCCTTATCTCTAAAATGAGTATCATAGTAGTAGCTATTTCGTACACCTGATGTGAATTTTAAATAAGACAGTACATATAAAGTGTTTAGCACAGTACCTAGCACATAATAAGGGTAGCTAAAATTTACCTACCATCATCATCATCATCTGCTAAGCAGTTTTTATTACACTCATTTTGGGTGGAGGAAGTGAAACACAGACAAGTTGAGTGACTCATGTTAAGGTCATGTGCTTTGGGGATGTGGAAAACAAAGATCTCATTTCTTCCTTGTTGTTTCCTCTAGTAAACACTGCACTGACCTCAATGCAAACCACACCATCTCCATGTAAATTCATCCCAAGAAATATACAGTTCAGGTGAAAAATTATACCTCAAAGTCTAATGGTCATTGACCCTTATTACAAATTGGTCATTTGCTAGAGAACCAAGAACTGTATATCGGCCCCTCAAGAGAAATTCTTTGGGAAAAGTTAACACCTTTTCTTTGCTGCTGTTAATCATGTTTTACTCTGATGATTCCCAGGGATGGTCACATTTTTCCAAAGTGTGAATCTTTCCAAGTATACGGAAGCATTTGAAAGAAGAGAGAATGGGCTTACTTCAAGGCTAATTTTTCTCAAAAATAATAAACTCTTGATGAATCAGGATATAATTAATCAGAATTCATATTAATCAAAATTGTCTATTCTGAACAATTCTGCATAAGCTCATAGCCTAAAAATTACATTATAGCCTTCTTTCCTTCGAGAATATTACTGTAAAAATAAAGAAAAGGGTCTATATTCTAAACACTTGTGTTTTATTCATAAAACATTCCTCACTACTGTCTCTGATGCCACCCCTACACCCAGCCACTCAAAGTCCACTTAATCTCCCTTTATGCAAAATTCTAACAAGCATAGTTATCTGATTTCTAAACACAGTGGAAAAGATACTACATTAGAATTAAAGGGACCAAAATTTTATCTGCCCTTCTCAAATTCAGTAAACTTAATTCATTTCCTCTCTTTGGGTCTTGATTTTCCTAACAGCAAATAAGGATGGTTAAGCTAAATAATCTCCGTGGTTTCTTTCAGTTCTAAAGTTAGGTAATCCTATGAATTTCAGCATCTTAAGTAGGGTAGGGAAGAGAGCAGATAAAGGGAAAATATAAAATATACACATACACAGTCTAAGTTAACTCTGAAATTTTTTTCTTAATTGTCCCTTAAAGCCAGGAGCTGGACTCTTAGAAATATAAAAGTTCAGAATTGGCTTGTTTTATTTCTATCTGCATTCTGGCTGTATCCATGGGACTACAAAGGCCAAGGTCTCATTTGAACACGGGGAAGAATATGGAACATTTGGTCATTTCCCTCTTCTCACGCCCTCCTCTCACAACCCTGTCTCTCTCCCTCTGTGTCATATAATTGAACATGGCTATATAAAATTCATGCATGATGCTATTCTATTATATGCAGCTTTTCACATATTTCATCCTTCACCCATAGTCTACCCATGGCCTACATCTGTAATATCTGTAAAATCTATATAGATAGGAAGCTCTAGGTCTCAAGGTATGATTAGGGTTTAAACTTTCTTGATTTAATATAGAGCTCTAAGGACAATGCAAAATTGATTTATCCAGGAATGAAGGAGATTAAAAGTGCACTTGGTCAATCACAAAGGATATTTTCAAGAGAAGAAAGTCAAACGAGTAAGTGTAGGATTCCCACTCCATGACTCCCTCCCAAAGGTTTATTGCCCCTTGAGTAATATTGCCATAAAGGTCTTGAGATTTAATTGTTTGAAATGAGATTGTGAAAATTAACTTCAGAGTAGAGTCCTTGTCTTTCCTGGGGCATCAGAGGGCAAAGGACCAAGAAAAAAAGAGTGAAAACATATGACAAAAATAAATTCCTAACAATATCTCATATATGAAAAATAACTTGTAGGATGGAGGCTTTCTTTCCTAAGAAAATTGGATTGGATTTCATTATAGCTGTCTTGGTCAAAAATCAAAATTGTTTTATTTTAGCTGGTTGGTTGTCCTATTAAAGTTTACTCTCATTTAATAGTAATAGAAAGCTCTTATTTTCTTTCTTCCAGAATTTCTAGTAATGTTATCCTGTTACAGAAACTCCTATGAGAATTGGATGTTCACTTTGACATTTGTTGGGTTAACTAGACAAGAAAGACCAGATACATCAAATTACCTAAGAATATGTAATTTTTCTTTACTATTAAAAATATGTTTTTGAGAATGCAATGCACATCTTATGCTATTTATTCTCACATTTTCATATGCTTCTTAGAATTGACATTATGAAGGGGAATAGCTGTCATAAGAAATGAATAATCTGCACATTGGCAAAACCTCACATTGAAAGGTAAAAGCCTAATTAAAAAACAAACAGACAAACAAAAAAAACCACCTGTTTTTGTGAGTCCTTCCCAAACTATGCTCTGGAAACACTTCCTCTATGAGATGCTCTGGAAAAATAAAATCTGTATCTCTATATATCTACCCACCTACCTACCTACCTATTACTCATCCTCCTACCTATCTATCTGTTTATATATTTGTGTGTAAATATCCAACACATTTAATTAATTTCCTTCTTTCTGTGGCCAGATCATCTTGGGAAATGCTATATACTCTATTAACTTCTTAGAGAATGACAAAGTTATGGTAGCTTTGTTCAAGATTCTGAGAAGCCTGTAATCAAAAAGTAATCAGTTTAATTTTATTTATCCCAGTGTTTTTGAAAACTTATTTGGCTAGGGATCTCCTTTTCATAAGCCATCTTTTAACATCCTATAGAGCACACTGCAGGAAGTGCTATCATGAACTATTTCTTAATTTGAAATCTGGGGCTGTGGTGTCCTTGACTGAGCAATCCTTTGGCTTAATCATTTCAAACTATGGAATGAACAGACTTAGAGATAATAATCCCCAGAATAGCTATTCACTCATTTAGTAATACTGTCCCCACACATTCTGGTTAAGACTCTCCACACCATATCCTTCTGATCTGTCTGTGGCATGTATTATTGAGACTGTACCCCTTACCTTTCCCACTCTTCAGAGTCCTGGTCATATCCCATTTCTTCTGTGAATTCTATTGCAATGCCTATGATCTAATGGATCTTTCCCTTCTTTGAACTCCATAAACATTTAGGATCTCTACAATTATGAAAATGATTTCTAAATATTTTAATATGTCTGGGTCTTGATTTGATGCCTAAATTTTTTAAGCTCTTACAAGGCAGGGACTTTATTTCCTATATTCCAGACTCATAGCCCTAATGTGGTCTTGGTCCAATAAATCATTGTTCACTTGACATATGCAGCAACACTGTACTCTCTTATAAATTACATCATCCCGGACTGCCCGCAGATGAGAGAAGTTGTCCCCTCCTTGAAATGCAGCAATCAATACTGCATTTCCTAGTCCGTATTTATAAACAGGAAATTAACTGCCTTCCATCATTGTCCTAATTGACCTTCAGCTTAGGCTTGAAAAGAAAGATCTCAGTAAAATAAGAGGCTTTACTGATGGTATCAATCCATTAGTGGTGCCTTTGGTTTCATTATAATGGTGCCATATGCAATAAAGAAACATATTTCGATAGTCTGGGTGGTGGGGGTCAGTTCAGCATCTCTAAAAAAGGTTTCCATGTAAATGAGCAGGGAAACTTTCAGGCCAACACTTATTTCTTACTTGAGTTCAGATCTCCAGGGAACATAGAAAAGGAATCCAAGCTAACTTGTGAGAGAAACAGAAGTAGCTAAATGTCTACAATTGGACCTAGGCCTTTCCAAATCAGTTTACTTAATCCTGGAAAACTGCCTCACTAAAAAATAAAAGCTGTCAAGATGTTAACCGGCCTTTTCTAATTCTCAGTGTACTGATAGAGCATTAAATGCATTATATCTACTTTTTTAAGTCTCTAAGAACTTATCACCTTGTTAATTAATATTAACCAACAGTTCTTTAGAACAGACATTGCTAGGAGAAGACATGAAAAATATAAGATCTTTATAGAAACACAAAGGGCTCTTAGTTTCTTTTTCTGCAAAATGGAACCATGGAGCTAGAGGTTTCTGAGACTCGGGGAAGCCAAACAATCCCTCCAAGGACACACAGGTGAAATGGGAAAGAGCTGCCACTTCTCTTGACTCTCACTTAGTTCAATGTTTCTTAAATTAAGAGACTACATTTTTTTGTTTGTTTGTTTGTTTGTTTTGTTTTTTGTGCTGTACGCGGGCCTCTCACTGTTTTGGCCTCTCCCGTTGCGAAGCACAGGCTCCGGACGCGCAGGCTCAGCGGCCATGGCTCACGGGCCCAGCCGCTCCGCGGCATGTGGGATCTTCCCAGACCGGGGCACGAACCCGTGTCCCCTGCATTGGCAGGCGAACTCTCAACCACTGCGCCACCAGGGAAGCCCAAGAGACTACATTTTTAAACAAACTCTCCAAGTGATTCTCATGCACGTTGAGGTTTGAGAGCATTACTTTAAGGAATTAGAATGATGACGAGAGTAAAACAGACTATAAACTCTCCAATTAGTAAGCTTTCTTCTAGAAAATAGAACACTTGGGCGCAGGAAACTTGTCTTCTGTCTATATGTTCAAGCATTCAGAATACTGTGAGACATATAATGTGTAAACAATTATATACATATAAAATGGTGGGCAGGAGAAAGGGAGAACAGGAAGACAGGAGGGAGAGAGAAAGGTAAAGCTTTACCACAAATGCTAAAGGAACTTCTCTAGGCAGAAAACACAAGAGAAGGAAAAGACCTACGAAAACAAACCCAAAACAATTTAAAAAATAGTAACAGGAGCATATCGATAATTACCTTAAATGTAAATGGATTAAATGCTCCCACCAAAAGACACAGACTGGCTGAATGGATATAAAAACAAGACCTGTATATATGCTGTCTACAAGAGACCCACTTCAGACCTAGGGACACATACAGACTGAAAGTGAGGGGATGGAAAAAGATATTCCATGCAAATGGAAATCGAAAGTAAGCTGGAGTAGCAATTCTCATATCAGACAAAATAGACTTTAAAATAAAGACTATGACAAGAGACAAAGAAGGATACTATATAATGATTAAGGGATCAATCCAAGAAGAAGATATAACAATTGTAAATATTTCTGCACCCAACACAGGAGCACCTCAATACATAAGGAAAATGTTAACAGCCATAAAAGGGGAAATTGACAGTAACACAATCATAGTAGGGGACTTCAACAACCCACTTTCACCAATGGACAGATCATCTACAATGAAAATAAATAAGGAAACACAAGCTTCAAAAGACACATTAAACAAGATGGACTTAAATGATATTTATAGGACATTCCATCGAAAAACAACACAATACTCTCTTCTCAAGTGCTCATGGAACATTCTCCAGGATAGATCATATCTTGGGTTACAAATCAAGCCTTGGTAAATTAAAAAAGACTGAAATCATATTAAGTATCTCTTCTGACCTCAAACCTATGAGACTAAATATCAATTACAAGAAAAAAACTGTAAAAAATACAAACACATGGATGCTAAACAATATGCTACTAAATAACCAAGAGATCACTGAAGAAATCAAAGAGGAAATCAAAAATTACCTAGAAACAAATGACAATGAAAACACAACGATCCAAAACCTATGGGATACAGCAAAAGCAGTTCTAAAAGGGAAGTTTATAGCAATACAATCCTACCTCAAGAAACACCTCAAATAAACAACCTAACCTTACACCTAAAGCAATTAGAGAAAGAAGAAAAAAAAAAACCAAAGTTAAAAGCAGGAAAGAAATCATGAAAATCAGATCAGAAATAAATGAAAAAGAAATGAAGGAAATGATAGCAAACATCAATAAAACTAAAAGCTGGTTCTTTGAGAAGATAAACATAATTGATAAACCATTAGCCAGACTCATCAAGAAAAAAAGGGAGAAGACTCAAATCAATAAAATTACAAATGAAAAAGGAGAAGTAACAACTGACACTGCAGAAATACAAAGGATCATGAGAGATTACTACAAGCAACTATATGCCAATAAAATGGAAACCCTGGCAGAAATGGACAAATTCTTAGAAAAGCACAACCTTCTGAGACTGAACCAGGAAGAAATAGAGAATATAAACAGACCAATCACTAGCACTGAAACTGAGACTGTGTTTAAAAATCTTCCAACAAACAAAAGCCTAGGACTAGCCGGTTTCACAGGTGAATTCTATCAAACATTTAGAGAAGAGCTAACAGCTATCCTTCTCAAACTCTTCCAAAATATAGTAGAGGGAGGAAACACTCCTAAACTTATTCTACGAGGCCACAATCACCCTGATACCAAAACCAGACAAAGATACCACAGAAAAAGAAAACTACAGGCCAATATCACTGATGAACATAGATGCAAAAATCCTCAACAAAATACTAGCAAACAGAATCCAACAACACATTAAAAGGATCATACACAATGATCAAGTGGAGTTTACCCCAGGAATGCAAGCATTCTTCAGTATACACAAATCAATCAATGTGATAAACCACATTAACAAATTGAAGGAGAAAAACCATATGATCATCTCAATCGATGCAGAAAAAGCTTTGGACACAATTCAACACCCATTTATGATAAAAACCCTTCAGAAAGTAGGCATAGAGGGAACTTACCTCAACATAATAAAGGCCATATACGACAACACACACAGCCAACATCGTCCTCAATGGTGAAAAACTGAAACCATTTCCTCTAAGATCAGGAACAAGATAAGGTTGCCCACTCTCACCACTATTATTCAACATAGTTTTGGAAGTTTTAGCCACAGCATTCAGAAAAGAAAAAGAAATAAAAGGAATCCAAATTGGAAAAGAAGTAAAACTGTCACTGTTTGCAGATGACATGATACTATACATAGAGAATCCTAAAGATGCTACCAGAAAACTACTAGAGATAATCAAGGAATTTGGTAAAGTAGCAGGAGACAAAATTAATGCACAGAAATCTCTTGCATTCCTATACACTAATGATGAAAATCTGAAAGAGAAATTAAGGAAACACTCCCATTTACCACTGCAACAAAAAGAATAAAATACCTAGGAATAAACCTACCTATGGAGACAAAAGATGTGTATGCAGATAACTATAAGACACTGATGAAAGAAATTAAAGATGATACAAACAGATGGAGAGATACAGCATGTCTTTGGATTAGAAGAATCAAAATTATGAAAATGATTATACTACCCAAAGCAATCTACAGATTCAATGAAATCCCTATCTAACTAGCACTGGCATTTTTCACAGAACTAGAACAAAAAATCTCACAATTCGTATGGAAACAAAAAAGACCCCGAATAGCCAAAACAATCTTGAGAAAGAAATACGGAGCTGGAGGAATCAGGCTCCCTGACTTCAGACTATATTACAAAGCTACAGTAATCAAGACAGTATGGTACTGGCACAAAAACAGAAATATACATCAATGGAACAGGATAGAAAGCCCAGAGATAAACCCACGCACCTATGGTCACCTTATCTTTGATAAAGGAGGCAAGAATATACAATGGAGAAAAGACAGCCTCTTCAATAAGTGTTGCTGGGAAAACTGGACAGCTACATGTAAAAGAATGGAATCATAACACTCACTAACACCATACACAAAAATAAACTCAATGGATTAAAGACCTAAATATAAGGCCAGACACTATTAAAGTCTTAGAGGAAAACACAGGCAGAACACTCCATGACATAAATCACAGCAAGATCCTTTTTGACCCACCTCTAGAGAAATGGAAATAAAAGCAAAAATAAACAAATGGGACCTAATGAAACTTAAAAGCTTTTTCACCACGAAGGAAACCATAAACAAGATAAAAAGTCAACCCTCAGAATGGGAGAAAATCTTTGCAAATGAAGCAACTGACAAAGGATTAATCTCCAAAATTTAGAAGCAGCTCATGCAGCTCAATATCAAAAAAAACAAACAACCTAATCCAAAAATGGGCAGAAGACCTCAATAGACATTTCTCCAAAGAAGATATACAGATTGCCAACAAACAAATGAAAGAATGCTCAACATCATTAATCATTAGAGAAATGCAAATCAAAACTACAATGAGATATCATCTCACACTGGTCAGAATGGCCATGATGAAAAACATCTACAAACAATAAATGCTGGAGAGGGTGTGGAGAAAAGGGAACCCTCTTGCACTGTTGTTGGGAATGTAAATTGATGCAGCCACTATGGAGAATAGTATAGAGGTTCCTTAAAAAACTAAAAATAGAACTACCATACCACCCAGCAATCCCACTACTGGGCATACACCCTGAGAAAACCAGAATTCAAAAAGAGTCATGTACCACCATGTTACTGCAGCTCTATTTACAATAGCCAGGACATGGAAGCAACCTAAGCGTCCAACAACATATGAATGGATAAAGAAGATGTGACACATATATACAATGGAATATTAGTCTGCCATAAAGGGAAACAAAATTGAGTTATTTGTAGTGAGGTGGATGGACCTAGAGTCTGTCACACAGAATGAAGTAAGTCAGAAAGAGAAAAACAAATACCGTATGCTAACACATATATATGGACTCTAAAAAAAAAAATTCATGAAGAACCTAGGGGCAAGACGGGAATAAAGACGCAGAGCTACTAGAGAATGGACTTGAGGACACGGGATGGGGAAGGGTAAGATGGGACAAAGCGAGAGAGTGGCATGGACATATATACACTACCAAATGTAAAACAGATAGCTAGTGGGAAGCAGCCGCATAGCACAGGGATATCAGCTCGGTGCTTTGTGACCAGCTAGAAGGGTGGGATAGGGAGGGTGGGAGGGAGATGTAAGAGGGAAGAGATATGGGGATATATGTATATGTATAACTGATTCACTTTGTTATAAAGCAGAAACTAACACACCATTGTAAACCGATTACACTCCAATAAAGATGCTAAAAAAACAAGGTCAGCTATTATTAAGCTTGAAGCTCTCACCTTCATAGCTCCCACTGTTGTGGTGCATTTTTTTTTCTTTTTTTTTTTTTTAACATCTCTACTGGAGTACAGCTGCTGCACAATGCTGTGTTAGCCTCTGCTGCACACCAAAGTGAATCAGCTACATGCACACACACATACCCATATCCACTCCCCACATGCACCCCCACCCTCCCTATCCCACCCCTCTAGGTGGTCACAAAGCATCAAGGTGATCTCCCCGTGCTATGCAGCTGCTTCCCACTAGCTATCTATTTTACACACTCCTCTTAATTAGTTTTCATTTTAAAAGTAATTGAAATTCTACCTGATATTTAAATTAAGTGATGTGAAAATGAATGCCAGTGCTTTGTGAGCTATGAGATTCCCCCATCCACTCAAATAATAATAGAAAACAACTAGAATACTGTTTTTTCTAATCTCTTAATCTGGAACACAAAAATTCTTTCCAAGAGGCTTCACAGTCAATCCAAGTGATCTTTCAGGGAATGTCTCAGCTTGCTCTGTATTCTTCCTTGTTATCTGACTTATTTACATTTAGAGGAATGATGCAGAGTGAATTTTGGATGACTTTCTAATACAGCTTTAAGAATTCTCTTTCTGAATCAGAAGTCCTGGCTTCAGCAGCTTTATTCTCATCTAATTCTCATCTAATCCTCTAAACTAATTTCCAAGCAATGTGAGATGTTTTAAGATATTTTAAGTCTTTCCCCTCCAGTGTGCAAAGCACAGTGCACAAGAGCCAGGCAGCGTTCAAATAGCTGTCCACATCTCACTGCACTGCACCTGGGTTCCCACTGATGGTGCAGACATGAAAAATGGACTGTTTTGGACAATCACAGCAGCCAAGCTGCCAGCAAAGGTGGAATCCAATCTCCGGGAAAAATGCACAACCGAATTGCAGCCCACTGAAGCTTTCTGAGAGGAATAAGACAATGATGTTGATATATAGTAGCAACTGTTTACAGGGCTCACTGGACCAGCTGCCAGGGTGTGAAGGGTACTGAAAAGAGGGCGCTCACAGTAAGTTTGCTCCCAGATGCTCCCATCCTCCTTCCCATCTGGAGAACACACACTTTCAGGCTTTCAGAACTTAAAAATAAATATAACCATCCATCTTAACAAATCTAAACAATCCCAGCCTTGGACACACAGAGTTTATAGCAAGCCCAGCTTTGGAGAAATTCTGAAGTTAGTTTCTTTTTTATTCTTTTGGTCTTCCTGTTTCCCGCCTCCTGGAGGATTCTCAGGCCACCTCCTTATCCTTACTTGCCTAACCACCTTCACTTCATTCCTTTGTTCGCTCGTTCATTCATTCAGTTTGCCAGCATATACTGAATATGCCTGGTGCTACTGGAGATTCAGTGGTGAGGAAATTCAGACTGAGTTCCCCCCTTACAAAGCTTCCAAGCTCATGGTCCAGTGTGAAACAAACATGACCCAAATGACCTGACAAATGAAGATAAATCAAACACTGAGAAGAAGTAACAAAACCTGCTGCATTGTATCTAATAAACTTATCTGGTCGCAGAACTCTTTTTAGAGTAAAACCTACTCAACCCTATTGAACTGATCTTCTGAAGGACACGCCACTAGGAAGTGCAGATTCCATCGTAAAAAAGGGACCAAACGTTTTGAGTGCTGTGCTAAAGCCCTTACAGAAAAGCAAGGTAAGGCACCTTCTTGCCTATTTTAAGCATTCCTGTGAATGAGGTTATTCCTGCTGAAATATATCACCACGGGCAACTGCCTGTCCACAGAATGGGCAACTGCCAAGACTGTAAGTTTGTGTATACGCAGAAATGTCCCAAAAACTAATTTCCAGGCAATGTGAGATGTTTTAAGATATTTTAAGTCTTTCCAGCTCATGCTGCTGTACTCTGTGAAACGACAGGATTGCCAAAGATGCCCCGTGGAGAGCTTGCTGCTGTTCAGTGCCTTACCGTAGACCACACTAATAAAGAAATTAAATAACTGCTTTCCATCATCATGCTCTGATTACGAAATCAATATACTCCATCCCCCATAGAGTGCTCTAATTAATGCGATCTCATTTTACTTTGTGAAAACTCAGGCAGGTGGTCACACTGAAATTGATGTCTTATGCAACAAGTACAGCACAGGGCTCAGTCAGTGCACAGAGCAGGAAAGTGAATGGGACACATCTGGGGGTGTGACGAATTAGAATACATGTTTAAACTGCTGAAACCATTCAATGATACTTGTGCTGCAGGAAGTTCTGGGTTCCAGTCACTGGGGGGCTTCACACAGAGAAAAGGATGACTAACCTTGAGGCTGATGTTGAATGGCATTTTACAAAGGTAAAATAGAGCAGGCATCAAAAGTACAGACTTAGATCCAGACAGACCTGTGTTTGAATTCTATCTTCTGAGTTTGAAAACTGGTTTGACCTTGAGCAAACTTGCTTAATCTCACTGACCCTCATATTCCTCTCCTATAAACTAGATATTAAAAATAGTGTTAAAGAAAACAACCAACCTGATTAAAAAATGGGCCAAAGACCTTAACAGACACCTCACCAAAGCATGCACACACACACACACATATGTTAAAAATAAGCATATGAAAAGATGCTCCACATCATATGTCATCAGGGAAATGCAAATTAAAACACCAATAAGATATCACTACACACGTATTACAGTGGTCAAAATCTGGAACACTGACAGGTCCAAATGCTGGTGAGGATGTGGAGGAACGTTCATTGCTAGTGGGAATGCAAAATGGTACAGCCAATTTTTAAGACAGTGCAGTGGTTTCTTGCCAAACTAAACATCCTCTTACCATAGGAAACAGCAATGTTGCTTCCTGGTGTTTACCTAAGGGAGTTGTAAACTTATGTCCACACACACAAAATACCTACTCATGGATGTTTTTAGCAGCTTTATTCATAATTGCCAAAACTTGGAAGCAACCAAGATGTTCTTCAGTAGATGAATGGATAAGTAAACTGTGGTACATTTAGACAATTGAATACTATTTAGTGCTAAAAGGAAATGTGCTATCAAACCATGAAAAGACATGGAGGAAGAACATTACATACTAATAACTAAGTGAAAGAAGCTAATCTGAAAAGGCTACATACCATATGATTCCAACTCTATGGCACTTTGGAAAAAGCAAAACCGTGGAGACAGTAAAAAGATCAGTGGTTGCCAGAGTTTGGAGGTGGGAAGAGAGGAGGCATGAATACAAGGAGCACAGGATTTTTAGGGCAGAGAAAATACTTTGTATGATACCATAAATGAAAGATACATGTCATTGTGCACTTGTTCAAACTCACAGACGGTACAACACCCAGAGTGAACTGTAATGTTAACTGTGAACCTTGGGTGATTATGATGTCTCAGTGTAGGTTCATCAGTTGTAAGAAATGTATCACTCTGATGGGGGATGTTCATAGTGGGGGACAATATGCATTGTGGGGGCAGGGAATATAAGGGGAAATCTCTGTACCTTCCACTCAATTTCACTGTGAACCTTAAACAGCGTTAGAAAATAAGGTCTTAAAAAACACTGTCTATACCTCATAGGGCAGCAATGCAAATTAAATATGATAATGTAGATAAAACATTTAGCATGGTACCTGACATATGGTAAGTACTCAGTAACAAATAGATTATTATTAAACATTTTAGTAATATTACTTTTTTTAAAAATAACATCCAGGTTCCCCATTAGTGTATTTATATTTTATGAGGCATGCCAAGATTATCAGAGAAAGATGAATTTCGATTAAGGCAACATGACCATAGCAGGACTAGAAAATTTGTTTAAGGGATTCAGGAAGTATAAATTATTCCTGGTCACATTGCTAGGTTCTTAGACTATCAAATAAGCACTCATTTGTGCATTATATTGCATTAGAGTGAGTATCACAGAAATTTCCATTTCAGTGTGTCCAGAATGGTCAGATCCTGGCAATTTTATATGGTTCTATTTATATGGGGACAATATGACCCAAATCATACCTCTCCATCTTATATTTTAAGGAAAGATTTGATGGTAGTTAGAAGTAGTGTAAATTCATGTCACAAAAATATTTATCTCTGTAATTCTATAGGACTCCCAATAAAATGCTGTTAAATTCTCTCTGGACTTCTTAAAAGTTACTTTATTCCATCTCTAGAGTTCTGTTTGTATCTGTTCAATACCCTCCTGTGTTCTGAGCACCCTGGGCGCAGTACCTATGGTCTCTATCATCTCTTGCAGAGACCAGGGCTAAAGCGCTAGGTCTGCCACTGTTTGAGGCATGACCTTAAGATATTTGCTTAATTTGCCTAGGTCTCCGTTTCCCTATCTATAAAATAAAGGTGTTGGACTGGAGGGCTTTTAGATCTCTTCCAACCCTAAAATTCCATGATTCTATAGCCGGGCTCTAATGGGAGGGGCCCAGGATTCATATTCTTTCCCACGTTATCTCATCCTCAGAAAATCATTCCATTCCAAGAATTTTACCAAGGGCTAATTTGCACAACAATTACTCCTACCCAGCCGGCCTTCTCCGGGACCCAGCTCTTTGGGCCAGTGAAGGGAAACAGAACTCCAGCCATCTGTCCCCTTCTCCTACATACTGTATTTCTGAATGATTGCCTAGAATACGTTTGATTAGGACAGTAAACCTGTTGGCGGAAATCACAAAATACACTGCAAAACCAGAAGATGAAAGGGACTTTTGAATACGATTTGTTTTCCTCTGCAATCCTGAAGCTGGCCAAATGTCTTGGCTCTTCTTTCTTCTTCACCTTATAATAACAGTGCTGTCCCAGATGTCTTCAGCAATCAAATCCCTCCCCACACCTTCAGGTCCATCAGAATTTTCATTCCTACAGTGAGTTTCTCTTACCCTCTTGTCTCACAGCAACTGCCTTTGTGACTTACTTTGTCTTATGGCAGCTTCCCCCAAACATCCCTAACTTTTCCTGTGTCTGCAGAGGACACTGAGTTTTGATGCCAAGCATCTATCCTGCCTTCTTTGGACAAAAGTAAGACCATTTTGCTTTGGGGGCAATATCTTCTGTGCCTGTATTTCCTGAGCCTCTGGGGGTGGAGCTCAGGACCTCGGCTGAGCCAATTCATCCAATTACCAAGTCTCTTTCTTGGCACCATGTGCCAGGCACTGAGGACACTGGTCTAGAATGACAAGGCCCCTGCTTTTTCGGAGCTTATATTTGCTTTAGAACTACCAGAATCGGAAACTCTGTTTTTACAATTTACCATCCCTAGCAACTGACATACTACATGGCACACACTATGAAACCCCCAAAATTTGGTTAAGGAATTAATAAGTAGAAGTACCTCAAGAGCATGTGATGGTAAAAACATAATATGTGAGTGCGCACATGTGTGCACGTGTGCATGCATATGGGAATGTGACATTATGGAGTTATCAGTGTGTAAGGACTGCTCCCACAGTTCTACACGAATAAGTCCACTTAATCCTTACAGGAATCCTATGTGATTGATACTATGATAACATCAGTTTGCAGAGAAGGAAAGCAAAGGACAAAGAGATCAAGGGACTTGTCCAAGGTCACCGAGGCAGCAGACAGTAGTGGGAGGACTTAAACCCAGCAGTCTAGCTCCTTAGACCTCACTTCTAATCATGCTACTGAGGGTAGTGATGGTACAACAAAGGTGGGAAGTTAGAGTTTTACTTCTCCCTTCCCATGTGAAAGGTGATATTTTTATTTTCTAATTTTTTTTCTCATCCTCAGATCAAATGAATACACTTCAAGATACATTCCTATTTTGTAATCATTTTGACTTTATGGTTCTCATTTTACAAGGAAGATGGAAGGCCAAGATCTAGAGATTTTTAGTTGGGGCCAAATATAGTCATTCTGATAAAAATATGAAAAGGAAAAACCAACCTTGGAGACCAAACCACATCAGTGCATTATACAAACACACTCGCACAACACACGACAATGAAAACTGAGATATCTGCCACCTCCTGATGGAGCCCCATAAGATCTTTCTAAAATCCTCTGGATCAGAGAAGTCAAAGTGAAGAACTGGAAACCAGCAGAGTTTCTAGAGTGACCTTTTAAGTTAGGGCCTATCAGTGGCAAAGGAAATTCATCAGTTAGCATTCCATGCAGCCCTGTTTACAGTCTGCAGCAACACTCATTGGGCTATTATGAAGAACGCTAATGCTCTCAATTACACCTAAATTGAGATAAAGCAGTGACCTAGTTACTGTAAAAGTGGTTTTATCTACAGACAGCAATTTCATCTTTAATATGCAACCACCATCTGTAAAACTACTTAGCCCCATCTATCCCATTTACGTCTTTATTACCCTCTTGTAAAAACACACAGAGCATTCTTAGTTATAGATGCAAAATGAGTTCTTTCTGTAACAATTTTTTAAGCTTAAAAATGTTGATGTAATTACAGTGGATAGATACATTTTCAGGCTGAATGTGTTTCATCCATTATATACTATAATGAAATTAACCACAATCTCTACAAAAAGGAAAAGCGATTTAGGATAGTTGAAGAGGAGGACCATTCTCTAATGGGAACATTTGTTTGGGTGGCAGGAATCTCTGGAGGAGGGGCTAGAGGTGGGGGAGGCACAGAAAGGTTCCCATGCTCAGGACAGTCAACCTTTTCAACTAAATCATCTCTCAGAAGGAAGCAAGCCTCTGAGCACGAGGCCAGCTGTGCTCTGTCAACTGGCATCGTTAGAGGCTCCGTTTGGAAAGTGCAAACTGTCTCTTGTATCACAACACATCTGGTAGTCTAACTACACTCTAAGCTCAGCATTTCGGCAGAGGCAGCCTGTCTATCCCCAAAGATAGAAATGTTATTTTCTGAGCAGGGTTCTCGGGCTCTTGAGGATATATACAAAGCCTGACAGTTATCGTCATTCCTTGAATGATGATTAGTTGACAGCTAAAAGGAAAAGCACGCACACACACACACACACACACACACAGAGTTTTGAAAACCTGCTGGGACATCCCAAATCAGCAAGAATCAGTTTTTTAAAGGTAACCTTCAGAAGGCAGATAATCTCAACCAGCTGAGATTCTTATTGATCAAGGTAGAAGATTTCTGTAGCTAGATGAGGAACTAGAAAGATTATCTAATTCAGGGTTGGCAAATGCAAGTCAAGGAAGCCACAACTTCCCCTCTGCCTTACCAATGGCAGACATGATCATCTGTGGCATCCTTTCTCACTGGGCCCTCACTCAGTGTTCCATACTACACATGGCACATGGGATGAAATCTAGACACCATGGCATGCCAAGTCACCCCCTCCTTTTTACAGCTTGAGGAACTGAATCCCAGAAAAGTTTTGTGACTCTCGCAATGACACACAGCAAGTTAGTTAGTGCCAGACACTAGAATGGATCCTGTGTTCCCCATCCCTGGTCCTGGAGTCTTTACAAGAGTGTTATTTACATGCAATCAGCAGTGACTAGTAACACATGAACCTGAAAACAAAACTGCAAGAGATGGGCAAGAGCTCAGCCTCTAATCAGCCCGATCCAACCTCTAACACTAACAGTTCCAGACAATGCCGATGGAGATGCAGTCTACTAACTCCTGGGGTGAGACCACTGCAGAACTACGCATTGCTGTGGCTGACTCATTTTGGCAAAACTGTTTCCAACAAGAATGTAGCCATGCATTCTACCAAGGGTCTGTGAAATTATTATTACCCTTTACAGGATTAATCTCAAATCTGAGCATATATTAAAAGCAAATAAGCCACAAAAGATGGAAAGAAGGCTACCTGCATGGAAACATAATCCTCCATAAAGTTTTTTTTTTTTTTTTTTTTTTTTTGCAGTACTCGGGCCTCTCACTGTTGTGGCCTCTCCCGTTACAGAGCACAGGCTCCGGACACGCAGGCTCAGTGGCCATGGCTCACGGGCCCAGCCACTCCACGGCATGTGGGATCTTCCCGGACCGGGGCACGAACCCGTGTCCCCTGCATCGGCAGGTGGACTCCCAACCACTGCGCCACCAGGGAAGCCCCCCCCTAAAGTTAAAGTAGATCCACTTCGTCTTTTGCTTGAACACAAGCTGTCTACGTCCTTAAAATAAACACAAAAAGCAATGCCAACTACATACTGAAATTGTTTTATTTGTTCTTCTGTTTACTACCTGTCACCACCACTAGGAACATTTTCTGTCTTATTCTCTATCATATCCCCAACACGTGGCATGGTACTTGGTACAAGGTAAGGATCTAAACTCCGTTTATTAACTTAAAATACAATTCAGAGCACTTATAATAGAAGGCAAAGGGCTTTTACCCAGATGAATAACTAGAAAATGAGGGCTTATTAAGCAAGATTATAAATGAGAGTCACAAAGATGCTTGAAAACTTAGGGACTCTCTCGTAACATATGGAAAGAGGAAGGAGAAGGCTGCAAAGCTGCAGGTATAACGTAGGCTGAAAAATACTCTTGTATCCGTACCTGTGAATTTTATCCTATGGTGCATATGCACTGCTGTTGAAAAATGAAATAATTTAACAACCACCTAAAGAATTTTTTCACTCCAATCTTCCCATTGCAGTTACGAAAACAGACTTCCAGAGATGTAGAGATATTTGGAAGGTCCAGAGATGGGGTATGGTAGAGGTTTATAACAGGGTACTCCAATTCCATTTCAATGCTTTGTATGCTATTAGCCTGACTCCTAGGGTTAAGAGCATCTTTAGAATCCTTACTGTTTAACACAGTCACACCTGCAGAACACACTCCACTGATCACATAAATTTCATTAGCTCAGAGAATAAAGACACACAATACACCATTTCTGAGAAGAATTACACGCAATCACCCCTGCCTCTGAAGAAACTGCTGTTGCCACCGTCTGAGCTAGTGTTCTGCCCTACTGAACCCTGTTAAATTGCTCCTGCCACCCCAGAAAGTGCACCATTCTTTGGGGCTAAAGTGGACTGCCAGATTTAGAAGCTTCCAACTCTCACACACAACCTGCTAGCTCCCTCCTTGGATAACGAGTTAAGTTCACAGTGAGGAAAGTGCTCTTACGACAGTGCACAGAGTCACAAGAGCCCTTCCTTCCATCCAAATCAGCCATTTCTAACTTGGTTGACTGTGAGCAATTTACCCATGTGCAGCACTCAGAGAGTGCATGAAGTTAACCCCAAGGCCTGATGACGTCCTAGTAATAAATTGCACGGAATTGAGGTGAGGAAACCGCCTTGGCTGGATTCCACAAACGTTTCTAGGGGAACTTTCCCTGCACTTATACAGGTGACCAGTAGGTCTCTCATTATACAACCCATGGGGAAAGACTGAGCTACAGGGCAGTGGCAAATTGTGATTGCAAATGCAGGTTTATCTGTGCAATCATCTTTCAATGAGTCACATTAAAAGAAGAACTGTTGCATAGATAATGCAGAACCACTGAATGTGGGAATAATAGTTCATTTTGGTTTTGTACCAAATATACTAGTTAATAAAGTGATAATTATTAATAACATACCCAACAATTGCATTTATCAAGTATGCACTATGTACCACATGCTGTATCAAGCTACTTACAAACTGTCCTTATGAAGGAGAGTATTACCATCTTCGCTTTACAGATAAGAAAACTAAGAGAGGTTTATTAACTTGCTTAAGGACACACAGCTAGCAAGTAAGTGACGGATTCAAATTCAGGCCTGTTTGCCTCCAAAGCTATACCTATGACCAGCATGCTATACTTGTTAGAGGTTCATTTCCTATATTCTCAGAGTGGCTTTACTATGTTCAGAGTAGGTGGCTGATGATGTGTTGACTTGAAAGATATTCCTGCAGATGTCCTGCAAAAGACATTCCACTCCCACCAAAACCTATCTTGACCCCTCCTACTACAGGGCCTGAAATCCTAGGATTAAAGTTTCAATCCTTTAGGGTTAAGAGTTTAATAGCTGCAAAAAGCCCATTAAAATGTTAATGTATCTCAATATGACACCAAAAGCACACACAAGAAAAGAGTCAGTGATTTGTACTTTACCAAAATTAAAAATTATTGTGCTTCAAAAGACACCATCAAGAAAGTAAAACGGGGCTTCCCTCGTGGCGCAGTGGTTGAGAGTCCGCCTGCCGATGCGGGGGACACAGGTTCGTGCCCCGGTCCGGGAGGATCATGCATCCCGCATCCTGCATGCCGTGGGGCGGCTGGACCCGTGAGCCATGGCCGCTGAGCCTGCGCGTCTGGAGCCTGTGCTCCGCAACAGAAGAGGCCACAGCAGTGAGAGGCCCGTGTACCGCAAAAGAAAAAAAAAAAAAAAAGAATGATGCCTGTTGGTGAGGATGTGGGAAAACTAGAACCCTTTTATGTTGCTGGTGGGAATGAAACATGGTACAGCCACTATGGAAAAGAGTTTGGCAGTTTCTCAAAATGTTAAAATTAGAGTTACCATAGGATCCATCAATTGCACTCAATACTGCAGAAAATTGAAAACACATACCCATACAAAAATTTGCAAACAAATTATTCATAGCAGCATTATTCCTAATAGCCTTAAGGTGGAAACAAGCCATGTGTCCATCAACTGATAAATGGATAAACAAAATGTGGCATTAGTCATAAGGAATACTATCCAGCCATAAAAAGGAATGACGTACTGATCTGTGCTATAACATGAATGAAGCACTATGCCAGGTGTAGAAAACCAGACACTAAAGACTACTTAGTATATGATTCCATTTCTATGAAGTATATGAAAGAGTAAATGAATAGAAACAGATGCAGATTGGTGGGTGCTGGGACTGAGGGAACAGAGAGCGACTGCTTACTGGGTGCAGGGTTTCCTTTTTGGGATGAGGATCATGTTTTGGAGCCAGACTGGGACAGGGGGAGGACAGCTGCACAACATTTTGAATATACTAAATACCACTGAATTATTAACGTTAAAATGGTTAATTTTAGTTTATGTGAATTTTATGTCAACAAAAAGGGCAACTGACGTTCCGCAGGATGGGTCTTCTATGAGTTCTGGGCCTCATAAGATTGAGTGGAAGGCACGGAAGGCAAATCTTGCTCACTTCTATCTCTTTCCAAGCAATCTGATACAACCATGCAAGGTATTCAAGAAGGATGCAGACATAAAGGATTCCTGGCTAATTAAGTGTAACATCCTACACAGTGAGCTCTTCGTTTAATCAAAATTTTACTGTTCTTCGCTTTTCAAAAGCTCCTGCCAAACAGCTTAAAATGGGACCCCAGAAAGACTCACCCATGGATTATCATTGGGGCTGTAAAGTATATCACCCCCAAATAGGGATGAAAATAAGTTCTTCGTAGCTAAAATTTCTTCTTTTCATGCATAAAGCAAAGATATACATATTACATATAAAGAGATATATAGTATATCTATCGTAGCAACACTTCCTGGTTGGGAGGGCATGATTATGAAAAAAGACATAAGCAGGATTCGCAAGGGGACAATAATGAAAAAAAGATTGGGAAACACTACCCTAGATCAAGAAAGAAAACCAGGAAGAATCCATTTGTCTTGAGAAAGGGGCAAGCCTCCCCAAGGAGGATTCTTCAAGTAAATAATAGGTGTAAACCACCCAGGTAAATCTCAAGTATGTCTTGAAGACAATGTCTTAACAGTGGTTAAGAGAACAGGCTCCCCGGGTGTTCCACGTACTAGCTGCATGACATTGAGTCACTAATAACCTCTCTGAACCTAAGTTTCCTCCAGTGGAAATGGGGATGGGAAAGGGTGCCCATCTCATTGGGTTACTGTATTAAATGGGTTTATACCTTGAAGGTACTTGGGACGGTGCGGAAGCAGCCTACCTTCTCTAGAAAGCAGAGTCAGCTGCTGTTCCTTAGTTTCCACCACCCGCGGAAAGAGGTCCCAGAGGTTAGCAGCGGGGCCTGGGCAGGCAGATCGCCTCTGCCTTTGGGCAACTTACTTAACACTTCTTGTCCTCAATGAAGGAGATAAAAGTAACCCCCTTAGCGTTGTTGAAAGATTAAATCAGGAGTCAATTCCTGGAAAGCTTAAACAGTGCCTGCCACCTAAAATGCATTCAATAAATGTAAGTTGTTATGACCATTATTATTACTGTGATTGCCACGGCAGCTATTATTATTATGAGCCTATTCAGCTGTCATATTTAAACGAGGTGCTATAAAGGGTACAAAAGACTTTTAAAAATGTAGAGAATGGGACACCATTTGGTGAGGGTTCCCTGTGAGGAACGGAGAAGACAAATGACATGGCAGAAAAGGACTAACTGCGAAGTATCGCAGTAGAGATTACAGTACCCCAGAATTATATAAAGAGGGGAGCACAGCGCGAGCTGGAGGAGTGAAAGAAAGCTTCCTGGGAGGGGTAGGAGTTGAGGGGAACGTTCCTTTCTGTCATTCAGAAGTATCAATGTCTCTCCAGCTATGGTCGCCTTGCTGTTACCCGTGAAAATTATCTTTTGAACAAGATCTTTCCAACCTTTACTTAACTCCCCACAGGCTTCCCTCCCTCGCTGCAAATTGCCCACCTGAAAGCCCATAGAAAACGGAGCCAAAGTCCACCTCACAGAATAATAGATCCTGAAGCTACAGTGACTGCCAGAGAATGCCAGCTCTCAGAGCAGAAGCATATGGTGAAAACTGCTGGAAAGGCAGTGGTAATTTTTACAGCAGGTTATTACTACAAACCTCCTTTGAGAGGCCAATTCACAGCTTGTCCTCAACACTACATTAACTCATTTATGGTTTTCCAAAAATGCTCGATTTCCTACTGTCCCTAAATCTGACAAATATGCTCTCCTAATTCAAAACCCTCACGGAGATCCTTAAACTCCCAGTCGAGTGTGGTACCATTTGCAGGTTGCAAAGCCAGCCTTCCCGATGCGATGCATCCTCTAGGTAGCACACTTAGGCATAAGGTGCCGGTCCCTCTAAATGTAATTTTCTTTAGGCTGCCAGGTTTCTCATAACTTCTCTGCTTCAAACCTAGAAAATGTGCAGCTAGAAACAATTTGGAGTGCTTATTCAAACACCCCCCTTGTAACAAGCCCAAAGAGATGATTCCAAAACTTTTAGGTTATCATTTCCAGAAGTTAAAAAAATACAGTGTGTATAAAATGATGTGTTTATACACACATGCCTATTTTTACTCATATATCTCTAGCTATATCTATCTATACATCTCTATATGTCTATATATATCTATATATACCTATCTCTCTATGTATACGTGTGTGTGTGTGTGTGTGTGTGTGTGTGTGTGTGTGTGTGTATGGAGAGACGATAGCTAATGTCACTCTTGGAAGTGGAATATACATACCTCCTTCATTTCCCTGAATTGCCCCTCCGTCTCTGATCCAGATTTAAACATCTACTGGTAAAACTGGGATTTCCCTTTGTTTCTACATAAATATCAATCATTTCCATCTGTTACCAAGACTTTGTTTTCTTAAGAATGATGTAAAATTTAGACGCTAATGCAACAGTTTGCATTGTTTAATCACAGCAATGAAACAGCTTTTATATGCTATAAAATTTGCCAGACATACAAAGAAACTTTCATTTCTACCTTAGCAACCTTTGTGCCATCTGCCATTTCTTAAAAATAACCAAATAGCTCTGGGCATGATATTCACATAGAAGACTGTCAAATATGTGCCTTGCCAGACACAATACTGCAAAGGACTTAAGATGACTCTTTCATTTAATTTCACTTAAATTTGACCATAAAAATTTCTTCCCAAAGTTTGGGAATAGTCCTCTTTGGCGTGTAAAGGGAGATCAGAGAACCCAACTAAAATAATGAGGATGTTGTATCCCAAAGTGTGATGCATGGATGACTGATTATATGTAAGATGACATACAAGGATGGCATTTAAAATAATACTTTAAAATAGATATGAGAAAAAACAAGTACATCAAACTTGAGATTCCATAAATACTACCATTCAGGGTGAATCTAATTTATAAAAGTTCATTCAAAGGAAAATGTTTGGTATTTGACTATAGCAAAAATCGTGATGCCTGAACGGGAGCGAATAAGATACGGAACACAGTGGAATAAGTGGCAGTTCAAACCACAATGTGCTCCCATTCCATGAAACTCGACTTCCCAATTGCTTGTTACAGCTCGAAAGCAACAGCACCCTGACATTTTGGTAAGAACCTCTGCATAAACTAGACTTGGCTGCGTTGCTTAGCTATAAAGGAGGAATCTCTAGGAGGGGTGGATGTTAGTTATCTGGGAACTATCAAAACTTTCGTAAGTTTCTAATTCTTTATAAAATGGGAGAGAGTTTAAATCTCTCCTTGAGAGGTACAGCAACAAGAAAGTTTTCTCCTTCACCGGTTAAACCACAGCAGTGGGAGCGCAGTGTAATAGGAAAGGTGACGAACTTCAGTGAAAGCATGGGCTCTGATGCAGCCTCTGCCATTAATGTGCTCTGTGATCTTAGGCAAGTCTCTTTCCATCTGGTATCTCAGCCACAGTGGTGGATTGGAGGATCTTCAAAGAACCTTTTAACTTTCAGAATTTTATTACCTCTAAATAAGCTTCTGCAGCATCAGAGATAAGAAATGGGATCATATACTAGCAAAGCTAGAAGTGAAAGTCTTTAGGAATGTTCTTGCTACATGACCTCACTCCTTACTTCTTATGATCAGGATTCACTTATTTATTAATTCATTCATTCCATAAATGCATATTGAGTACTTTATGTGCATGTCCTTTCTTAAAGGAGCTGTGAGAGGATAAGACCATGCTTTCAGACCTTATAATGTGTAGGAATCACCTAAGAAACTTGCTAAAATGCACTTTAAACCTCTTCCCCTCTAACTAACTCTGGGGAACAGCCAACAAATTTGTATTTTTAACAAACAGTCCAGGTGATTTGGATATGAGTGGTGTCGGGATCACATTTTGAGAAACTGTATTCTAGTGAGAGAGGCAGGAAATCAGGCAGATTAAATCTGAGTGACAGCTGCCATGATAAATATAGGCATATGGGGCTGGGGTGGACATATGGGAGGGGTTCTTACTTGGTGTGGGAGCCTGGGATGGCTACTTATTATTTCTTCTAAGTATTCATCTTCCAGTGCTTATCTTCAAATAAGCACTGGAAGATGAATAGAATTACACCTCAGGAGGAGGATTGAAGGCTTTTGGACAGAAAATACCTTAGGCAAATAATGGGAGCCAAGGGTCTCCCTCTCAACCTACAGAGAATTCTCCAAAGACTTAAATTGAACCATGTTTCCCACCTCAAGCATCTTCAGAAATATCTGTAGGATTAATAAATGGATGGAGGAATGGATAAATTAATTTATAAAGCAGTTCATAACCCATGGATGTTAGCATAATTGGACTCTGGTGACACATGCTGGTAACAGGACATAGAACTTGCAAAGGAATGCCTATATCATCATATCCCTTGCCAATGACATATTCAAGATCATACATAGAAAATCATTTTAGTACTTGATGTAGCAAGAGCTGATATCTAAACAGCACTCATTAATTCTAGCCCTTTCACATGTATCGTCCTATGCCAAGAAGTAAAGTCAAATTATATCTGTCCATCATATAGATTTTTCATTTTCCTCACCATTACAAGTACAGCTAGATCATAATCTTTCAAGATAAAAGTCTCTCTGTAAAAATGTCTGTGGATGTCCTTAGCCTAGTGACAAAGAGGGGAAATACCTCTTGCAATACTTAATTCACATGTTACACTCCATCGATTACACAGGGAGTGTGGTGTCCAAGGCACAAATTAAAAGGTGCTAAGCTGTGTGGCTCTGAGCAAGTGATAGAGCCTCTCTGTGTGTCACTTTTCTTCTTGAAAAGAGAATGGCCTGAATTAGATAATCCCCAAGAACTGCTTCGATTCTGACAGTCCATGAATCAAAGTAAAAGAACATTTCTAGAGGAATTAATTAATCCTCTGGGGATAAAATGAGATAAGCATTTCCTTTTATTATACATTGCTCTGCGGATGATCTCTCCTTTACAATAATCAGATCTGAAGAAAAAAGACCACGTGACACCCCTTAAGTGTAACCAGACTGTTTTCTAAAGAGATACAGTAAATTGAGGAATGATTTTTTGAAGCCGAGATGACTGCCTTGGCAGCTATAATTTTACCTCCTCAATGACTGAGCCAATTTTCTCCTCCAGCTCTTACACACCTTTAATGAATACATGTTTCTTTGATTAAATTAACATTTTTGTCTAGCTAATTAGCCTGAAAAACCTATGCTGAACTGATCCAGTAGCAACTTCATTACTGCTCATTGGTGTATGTTTGCGACCCATCACTGTCAGCTCAATCGCCTAATGATTAGGGGGACATTAAGTTTGGCTAATTTGGCTTTCTGTGGCCATCATCACGTTCCCGGTGATGAGCCAGTCCCCACCCTGAATCGACCCTGCTTGACAGTGACAGATGTTTTAATCTCAGGCTCATTCATTACTGTCCATCAGCGTGGCTGGCCAGGTTTGCAGCCAATACCTTGATTCGAAACCAAAACTAATTAAATACTATCTTTGTAATTACCTTATATAGTTACCCTTCCCTAAGTGGGCCAATATGACAAGAGCTGAAAAATAAAGACTTAAATGAGATGGGAGAAAGAGGGAGTTCCTGCACTGCTGAAATGCATTTGTCTGCATGTTTAATCAACGGTGTGAGTCTGTGGGGAGCCGTTCCTCTGCCCTAAATGCAATGTTCGGAAATGAGCCTCTCAGTTTTGCCTGTTACATACCAGCCAGGTTGTGGGATTCATCGCTTTCTTAGATCTATGATGTTTTAAGAAGATTATGTACATATAGCATTGCTAGGATGCCACTGGATTTCATTATCAGTGTAATCACCACTTGGAGACCAACCCTTTTACACTGCCTTTCCAAGTGGTTCTGATGGTGCTGGTTCCACCCTCAGCTACAAGGGTGGGATTGTGGCCTGGGCATAGCCAATGAGCATTAGGCATCTCCTGGTACCAGTGAACAGTTTAAAACCCAGCGTGTTACCCAACTGAGGCCAATCGCAGGCAGTAAGACTTAAATCTGGGCATCCCATTTTGAGCTCTATCAGAAACTGCCCATCTTTCCTGAAATATTGGCACTCAGAGACAGCAAGGTCAATGACTGCTATGCCCACCTTGTAACCAAAAGGGGAGATGCTTTTGAGAAAGGGGCTTCCATGAAGGAAAAAGGAGCCTGAAAGCTGGCCAGGGAGAAAGGAACTTGTGTCAGCATTGTTTCAGCGCTTTTACGCAGCTTCCCACGTTGACAGACTTACTCCCAGAGTTTTCAGGGGTTTTTTTTTTTGTTGTTGTTTGTTTGTTTGTTTTTGCGGTACGTGGGCCTCTCACTGTTGTGGCCTCTCCGGTTGCGGAGCACAGGCTCCGGACGTGCAGGCTCAGCGGCCATGGCTCATGGGCCCAGCTGCTCCGCGGCATGTGGGATCTTCCCGGACCAGGGCATGAACCCGTGTCCCCTGCATTGGCAGGCAGACTCTCTACCACTGTGCCACCAGGGAAGCCCATTTTTCAGTTTTAGGCCGATAAAAGACCTTTGTGCCCAAAGACACATGCAACTAAAGGAGCCATATCTGATATAAGCCCTTCTAAAACGTTCAAATCACTTTTACACGTGTTGTCCTATTTGATCTCCACAACAATACTGTACAGTTGGTAGCGCAGGAAAGGTTAGCCTCATTTCAGAAACAACAGCACCAAGGCATAAACGCTCACTCGCCAAGCCAGTGCTGAGCTGGGTTTTAAGGTGGGTCGATTGCCAACTTGGTCCTTTGTTCTCCTGCTTAGTTCATGGTGATTTGTTTCTCCATCCTGGTTTGCCCTGGATCACCACGAGAATAGTGTTTGGGGGCGGGTAGTAAAGCACATGGGTAAGAAGACATGGCTTTGGCATCTGCTTGCATCAAATTCCTGTCCCATCATTTACTAGTTAGGTGGCATCTGGTAAGTTTAACATCTGAATGCATTGGTGTCCGCATCTATGATGAGGAGAGTGGATGCTGAGCGCTTCGCACGTGGCCAGTAGTTCTTCTTTCTCAACCAGAAAAGAGACACCATTTATTTTCTAAATTGACTGCAACATAGAAATTAAAACTTTTTTTTTTTTTTTTTTTTTTTTGCAGTACGCAGGCCTCTCACTGTTGTGGCCTCTCCTGTTGCGGAGCACAGGCTCCAGATGCACAGGCCCAGCCGCTCCACGGCATGTGGGATCCTCCAGGACCGGGGCACGAACCCGTGTCCCCTTCATCGGCAGGCAGACTCTCAACCACTGCACCACCGGGGAAGCCCTAAACCAACTTTTAATGTTTTGTTTTAGAAATATTTTAGCTTTTGCTCTCTGTGGTTCAAGATACACATCATCTAAGTAGTCTAAGAAAAGTGGTCCTTAGTCAGGATTGTAGCAACGGCTATGCCCTGCACTTATGTCAGTTTAACTACTTAAGGTTATTCCCAGAAACTGCTTCCAAAATAAGAAATAACAGGTCAAGCTATTTTCAGCAAAGAAAGAGACTGTCAAATCTGGTGTGTCTAATTACTAGGGACAAGCCTAAATTAATTGCAGAGATAACTGTCAATTTTTGAAAGCAGCTGAAAAACGAGATGGCTTTCAAGGAAGACTGGGGTACATCTTGGCTCTTTTTCTCTTTAGCTCAGTGACCTGGAGCAAGTTACTTAACTACTCTAAGCCTCAGTGTCCTCATTTTAAAAAGGGAATGTTATCATCTGCTTTCCTGCCATTGTGTGCACTGGCAGATAATGAAAATAAGTGTGCAGAAAAGAGTTAACATAGCTGGGCCTGACTGCTATCCTTTAACAGTCCTGCTTGTAAGGATGGCCCTTGGCTGGCATCTGCGAACTTCAATTTGAGGGTCTTCCCACCATTCCCAGAACTGTTAAGAATGGCTCGCTGTTCCCAAACTGTATAAACAGCACGGTTTATGCTGTACATCTGCTTTCCTTCTGGAATTCTGGTGCCTCCCAGGCACAGGCTGCCTACGTGACCAGCCCCAGTAAAAGCCCTGCACACTGAGTCTCTAATGAGCTTCCCTGTTTGGCAACATTTCACAAGGGTTGTCACAGCTCGTTGCTGGGAGAATGAAGTCCGTTTGGTGTGACTCCACTGCGACAGGACTCTGGATGTTTGCATCTGGTTTCCTCTGGACTTCCCCTTGTGCACATTTTGGCTTTGTTGACTGTGCTTGGTATCATTTTCTGAACTAACCTCCAGCCATGAGTGTGACTATATGCTGAGTCCTTCCTGGGAGTTCTCTCAGAGCCTTACTGAACCTGAAGGGTGGTTTGGGGCACTCCCAAAATATCAAACATCCAGCATATAAAAAAACATGCAATAAACAGATGTATTTATCACTGTCATCCTCTTCATATATATATATATATATATTTTTTTTTTTTTTCTCACTATTGTGGCCTCTCCCGTTGCGGAGCACAGGCTCCGGACGCGCAGGCTCAGCGGCCATGGCTCACGGGCCCAGCCTCTCCGCGGCACTTGGGATCTTCCCAGACTGGGGCACGAACCCGTGTCCCCTGCAACGGCAGGCGGACTCTCTACCACTGCGCCACCAGGGAAGCCCCTCTTCATATATTGATGTGATTGCCCTGAATGAAACTGCAGGCAACAGTGATATCAGTGTGGTAAGACTGAAAATGTGGAATGCTTTCCTATTTCAGTTTCTGTTTGACAGGAATGGGTGAACAGTGTACACTCCAAGTAAATCCTCTCATGTTACCTTAAGGGTTTATGTATGACGATATTCACTATGGTGTTACTTGTGGAGAGGTGGAGGCCATTTGGGTTCTTATCAACGGGAGAATACAAAAGTAAAATGCTTGGTGTACATCACTGACCATCATGTAACTGCGAAGGATTATAGCAACAAGCAGCAACAGGCTGAGTGAAAAGAGTATGAAAAATCAGACACAGCATAATATTGCTCGTGTAAATTAAAGATATGTGCATAGGGGCTTCCCTGGTGGCGCAGTGGTTGGGAGTCCGCCTGCTGATGCGGGGGACGTGGGTTCGGGCCCCGGTCTGGGGGGATCCCACATGCCGTGGAGCGGCTGGGCCCGTGGGCCGTGGCCTCTGGGCCTGCGTGTCCGGAGCCTGTGCTCCGCGATGGGGGAGGCCGCAGCGGTGGGAGGCCCGCGTACCGCAAAAAAAAAAAAAAAAAAAAAAGGATATGTGCATATAAAACAATATGTATTTTGTAAGAACACTTGCAGAAAAAGATACTCAATAAATACATTAGAATGATTTTCTATGGTGGGGGGAAGGGTGGTGGACGTAGGATATGAGAATGAAAGGAAGTAAATACAAACTGAAGAGCAGAACCTTGTACAGATCCATAATAGAAACGGGCCACGACCTGAACAGTGTGATGAACTCAGCATTCGGCACCTGCGATCCAAAATAAATCTATTTCACACTCTAATTATAATGACAATGATGATGACAATAATCCTATTAGCTAAGGTTAATTGAGTGACATGGAGCAGGTACACACTTTTCATACATTACTTTATGTAATCCTCACTACAAATCTATGAGACATGTACTGTTACTAACCCCACTTTATGGATGAAGAAGCTGAGGCACAGAACAGTAAAGCAACCTGCCAAGTGTCCACAGTTGGGTAGCTCTTAGAGTCAAGATGCAAACCCAGCTTGGGGTAGAATCAGGGAGTTAATGTAAGGCTGCCGAGGTTCAGCCTGTGCCTAGGGGACCCCTATGTCCTGGGGCTCTCCCCTTGAGAGGCTGTCCTCCTTCTCTCTTCCCCAACTCTTAAACATTATTTTTTAGCACATGTATACTAAGGGCCAGGTGCTATTCCAGAAAGAGAGAGAGAAAATCCTCACAATCCAAACTGTGACATTCAAAAAGGAAATGATGTAAGATGCTAGGCACACCTGCACATCCAGAGTACCTGAGACACTAGGAGACCTGTACTCTTTGCCTATGTAATAGCTACTGGTTCAACTGTTTTTAAGAACCTTTGTGAAATGGACTTACGTACTCTTGCTAAGACTAATCCTGCGTTATGAGTTTGGTGTTTGAGTCGGGTCAATCCGTTTGTGGGTGAATGCTGCCAGCCTCCCAGTTTTCACGACTTGCAGAGTTCTTGGTCTCGACTAGCACACAATTCCCTTTAATCCTCCTAGCACCCTACAGAAGGACATGTTAGCCTCACTTTACATCAGTGGTTCTCAACCGGAACAAGGGGGTAATTGACTCCACAGGGGACAGGTGGCAATGTCTGAAGATATCTTTGGTTATCACAACTGGGTAGGGGGTTGTACTAGTGGAATCTAGTGGGGTAGAGGCTAGGGATGCTGCCTAACATCCTACACACACAGGATAACCCTTACAATAAAGAATTACCTGGCCCAAAATATCAATAATGCTGTTGTTGAGATACTCTGCTTTATACATAAGGAAATCAAAGAAATCATATACTATGGTATTCGTGAATTTGGAGATATGAGAGCATACTGTGTTATCTTGCTTACGAAGATGAAGGATCTAGGTGCGTGTTCATTTTCAGTGACTCTCTATTTCACGTGTGGATTCCTTTACACAGCTGCTGTGAAGCTGCTGCCATCATTGTATTTGAAGGGAAGGTGGGAAAGCAAAAGTGGATCCCTTCGACAGATGCCTGTTTGAAAACAGGCTAGACTTTGATGGCTGAGAAAGAGGAACCAAAGACAGAAAAACAAAATAACGACTTTGCTATTGGGTCACATCATTCTGACAGAAACGGATGGGTTAGATTCCATATTTGGGGAGCGAACTGTAAAATTGTGTTTCAGATGCTGTGTTTCTGCCTTACACAGCTTGATTTTTATTTTTACTTAGGTTCCTACTCACTGCAAACAGTTCCCCCACGTGAGCAGTTCTAAGTCCTCAAAGAGCAATTGGAATGGGAAAAAGAGGCCCGGTGATAAGATCAAGACATGAACTATCAACCCTGGCTGCTGGGCAATATGTTTAACTTTCTGACCTTCATTGGGAACCACATCAGTGAAGTGCTGATAAAACACTCTCAGCTGGTGGGTGGAAGGTGTAAGTCCAAGCACTTCATGGACTCCCTGGCCCAGCATAATATGAGGCTGTATTTATCTCTGTAATTTCTTTTTTTTTTTTTTTTTTTTTTTTTGCGGTATGCGGGCCTCTCACTGTTGTGGCCTCTCCCGTTGCGGAGCACAGGCTCCGGATGCGCAGGCTCAGCGGCCATGGCTCACGGGCCCAGCCGCTCCGCGGCATATGGGATCCTCCCGGACCGGGGCACGAACCCGTATCCCCTGCATTGGCAGGCGGACTCTCAACCACTGCGCCACCAGGGAGGCCCCTATCTCTGTAATTTCTGAAGGGCACTCACTCACTCATTTCACATTTATCTCAAGTGCGGGGCCTGGTAAAGGCTTGCTCATTGGGTGTTAAGGATTTATCCTCGAACCAGAGCCTAATCAGAAAACTCTCCAAAGGCAAGAAAGAGCAAGTGACAGAATTCCCCGGGTTTTGTAAGAAGCATCTGTGATTTCATAACGAGCCTTTTCTATCCACAACTGAGAACCTCGAGTGCATACTGCTGAAGACTCTCGTTTACTTAAGGGCCACCTAAGTAATTCAAACTCTATGGCTATTGAGAAGTGACCTGTCTGCTCACGTGGTCTCTCGCTCTCTCCTTCAGACTACGTCTCCACTTGGGAGGCTCTTGCACAAGTATGAAGATGATGCCAGGAGACTATAAAATCACATGTGTGGCTGCGTTTCTTTTGTCACAGGGATAGTCCTGCTGACCTGTGTTTGTGAAGCTTGTTGACTGTGGTGAAGAAAGCTGTCAGCAGTTGTGAAATTAAAAAAAAAAGATAAACGCTTGGGGTACCACACACCAAGGGCAATATAATGGGGATGGGAAAAATGTAACTTTAACAAGTACCAGAATCCCTACAAACAAGATGGGTATGTGTATGTGAGTGGATGCTCAGGAGACCGCTCTGCGTGGCCAGGTAGGCTTCAGGCGCTTGGACTAATGGAGAGAAGGGCTTAGTGATACAGGGAGGGAAGACTGTGCAGAGATATGGAACCAGTTAGAAATTTCTGGGGAGGATGTGGCACAGCCAAAGGCCTTCTAACAAGACAATATATTTAAATTTTAAGGAATGTGTGATGCAAGCTACTTCTGTCATCCCAAATCACACATAATAGTTTGCTGGACCCATAGCCTCGTGTTGGTGGAATTCTGGGGATGCATGGTTTGGAAAGTGACCAGTTTACAGACCGGGATGGTTTATCAGTGAGAAGACCCATAAACTGCACTAATATAGCAAAGGCAAGAATTTGGAACCAGAAATGGAAAGAATCAAGGTAAATCTCTTTCCTCCATGAATTCATGAAGATACCAAGAGGGCTGCTGAATTACTCCAGGAGTGCGTAATAGGAGGTTTATGTCTCATTTTAATAGCAAATGGTAGTTTGCCTCAGCAGACGCCTGGGATACAATAAAAATACTAATTGCAGTTAAGCCTTATTAGAGGATAAGCTTCATAAGGGAAAGGATATGGCCTGATTTTTAAAAAATCTGCAGTCCCAACCATTTGTGCAGTACCAGGCACATAGAGGCTCACTAAATATTTGTGTATGGATAAAACAATTTCTCAATTGATAGATGAAGAAACCAGTGCTGATCTGAGATCGGCAACTCTTCCAAAGTTAGAGACTTTGTAGATTCAGGGTCAGGATGCAAATCCACGCTGTCAAAGTGTTACTCTTCCTGCCGTACCACCAAAAGTTCTGCAACTTGGTTATCACAATGCTTCAACTGAGCTGACATAGGAGAGAACCCATGAATATACTATGTAATCTAAGCTGGCTTATTACCCTCTTTATGAATAACAGCTTAGAGGGCTTGAGAGAAATTAGGCCATTTCGATTCTAAATCCCCCTGTGCACTTTCTTTGTGCCTCTTTGTAACAGTTTTCTGTAAAGTGTCCCATTGGGACCATTTGGAATTGTTGTTATTATTATTATTTTTTATTTTCAGGCTCTACTGAACTGAGCATTTGATTTAGGGGAAATAACAGGTTTGAAAGAAAGACATCGGGAAACAAACATAATAGATGCTTATTTGAGGACCCCTGATTGAGCTGAATTGAAAGCCCCTGTCTAGATCCTAAAAGCCATAAATGTCAGTTGATTAGAACTGAATCATAACCACCTTGAAGCATGGATCACCAACAGACAGCCATTTCAGACTCATAACATCCCAAACGGCTCTCCATCTTGTCAACACTACTGAAGAGGAACGTAATTCTTACAGTGGGAAGGAGCTTTCATTTTTAAGAGATACTACCCGGAGCTTGTAACTAACTGTCTTGGCAATTACACAGCAAAGAATCTCTCTAAAAAGCCACCATGGAAATACCACATTGATCCCTTATCTGGGCAGAAACCTGAACACAGTTGCCCGGCCATGCTGGGAAGAGGCAGAATAAGTTTCTTTGTAAGAGAGAAATTGAAATTAGAAATTGGCTTCAGCTGAAATCGTTTTTTTACATAAGTTGTATAGAAATATCAGGCAAAGAAACACAGCCCTGTGAAATTCACACAAAATTAGTAACTTGAGTTCGTTGGAACATTATGGAGCATTCTTCCAATATTCTCTAACCTCCTAATGGGCTGGGCTTACTAAAAATGCCATAGGAACAAATTTCAATTGTTACTTCCCTCATGGTTTACATATATATTATCCACTTCACATTCAAAATAGCTTCCCTTCCATTTATGATATACTCAACATTTTTATAGGTAAAATCACGTGGTAGGAATTAATTGGACATTTTTAATCTGAATCCATTCAAACCACAGAGATCGGTCCATCAGTGCTCTGAACTCAAACTGAAGTAGGATGTAAGTAACACCTAGAGAAGGAAGACCTGGATTTCGGAAGAGAAAAAAGACAGTCAAGCTGAGGGCAAAATCGAAGAAAATATTTTTGCAATGTTACCATGGGAAGAGGTTGAGGAAGCTAAAGCCAGATACACCAGGGCCAAGGGACTGTCTTCAAGGGTTTGGGAGGGAAGAGACTGAGGTGGAGGATGGGGGTAGAGCACATCACACGAGTTCTACTATCTTAACAGAACTAAGAGTTCCGCTGTCTCAAGGTGTGGAGTTATCCTGGGCAAGGATGAAAAAAACAGTCCATTGTATTAGTATACAAATTCATTCTCAGTGCTTAGCCTGCATTCACATAAACACACACTCACCTTGGCAACTATCACTTGTGGAAATAGAAGAAAACATTCTGCTCTGTAACTATGGAAAGGAGCTAGGTCTTAGCCATAGAAATATGTTTAAACGATGTTTCAGTAAAAGACCAAGATCATGGCTCAAGACAGTGCTCTGTGTTCTCTTGTCCACTTGGGAAACCAATACATGTGGTAAGTGATAGCCACCAATCCCCATCTCCCCTTGCATCTCAAGGACCAGCCAGTTGCTTACCCACCACCGTCTCACCCTTATGGCTTGCCAGCAACTAGAAGGACAATTTTATCACATACTTAGAATTGATACATGAATAGCATCCAGATGCCATTCTGAGAGGCAGTATTCCTGTTTCACAAAAACTATAAATCTGATTCTTAAAAAGAAAGTGATGGAGGTGCTGGTGTCAGGGACTAAATAAAGATCCATATGTTTCCTCACCAACAGAATCTCAGTTCCTAAACTTCCTTTTGTGGCTATGCTCCGGGGAACAGAAGACAGGATACTGAAAACTCTCTGTAGACATGTAATCTGGGGCCATAATATTGCTGGTAACAAATTCTCATTCTTTTAGTTAAGATAGATACATCTCTTGCTGTTTAAGGGGTAAGTAGTTGAGATTGTTACTTCTATTTTAGTTGAATCCACAAATGAAAAAGGGAACCTATGTGGTCAAATACTCAAATGTGTATATAATTTCTTGGTAGCCAGATCATGAATGATAAATATGCCTGAATTCTGGGGGGTTGTAAAACACCCCCAAGAGTACATTGAGATATGCCTCTTAATTGTAGTAGGCTAACAAAGTAGGTTAATAAAGTTCACTTCCATTCTAAAGCACCCAAGTGACAGTGAATCTCTAGAAACAAAATGGGAACAGGATGCTGAAATCAATAATATATCAAAGAAGAGAGGTCAATACTAGATTTCATTCTGAATGGGAAAATAAATGATAATGCCAAATGTACACCAGTCTAACAGTAGACCAGAGGGCTCAAGGGAAAGCTGAAATGTGAAGCTTTCACTTGAAATGAGCTTACCATGGCACAAATCATTTTCAACGGTTGAAGCTCTTAGGTTGGAGGTGGTAGCAGATTTTAGTTTTTGCCTTTATTGTTTGAATATCCTGTGCTTAACTACTTTCTGTTTTGGAGTTTACCCAATTTATGTGTAAAGACAGGGCTTATGGAAGGCTTTATGGAAGATAAAGGGGTCAAATCCTCCCTTATCAGTTCCAGGCAGTAAAGGCATAAGTGCAGGAACTAGAATCGGATGACTGGAAATCTTCTTCCTGGCACTGTGACATCCTATGAGGTCCCTCAAAGACAGAACTGTTCGAATTCACTCCAGGTGACGGTGGTAGAGGCATGCCTCCAGCAGCAGGGATGGTATCCTGCAAATGAGGCTCGGGGTACTTCCTACTCTGTGGCAGTTAGAATTGCCAACAGGACCCTGTCCAGTCAACCAAGTGCCCCCCACCCTGTTCACTGATTCTGTGAGCCCCTAATAGCCTTCTGATTAGGATCAGCATCGATTTATGTTTTCTGCAGCCACAAATATCTTAACTGATGTTGACTCATCCCATGAAGTTGGAACTCATTTACGTATGACCTTTCATTTGAAAGCACAATCACATCCATTACTACACTGAGCACTGTGATGGGTGTCAGAAGACCTCCAGGATATCAGTAATTGATTATCAGAATGTCAAACAAAGCTTCTCATCTTTCCGAACCTTAGTTTTTCCATCTGAAAACCTGGATATAAGATTTGGCATGCATGATTTCTGAGATCTCTGAGTCTACAATCTTGTTTGATCCTCATAACTGTCTTTCATGTTGACAAGTCAATGGGCAGAAGTCACCCAATCCCTGTCTTGCATTTTTCCATCCATTCCATTCTTCTCAGAGGGGAGAGGATTAGAAGTACTTCTGATGCTCCTGGAACAACTAAGACAAAGGGTGAGGGCAAGAAATCATAAGGTGAAATAGACACCTAAGCTCTAGACCAGCAACAGTTCAAGTTCTTAATATTTACTGCTAGGAACTGAATTGTGTTCCTCCCAAATTCATATGCTGAAGCCCTAACACCTGCCCCATCCCTCCTGCACTGGAGATAGGGCATTTAAGGAGGTGATTAAGGTTAAATGAAGTCAAGAGTAGAGCCCTGACCATATAGAAACTGTGCCCTTATTAAAAAAAAAAAAAAAAAAAGAAGAAGAAGAAGAGGAAATACCAGAAACTCTTTGCTCATCCCCCATCATGTAGGGACACAGCAAGAAGGCTGCCATTTCCATCCAGGAAGAGAGTCTTCACAAGAAAGTGAACCCTGATGGACCTTAATCTTGGACTTCCAGCCTCCAGAACTATGAGCAGGTAAATTTCTGTTAAGTCACCCTGACAGTGGTATTTTGTTATGGCAGCCTGAACAGACTACGACAACGCCCAAGACACTCTCTGAAAATTGCTTGAAAATATTAAGCAAACTTCAAATAATTCATTTGATTTCCCCATTTCCCTGTGAGGTATTCTTGTCAGCATTATCCCAAAGTATTTATATAGTGTTCTGCATTTTGAAGTGCCCACGATCATTTATTAATGACTAGACAGGTATGCTCCTGCCTTGCTGCTTGGGATATTATCTCCAAAAGTGAAATAAGGTCAGAAATAAACTTGTGGCATTTGGAACAAGGATAAAAACAGAGAAACTGAGGATTTTCATTGGGGAATGAGATGAAGGAATTCAACTGAAACGTTTGCAGCATCACTGCGTTATAAATGTGCAATGTGTTGTGGAAACAGTTTTCTCAAATACTTTTGTTCCCTAAAATGAGTTTTAAAAAAAGGATTGTTTTCTCCTGCCCTTTCTTTTACTTTGTGCCACCACAGAATACTTTCCTTAGCAAAGAAAATCTCAGAACATGATACGGAAATGAAACTGCATTTGACCTAGAGCCAAAAGTGTGCATTCTTCAAACTCACTAATAGTATAAGAAGAAAAAGAATAAAACAATCGGGTGCTATTTTTCACTCTTTTAAATGACTAAATTTTTAAAAGAACACATAGTTCTTGCTGGTAAGGTTTTGGTGTCATTAGTGTGCTCTAAGGCTGCAGATAGCCCTGCAAATTTGCCTAAAGTTTTGGATCTGCCTAAGGCTGAGAACTTACTGTAAGTGACTTTCTTACAAGATCAACAGGACAAAGGAGAGCAGAAACATGAAGAAAGTTTTCCCAAAATCACACGGCAAGTTAAGTGACTCCTATATTCCTAGCACATAGCACAGGACCTGTCATATTGTGGGGCCCTTATCAGATATTTATGAATGAGCAAAGAAATTTAGATGTTAAAGCATTTTATCCCCCCTAGACATTTCTCCAGGGTAGTTAAAAGGAGGAAAAGCTTATATGCCCAGTGAAAATCATTGGGGAGTTCACTATGACTATGGAGAGACAATGGAATAATCATAGTTTCTCTAAAATAGAAAAATGGTTTAACTAATTTTTTCTAGCAATTTGATGAACCATCAGGCACATATTTCCTAAATATATATTTGTCAGTCTATGATTCTATATTAGAAAATCCAAACCCTATTTTAGTTGAAAGTTCTCAGAAGGCTTTTCTCTAATTAAGAGTAAATTAAAAACCATAGCTTGGCTTCCTTTAACTGCTTTCTGAAATCCAGGGACTACAGACTTCACTGATATAGGAATGTTACAAGGTGGGGGAAATGTTTGACCTGGTATTCTGGAGTCGAGCAGAGGGCAGGCCATTCAGTACCTAACAGTTGAGTTTCTGCTTCGTGTTTGTTAAAATAAGATCTAACCTGGGCTACATATTATTTTTCTTGTTCCATCAACTGGACCTGGATGATGAATCTCAAATGCAAATGATGTGCATTCATTTCATCTCAAGTCCAGTCAAGGATTTGAACCTTAGAAAGTACTCAGGCTGATTAACAGTTGAATCATGAAGTTAGAGAACCTCAGGATCATGTGAGACCTACAGAGTCAGTCATTCCCAACCACTGATCCAGTGCTCACATCCCATCATCACCACTGTCATTAGGCAAAAGAGATAACCATGCGGACAGACTTTGGGACAATCTACTTTCTCCTTTCAGTTGTGTTTATTAATACCATACGATAGAAAAAAAGTCAGGGCACATTCTAATCTAGCACAATATCATGCAGAAGAAGTCCAGTGCTCTGATAATGCAAAATTCAGGTGGCAGAGAAATACCAGACCAGTTAGAGCCCTGAGGTTTTATTATATTGGAAAATCTGCACTCTCTAAGGATTTGCATGAAGGTTCATCTTCTTCTAGAATATGACATCAGAGTATAACTCAAGCTGGACCTTCACTTTAGATACACTTCCAGACTAAAAACTTGCTCATGATAGAGGGTAATTACACACTGTTTTTGCATACATTTAATTAGTTTAATTCTATAATTCTTGGCACTGCCTCCAAAGAATACAAGGCCAGCAATTGCTCTAAAGGCACAGTAAAAATATAAACATCACTTATTTGGAATGAGCCACCCAGAATTAGTGCAAAGTCTGATTTTTTTCCTTTAAATAGGGAAGTATCTTCACTGTGTTTCTGGCTATAAAGGCAACTGTTGCTCATTATAACAAATGCTGATAAAATCACTCCATTATTCCATTCCTAAAATATAATCAACATTAAACAATCTGGTTTACATCCTTCCAAATATTTGATTGTTGCTTAATCACATGTTATTTCACACTTTCCATAGTTTATAACAACAAAAAAAAAGCCTGCAAACTACAGCCTGTGGGTCCACTGGCTGTTTCTGGAAATAAGAATCATATTGGAATACCGCAACACTCATTTGTTTATGTACTGCCTATGGCTGCTTTCACACTAACACAGCAGAGACCTGGAGTCGTGACAGAAATCATATGGCTTCAAAGCCGAAAATATTCACTGTTTTTTTTTTTTTTCTTTTACAGGAGGAGTATGCCAACCCCTCCTGTATACCCTTTCCTTCCTGTCAATGTTATATCAAGAATATCCTTTTATGATAATTTTGTCTTATCTACCTTATTCTTTTGAAAAGATACACATTATTGAATTGTATAGAATTTTCATAAATGAACTGATACCCTATTGATGGGCATTTAAATTATTTTTATGGGTTGAGTTTGTAAGTTTCAAGAAACAGGGATTCAATGAAACATCTGGAAGTGGTGCTTGGTAGAAATTTACAAGAAACTTGCCTTAGAAAACTATACTAAAATGTTTGTGGAACCATTTGATAATGAGTTTTCCCTTGAGTGCTTGGAGATAGTTTAATACTGAATATCACTAAGTATTTTAAGTATTCTCCCAGCAATCCTGGCAGTAGGGAAAGGGTTGTCGGGACACCGCATTACCACGTTATACTCTTACCAAGGAAATGGGTTGCGATGCAAAGTTTGAAAGTCAGCCTTTTGAAAGCCCAGAAATTTTGCATTACCTAAATTCAAATGAACGGTTTTCTCTCTTATGCAGCACCATTGTAAGGAAAGCAGCCCGTGTGACTCTCATCTTCGAAGCCTAAGCACTGTGTGCTCCATTTCAAAGTCCCAAGTTTTTTGCTGAGGTATTTGCTTCGATTAAAAAGGCTTCCTTTCCCCACTTTTCTAGCCTCAGTCCTAGGAGGCTAACCTGTAAGAAATCCATTTTGAATGTCCTGCCAGCAAAGGCAATGTCTGTTTTACATGAGGAGAAGGCTCAAGAACCAGGTAAATGCTAGTGATGTAACTCAGCAGTTGCTCTAAGAAATTCAAAGTTTCAACTGTGAAAAAGGACCCTTCAACTTCTGGGAGATGCTTTGTCCGACTCTCTGGGATTAAAAGGCGAAATGCCTCCTTAGCCTAAAATAAGGTGTTATGTTTGGTCTTCTTTGTGCTCTGTGTGTCTATTCAACGGCTAAGTTGAGGTGTCCCAGATGTGTAAGGCTATTTCCTTCTCATCTCTTGGGTTTTAGCTTAAATGTCACCCCTTCCAAGAAGCCTTCCTCGACTGTCCAATTTAAATAGAGGCCTCCCCTGAACCTTTACTCTCCATCTCAGCACCTGTTGGTTTTAGTTACATCATTTATCACAATGTGCAATTATTTATTCCCTCATTCACATGTTTTTCTATCTATTGCATGAACTTCATGAGAGCAAGAATCAGGCCTGTCTGGTCTATTCTAGCTTCCCCTATGATTTGCATCACCTGACATATAATAGGTGATTACTAAATATGCTACAGTAAGAAATACCAGGATGTGGAACTTCTCTGTATGGCCATTAAGTTCATCAGCTCTGGAGACAGACTGCCCACATTTGAACACTGGCACCTCTGTTTATAACATGAGGCTTCAGTTGAAAGTAACTTCCCATCCCTGTGCCTCCTCATTAGCAAAAGGAAAACTAATAACAGAACTTAATCCATACGATTCTTTGGAGTTTGAATTAGTTAAGTAGGCATGAAGAATGTCCTCAAAAAATATCTATCCTTTGTTGCTATTTCTATAATTGTGTCATTTTCCAATTTATAAACATGAGTAGAAAAAAAGAACTATTATATTCTTTGTATGCACATAGAACTACAGTTTTTGGAAGCTCTTTTATACATGAAGACTAATTGTATGCTTAAGAAATTCTTGTAAGTGTGGTCAACTGAGGGTCACGCTAATCATTTTGAGTGGAAATGATGAAGAAGCTAAAGGCCATCACACTGTCTCACCCAGGTGGGATGTGGCCAAGTTGGGTGCTACCCCAACCTCTATTCAGACCACCATTTCAACATTCTGTTTCCCTAAGTCACTTTAAAAGAGCGAACATAAAACACAAAGGTGAAGCAAACATTCTACCAAGGTCCCCCTGCAAATGCATGACTAAAAAGTATTAGCCAAATTCCAAACTGCCGTATTGAATTCTCCTCTCTAGGGAACTCAGAAATTGATCAGTTCTTGAAAATTCAAAGTAAAGGGAATGGGCTTCCCTGCTGGCGCAGTGGTTGAGAGTCTGCCTGCCAATGCAGGGAACATGGGTTCGTGCCCCGGTCCGGGAAGATCCCACATGCCGCGGAGCGGCTGGGCCCGTGAGCCATGGCCGCTGAGCCTGCACGTCCGGAGCCTGCGCTCCACAACAGGAGAGGCCACAACAGTGAGAGGCCCGTGTACCGCAAAAAAACAAAAACAAAAAGCAACAAAGTAAAGGGAAAAGGGTAATTTTCAGACTTTTTTTTGCTGGCTGTCAGGTCAGAAATAACAAAAACAGCCCTAACTCACAATTTTATCAAGTTTTCCTTCTGTGAAGCAAGAATAGCAAAATAATCAACTTCAAGAAAACAACTTTACAACCAGCCCGAGCGTGGATGAGAAGTTTTTTGCAGTTTGTGGCATATGCATCAATAATTTCGGCAGTGTTCTCTTTGGGAGGCATCCAAACACCTCTGAAACTGAGGAATAGTAGTATTAAATGTCTACTCTGTCCCAGGAGCTGTGCTAGGCCTCTTCATACAATCTCTCTCATCTCGCAATAGTCCTGGTAGGCACATACTGTCACCCCTGCTTTATGGATTGAGAAACAAAGATTCAGAGAGGTTAACTGACTCTCCACAGGTCTCAACGAATGCACACACCAGGATGAGCCGGGATCTGAGCCCAGTCCTGCCTGGCTCCAAAGCACCTTGTTCCTTCCACTGAACAGAACTGTCCCTGCTTCATTTCTCAACATACCTTGCGTTAATAATGTGAACCAGAACTTGACAAACTTGAGCCTACTTTCAACTGCCAGCGCTTCATCTGATCCCTACTTCCACTTACCCCAGAAGGGCTGCCTGCCTGTTTTTGCAGTTTACAAAGAGAGTGGGGAAGGAAATGACTCATGAGCTCATTTCTGCAAAGCAGATGGAACCTCTTGGAGAAAAAGGTTCTGTGTGGGAGCCAAGAAATAAATGGGGCAACCTAAGAATCAGATGGTTCATAAGATGCAAATTCCATGAAAATCAATCTAGAAAATCGTCAGTAAGAGTTTATTAAGCTTTTAGTATGTAGCTGCTCAACATCCATCTAAGCATTACAGAAGAAACACAGGCAACAAAGAAAAAGTCATCAAGAAAATAAGTAAATAAATAAACATGCACGTGCATGCACACACACAAAGAATACCATTTTAAAACACACAAGGACTGTAAAATCATTTGCTAATATGATGTGTTTATACAGTAAATGTGTCAGAGTTCCAATTACACACAGGCATAGTAAGGTCTAGATTAGTAGCAATCTTAAAATCCCTCTTATGTTTTCATTTCATGAAGTCAGACTGGATCTGGTCCTGAGAGAACAAGAGGGTTTGGTCAAGAAGGAGGAAGAGGGTATTGGGATTCCAGAAAGGAGGAGTTGGAAAAAATTGCAGGACAGAGGCTGGGAAAAAATGAGGTCCCTTCCATAGGTCAAGCAGTTTATGTAAGGAGATAACTAGAAAGTAAGACAGCGATGGCAGCTGGAAGGGCAGGCTGAGGCTGACCTGTGGATGAGCTTGACTGTCCATCAAGACTTTCAGAATTTCATTCCCTGGGTTAAAGACAGCGGGGGTCGGGGGATGATATAATATCAACTATTATCATTTACTGAGCATGAACTCTGCACTAGGTACTAAGCTATGGGCTGGATATTTTTCATTGCTTCAACAGCCCTGCATGGTATCTATGACTACTGTGATCTTTAAGTTGAGGCAACTGAACCTCAGAGAGGTTTGGACGCCAGACCAAAGTTACCTAGCTAATTAGTAGCAGAATAAGGATTCAAGCTAAGGGCTGACAACTCCAAAGCCTATACTCTTCCAAAACCTTCACAACTGCACAGTATTCAAACTGATCTAGTATTTGTGCCTGAAGTCTATAGAGTACCACATGGGGGGAAGCTGGAGGAAGGCATAATAATAGAATTAAAAATGGGATGACTGGGATTCCCTGGTGGCACAGTGGTTGAGAGTCCGCCTGCCGATGCAGGGGACACAGGTTCGTGTCCCGGTCTGGGAGGATCCCACATGCCGCGGAGCGGCTGGGCCCGTGAGCCATGGCCGCTGAGCCTGCGCGTCCGGAGCCTGTGCTCCGCAACGGGAGAGGTCACAACAGTGAGAGGCCCGTGTACCGCAAAAAAAAAAAAAAAAAAAGGGACGACTCCCTCTTATTCCAGTAAACAAACAAACAAAACAAGACAAAACAAAAAACACAACCTATCTGGGGTCTGGAGTGGTATGGAGCAGTTAATAGCTAACATGTATGGGCTACTTAGTACATGAATAGATAGGACTATTATTTCGTTTAATCTTCACAATAACCCTTGGAAGTAAAACATTATTATTATTATTAATATTATTAATTATTCCTATTACAGATGAGGAAACCAAAGCTTAGACAAATTAAGTAGTTTGTCAAACGCCACAAAACTATTAAGAAGCTGGGCATAAAGTCAACACAACGGAACTGTTTTCAGAATGGGAGACGTGGGGAAGAGGGGGGCAAGGAAAACTCAGCAAATGAGGACTCAGCAGGGCCTGGGGGCTGGTTGGGCGTAAGTAAATAAAAGCTCTGCGTGACTCAAAGTTTATGCTATGCTCTGAAGCTTGGGAGACCAGAAGAAGTGTGTTATCTTTAATAAAAACAGGGAGGACACACCCAATTGGACAGGACAGAAGAAGACTGAGTAGTTTCAAAACAAGAATTTGCCTACTGCAGGGTAAAATATTACAGGACATCAAAGGCAAGGAAAAATGAACAACAGCTATTGGATTTAGGTATTAGGTCATGGGTCATCCAAAGACAGAGGAAGGAAGAATGGCATTTGTAACGGGTTAAGGGGTGGATGAACAGGTGATGAGGGAGTAGAGACAGAGAAAAAGGGTTTTCTCTCCTTGCAATGTAGTCAAAGTGAGAAAGTCATCACGGCTTTAGGACTCAGAGAGTCAAGGAGAGTTCATTTCTTTCTACAGGATAAAGGAATATTAAGTATGTTTTTAGGTATTTTTTTATTTTGGCACTGTGTAATGTTTGTCTTCCTACTGCCAAGAGAATACAAACTCCATTCATTGGGGAGAAACTCTGCGATGGCAGAGACCAGAGATGTAAGCAACAGAGAGGCCCCGTTATCTATGGGTGTGGACATGGAGACTTAGAGAAGCACAGCAACTCACCTAAAATCACCTTCTGCAAGCAGCAAACCTGACCCTGGGGCTCTCAATGTTCACTGTACTTCTTCCCTAGACAGAGTGGTCTTACCCTTGGAAAAGAGGGACACAGCTTCCTTTGCTATGGAAAGGAAGAGAATGACTAAAGACAGAGAGATGCTTTGAGGACACAAAGAGGCTGTGATGACAGGAAGAAGGGGAACAAAGAGGAAGCTGGCACAGGACCAGGGGTGCCCAGCAAACGAAAACCAACATGATTCCTACTCAGGAAACTGATGAGGTAAAACGAAGCTTCCAGGGTTGCTTTAGTTGTAAGTCTTGTAGTACAAGTCTGGAGCGTGCAGGGGTGGCTGCATTGTTTTGTTTTTACTGGCTGCCTCTTACCTCTTGGGAAATGCTTAAATCATCGAGAAACCTTCATACTTAAAGATGAAAGGATAAAAAGGTTAAGGGGCCAGTGATGAACTTTTATTAGGCCGTGGTATGATTTTATAATCTCAAATTACATATTCAGAGCTGATATAAAGTAAATATTACCTTGTACAGCTTCTCTTTCCCTACATCACCATCCCTGAGGTGGACATTTATACTCCCCAAACCATGTATTAAATGCCACCACTCTCTGCTTCAAGGGAAAGATCTTTCTTTTCCACGTGTGTTATATATGATGCCATAAGGTGGTAAGTTTGTGAAAATGAGATTTGGGAGTGGAATATCTTAAAACCATTCCTCTAAATGCTCCACAATGGCATAGAGCAGACTTCATCCAATATTTATAAAATAAGTGCAATTAAACATCAATGATACAATAAAACCCCTGTGTGACTGAGAAAGAAACAGACTTATTCTCCTCCCTCCTTTATTTCCCCCACTCTGTGGAACTCTGGTGGATTTTTTTCCTTGCAATTCTCCTTTCCCCTTCAATGAAACAAAGGCTGAATTCAAGGCCCTCCTAATGAGGCCATTACTGGCCTTACCATAGAAAAGTTAATTCAGAGTAGATTAGAATTTCTCTTAGATGTTTCTTTCCTTCCATCCCCGTTTCCTTTTGCTATTATTTTAATTGCTCATTTATTAAGCTCAGGTGTGTCCAACAGGCACTGAGGCACTGAGAATATACATTAAGATAAAGAGAACACGATCCCGGCCTCACTGAGGTTCACAGACCAACGACAGAGACAGATTTGATTTGAACAAATAGTGTCAGGAAGAAATGAGAACTTTCCCAGAGCTAACGCAGAAGGAGCTGTGGGGTGCCAGGTAGCAACACAGCATGGAGGTCAAGAGAAGGACCTTGACATTATGAGCACAGGCTTTGGATGAAAACAGCCCCAGGCTTAATTAAGCCCTGGCTTAGGAGCTATAAAAACTTGGGCAGGTAATGTAACCTCCTTAGGTTGTGGCTTCATCTTTTGTAAAAATAGGGATAACGTCCGCCTCATCGGGCTGCCGAGAGCATTATGGGAGATAAGTCATTTAAAGTGCTCAGTACAGGGAAAACCCTCAGTAAACGTCTGTGAAAAAGTCCACGGCTCAGGGGACGGAGAAATCATTGGATGAATGGGATTGGGGAAGAGGCCGTAGGAACGTTCACTCCAGAACAGGCAACCACGGGGCACAGGAGAGCTGTCAGCAGGTGAGTAAAAGTGAATCAGAAGCTGCATAGGGACAGCAGCGGGGATGAAGCTGGAAGGGACCGAGAGCCTCATGTGCCCTGAGATGCTGGATGCTTCCCTGAGGTTGAGAAGCCACTGAATGGTGTCCGTGCTACCGGCCCAGGAATTATAACAGGACGCCTCCAGAAAGGACACTACCACTGACAACCCTCTTCCGTGCTGTCTCCAAGGTCTCTGGCTCTTGGGTTATTTCTTGCCTTACACAGAATTCCTAACAAGCTGACCATGGGCTGGACACATTACAGTCATTCAATCTCCAATGCCACGGACCAGCTACTGCTCAAATTATTTCTCTCTCTGAAAGAGGGATGTATGCCCAGCGGTCCTTTTTTTTTTTCTTTAGCAAAAATGGGGCCAAATATAGCAGGTGATGTCTAAACACAGGAGTGGATAAAGAATCAAAAGGTGAGTTGATTGGCTTTACTTCGTAGTACGTTTTGGTCCCTGACTTGTAAAAGCAATCAATCCAAACTTATATGGGAGCATCCCCCCTGTGTATCAGGCACGAGGGGAGTCTCAGTGGGGGACACGGGAGCCAGACATCATGGTCCTGTCTGCAGGCCTCTAGCTGAGGAGGCAAGACAAAAAGTGGGGAACTTTACACAGGATTCAAAACTATCTGGACAAGAAAATAAAAGTTATTACTCAGGCACAGATGTTAAGAACTCACTGTTGAAAGGAAGGAGAATTCTCAGCGGGGGAGGAAGGAGATCTCTCAGGGGAAGGAAATACCTAGAAACCCTTGGGAAGAAGTTGATTTGAAGTAAGTTTTGGAGAAGGGAAACATTTAATGACAAGGGGAGAAAGGACATTTTCAATCTGTGATTTCTAGACTTGGTGATTTCATTGTTGACTAAAATTGCCAAACAAACCATAAAAGGCAGGTGAGAGTTGCAAGGATTTGTAAACTTCGTATTTCTCCAAAGTAAGACCATTTCATTAAACATAGAAAAACCTCCTCTCTACTAGCACCACTGTTTCAAAAAAAGCAAGAATCTTCTAATATACACAATGAAAGGAAAGCAAGCCCAGAATAAAAGTCAAATAGTCATTTTCTATTGCTGTGTAATGGATTACTACCATGAGTTTGTGGCTTAAATCAACACCTATTTATTATCTCATGGTTTCTGGAGGTCAAAAGTCCAGGCACAGAATTGGATTCGCTTTCCAGGATCTCAGAAGGCTTACATCAAAGTTTCAACTGGGCTGTGTCCTTTTCTGGACCTCAGATCATTTTCAAGTTCAGGCGGTTGGGGGGAGAACTCAGCATTTTTCAGCTGTAGAACTGAGGCTTCCGTTCCCTTTCTGGCTGACTGCTGGGGCACTGCTCATAGATCCTAGAAGCTACTCAGTTCTTTGCCATGTGGTCCCCTCCATCTCCTTTTATGCACTTTCAATTTCTGACTTCCTCTGTCTTCGATCTCTGTACTTGAATGTAAAGGGCTCATGTGATCCAGGCCCATCCAGATAATCTCCCTTTTGATTTATTCAGAGCCAACTGGTTAGTAACTTGGATTACGTCTGCAAAATCCCTTAGGTCATGCAACATAACGTAACATAACACAATCATAGGGGTAATACCTCATAATATTTACAAGTTCCTCTCTCACTGAAATGGAGGAAATTATATAAGGTGTGAATATCAGAGGGTGAGGATCTTGGGGGGAAACGGGTTTCTACTTCTAAGAAAGGAAGCAACGATTTTATATCAAGATATTACAAAAGTTAGCTTTAAAAAGTCTTAAACAGAGAAAAGTTTTATATTGTTGTATAAAACCTATTTTTACATAAGTAAAAGGAAAAATGTACAAATCTAAAAAAAGAGAAGATATATGTATAGCTTTGCTCTACAGGAGAAAGTAATACAACATTGTAAAGCAACTATACTCTAATAAAAATTAATGAAAAAATAAACAGCTCATACAACTCAACATCATAAAAACAAACAACCTGGTTAAAAAATGGGCAGAAGAACTGAATAGACATTTTTCCAAAGAGGAAATGCAGATGGCCAACAGGCACATGAAAAGATGCTCAACATCGCTAGTCAGCAGGGAAATGCAAATCAAAACCACAGTGAGATACCACCTCACACCAGTCAGAATGGCTATCTTCAGAAAGAACACAAACAACAAATGTTGGTGAGGATGCGAAAAAACGGGAGCCCTCCCTCTACACTGTTGGTGGGAATGTACATTGGTGCAGCCACTGTGGAAAAGAGTATGGAGGGCTCTCAAAAACTAAAAATAGAATTACCATATGACCTAGTAATTCCCCTTCTGGGTATATGTCCGAGAAAACCAAAAGCACTAATTTAAAAAGATACATGCACCCCAAAGTTCATAACAGCATTATTTACAACTGCCAAGATATGGAAGCAACCTAAGTGTTCATCGACAGATGAATGGACAAAGATGTGAGATACACACACACACACACACACAATGGAACACTACTCAACCATAAAAAAGAACAAAACTTTGCCATCTGCAGCAACATGGATGGACTTGGAGGGCATTATGCTGAGTGAAATAAAGACAAATAAAAGAAATAAAGACAGAAAAAGACAAATACTATTTGATATCACTTATATGTGAAATCTAAAAAATACAACAAACTACTGAATATAATAGAAAAGAAACTGACTCACAGATACAGAGAGTAAACTACTGGTTACCAGTGATGGTGGGGAGGGGCAATATAGAGGTAGGGGTGTGGGGAGCAGAAACTATTGGGTATAAGATAGGCTCGGGGATGTACTGCACAACACGGGGGATATAGCCAATATTTTGGGATAACTGTAAATAGAAAGTGACCTTTAAAAAATAAATAAATACATAAATTTTGCCAACAACAATGTGGAAAAAAGCCTGGAGTGGATATTTCCCCAGTTGATCCTTCAGATGAGACCCCAGCCCTGGCAGGTACATAGTTGCAGTTTTGTGAGACACCATGAAGCAGAGGACCCATGTAAGCCACAACAACTGTTAAATAATAAATGTGTGTTTTAAGTCAAAAAATATATAATTTATTTCAAATTAAAAAAAAAATATATATATATACAATCTACCACTGCCTTCTGAGGGAGGGTGCGGATGGAAGAGCCCTTTGTGGGGCAAGCTGGGGTGACCATGCTGTTCTGTATGACTTGGGGAGTGGGAGGAGGAGAAATTTAAGATGAAAGAGGGGAGATGCAGGAGGGAAAAAAATAGAAAAAAGATCCTGGATGTACTAGGGGAGAAAGGCAGAGGGTGGGGACAGTCCCCAATGTGATTTGACTTAGGAGGGAAGACATAGCTGATGAAAATGTCAAGGTCTTTGCTACAGGAGATGTTCTTGCTCTGGCTTTCCCCATGAAATCTTCAGTAGAATCTACATTCCTCTCTAAGACTCTCCATGTGTCTGGAATTTCCTTGACAAATGCAAAGAATTGCTAAGTTCTGCATCAAAGATGGTGTGGGTCAAACACACAGAAGTGCAGATGAAGACAGCAACACTTCACACACTTACACACAGGTAAGTTGAAGGCAGTGGAAGCAACATTCTTAATACAATTTGAGCTCAATTTTGAATATTCGGAGAAAATGAGAGATGGTAGGAAATCTTAAGCCCTTCCCCTCTAAGTACTTTTCCATCTTCGCCCCAAGGATCTGGAAGACCAAGAACAAACCCTTCAATGAACAGAAGTTTAAGTGCAAAGACTACAGATGAACACGAAGAACTAGATCAGTCTCTATGAAGCAGCAAGGGATTCATCTGAGAGCAATGACCGTGGGGATCACAGTTCTAGATGTGGACACAAAGACACGGGAGCAAGATAGCCAAGGTCTCTTGCAGCCGAGTGAACATCCGACAGAGGGCTTTGCAAACATCCCTTAGTCTATCGTTATGTATTCCTTACCACTAGCTCTGAAGGGAGGTCATTACAACCATCTCAGTGAGTCGGAAAATACAGGGAATTGTGGAGGTTAAATGACCTGCCTGGGGCTGCCGTGCAATATGGAGCAAAGTTGAGATTAGAATGCCAGTGCCTATGCCCCGGGCCTTTGCGAAACCTTAATAGAGAGCAAGTTCTCAAAAACCAGCAGCTTTCTCTCTGGGGCATGGCAACAGGACTACGGAAAATTGTACCAGGGCTGGAGGAACTGTGATTCGGTGGGATGCATTAGAGGCCACCTGATCCCGTGCTTGAAACCTCTTGTCTCAGTTTCTTATTCTGACAGCTGAAATGCAGTGCCCTGGCTTTTCTTCACCAGACACAATGGATGGAAGAATGAACAGGGGAAAGTGTGGGGTGGGAGCATATTTCTTCAAAGAATTAAATACAGAATTACCATGTGATCCAGCAATTCCACAACCAGGGATATACCCAAAAGAATGGAAAGCAGAAACTCAGACATCTGTACACAAATACTCATAGCAAATTATGGCCAATAGCCAAAAGGTGGAGATGACTCAAGTGTCCGTTGATGGATGAATGGATAAATGAACACAGTCTATGCACACAATGGAATATTACTCAGCCTTAAAAAGGAATGGAATGCCAACACATGCTATCACATGGATGAACCTTGAAGACATTATGCTAAGTGAAATAAGCCAGTCACAAAAGGGGAAATACTGTATTATTTCACTTACATGAGGTTCCTAGAGTAGTCAAATTAATAGGGAGAGAAAGCAGCATGGTGGTTGCCAGGGGCTGGGGTTGGAGGGGGAAGGGGATATAGGGAGTTATTGTTTAATGGGCACAGAATTTCAGTTTAAATTGATGAAAAAGTTCGGGAGATGGATGGTGATGATGGGTGCACGACAATGTGAATCTACGTAATGCCACTGAATCGTGCACTGTGAAATGGTTAAGATAGTAAATTCTATGTTATGTGTATTTTATCACAATTTTTTTTAAGGGGGAAAAAAGACCGTGACTACTGATTTCCTATGTATAATATAATCTCCACTAGACTGTAGGGCCTAAGAAGGCAGAGATCACGTTTTGCTTATTATCATGTCACCAGTGCATAGTGAACAGCATCACACATAGAAGGTTCTAGATAAATATTTGTTAAGTAAGTAAACCAACCCTGGCACACTACTGTGGAGTGATACCACCCGTGGCTCCTTCTGTCACAGTGCTGTGCTTTCAGACATTTGAGACACTGTCTCTTAGCCTGATTTAGAGATGCCCTCTCTAGACTAGGCAGCTCTCTGCAGCTGCGCTAACAAGGGCCCAGCCCAGCTTCCCCACCTTTCAGTCCTATCAACCCATAAAAGAATGCGATTGGATAGGACAGACTCTAAATTATTGAATGAATACAGAATAGGTCATGGATACTAAGAGCTACTTATCGCAATAGTATACAATAGAGCACTTTTAATTATTCAAAAAATTTAAAGATATCCAATGGATTCCAGTCCTGCCTGGTCATTAGCATCAAGTAGGGAGTTTGTTAAAAATATATATTCTCTGGTGTCACCCTCCTGACACATGATTTAGTTAGTCTAGGATGAGTCCTGGGAATCTGGATTTTTTAAAAATTTATTTTATTGAAGTATAGTTAATTTACAATGTTGTGTTAATTTCTGGTGTCCACCAAAGTGATTCAGTTATATATATATATATATATATATATATATATATATATACACATACATATATATATATATATATATATATCCTTTTTCATATTCTTTTCCATTATAGTTTATCACAGGATATGGAATACAGTTCCCTGTGCTAAACAGTAGGACTTTTTTTATCCATTCTATATATAATACTTTGCATCTGCTAATCCCAAACTCCCAATCCATCCCTCCCCCACCAGGAATCTGGATTTTTGTCTGCCGGTGTGCTTAAGCGGCTGTACAAATAAGTTGAAAAACCTCTGCCCTAATTACTTGATGAGTATGTCTTGCTTCCCAAATGATAAACTCCACGAGGGCAAGAGATATGCCTTATATATTTTGTATACCACCTATAGCATCTAGGAGGTTAGTAAGCGCTGAGCTGACTGATTAATCTCCCTGTGAACATAAAAACAGCACACAGTGCTGCTCTCCCCTACAGCCACTTCTGCCATTCCACCATCTCAAAACCCACAGACCCAAATGCAGCTCTTCATTCTAATGCAGCAAAATATATGAATATAAATATTTATAAATATGTTGCCTTTTAGAGCAATATTAGCAAGGGCTGATTATCCCTTTACATCCACATCTGTTCTTTCAGATACTTGGAATTCAGCAGACTTATGAATAATACATTTCAAATCACAGAAGAGTCCAAGAGGCAAAAAGCTGAAAGTTGCCAGGGCCAAGCAGTGTGTGTTTAAACTAGAACAGCCACAGAGAAAAAGCATCAGAGTTGCTTTAAACAATAATAATCCCAAAGATTTGAGTTATAAAACAGTATTTTTCCAGGCAATATAGGTTGTGCTCAAGCCCAGTTTTTAAAAATAAATTTATTTTATGTATTTATTTATTTTTGGCTGTGTTGGGTCTTTGTTGCTGCGTGCGGGCTTTCTCTAGTTGAAGTGAGCAGAGGCTACTCTTTGTTGTGGTGCACGGGCTTCTCATTGCGGTGGCTTCTCTTGTTGCGGAGCACGGGTTCTAGGGCATGCGGGCTTCAGTAGTTGTGGCGCGTGGGCTCAGTAGTTGTGGCACATGGGCTCTAGAGCGCAGGCTCAGTAGTTGCGGCACACGGGCTTTGTTGCTCCATGGCATGTGGGATCTTCCAGGACCAGAGCTTGAACCCGTGTCTCCTTCATTAGCAGGCAGATTCTTAACCACTGTACCACCAGGAAGTCCCTCAAGCCCATTTTATAACTAGAAGGAATAGGTACTATTTTTTGATATTTCCTCCCCCAAATTTTGATATCCTGCCCTTATTATTTTGGAATGATGTCTAAATTTTACCAGAAGCAACACATCATTTGTGCTTCAAATAGGTCTCTGCCCAGATGTCCCTTTTACAATGTGAGTACGTTAATTTATAATTCATTGACACTTGAGTGTGAACTAGGTCAGCATAACTTAAAGTGAGACAGGACTCTAGGTTCAAGATGACCTTTAGTTAAACACTTTTGGGAAATGGTGAAAACAGTATCTTTTCTCCGAGAGTCAAAAACACATCTCTACAGTGGTTCTCAAAGTGTAGTCACTGGACCAGTCACATTGGCCTCACTTGGGAACTTGTTAAAAATGCAAATTCTCACGCCTACTAAGCAGAAAGTCTGGGTGTGGAGTCCGGTGATCTGTGTCGTAACAGTCCTCCAGGTGAGGCTGATGCTCACGAGAGTTTGAGAACCACTGTATTAGAAGGCCTGCAGTAATGAAACATGCTTATTTAAAGCCGTATTAGCCAAACACAACTGCCCCCAGACCCCTTTTCCATGTAACACCTATCAACTCCCATGAAATCTATAGTTGATGAGATACACATCAGAACTAACCTAAATGGGAAAAGAATGTGAAAAAGAACAGATATATGTAAATGTATAATTGAATCACTTCGCTGTACACCCGAAACTAACACAACATTGTAAATCAACTATACTCCAATATAAAAAAAAATTGCGAAACCAGATTCTGAAAAATCAAAATATATTAATTGCACAATTGGCAACATACAATGACAAGAACAACTATTTATTGCATGATACTATGTGCTAGACCCCAAGAATACCATGGCAGATCTGACAGACATAATCCCTTCCTCCTCAGGATGTACTGTCTAGTACGGAAGACAGATCAACAATGAACATGTGGGGAAAGCTATATATGAAGTCTGCACACTGTGTAAGAACACGTGAGGGCAGATGAACAGGGACGACGGACAACTCAACATGACTTGGGTCATTAATTTGCTTTGCAAGCTATTCTCATCCTCCTCTTGTCTTCACTGCCTTGGCCAAGGGGACGAAAGCACCTGCCCCAAGCAGATATAATCTGACTACTTCACTCAGATACACTTTCAGGAAGTCCCAAGATACAAGGGCTTTAGAAAGGTCATGATCATCAATGAAGCTGGTGCTACAGACTGAATGTTTCGGTCTCCAAAATCCATATGTTGGAAGTCCTAACCTCCTCATCCATATGGTATTCGTAGGTGGGGCCTTTGAGAAGTGCTGGTCATGAGGTGCTTAAGTCTTTTATGAATGAGACTACGGTCTTATAAAAGAGACTCTGCAGATATTCCTTGCCCCTTCCACCACGGAAGGACACAGTGAGAGAAGCTGGCAGTCTGCATTCTGGAAAAGTGCTTTCACCAGATACTAAATCTGCTGGTGCCATGATCCTGGACTTCCCAGCCTCCAAAACTGTGAGAGATAAATTTCTGCCATTTATAAGTTACCCATGCTGCGGTATTTTGTTATAGCAGCCCAAACAGACTAAGACAGCTGGCCAGTGGAGCTGCCATACACGTGCTCACAAAAGGCTTGTTTCCTCTGAGGTTGCTGTTACCCACTGGATCTTCTGAACTTCCAAAGCCAGGCCTCTGGTGTCATGGGCCTGCTGCTTGGAATGTAGCTAAGGTTTGGGGAACTGGTGAAAGAGAATGATATTGTTGCTGCAAAGACAACAATAGCCTGGATTTGCACCTTGAGAAATCTATAGCTAAGTAACATTGCCAAGTACAGTGAGCTCCTTTAAAACAGGGGATTTTGTCAGTTGTGTTCACTGACATATTCCCAGGCTCTAGAACAGTGCCTGCCTGACACACAGTAGGTGTCAACAAAATATTCGTCTTTTGTGGTTCAGCAAACCCTCTGTGTCAATCTTGTGCTGACCCATGTATTAGTAAGAGGAGGCTAATTGTTAAAACAGTGTCAAAATATATAAAAGCTCAAAGACAACAGAGGAGAGCTATCCAACAGACCTTTCCACAGTAACGGAAATGTTCTTTACCTGTGTTGTCCGACATGACAGCCACTAGTCACGTGGAGCTACTGAGGACTTGAAACGTGGCTAGGGTGACTGTTGATCAGATGTTCAGGCTGTTGGTGCTGAAACATTCCCTGAGACGGGACTTCTTGTTCTAAACAGGTTCCCACACGGACCTGCAGGGAGGCCTGCTCTGGCTCACCACATCCTTCACTCCAGTTTTTCAATTTCTCTGTTCCTTCAAATCAAACTTAACTGCATTTTCTCTTACAGCCTGGCTGGATGATGATATTAATCCAATTAACACTTGCATGTGAGTAAGGATACCCACCATCCTACCACTTGTTACTGTCAAGTCTCCCAGATGTCACAGCTGCATGTTAAACTCAGAACTTTAATGACTGAGCAGAAGGAATGACTGATAAGGGAACTTCAGGCAGGGCCTTTGGGGAGATATTAATCTAACTCGTAGTGCCAGCTCTCAACAGTCCTGGAACACTTGTAAAAAGGGGTTAAAAAGATTTGGATGTTGGTTGAAAAGAGTAAGGGCACTGTGTTAATAAATCCTTCCTCTGCCAGCGACAGGATCGTTTCCAAGCTAGGCCTCCACAGGCAGGAGACAAGGAGAATAAAAGATCCCTTTGCCCAGAAATTCATCAAAGGAACTCCTGCCCTTGGTTAGGAGCTGTCAGAGATCACTTCACCCTGCCTCACTGGAACTCAGCGTTTGAAATGTCAGGCCCTTTCCTAGCAATGACTGATGCACTCTTTTGGGGAGGATTCCATAGTGCTGGCTAACTTATCTTGTGTTTGAGTCTTGTCTCTCCGTAGACTCTCAGCTGCTAGGGGAGATCTACCTCATTCAAGCATGTGAATCTCTGAAGCCCTGAGCACCGTGTCTGGGGAGCCATGACTCACAGTGAAGATACACCTGTCTGGTCGACAGAGCCCACACAGCTATTCTGGACAATCTGAGTTCTGGTCTAGCTATGTGGCCTTAAGCAAATCACTTTCCCTCTCTGAACTTTGGATTTATCTTCTAAAAAGAGAGTTTGGCAAACTATAGTCTGTGGGTCAGTTCAAGGTTGTGGCCTATTTTTGCACAACTTGTGAGCGAAGGATTTTTTTTTTACATTTTTAAGGGTCTATAAAAAACAAAACAAAGAAAAATATGCAACTGAAACCATGCAGGGGCCTCATAAGCCTATTTTTTTTTACTATCTGGCCCTTTACAGAAAAAGTTAGCCAACCCCTACTCTAAAATGAAGACAGTAGCCTAGAACAAATGCTTTTGTTCTTTTAAATTTTGTTTGCTCCCCACCCTCCAAAGGAACCATCTCTCTAAAGAATTTACAAGTCCAGATAGTAAATAGATAACACAAGTGCCAAGCCACCTAAGGTGACGCAAGGGTGGGAGCTTAGTCAATATCCTTTCCTCCCGACTCCTTAGCAAACCCCTCAGGCTCCTATAGTACAGTTTGAAAGCCTCAGACAAAAATGACATGTAAATCCTCTTTTTCTTTTTGGCCCAGGCATTCTTTGTTTTGGGGAGGCAACAGAGCTTAGTGGTTAGTGCGTAAGAGTGGGAGTCAGAGTATTTGGGCTGAGTCCTAGCTTTATCTCTTATTATCTATAGGTATTGGTCAATTACTTAACCTCTAAACCTCAATTACCTCAAAATAGGAGCCACAAGAGTAACCTACCTCTAGGGTTGCAGTGAAGGTTAAATGGAATAATGCGTGGACAGCATTTAGCAGGTCTGGCAACATACAAAGATATCAATCAGTAGAAGCTCTCATGACTATTGTGAGAACGTTCTCTTCCTTTGTCTCTCACACATGCCTGCCTCTTGCAACAGCTTTAACAATGCGGTTCAGAGGTCAACAAGCCCCGTACCATAAAGTACCTACCATGCTCCACATCGAGGGACACTCAATATATATTAACCAATCAATACCGTTGGCAAAGGGCTGAGCATCCCACAGTTGAGAAGCTCAACAAGGGCGTGAAATGTTTTCACTGAATTTCACTCTATCACCCGCTTCCCTAAGCCCAAAGCCCTCCAGATACCCTCCTTGCTGCCATAATAAAAACGCACACAAAACCACACATATAAATAAAATATTGTGCTGCTCATGAGAGGCAAGCCAGCAGTTTTCTCATCATGCCAGTGACAAGTTTATGAGCTCTACAACTGCAGTCGAAATATTTTTTGCTATTTTCATGATTTTCTTGGCTTCCATCCCATGGAATTAATCATTTCTCCAGCACTGGGGAGAAGCTGAGAAATCGCAGGCATGACTGAATAACATGATAGTGTAATCTCTTCGCCCACGCCGAATCTCTCTCTGTGCATGAAACTAAATCATTCCAGGGGGAAATGTCTTGCTGTGGTCGGGAAAGTATGGAAGCATAATTCCTCTAGGGCTCTTGCTTCCTGGGAAGTGGCCAGGTAGTTGGACTTCAGTTCTTCTGAGTTTCACAAATTCTAGGTGAAGAAATATGAACACACTCAAGGTCTTGTGGATATGCCTAAATTAAAGTCATGATGTCATTGGGTTGGCAGGCAATAGTTGCTCTGGAGGACCAACAAAGGTTATGTATGACTGTGACCCAGTCTGGAATCAGCAAATTTGACCTAGAAGAGACTCATCATCTAGTCAGTCTCCTCCTCACTTTGCAAGTGAGGAAGCTGTAAACCCACGGGCTTTAGAGACAGACACATGTGGATTTGAGACCCTGCCTCTCGTTACCAAATCACCTAACCTCTCTACCATCCAGTTCCTCTCTGCAAATGCTACCTTCTTCACAGAAGTATTAAGAGGATGAGAGACACAGTTTAGCCCAGGGCTCGGTACATGATGAAAGACTGAATACACAAATAGACAGTGGCCAGACCATATACACAAAGACAGCTGTGACCCACAATCCAGACAAGCTGCCCAGGAAACCAACCCCCTATTTACAATAACCCACTCTGGAAGCCAGCCTCACTGTAAATCAGATTTGTAAGAAGTCAGATCGTTATCTCTAGTGACAATGAAGGAGGCTAAACAATTACTTCTTTAACAATCAGCCCCACATGGCCAGGACTTAATTAATAACTGACAGCTTCCCTGTTTTCCCACTTCCAACTTAGAACAAACCAAAGAAAGCCAAATAAGCTCCCCTAACCAATCACATACATGCCCAGCTTTCAGCTAGTCTGCTTGCAACTTCCTCATGCCAACAATCTCCAAAGCAGGGATATCAGAAGCTTTCCTACTTCTCTGCCTGCCTTTGAGTCTCTGCCAAAACACAAGTGATGGTGGCCAACTCCCTTGTTGTAGCAAGCTTTGAATTAACAGCCTTTGCTTGTTTGCATTTGGTCTTCCTTTACTTCCACAATATACACACACCTACCCTGCACATCGTCTGCACAATCACACACGTTTTCATACAGTGAATAAAGAAAAGATAAACATCTTGAAAGACAGTGTTGCGATTTTCAATCCATTGATAAAGCCAATGAACAAAGAGGTCATCACCACAGTGTGATTACTCAAGCTTCTTCTATCCAAAGAGAATTCTAAAAAGGCTAAGTTTGCATTGTGTTGATCTTCCAAGAGCTTACCCAACCATTCCCTAATTTGCTCACCAACTTTATGAATGGAGCAGAGGTAGAGCTCACTGCTTCATTGAGCACAGAAGGCACAAAGCCAGGACCCATAAAAAATGGTTTCTTTTTTTTTAAATCAGAAGGAAAAAGATGAGCTTTTATGTGAAAGAAAATAATTTATACATATTATTTGCATACTGGTTTTTATACCAACACTGTTGCAAAATATAATTTTAATACATTTTGTGGACGAAGGAGCCCACAAAGGCAAAAGTTCCTGGAGTCTTCAAAAGTCATAGTATGGCCCAGGTCAGAGGAAATATTTGTCCTTTGTGGATAAGTAAAGCAATGGTCACTATCACTTATCTATTTCAGGCTCACTGCCCACCCATAATCTCTCTTCCACATCCTGGTAATTCTCAAATTGGTCTTCCAACTATCATCTGGTATGCTGACACTTTTGATTCATTCCTTCTGCAGGTATGAAAGCTAATATGTTCAATAAAGAAGAGCTCATTACCCAACTTGGGGAAAAAATCATTTATAAACTTTGTTGGCCTCCCACACTATTAGGATCACAATCTGGTTCTAATTTATAATTCTGTTTCACCCACTACTGCCACGCCCAAAAGTCCCCCATCCTTGGTTCAGGCAGGACCACATCATACCTGCCAAGATGCTCCTCTGCCTAGAGAGAGCCAATATATTCTGCTAAGATCCTGCTTCACAAATCGTATTCTCAGTGAAATCCTCTCAAGTGTCCAATATGAGATGTTCCCTCATCTTACTCCCAAAGCACCACTAGATCAGAATTGACTGTAATTAGATATATGTTGATCTTAGAATATGGCCTCTTTGAAGTCAGGAATCAGATCTTATCTGTTTAGTTTCTGAGTGCCAAGAACTGACATTTGTTAAGTGACATGCCCAGAATGCAAAACTCACCAGCAGCAAAGTTGGCATTAGAAGGTAAGTCAACAGTTTCCTGGTTTTGCCTTCTTTTAGTTCATCCCACATCTTAATAATATCCAGCTACACCAGGTAGGCAGATGAATGCTCTGGATGTCAGGAATTGAAGTAAAACAGCGCAATGCTATGAATATTTAAAAACAGTCTCTCCAGGGAAAAAACAAAACCAAAACAAAAACGACCCTCTTGATTCATAGCATTTGCCAATTGCTGTGGTGTAAATATCCCCACCATGGCCAATTTCAAGCTATTACCTATCAAGTTGACTTCACTGAACAAAGAGTTGAGAAGAGAGGCCTGGGGTACACCATTATGTAGTATTTCCACCACAGAGATGCCATAGTCTAAACAACCTCCAGAACATAAATAACCGTATAATGCAATAAAAATAATTAAGAAGTGATGATTGTTTGAGTACTTATTACCTTTATTTTAATTAATTTATTTAACTGTAAATTTATAAATAAATTTAATTTTAATAATGGGCATGGCTCAATTGGCAAGATTCCTGAAAATTTAACAATTGGCTCTTGTGGACCAGTACAAGCTGTCTCCAGTGCCCCACAGATAGCAAGAAGCAGGGTTGGATGTAGCCTAGAGGGATGCTGTGAAAATAAATACCCAGAACACTTGAGAGTTTACATCAACAACAGAGTAAAGGCACTGCTTAGATCATATTTCATTACTTAGGCAGGTCTTCCCTGTCCCTGCCCTGTGCTTGGCTGTGACATGTCCCTTTTATCCTATGTGTGCAGTGCCTCCCTCTCCCACCAGACCATAGGCTCTAAGAGGTGGAAGACCTTATCTATTCCTCACTGCTGTACTTCTGCTGTCAGGTTCTCAATAAATGTTTGTTGAATGTGTGGATGGAGTACATATGTGAGCATCTTGTTGCCACTCTGTCACTTTTACATGGAAATGATGGGGGTAATGCTGCAAGACAGATGTCAAGGCACACAGGGTTTGAAACAGGAACCATAAAAGGGTAGGGAGATCAGCTGGGTGCTCTGTGTCCACCTAGAGGGGTGGAATAGGGAGGGTGGGAGGGAGATGCAAGAGGAGGGAGATATGGGGATATATGTATTTGTAGAGCTGATACACTTTATTATAAAGCAGAAACTAACACACCATTGTAAAGCAATTATACTCCAATAAAGATGTTAAAAAAGGGGGGGGGGTTCCCTGGTGGCGCAGTGGTTGGGAGTCTGCCTGCCGATGCAGAGGAAATGGGTTCGTTCCCCGGTCCGGGAAGATCCCACATGCCGCAGAGCGGCTGGGCCTGTGAGCCATGGCCGCTGACCTGCGTGTCCGGAGCCTGTGCTCTGCGACGGGAGAGGCCACAACAGTGAGAGGCCCGCGTACCAGAAAAAAAAAAAAAAAAAAAAAGGGTAAGTCTTCACTCATTGTGACCTAATGTTGCTTGCATTTGAGAAATCCCTGAGAATACACTCAGTGTTTGTGTGCTAAAAGGACCAATGTTGCAAATAGGGGTCAACTGCTTTTTCGAATAGCTTATATAAAGTACTAGATATTAACTATGAGCTAGAAAGAAGCACAGCAAATAACAACTTAATAAGCAAACTAAAGCAATATTGCACAGAAGAGTATCTTATTCTTGTCCACAGTTTAAGAAAAAAGTGTCACTGAAGAACAAATCAAACTTGAATTCTTTTTTTGCCCTGTGTAATTTCAAAAAAAATAATAATAGTAACAAGCAGAGATACAGTACTACTATGTGCCACGCACTGTTAATGCATTTAGTCATATAATAACCCTCCAATGTATGGATTGCTATTATCATAAGGAAACTTGAGATACAAGGAATTTAAATAACTTGCCCAAGGTCACATAGTTAGAAAATAATGGCAGTCTGGCTCCAGAGTATCTGCTCTTAATCATTGGGCTATAGTACAGCTGACAAACAATGTCCAGAATGTCTAGAATGTCTTTGGAGCTTTATCCTTCTGGAGTCAGTCCCAGTTGTCATAAGCAAGAGTTTTAATCTTCTTAGAAGATCTCTGGGGGTAGACATCCAGTCTCTGGATGAGATGAGGAACAACCCAAGCTTAGGGACATATGAATGTCTTTCTTAACCAGCGGAACAAGGATCAGGAATTCCTGCCAACTGCCTACCTTTGGGTAAACGCTTTAGGACATCATTTCAAATGGAGATATGTCTTGTAGGAGGAAGAATTTGCTAAGCCTCTCAGGTTAGGTAGCCAACAGAAGGACCATGAGAATAAGACACAAGGGAAGCTTATCTCTGAAGAGGTTTGGGGAGAAAAAGCCTCAGAAATTTGTGCCTCTTCAAACATTTGAATGTTTGTGTGTGCGTATTTGTGAGAGGGTGGTGGGAGGGAATCTACAAGGAGGGAAATGTGACAGGCTCACTCTAGAGAAGGATCTTACCTTCCTTCCCCTCCCATGTCCATCACAAAGTCAAACCAACATTTCAGGTATGTGCATGTGATGCCATTTTAGTAGATGCACAAATAACTGATTTTTTTTTTAAGGCATGTGTTTTTTTTTATTTCTTTAAATTTTTAAAAATTTATTTATTTTATTTTATTTATTTTTGGCTGTGTTGGGTCTTCATTGCTGTGCAGGCTTTCTCTAGTTGCGGCAATCAGGGGCTACTCTTCGTTGTGGTGCACAGGCTTCTCATTGCGGGGGCTTCTCTTGTTGTGGAGCACGGGCTCTAGGTGCGCAGGCTTCAGTAGTTGTGGCTCACAGGCTTTAGAGCACAGGCTCAGTAGTTGTGGCACACGGGCTTAGTTGCTCCGCGGCATTGGGATCTTCCCAGACCAAGGCTCGAACATGTGTCTCCTGCACTGGCAGGCGGATTCTTAACCACTGTGCCACCAGGGAAGCCCCAAATAACTGATTTTTATGAGGCTAGTGTTGGAACCTTCTGGTTTCAATATTGCGTATTTCAAAATAATACCTATATTAGGTTTTCACTTTTAGAAATATTTAGGGAGATATTTAAAATACGAATGGATCTCCATCATTCCTTTTCAGTTGCTAAAAGTTATAGATTAATAAAATCATGGAAGGTCACCGAGAATGGGAATGAGGAAAATTTAGAAGTTAAACTAATTTTGTTAAGAAAAAGCAGGGCTTTTTTGAAGAAGTTGGAGGAACTGGTGTAATTAACTGATCTAAACTCTTAGCTGTATTTTAATGTAGCCCATGGATGGATTCTGGCACAATAAGGCGTTCAGACTGCCAAATCCAAGATCAATTTGTAGGAGAAACAGCAATCAGTCATTAATTGATTTCTTTTTTTTTTTTTTTTTTTTGCGTTATGCGGGCCTCTCACTGTTGTGGCCTCTCCCCTTGCGGAGCGCAGGCTCCGGACGCACAGGCTCAGCGGCCATGGCTCACGGGCCCAGCCGCTCTGTGGCATGTGGGATCCTCCCGGACCGGGGCACGAACCCGTGTCCCCTGCATCTGCAGGCGGACTCCCAACCACTGCGCCACCAGGGAAGCCCCTCATTAATTGATTTCTGATTTTATTCAGCTTTAAATTAAAGGACACCTCCAGGCCCTTGCAAATAAAATAATGATCAGTGATTGGGCACATCTGATAGCAATTTGATTGCTGTCCATATCACACTACTGGGTTTGCCAAAGGACTGCCACCTGGTCCTTGAATGAATCTGCCCACTGTATTTAATCCTTTGATTGTCTCTCTGTCAATGAACCAGGGTCCACGGCACAAGCAGAAGTGTTCAAGAAAACTATCATCAGAAGGCTTTTTAAAAGACCAAATGGTTCCTGTACTCACATCTTGAATATCTCAATAGTCACCTCACCTCTCTATCACACAGTTGCTTCTGATAGTAATTCAGAATCACAGGTTGGTGGTGCTGTCAACAAAAAGTAGCTTCACACCGAAATTTAAATGACTTCTTTGCAGACTCAGAATATGAAATCCAACTTATATAGCTCATACATAGCTAGATAAACCACCAATATCCACTGATCCTGCAAAGATGACTTCGCACAGCTTCATACCTTTGAGTCTTACTTAGATTCTCTCTCCCTTCTTTCTCTCCTTTTCTAAGAAGAGTCAGAATGGAAAGGGCAGAGCACAAGAACTGTAGTTAAAGGAATCTTTGCTCTGAGATATCAAAATGGACTAGGTCAGTTTTAGACTGTAATATGAATGGGCGCAGTGGGAAATTAATGTGCTCCACCATTTTGTATATTTGCTTCATGCCAAACTCAACGCTCATTTCTCCTTCACCATGTGCATTTCCCCAAATAAGTACATTTTTCTTGGAATTGTTTTGGGGCACTTTTTTTGGTTACAGAACATGTATTTTCTTTCTAACATCTCAGAAAATTATTTAGCGACCATACTGTATGCCAAACAATAATTCTGCTCTTATAAAGCAATGTCAGGCTTCAACATCTATTTTTCATCTGCTAAGACAGAGTTAGCAAAGAATATTTCATCTTCAGCTGGGCCCTGTTAGTCCTTCAACTCAGCTCGCAGGTGCAATACATCATGTCTGGAGGCCCTCTGGTATTATATAACCTCCCATGCATAACTTGAATTAGCAAGGAACTGACATATTTATACAGCAATTAAAAATATGTTTAGCATTCCCTGAGGTGCCACCCCTCCCAGTTATTTAAGCTAAAGCACATTAATCATCTGGCAGGGTGTAGAACAATAGAGACAGCAGGTGTTTCTGTACCCAACGCTTACCACAATGCATGGAAACAGAATCTGAATTTCTACAACCTTGACCTATCACCACACATTGATTATACTTACACTTAAACAAAGCATGCTCTTTTTTTCTTTCTTTTTTTTTTTTTTTTTTTTTTTTGCGGTACACGGGCCTCTCACTGCTGTGGCCTCCCCCATTGCGGAGCACAGGCTCCGGACACGCAGGCTCAACGGCCATGGCTCACGGGCCCAGCCGCTCCACAGCATGTGGGATCTTCCCGGACAGGGGCACGAACCCGTGTCCCCTGTATCGGCAGGCAGACTCTCAACCACTGCGCCACCAGGGAAGCCCAGCATGCTCTTTTTTTTAAACAACATCATTTGGAGTTTTCCCCTCCCCAAATGCATGAAGCTTATGTGCTTTCACGTTACCCACTTCACAGTAAGATCATTTGTTACTGAGCATGAACAAGAGGAAAGAGGAAGGTGAGCTCATTCCCAGAGGTGTTCTTGATTTGAAAGTCTATGCCTGACGGGTCTTCAAAGCTGTGAGATCCCAGAATCTGTTAGACAGTTTGGAATGTTCGTTCCTGACTGCTCATAGATGGCATTATTTTCAAAGCACACTTTTAACTGCTGTGTACTTCTCCAAACATAACAAAAACAAGAAACAATGGATAAACATACCTCATCTTGGTTGACCATTCTGAAATACTTTTTTGGATGTGCTAAAAATACTAAGATGAGCTGAAGAGTGTCTCGGCTGATCCCAAGGTAACCCCAATAACGTACCGGGCAACCAACACTGCATTATGGGAGCACTGCATCCCTCTGCTATCTAGAGCATTCTCAAGTCAGAGATAGGGAAGGAGCCCTGGACAGCTCATCAGCAGCAAAATACCACCCACATTTGTATGGGGCTTTGTGTTTCAGAAAACATTTCCATATACTTCATTTCACATAGGCACATAACAACATGTATCAGGGGTGATTATGACCCCTTCATTTACAGTTGAGATACTTAATTTTCTGAATTTTATCTGACTTTTCAAACAAGGCACATTTAAAAAGTTGCAGTCAAACTCAGATATTTGTACTTAAGTCTATCAAAGGTGATAATATGGATGATGATGGTAACAACTGTTTGTATGGATTGTATTTTCACTATGTGCTATGTAACATCTGTATTAAACTTTTAAATACGTTCACTCGTTTAATCCTCACCACTCTGTTTTATGGATGGAAAAATTTAGACTCAAGAGGTCGCAGAATTTGCCCTGAGTCACACAGTCAGAAGCCAGAAGGTAACACCCACCAGTACAGCTGCAGAGCCCACTCTCTTTACCGTGGCCACCACATGGTCCCCCAGGTCAGGTTGCTGTCCTGACAATCAGGTTTAACAAGGGGCCTTCAGTGGTTCAAGAATAATCATGAATGTATAAACTAAGGAGAGACAAATAACTATATATTACTAACACAGGTTGGAAGACTTTGTGACCAATTTTGTACCTAATAGGATAAGAAAAATTTCAGTCGTCATTACCTGCTAGAAGGTTTTCTGGCTTCAAGGATTTGGAGTTCACACACTGACTCTAATTGGCTGTATACTTGTGGTGGGCATATCACTTACTCTCCCTAAATTTCCACTTTTCCTCCATCATACAATGGAGGTACTAATGGAAAAGACCTGTAGGTAGTTTGGGCAACAGTAGGAGATCATCCATTTAAACTTAGCACAGCGCCTGGTAATTGTCAAGTGCTCAGTGAATGGGAATGTCGATAATTTTAAAAAGTTTAACAATGCATCTAAATCCATCGGTCTGAGTATATAAAGCTCTGGTTCTTTGCTCAAGGTATTTTCTCCCTCAGCCTGGAAGACCCGGTCCACCTCTGTTCCCATCTTATAAGCATAGGTCAAAGTCCTTTCCTTTTTGCAGACCCAGATACGATCTCACCTCCTCCAAGGACAGTTTCCCGACAGCCCAAGTTGAACCCCTTCGTTCACTCTGATATTTCCAAACACTTTTATGAACCTCTATCCAGACCTTGGCCCAAGTATGTTGTGAAAATGAAACACCAATAATAATTATTCAATTTAAAGTAACTTTCTGGGCTTCCCTGGTGGCGCAGTGGTTGAGAGTCCGCCTGCCGATGCAGGGAACACGGGTTCGTGCCCCGGTCTGGGAAGATCCCACATGCCGCAGAGTGGCTGGGCCCGTGAGCCATGGCTGCTGAGCCTGCGCGTCCGGAGCCTGTGCTCCGCAACGGGAGAGGCCACAACAGTGAGAGGCCCGTGTATTGCAAAAAAAAATAAAAATAAAAAATAAAGTAACTTTCCCCCCAGTGGTTTTCATTTTGACTTCAAATGTAGCATCCTTTGAGGAACTATTACTTTATAGTCACTGCTTCCCCTACCCCTCTTCTCTGTTTTCTTTATTCTTCCCTGTATCTAGGCTCCAGACCACCCACACTTGAGACTGACTTGGGTCATAAACAGAAAATGCATGTGCAGGGACCCCTGCTTCAAAGCCTTGACCAACAAGCTACCATGGAATCCTGTTGCCTGTTGTCTAGAGAGGTATCAAGACTTTAAATTTAGGGGGTGACCCAATCCCCCCATTTTACAGGTAGAGGGAGTGAAGGTAGAAAGGAGAGGTGACTTGCCAAGGACTGGCAACCAGCCAAGCTGGAAGCAGAGCTCAGGTCTTCAAATTCCTGGGTTTCTTGTTCTTTCCACTGTAGGTCACTATCTGAGCACAGATCCTTGACTACCCAGACTTTTGCAGGGGCTTCTGGTATTTTTAATAGCCTACCTTTCTGGCTGGATTCCTGAACCCTCTCACCAGGAACCGAAAGGCATTCTGTCAGCCCAGAGTTACAATGTGTTTTCTCTCCCTGCCTTGCAGTCTTGCCCTACCTGCCAGCTACCCTGCCTGGATCCCTGCCCTGACTCCTCTTCCCACCTCACCTGACAATTCCAGCCCCACCTCTGGGTCACTGGTTTTTCAATGCTTACAAGCCTGTCTACTCCAGCCTGACTTATTGTCCAGGCCAGATACCTTCTCTAATCACCCAAAGCCTAGAGTGACAAAGTTTGCACAGAAACATGGCACAATTTGTCTTTATAGTCTTAAATTAGACAACATTAGCCTAGAATCCAGAATTCTTGGACTCCCTGAGAATCTATTACCTTAAAGCATGTCTGAAGCCACTGACTATAATAGTTGAGGAAAAAAAACCAAACCTGGGCATTTTGTTAAGATATGACCTTTTAGATTCTGTATTTATTAAGGGATCCTTTTTAGTGTTTTTCTCCATAGATTAAGACCCCGAAGATGTTACTGTCTCTTAGAATTTAACTTTTTTTTAACCTATTTGTGCATTTATTCAATTACTAAACACAAGTTAACTGTTCTATCTCCACCATCCCAAATAGTGTCTGACATACAAGAGAAGCTCAGTAAACAAGATAAGATCCTGATTCTCATGGAATTTCTATCCTAGTGGCAAAGGGCCAAGTCACCAAGCAGTTACACTACAGTGTGATAAAGGCTTTGATAGGAAACATCTATGATGATATAAAAGCATTCAGGAGGGGCATCTAACTTAGATACAAGGGGTCAAGGAAGGCTTCCTAGGAGAAAGGACTTCTATGCTAAAAGATAGTGGAAAGATAAGAGCTAAGGAAGTACAGAAAGAGTCAAGCAGAGCAGTGCTCCCAGAAGAGAGATCATATACTCAAAGGCTTGGAGGTAAGGCAGAACATGGTCCATTTGGGTACTGGAAGCATCCACTCCCCTTGGTCCCTCTTCTTTGCCTCTTTCTGTATTCTATTGCAGGTACATATATTTAACTTATATAGATTCAACAGCATTTACTTGACCCAACAACTCAACTTCAGCCACTAAATATGTACACAGAGACAGGCATATGAATGCACGCACACACATGCACGCACACACACATAAAACAGCATAGACTCTATAGCAAACACAAGAGAGAGGAGATTTGATACTCACATGATCTCAGTCCCCACATTTTCTCACACACTGAATGTCTGCCAGATTTGTACTATTCTCTGGCATTTAATGATAGATGTATTTTTTCATATGACTACCCCCAAACATAAGCTCATTACTACACCCGGCATCTGGTGCTTAATCCAGAAAACCATGATCTGCTTTAATACTGGAGGAATAAACTGGCTGTTTCAGACTCCTGGAGAGGTGACATGTAAGTTTCTAATGCGAAGGGATTTCCAAGGGGTCATTTTGAGCACATCTGCGTTTTGCATTATGGACCCTGGATCAATTTCACTTTCGACTCCAATGAAAGATTCCCTCTTAAAGACAAGAGAATCAAGGTTGCTAAGAGGAACAGTGACTTGTCAAAGCCCTGCATAAGACCAAGGCAGAACAGCCCCAGGAATCCTGCTTTTCCAGTAAACACCCCAAGAGTCATATTTCTCATCTTGATGAATTCCAGTGCCAACACACAATTTCTTGGCTCCAAGTTGCATGACTGTATCACAGTTAACCTTTCAGATTCCATGTCTTTTTTTTTTTTTTTTACTACAATATCAGTCTTTTGAAGTAGGTGACACTCATGAATGTTTATCAACTCTACAAAGAGTCCTAACAAAAATGGCTGGTGGACGTGTTACCTACAGGGATGAGCTTGCTGGTTGCTCAGAATGCAATCAATTATACTAAATGCAGCTATGTGCCATGAACAGAGTACCTTAGTCTTAGTTACTAGAATGCCTTCATCAACAAGAGATTAAAATCTAAGAGGAGTTTTTCCTCTTAAAATTATACTATGATCTTTGAAAGTCCATAAAACTTCTTAGGTAAATCACCAGTTCTAGCAACCTCAAGTTAGATCAGAGAAATTTGCTTTTGTTTACAGGTTTTAGTGAACAGAATTTGGAAAGTTTACTAACTAAACACAAGTGTTAATATATTCCCAACTGGATTTAGAAAATGTTACACTCCAATTATTACAAGTCACACTGAGTGTTCCTAATTTTTATTACTCTTTGTTGTTAACTCCCCATCATAGCTCTTGAAAACCACAATTTTTAGGTTTTACTGTTGAGTAACAACCTACTGGTATGTGAGTGAAAAGGAGAAACATTTAGTAAAATTTAGCCTTGATTTGCAAGAGAATCTCAAGACACAAAAGTGACCTTCCTATTACTCCATTAAACCTGGCCCTCAGCTTTGTCCTGCTTCTTACATTTGTTTTTTTTTTTTTTTTTTTTGCGTTACGCGGGCCTCTCTCTGTTGTGGCCTCTCCTGTTGCGGAGCACAGGCTCCAGACGCACAGGCTCAGCGGCCATGGCTCACAGGCCCCGCTGCTCCGCGGCATGTGGGACCTTCCCAGACTGGGGCATGAACCCGTGTCCCCTGCATCGGCAGGCGGACTCTCAACCACTGCGCCACCAGGGAAGACCTGTGTATATCTTGATAGGCTTTTTACTTTTGTTTCTGACAAAAAAGCAACAGGAGAGAGCTCATGCAAGTCTTTGAAGCCTGCAAATCAATTTTGTCATCTTTTTGTTGGCTCCTTTCTGCAGAGGAAAGTTGAGGACTGAGAAGGGCATGAAAACGTGTGAGATGAGCATCTAAAAAGCACTGAGTAAATACCTAGAAAATGACCGAGTGCCATGTTGCCTAAGAGCATAGGTTTTAGAATGACACACCCCTGGGTTTGATTCCTGCTTCACTATTATTACTTATGTAACACGACATTACTTTTTTTTTTTTTACTTTTTTTGGCTGTGCCACGTGGCATGTAGAATATTAGTTCCCCGACCAGGGGTTGAACTTGTACCCCCTGCAGTGGAAGCGTGGAGTCTTAACCACTGGACTGCCAGGCAAGTCCCTAACATGACATTCCTGACCCTTTGGCTTAACAGCTGCAAAGTAAGCGTAAAACCCGTGCATACTTTATCAAGTTGTGAGAGTTGAAAGAGAGAATATAAAAATAATGCTTATGATAATAAAACACATACACTGAGTGCTTACTATGTGCTGTTTTACATAGATTATCTCATTCAGTCTGTAACAGCGAAGAACAAACCTGACTCCATACTGGATCTATTTCTATAGCTGTAAACTTTGTGCTCTGTTGTCTGTGCTTAGTCATGCTGACTCTGCCCCTTTGTAAAAGAATGTTGCCTGTAGCCTGAAATATACATGACAACCCATTCTCTAAGGGTCTACCTCCCAGGCTTGACCTTTAAAGGTATAATACTTTTCCATTGGTGTAGAGATAAAAAGTTGCAGAAGAGAAAATAACACTTGTCTTGTTGGAGGTTTACAGGAACGCTGTGATCAGACCTACATGTACAGCTGCAAGAACAAAGTACAAAGAATTCCAGCACCAAGAAGTTTCAACAACCAACCACACAATCCTCCCTTTTAGTATAAAAGAAGTCTGAATTCTAACTCGGGTAAGATGGTACTTTGGGATGCTAGTCCACCATCTTCTCCATCTGCTGGTTCTCTTGAATAAAGTCATTATTCCTTGCCCCAACACTTCGTCTCTCTAGTCTTTCTATTTATTGGCCGGTCATGTGGTAATAAGCAGTATGAGCCTGGACTAGGTAACAAGTCCTTCTAACAACTAAAGGAGGAATACACTATTATTCCATTTTATGGATGAGCAAACTGAGGCAGAGAGGGTTTAAGTTACTTAGCCAAAGTCAAAGAGGCTTCAATGGCAGAGCTGGGATCTACTCCCAAGCAGACTGCCTCTAGAACCACAACCCTAACTATGAACTGCACTTCCTTAACTGTAAGTACCAAACTCTTCACACATCCCTTTCAGCTCTAAGATGCTGATTCTATGACTTCTATAACAAAGCATGCCTTTTCATATAGACACTGACAGCTTAACTGGTTGTGGCATACAGCAGTACAAAATGTTAAAAAATACTTCTTGATGAAAAATACATAGACATATCCTTCCTTACATGAAAGCATTTATCTGTCTGAACAAAGCACTACACTCACATTGGGACCTAATGCTTATGGGTGAATTGTAATTAAATTTTTCTGCCATGCCCTGTGCCCAGCCCCCCAAACCACCAACTCCAAGGCAGAGATGGATATTCGCATTCTGTGTGAAACCTGAAGACTGATTTGATTTTCCTTGCCCAAAGAGTGAAAAATGATACTCCAACTTGATTACGACCCTCAAAGGACACCTATTCTCTACACCAGGAACTTTCAGTTTCCATTTATCCATGAGGTTTCTAACCATGTGGGCTGTGTGTGTGTGTGTGTGTGTGTGTGTTAACCCAGATGAAAGGAGTGTTCAAGCTAGCTTTGCTTTGCAGCGCACTGTTTTCTCACTTCATAGCCTCATGACTTTTATTTAGAGACCCTCAGAACTGCTACAAAGTTGTAGGCAATTCACCATCCTGATTACCTTGGCTTCCACCCTGGCTTCTTTTGATACCTCCAGCTCAATTCTTCCTGAGATTTTTGTGTCTGTGGTTTCTCAATTGCCATTATTTTTAGCTGATATCATGGGAGAGAAAGACAAGAGACTATTTGGAGAATTTTATTATTTACTCTCAGTTTATTCTGTAACCTATACCATTGAAGCTGCACCTCAAATCCCAGTGATGCAGCTCATGCAAGACTGGAAAAGTGCACTGCTTCTTCTTGTGGGAGGCAAAGGCCACTCCACCACAGCCCTTTTCTTTGCTTTGCCCTCACATGCTTTCTTAAACTTTAAGATTGGAACAACAACCTCAACCTGCCTATATACAATTCTAGGCTCTGTACTATATACTTTCTTTATAGTAATTTCTTTGCTTCACACAAAATTCTTGTGAGATTACTACTACTATTGCCATTTTACAGATGAGAAACTGAGGTTCAGAGACGTTTAGAGATATATTTAATACCACATGGCTAGAAAGTGGTCAAAATGGTATTAAACCCACATCAATCTTAACTTCTACACCATATACTCTACTATTTGCTTCTCAGGTGTCAGCACTACAAAACACAAATAAAAAATCGTCTTATTGTCTTAGAAATCACAAAGCTCCATAAAAGTTACTTCCTAAGATTTTCTTTAAACGAATGAGTGTCTGAAGAGCACACGTCTCTAGCTTTTATAAACTTAGCCTGATCAACTGTAAGCTAGACAAAGAAGGTTGTGTTTATATTTTTTTAAATAAGAAAAGTAAATATAAAATATAAATCATGTGCTGATCAAGTTAGGGCTCTCTAAGATTTGGTTAAGTAGGATAGCATTTTTTATATGTAGATGTGATTTGGGTAAAGTCAATATATCAATAGAACACTAACTTCTTTACTATTGCAGCAATTCCTCTGGTACCGAGAGGGAACACAGATGAGTCCATAGGATCCTGGAAAGATGGTCTAAAGCAGATATTTGCCGTTGTGATTTCCTCTGAGGATGTAAAATTAAAGGGTTGGGTTCAAGCTCCAACCACCAACAGCTGTAGGGAACACGCAAGCCCACAGATGTGGCACCTGGAATGGGCTCTAGACCTGGGTTAGACCAACCTTTGTTAACTCTTTGCTTTTGTTCAAACACAGGAAAATGATGTAAAACAATACTAGATGCATTAAGCCTAAAATAAGCTCTTCCAATGGACCATTTATCATTTGCACCCAAGATTTGCTTTTTTCTTTGTATCTAAGATAATGGCCTCAATTCTGAAGGAATCTACTAAATAAGAAACCGATGTCATCCTGGATTGCTCTTTTCCTTCCCCCCTTTCAAAACCAGCAGCCTATTCAGCATCAAATCCTGCCAACTCTAAAAAATAATTCCTCCTTACTTTGTCATCACCCTGGTCCACATCATTATCGTCTCACACCTGGATTACTGTAATAGCCTCCTACCTCATCCCTATTTCTCCCCTGCCATTCTGCACTGCATTCTCATCATAGCAGCCATAGTCATGCTGATAAATAAGAAGTCTGGCCATTCCTCTTTTGCTGAAGAAGTGGCTTCCTCTGTCACTCAGAATAAAAGCTCAGACCTTGCTCTGATTTACAGATACTCCATGATCTGGCTCCTGCTAACTCTCTGATCTTGTCCCTAATATTCTATCACCACACTGCCTGAGTCACACAGGACACTCCTTTCTGTTTCTTGAACATGCTATTCACATACCACCTCAGGGCCTTTGCACATGTTGGTCCCTCTGATGCAATGCTCTTTGCCCAGACATCAGCATACCTAACTCCCCCCTCTTCTTGGAGGTCTTTACTGGAAGTCACCTAAATGAGGCTTTTCCTGTACTATGTAAATTTCAACTCCATTCCACCACTGACCTTTTCTAACCCACATCTGGTTTTCCTCCTTAGCAATTATCCATATCTAAAATACCACGTGTGGGCTTCCCTGGTGGCACAATGGGTAAGAGTCCACCTGCCAATGCAGGGGACACGGGTTCGAGCCCTGGTCTGGGAAGATCCCATGTGCCACGGAGCAACTAAGCCCGTGAGCTACAACTACTGAGCCTGCGCTCTAGAGCCCACGAGCCACAACTACCGAGCCCACGTGCCACAACTACTGAAGCCCCCGCGCCTAGAGCCCGTGCTTCGCAACAAGAGAAGACACCGCAATGAGAAGCCCTTGCACCGCAACGAAGAGTAGCCCCCACTTGCCGCAACTAGAGAAAGCCCGTGTGCAGCAACGAAGACCCAACACAGCCAAAAATAAATTAATTAAAAAAAAATACCACGTGTTCCTTTTTATCTTTCTTAATGTCAGATATCACATCAGAATGCAAGCTTTATTTAGGGCACATTGTTTTTTTTGTCTTTTGTTTTGCATCTTCAGAACCTAGAATACTGCCTGGCACATGATAGGTACTCTTAATAATTGAATGTTAAAAGAATAACTGAATAAAATAATTAACGTACAAGTTTGTGGGCAAATAAATAAGTATATGGAATGGAAGTAGATGAAAACACTGCACAAAGTATGCACTTGAGGACTTAATGGATTAAAAAACGAATGAATTATAAAATGGTAGTATCTGGAATAGTGGTATTATAGGTGATTTTTACTTTATTCTTTAGGGTTATCTATATTTTATCATATTTATATATGATAAAATATAAATTATTTTTCACTTGTATAGAACTTGAATTTATAAGATTTTCCCACATACCACATCTTGTTTTATCCTCAGGGTGGTACACCAAATAGATTCTATTCCCTTTTACATGGGAAGAACTGATGCCAAGAGAAAATAAACTGATTATCCCAGAGCTCACAGCTAGCAAGTGACAAAGACTGAAAAATAAGAAGGGATTGATTCTTTTGTTTATGTGAAGTGATGGGAAAATAATAGGCAAAGTCTTTTTTGAAAACAAGTAGCCTTACATGGAGCAACTAAGCCCGTGTGCCACAAATACTGAGGCTACATGCCACAACTACTGAAGCCCACATGCCTACAAGAGAGGCCAGCGCAATGAGAAGCCCATGAAGGGCAATGAAGAGTAGCCCCCGCTCGCCACAACTAGAGAGTGCCCACACACAGCAACAAAGACCCAACGCAGACAAAATAAATAAATAAATAAATTAATTAATTAAATTAAATCTTAAAAGAAAAGGAAAACAAGTAGGCTTATATCAATTTCTACACACTAGGAGCTCACTGATGTCCTAGTAAAAACGTTAGAGAGGTCTAGACTTGAAGCTGGATTTATATAATGCTGGACACAAAACTGAAAGAACATTCATTAATTTAAATTGTGGTAAAATATACTTGACATAAAATTTACCAACTTAATCTTTTTAAGTAATATATGTTCAGTAGTATTAAGTACATTCACACTGTTGTGCAGCCATCACCACTATCTACTTCCAGAGATCTTTTCACCTTGTAAAACTGAAACTGTACCCAATAAACAATAACTATATGTCCGCCCCCTTCCTAACTGCTGGCAACCACCAATTCTACATTCCTTCAGTTACGAATTTGACCATGCTAGGTACCTCATGTAAGCAGAACCAGATAGATCTGTCCTTGTGTGACAGGCTTATTTCACTTGGCATAATATCATCAAGGTTCATCCATGTTGCAGTATGTCAGAATCTCCTTCCTTCTTAAGGCTGAAAAATATACTACTGTACGTATATAGAACATTTTTTTATCCATTTATCTGTCAGTGGGCGCTTGGGTTGCTTCCACCTTTTGGCTATTGTAAATAGTGCTACTATGAACACTGGTGTACAAATATCTGTTTGAGTCCCTGCTTTCACTCCTTTGGGGTATATGCCTAGAAGTGAAATTGTAGGATCATATAGTAATTAAAAATTAATTTTAATAACAAAGAATGAGGGTACCTAATAGACATTATTGCCAAAGAGGTGCTTAAACCTACACTTCACTGGGCTTGAACACAGGAACACATCGATACACACTATTTCCATCCCAAAGTGCATTCAGGCTTTATTTTCAGTGAGAACAGACATTCATGTATCCCACCATCTCCTGAATGTCTGCCATGCACTCGGCTCTGGGAATTCAGTAGTGATCAAGACAGAAAGAGTCCTTGCCTTCATGGAGCTTACCACCACTTAGAGAAGAGAGGCAGATATTATTACAAAAATCATAGCAAATCATTACTTTATGACTGTGATATGTGCTGTAATGAGAAAATACAATATGTTGTAAAAGGCTGGTCTTTGGTTTGTGGTGGTGGGTGCACAGAGGAGCCTTCTCCAAGAATCAGGGTAAGTTTTACAATGTAAATGGGATTTCAGCACCCATTAAATATCAAATTTATTTTGCAGTGTAAACAACCAATGTTGAGCATCACTAGATTACTCCCTCCAAATTTTAAAACCATACTCCAAAGATTCAGAATAACGTTGACAATATTCAGATGCTCATCAGAAGAATTAAACTAATTAACTTAAAGTTTAATTAAATAGTAGCTATTAACTTCATTATCCCCATAACACTGATTTATTTTTTAAAGTAGTGGTTTGGGGCTTCCCTGGTGGCGCAGTGCTTGAGAGTCCGCCTGCCGATGCAGGGGACACGGGTTCGTGCCCCGGTCCGGGAAGATCCCTCATGCCGTGGAGCGGCTGGGCCCGTGAGCCATGGCCGCTGAGCCTGCGTGTCCGGAGCCTGCGCTCCACGACGGGAGAGGCCACAGCAGTGAGAGGCCCACGTACCGCAAAAAAAAAAAAAAAAAAAGTAGTGGTTTGGGATTTTACATATAATTATTTTCTTCTGTAATGTTTTATCTTCTATTGCAGTAGTTTAAAGATGTGTATACCTTATGAGAAACAGTTGGGAAAGTGAGCTTTATCTTTTTCTCTTTTTGTCATTATTTTTCAATGATTATCAGTTTCGGTTCTCATCTCATACCTGGCCAATATGTGACCAAAGTAAAACCTGGAGATTCAAAGGCCACACAGTTCCTGTAACAAAGAACAAATCTGACTCCATATTGCATCTATTCCTTTGCCAGTAAGCTTTGTGCTCTGTTGCCTGTGCTTAGTCCTGCTGGCTCTCCACCTTTGTAAAAGAATGTTGCCTATAGCCTGAAATATATGGGATAGCCCATTCTCAGGGCTCTGACCTTTCAAAATACAACACTTTTCCATTCATATAGAGATTAAAAACTGCATAATAGAGAGTAACATTTGTCTTGTTGGAGGTTTATAGGAACACTGAGACCAGACCTAGGTGGACAGCTGTAAGAACAAAGGATAAAGGGTTACAGCACCAAGAGATACGCAACAATCACAAATTATATATGCATAAATACAGGTTTGTAGGGACAGCTAGTTTTTCCACCAAAAACTTAGGTTCACCTTTCCTATTTTGGAGCTGCTATTTGGAAGCAGCTACCCAGCCAGGAATAGCACAGCCAGCTTTCTTCCACAGTCATGGTCCAGTGGCTGGATTCTCATCAGTGGAACACATGTGTAAATAATATAGGCCAGTCTCAGGCAAATTTCCCTCACAATTCTTTGTGCTCACTCGCTCCCCTTTTGCTGGGTGGAGGCAACACCCAAGGTGATTTGGGAAGCCATTGCAATAAAAATGGTGACATTTCCTTCAGCCTGGGTCCTTATGTAACTGTAAGGACCACAGCACTCACCCCACTCTGCACTGTATTCCAGGTGAGTGAGAAACAAACACTTTTGTTATTCACTAACATGGGGTTTATCTGTTTAATATTCTAGATTTTGTCTCTCACAGCAAGGCACTGCTGTGAAGTCATGGATCTTATATCTATGATTGTATATACAGGAGAAATCAGGAATATTCTAAATCTAGATCTTATACTTTTTGTTATAAAATATTACAGTCATTTTCAGTGTTCCAAGAGAAAGTTGACTAGCCCACAATTAAAAAATAAAAGAGGAATAAATTTTTAAAGTAAAATAAATATTGTGAAAATGTAGAACAGGATTTCCCATATTAAATGATGTAGGTAGTTGAGGACACTGGTCAGATAATTGCTAAATTAGAGAAATTCCGGGTTAAACAAATAATGAGGTTTCCTTACGGTATAAGCCTTTTATAAGCCAAAGCACTCCGTAAATCTCCAAGGAGCAAACGGAATGAGGGTGGGGTGAGTATTGTATAAGCTTTTCCCCAACTTTTAACTCAAAATCTTTATTTCCTATAGTATTTCCTGGAACAAGCCTTTTATGAAGCACACTTGGGAGAATGCTAACACAGCATGCCTTTAGTCTCAAGATGGATATTATCGAAGAGTGACCATCCTGTGTTCTCTCAAAGTTTCTGAGTGACTATACTGGGGACTAGGGGACCACAGATAACATTACTAATACTTTAGAAACTGCTTAAACATGGAAAGGATATTACTGGGACAATGGATAAAGTCTGAATATGGACTGTGGGTTAGACAACAGAATTCGAGCAATTTTAATAGAATTGGAGCAGTTTGATTATTTTACTCTGCTTATGTAAGAGAATATCTTTTTTCTTAAGAAATAGACATGGAAATATTTAAGAGGAGAGGGACATGAGTATCTTCACTTTACTCTCAAACTGTTTTTTTCTGAAAAGCATATAGGGGGTCGAGAGGAGCAAAGGGGGAGGGAAAGGAAGAAAGAGAGAGGAAAAAATGGGAGGGAAGGGGGGGAAGTGATAAGAAACTTTGCCTGCCACTGTGCTATAACTTTGGTATTTTACACATACATGAACACATACACATAAAGGTTTCCAGAAAAGAGTGTGAAGAGTGATGTCCTATAGTATGTGGGTTCAGTATTCATTTTGGCTGTGCTTCATTTCAAACACATCATGCATGGTTATTTAAAATTGCCCTTCTCAGACATGAATGCCACCAGCAGGAAAATCTGTGAGTTTTGACTTAAAATGGCTCTTATACCGGATGTAGTCACTGTTCGGTGGGCAAAAAGAGTGTTGCTTGCTTCGTGTTATTTATTCATACAGGAGGCTTCTACTTTAAGAAACAACCCAGACTTTTAAAAAATATATTATTTTGCTTTGTTTTTAGCAAAAATCAGAAACAGTCTCTCTCTTTTTCTATCCATGAATAGGTCAACCACTGAAAAACAAAGGTCACAAACAATTTGCTAGGTTTCTGTTGCTTTAGGGGGAGAATGAAAACTCAATAGCTGCTGATCAAGAAAAGCACTCATTGGAGAGGGTGTGGAGAAAAGGGAACCCTCTTGCACTGTTGGTGGGAATGTAAATTGATACAGCCACTATGGAGAATAGTATGGAGGTTCCTTAAAAAACTAGAAATAGAGTTACTATATGATCCTGCAATGCCACTACTGGGCATATACCCTGAGAAAACCATAATTCAAAAAGACACATGCACCCCAATGTTGCAGCACTATTTACAATAGCCAGGACATGGAAGCAACTTAACTGTCCACTGACAGATGAATGGATAAAGAAGATGTGGCACATATATACAATGGAATATTACTCGGCCATAAAAAGGAACAAAATTGAGTTATTTGTAGTGAGGTGGATGGACCTAGAGTGTGTCATACAGAGTGAAATAAGTCAGAAAGAGAAAAACAAATACCATATGCTAACACATATATATGGAATCTAAGAAAGAAAAAGGTTCTGATGAATCTAGGGACAGGACAGGCATAAAGACGCAGACATAGAGAATGGACTTGAGGACACGGGGATGGGGAAGGGTAAACCGGGATGAAGTGAGAGAGTGGCATGGACATATATACACACCACCAAATGTAAAACAGATAGCTAGTGGGAAGCAGCCGCATAGCACAGGGAGATCAGCTCATGCTTTGTGACCACCTAGAGGGGTGGGATAGGGAGGGTGGGAGGGAGACACCAGAGGGAGGGGATATGGGGCTATATGTATACATATAGCTGATTCACTTTGTTATACAGCAGAAACTAACACAACATTGTAAGCAATTATACTCCAATAAAGATGTTTAAAAAAAAAAAGAAAAGCATTCATATTTTGCCACCTAGTCAAGGTGACTGGCAGTAATTACCCCACAGATTACTTTTGCTTTGGTCATTTATCACATTTATCACTTTCTCCACAGATCTGAAGATCTCCAAGTGCCAATTACTGTTACCGAGGCAGGCATGGGTGGGCTTGTTCCAAAGACATCTGTGATACTGTTTCTGGGTAAGGAAGCCACTCAGAGTCAAAAGGAGATTTTAGGCTAGGGAGTGAAATGAACAATCTGAACCCTGAGGTCGCTGATAGGCCCTTTTGCATTATGAACACTTTCTTGCCTCCTCAGGTCTTTGTTCACTCTTCCTATCACATCATTACTCTCCACATGGTACCATTTGCATCATAGTTTCTGCCTGTCCCAAACAAAAATAAAAGGTCGGGTGGCACCACATCTCCTCCAGCTTCTATTCAATTTCTCTAGTCTCCTTCTCAGCAAAGCATCCTGAAAGAGGTATCTAAGCTCTTGGTTTCTACTTTCTCACCAATACAACACAGTCTGAGTGGTCTTTTCCATGCTCACCTCTCCACGTTGACCACTGGGGGATGCGTTCTTCTTGACAGCCACAGACATAACACAAACCCAAACCAAAACATCCACAAAAGGATGACACCTCTTGGCCTCAGTTAACAATAGCCCACCCCCACCTTCTGTGCTTCATTTTACTGTTTAAATGGCTTTAAGATACCTGAAGTGAAGAGGGAGTCTTCTGATTACAACTGCTATCCACTCATTTTCTGGCAGTACTTAAATTCTGTGAATCTCAAACATTATTATTATAGTCAGAATCATGGCGATCTCTGGAAATTTAAAGGACTTTTGCTCACTGTGGCATTCTCTAAAATTAGGCCTAATTTCTTCTGGACAGTAAATGCTTTCACAGAGATGGAAAAAAATTCCCGGTGAATTTCCAAAGTGAAAAGTGTAATAGGCTCTTCTTAAATTAATTCTTAAATGGAGTGATTTTTCCAAATATAGACTAGCCTTGGGCGGTCTTAGTGCATTACTTACTTTTAAGTGATTAAAGGTAACTCCTACCAAATCAATAGAAGAAGAGATGCTAAAGAGGAAACATTAAAACTAAAATTAGCACTAAGGATAGATATAAAAAAAATATGAGATCATGTTTTTCTTTAAAACTCCCACAGAAGTTATTGGAGGTTAAAGAAAAAGAAATGGGAAATTGGAAATATAATTGAATTGGCAAGTGTCCTCCCTTACAGATATCTGTGAGAGGAAATTATACTCTTTTGTAAATCATCTGAAAGACATGAACGCTAACACCAACATAAATGAATTCTACTTTAATGTCTGGACAACTAAATTACGATTGACTGCTAACTGTGCATTTAAACACCAAATACCTCTAATGATTAAGAATCGCTATTCCATCCCTCTGAGCTGGTACAAGAAGATGCAAATCACTGCATTTCTCTACATTTTATAAAGTGTCAACTTCATTAGGGTATCTCAGGCTGAAGACACAAGGGCAAAGAATGATACATGGCTGAAATCTTTCTGACTTCCCTAAAGGGATCAGAATAATGACACACAAAACCCCCATTCAAAGATCTTGAAGCTTGAAAGAGATGCACCGAAAATTAACAAAATAAACTTCAATACCCAATGAGTAGTCAACTGCAGGTATTCAGTACCCTGACAAAATGCTGAATGCTATTTTAAAGTTTCAAAATATTTAGTTCATAGGAGACAAAGTTAAGACCCACAGTTCTAAGGTAACAAGCTAAAATAGCCCTGTGTTTCCCCAAAGCAGGCATTTTTCTGGTCAATTGTTATCCCCATGTCCAAGGAATTAAATTATTGGTTGATGTGTATACATCACTGACAAGAAATATATACAAAATAGTCCACAATAAAATGTTAACTGTGATGATCTATACTACTATTGGTCCTGAGGAGCTAAAATTGAGAAGGTGGCAAAATCTAAAAGCAAGTGAAGACAGCTTCTTGGAGAAGGTAAATCAAATGAGCCCTGACTAATAGCTTCTTAATGAACTGAAGGGAGTGGTGAGATGACAGTTGAGAACAATATTAAAAATTACCCATTTTTGATGACTATAGACCTTCTTTCCTCATTATATCACATATCTGTTAAAAGTAAAGATGTCAAAGTAAATCAAGCAACTCAAATAATGGATAAACACACCATAAAGATACTACAAAACATAAATCCCACTATGCCATATCTTTTGAACAGTCTTCAATGATACATTTCCTACATTTCACCATGTTCTTCAATTTTGCTCTTTTCCATTATAACTTCACACAGTCAGCTAACTTAAGTTCAAAAACGGCCCAGTAGGGACTTCCCTGGTGGCACAGTGGTTAAGAATCCACCTGTCAATGCAGGGGACGGGTTTGAGCCCTGGTCCGGGAAGATCCCACATGCTGCAGAGCAGCTAAGCCTGTGTGTCACAGCTACTGAGCCTGCATTCTAGAGCCCACAAGCCACAGCTACTGAAGCCAGCTCTCCACAACTACTGAAGCCTGCATGCCTAGAGCCCATGCTCCGCAACAAGAGAAGCCACCACAATGAGAAGCCCATGCACCACGACGAAGAGTAGCCCCCACTCGCCGCAACTAGAGAAAGCCCACGTGCAGCAATGAAGACCCAATGCAGGCAATAAATAAACAAATAAATTATTTTTTAAAAAAGGGCCCGGTAAAGAATACAAGTTCACCACTGTCAACACACCTACAGTGCCCAACTGTGCCTCAAAGGTCTTGAGACCTTGGCTGCCCATCATTCATACTAGCTGTTTTATTTTCTAAGTATTGAGAGAATTAAAGAAAAGACAGTGTGTTTTTACAGTGATGGTGCAAAACTGATGGGGACATGAAACTGGCAGTCACCATAAAATAACTTGAAATCTTAGTCGGTGGCTATACGAAAGTCAAAATTCAACATATGAAAGATAGGTTAGTATAATCAACATGTCTTTTATCTTTCGTTCTATAAAAGTCAGTGATATGGTTTCCTTTGCTGTGTAAAAGCTTTTAAATGTAACTAGGTCCCCTTTGTTTATTTTTGCTTTTATATTCATTACTCTAGGAGGTGGATCAAAAAGATCTTGCTGCAATTTATGTCAGAGAGTGTTCTGCCTATGGTGTCCTCTTAGAGTTTTATAGTATCCAGCCTTACATTTAGGTCTTTAAAACATTCTGAGTTTATTTTTGTGTATGGTGTTAGGGAGTGTTCTAATTTCATTCTTTTGCATATAGCTGTCCAGTTTTTCTAGCACCACTTATTGAAGAGGCTGTCTTTTCTCCATTGTATATTCTTGCCTCCTTTATTAAAGATAAGGTGACCATATGCGTGTGGGTTTATCTCTGGACTTTCTGTCCTGTACCACTGATCTATATTTCTGTTTTTGTGCCAGAACCATACTGTTTTGATGACTGTAGCTTTGTAGTACAGTCTGAAGTCAGGGAGCCTGACTCCTCCAGTTCCGTTTTTCTTTCTCAAGATTGCTTTGTCTATTCGGGGTCTTTTGTGTTTCGATAAAAATTGTAAACTTTTTTGTTCTAATTCTGTGAAAAGTGACATTGGTAATTTGATAGGAATTGCAGTGAATCTGTAGATTGTCTTGAGTAGTACAGTCATTTTGACAATATGGATTCTTCCATTCCAAGAACATGGTGTGTCTCTCCATCTGTGTCATCTTTGATTTCTTTCATCAGTATCTTAACTGTTTTCTGAGTACAGGTCTTTTGCCTCCTTAGGTAGGTTTATTCCTAGGTATTTTTTCTTTTTTTGATGCAATGGTAAACGGGATTGTTTCCTTAATTTCTCTTTCTGATCTTTCATTGTTAGTGTATAGAAATGCAAGAGATTTCTGTATATTAATTTTGTATCCTGCAACTTTACCAAATTCATTGATGAGCTCTAGTAATTTTCTGGTAGCATCTTTAAGAGTTTCTATGTATAGTATCATGTCATCTGCAAACACTGACAGCTTTACTTCTTTTCTGATTTGGATTCCTTTTCTTTCTTTTTCTTCTCTGACTTCCATGGCTAGGACTTCCAAAACTATGTTGGATAAAAGTGGTGAGAGTAGACATCCTTGTCTTGTTCCTGATCTTAGAGGAAATGCTTTCAGTTTTTCACCATTGAGAATGATGTTTGCTGTGCGTTTGTCATATATGTCCTTTATTATGTTGGAACCTCAGTAGGTTCCCTCTGTGCCTACTTTCTGGAGAGTTTTTTATCATAAATACGTGTTGAATTCTGTCAAAAGCTCTGCATCTATTGAGATGATCATATGGCTCTTTTTCTTCAGTTTGTTAATATGGCATATCACATTGATTGGTTTGTGTATACTGAGGAATCCTTGCATCCCTGGGATAAATCCCACTTGATCATGGTGTATGATGCTTTTAATGTTTGGAAACCATACACAACATGAAAAGACAACCCACCGAATGGGAGAAAATATTTGCAAACAAAGCAACTGACACGGGATTAATCTCCAAAATACACAAACAGCTCATGAAAGCTCAATATCCACCCCCCCCAAAAAAATGAAAAATTGGGTGGAAGATCTAGATAGACATTTCTCCAAAGAAGACATACAGATGGCCAAAAAGCAAATGAAAATATGGTCAACATCACTAATTATTAGAGAAATGCAAATCAAAACTACAATGAGGTATCACCTTACACTGGTCAGAATGGCCAACATCAAAAAATCTTCAAACAATAAGTACTGGAGAGGGTGTGGAGAAAAGGGAACCCTCCTACACTGTTGGTGGGAATGTAAATTGGTATAACTGCTATCGAGAACAGTATGGAGGTTCCTTAAAAAACTAAAAATAGAGCTACTATATGATCCTGTAATCCCACTCCTGGGCATATATGCAGAGAAAACCATGATTCGCAAAGATACATGCACCCCAATGTTCATAGCAGCACTATTTACAATAGCCAGGACACGGAAGCAACCTAAATGTCCATCAACAGAGGAATGGACAAAGAAGATGTGGTACATATATACAATGGAATATTACTCAGCCATAAAAAAGAACAAAATAATGCCATTTAGAGCAACATGGATGGACCTAGATATTGTCATACTGAGGGAAGTAAGTCAGACAGAAGAACACATGTCATATATTGCTTATATGTGGAAACTAAAAAAATGGTACAAATGAGCTTATTTACAAAAGAGAAATAGAGTCACAAATGTAGAGAACAAATTTATGGTTACCAGGGGGAAAAGCGGGGGAGGGATAAATTGGGAGATTGGGATTGACGTATACACACTACTATACATAAAATAGATAACTAATAAGGTCCTACTGTATAGCACAGGGAACTCGTCTCAGCACTCTGTAATGACCTATATGGGAAAAGAATCTTAAAAAGAGTGGATATATGTATATGTATAACTGATTCACTTTGCTGTACAGCAGAAACTAACAGCATTTTAAATCAACTACACTCCAATAAAATACTTTTTAAAAGAGTACATAGAAGTATAAGTAAGCATGAGTCTAGGTATTCTTTAAAAGAAATATTAATTCTTAAATTTCTAGCAAATATTTTAAACATTACAAGGTAAATAACTATTTAAATAATGCTACTGTAATATACTTGTCCAGGATTTCAATACACATCAATCAATAAAATGTTCCCACATTATAAAAAACAAAAAAAAGTTCAACGATAGACTAAGCATAGGGCCCAAAGGCATGGAGATCACAGGGGCACAATACATCATCCTAAGGGGATGAAGGAACATTCCTTGGAGAATGTGAAAAGTTAAGTGGACAACAAGAGGGGCAGGTTGATTAGGGAGCCTTCCAAGTTAGGCAGAGGAATTTCGTGTTCATACAGTTGGCAATCAGGAACTGATGACCATTTGATGGGAGGAGTAACACAGTAAAGCAGCACTTAAAAAGGATTAGTTGGGCAAGGCCAAGCCTGCAGAGGCCATTAGGAATTAGATGAGATTAAAGAGGGCCTGAATGACAGTGGTTGAAGTAAAAATGCAGGAGGAAGGCAAGAAAGACAAGGGGAACATTTAAAAGGAGATAAATTTTCTAGTGCTAGGAGAGACAAAATGCTGACTCAGAGTCAGCGTTACAAACCTTGGGTTCTGGAAGCACTTCGTTAGAGACCAAAAAAGGAGACTGGAGTTCTGATTCCAGGCTCACCTCCCCGCTTCCCTAAAGGAACAATTTCAACAGCAGGGATGTGATACACCTGATGATTCCATCTCTCTCTTCTCTCCTGCCTGTGGCTCTCATTCTGGATAAAAATGGGCTCCAAGAGGAAACCTTAACTCAAGCCAAACATGTCCTAGATTTACAGCCCTTCTCCTTTTCCACCCCTTACCAGCAACATGAAAGGAATTAACAGTGTTTCCCTATATCAACCCTAAAAATATTTGTCTTAGTATATAATAATCAATTTACATTGTAAAAATATTCCCCAAAACAAACATCTTCCAGTATAAGTAAAAAAAAAAAAAAAAATCTGTTTTTGTATGATGCAAACAGCAGAGGACCATCTGTTTGAATTGATCTCAGTCCTGCTTGAAATAATCTCCAGGCATGGCAATATAGGCATTGTTCTCTATATTTAGCAGAAAAGCAAGAAAATGAATTGAACATATTTGTAGTTGCACGTTTCCTAAATAAGGGAAAAACATGCTCAGGGACTAGGGTAGGGTAAAAATAGAAATCTAAACTGGTAACTTCATGTCATTAAAAGAAAAATCATTGGTTTTTTTTCTCCAGTACATGAATCATCCACTTGAGGTTTGCAAGTAGGGAAAAAAATACAATAAATCCTCTATTGGCCTTCCACTGAATCTTAGGAAGTAGAATCCAATTATTTTAAAATACATACTGGTTTGCTGACCACATTAATATTCCACTTTCTCATCACTCTTGTTCAGTTGGTTCACAAAATCTATCCCCTCCTTTTTTTTTTTTTTTTTTTGGTTTCTATTCATGTCATAAAATGATCTCTCTTTAAGAAGTCCAAAAATAAAAAGGCATCATGCATCCACCTGCACTGCCTCTTGGAATGTGTATGTTTCAGCCTTGTGGATTTCATACTGACAATCCCATGCAGGTGACAAAAGGGTTCTCATGTCAACATTTACTGGAAACTTATTTTCAGTTTCATAATATCTTAATAAATGAATAAAATGCATAAATCATTCATCAGGCACTGGTGTGCAGAGAATAGTTGTATGTTCTTCATGAAATATTATGCAAACTCTGAAAGCACTCTTACACAGGCAGGTTACTTCACCTCTCCAAGCCTCAGTTTCCTCATCCGTTATCTTGTGATAATAGCGTTTACTTCCTAGGCTTCTTTCAAGGTAGCTCTTAACTGTGTTTGGCACACAAGGAATGCTTCACGTTCTTCATTATCAACCCTCTGTTAGAGAGTTATCCTCAATCCCATAGTGCCCACCCCAACCAGCAATCCTGTTTCTCACCAGCCTCTTTGCTTTTCCTGGCATTGCCAACCAGGGGTCTCCTGCCATAGAGCAGTGCTTCCTGAGTCCTGTTTCTAATAAATCATTATTCTCCCAAGGTCACTGAGCAGAATCTACAATCTTAATCTTGGAGGCAGGTTTCTGGAGAATGACTGACCTTTAAGGAAGGCGCCCTCTGAGAGCACCTGACTCAAACCGTGAAATGCTGAATCATTAACAATTTAAATCAGAAAAGAATTTAACCAAGTTAGACAAACCTGTAATAGCTCCTGTGACTGGGGCCATTAGGACCATTTTGGTGTTGTTCGGGCCAAACTAATGACTGTGAGAAGGTACCTGAAACAAGTAGACGGATTCGGCTTTTCTATTTCCATTTTAAAACCTATTTGGAATTTCTCTGCTATGTCATCCTAGGTTGACATTTTTTTCCGTATCAATCGTTCTAATTAGTCAAATAGTTTTTAACCTCCAAAGTCTATTAAAAATAACTTTGCACACTGACCAGAGTTTGCAGAGCAGAAAAGCTAATGCTAGAAACAGAATCTGTTTTTTTAGATGACTACCAGATGTCTATAAGGGCTAACAGTGCAAACAGAGATGAGTGGCATGGATGGGGGTGGAAAGGACTGTGGGGAAACACAAGGCACATGCACCTCCTCTAAAGGCTTTCCATATTAACAACAAGCAACAAAAACAACAACAAACTGCAACACCCTGAAGGCCCGATAACACACTCGGCTAGCCAGTTTGGTCAACTACCAGCATATAATTCCTGATCTAACCCAAACCTTTCATTTCGCAAACAGAAATTTAACCCAGAGGAATCTAAGTGGTCTTAGGCCACATTAGATACAGATCTGCCAATGGGATCTCTTGACTCCTAATCCAAAGCCCCCAATTTCCTCTTCGATTTACTCCTGTGTCCTTAGGTGGCATAAGGAAATAAAATATCACAAACCCAAGTCTCTATGGAGCATCAACTATGCTCACAACTTAGTTCTAAGGCCTTGGGGCAGGGTGGCCGGGTAAAGAAATCATCAATTTATAGCCTTTGTCATGAAGCAGGTAATATTCTGTTACCTCTTTTGTTAAACCTAAACCCTCTCTCCTACCCACAGCCACCCACAAACACTTAAGACCTGGGAGCTAGAAGGAGTCCCAGGGGATAAGCTGGTCTACCCCCCTGCCTTAGGCAGATGAAGTGTTACTGCCATTTCAGAAATGATGCTCCAGAGGCCCTGAAAGAATGAGAACATTTCTGTGGGCAAAAAAGAAGCCTGTCCTCTTGATTTTTAGGAGAGAGGTTTTCCCTGGAAGAGACATTTCATACGGGAAAATAAAAAATAATAAATATAATGATGTACTAAAGCATACAGTACAGATTATTCATGTGGAAGCCATTGAAGAGAAGTCCCAGTTTTTGGTCAGTAAAAGCTGGAATGGGTCTTAGTGCTTCCTGAGAAGCTCCTTATTAAAAAAAAAAAAAAAAAAAAGTATTTAAAGTGCCAAAGAACTAAGAACAATTGTTTCCACATAAGGGTACAGATTCCACAGCATTTCTGAAGGTCAAACTTCGCCCAGATAAGCCATGCTATCTATCCCTGGCACAATGCTCACGCTGCGTCACCAAGCCCAAGTGGCACCACCAGAAACTATTTAGTTTATAACAGCAACCACAGTAGGGTGGAACACACCAGACACTATTGCCGCGGTGGCTCCACCATGGCCGAACCTGCCTCTAACTATCCTACCTGGTTGTGGTTACGACCAGTCACCAGGGCTGCTGCACAGCAAATCCAGGGGAGGCGGGGCATCCATACTGTATGAGGAAGCCATGCAGAATGTCTAAATGACCCTCCCTCATCAAAGATCTATGACTAAATGATGTTCTGCATATTCCGATATTCCATGAAGCTACATGATTGTTTCCATGTTACAGTTAGCAATTTAATTAGACTGAGGAGTCTTTTAAATTAATCTGAATAACCTTCATGCTTGTTTGTCTGTTTAGTGCTTTCTGTCTGTGGCTTTTGAATTACAATTTCTTCCCCGCCTGCCCCAGGTTTAGAAGAAATACACACTGAAGATGTTTTTTAACATTCTTAAGTTCACGTTTTGCTTACTGTCAAAGTGAAGACAGAAATGGTAGTTTTTAAAATTGTGCCTATGTAATACACAGAATTTTGCCCAAATTTACATCTTCCTGTCCCCTCCCTACACCCCCTATCTACTGCTTTTGGGTCTTTGTAGATGTACTCTGACATCCTGGATACAAGTTTTTAGATTATTTAAATATCACATCTTTTTTTACCTGCTTATAATCGTATCCTATACTTTTCAGAAAACATTTAGAAATATTTCACCTGTAAATGGTTTTAATGCTTACCCATCCGTTATTTTATATCACAACTCTCTCATTTAGGGGTTCTTCATTTGTATTTAGTTTTAAGTTGGCTGGATCAAACAGAGAAGGTAGAAAGTATGTTTTGTGAAGTCTGAACTTCAGAAGGAACTAGTCAGAAAGCATCTCAGTTTTCTTCTTATAAGGTAAACAACTCATCTGACTATACATTCTTGGGATTCATGTTTACCTTCCAAAAGGTCTAGATATTCCATTGTTTTCTGCTTTACTCTAAAAGAGAATCCTTTGATCAGCATGATTTTTGTTCTTCTGTTAAGATTTTTCTGTTTTTACACTGGAAATATCTATTTTGCCTGGATGTATTTGGGTGGGGTTGCCTTTTATTTTATCTGGCTCTCAGTGAAACCTTTAAGTATGTCCAGCTAAGGAAAACACTCCTCGGTTATGTCTTTGATATGTTAGTCTCAGTTCTCGTCTGCTCCTTGGGAATTTCTCTGGTTCTTGGAAAAAACTTCTGTAACCTATTCTCTATCCACTACGTAATAATCTTTATTTTATTTGACTTTGTCACTTTTCTTCCTTATTCATTCTGGGAAAACACTTAATTTTTTTTTTTTGGTACGCGGGCCTCTCACTGCTGCGGCCTCTCCCGTTGCGGAGCACAGGCTCCGGACGCGCAGGCCCAGCGGCCACGGCTCACGGGCCCAGCCGCTCCGCGGCATGCGGGATCCTCCCAGACCGGGGCACGAACCCGTATCCCCTGCATCGGCAGGGGGACTCCCAACCACTGCGCCACCAGGGAAGCCCAAAACACTTAATTTTTATTCTTCATTTAGCTGGTTTACTTTTTCTCAGTATGAATTCTTTGCTGACTCTGCAGTGAGTTTTAATTTCACTATTGCCCTTTTAGTGCCCTTACAGTGTTTTCTATGTCATTTTCCTTGATTCTACGACCTTTTCGTCTCTGCCTGACCTGTCCTTACACATTTCCATTCTTCTGCCACAGAGAAATCATAATGACCTTTCCCCCTTTTACCACCACCTGCCCCTCAGTTTTCTAAATCTTTCTTCTGATTTGTAAAGTACATAATTTGCAGCAGGGTGCTTTTTCTCACATCTTCAGGATGATGTTCCTATTCCTCATCATGTAGTTTCTTCCATAGGCTCCATATTGCCTGATTTCACACAAAGGGGAAAGACCTAACTGGGTGCGATGCTGCTCCTGGGTGTACACTCTGTCCCCATGGACACTGACTGAACACCCTTCTCACATCCATAGCTTCAACTTCCCTTCAGGTGACGGGAAGGTTCTCATCTCTCACACTCTGAGCAGAGGAAATTCATGAAGGACAACTTTTTCCAGTTTGCCTGGTTACTCACGAATCCTTGTGCCTTCTCTTGCTTAAAGAGCTTTCTACATGGGAACTGCATCTCCCAAAACACAGGATGCCTTGGCTCTTTCCTATTTCTGGAGGTTGTTTTTGGGGATTGTAGCCTCTTACCAGTGTGTAGGTCTATGTATATATATCTGTGTGTATATATATAGCTGTATGCATACATATATATATGTATGTGTGTATACACATGTATGTGTATGGGTATGTACAAACATGCGTATATGTATGTATGTCTATATACATGTGCGTATTTGTGCACATATGTATGCATTTGTGTCTTATGTACATATGCATATGTAACTATGTGTGTGTGTATTCCCTGTGGGGTTACAGAACTGAGAGCAGACTGACTCAAAAACAGCAACCACAAAGAAATGAAGAGGAAATGTTCATCTTCCCAGTTGCTACTGATATTGGATTTTGCACCCAGGGCACAAATACAGGTCCAAAATTAAAGCTTCTCCTAAGAAACTTCTAATGAGGGGAGGAATTCTCTATTTCTGATGACTTAACATACAGTGTCTTTAATTGTGTCCTTTAATGCAGTTCCATAAACTTTAAAGGTTCATGAAAATTCCTCCAAGGGTTTGGTGACAGATTGACTGTCACCCCTAGTTTGATGATGGAATAATTCCTCATTTTTTGTTTTATCTTAGACATTTTAAGTAGATAGTTAAGAGAAGCTAAGGAAGATGCAGTTTTTAAACCACAAGTCCCTCTTCTACATTTCCCCCTTCCAGATGTTTACAACTCCAAAGATAAAAGCTACCTGAGATATAACTTGGTCCTGTGTGCCTTGAGACTCTCCATTTTATCGGCATGGACCAGGATGCCCAGAGGGGACGAGTAGTGTACCCAAGGTCCCAAAGCTTGTAACAAAGCCCAGACCATAACTCAAGTGTCCTGACTTTAATAATGATGAGACTCCACATGGTTCTGGAAAGAAAGTGGTAATGATAGGTATTTAGAAAAAGCTACCAAGTACGTGTGTACTTGTGCTTTACCAATCCTTAGGGAGAAGGAATAGTGACTCTCGCTATTCTTGAAGCACTGTCCTGTCACTAACAATAGCCACTTCCCATTTCTTATCCTCTGAAGTGAGCAAAACCCCGACAAAGGTAGGGAGGCTGTCTTCATACCCACAGGGGAAAACAACCTTCCTAGAGTCTGTGTACAAGACTAAAAAGGTATTGAACCTCTACAGATCCTTTGAAAGTCATGCACATTCTGGATTTCTCTTTTTTTCAACTGCTTATGGCTAACTGCAGCCTAGAGACAGACAAAAGGTTTTCCAATTCATGCAACTGCCAGACATTTTTCCTTCCAACTCTAAGCCAGGCACAGCCCCCAAAGCCAATTTTGCAAAGTGCCACATTCTTTTGAAATATTCCATGGATTTCATTATGCATTAAAAAAAATGTAGCCCTGAAGCTAATAATAAGATAGTCACTGAACACACGCTCCTTTTGAATTGGTTCTATAATACCGGTTGTTAATGAACCTTGGAGAAATACAGCAAGGAATAGCACTTTTCAGATTCGAAATTCACATACACTGACCATCTTGAAGCAAAAGTCACTCTAAAGTCAAGAGGCTCCCCGGGCTTCCGCTGTTATCATCACAGAAAAATGCAGTAAATTCAGCTCCGTGAGATGCACCTGTGATTACCTTCCAACCATCCCCATCACTTCACTTGGGATGACCTTCATTTTTATTCTGCTTTCATACCTCTCTGCACAGGCCTTGTGTACTAGGCATGGGACCTGTGACTCATGTCCAAGCGAACGATAATAATCATGCCTTCTGGCCACAGTTACTGGTCCAGAGATGGGCATGTGACACCATTCAGGCCAGTGAGACAGATGGCGAGTTTTGCTGGGTGTTCCTGGGAAAGAAGCTTCTGGCTCTTCTGAAAGAGCTCCAAAATCAATAACCACTCCATTACAGAAAATGAAGAAGGAAGAGAGAAAAAGGGAGAATTTCACCATCCTCAATATATATGCAAGACTTTTTAAGGAAATAATGAGGGAACTCATAAGAAAGTTTAATTTCCATCAAGTGAGAAGGTTATGTTTTTAGGGAATAATTCCTTAAGATTAAAAATGGCTTTCTAAAGACTTCTGCAAAGGGAATAGCTTCTGCGGCAAGAGAATCAGCCTTAGTGTATGGTAAAGTCATCATTCTTCTCAGGAAGAGAAATCCTGGAAATATCAGGAGATTTAAAACATAATAGCTACTCTTTTTGACATGTCGCTGATCAATGTAATTTGAACTGTCATTCCAATAGACTAGAAAAGCCTAGGTAACTTTATGAGAACTAGTAGGCTTAGGAGAATGTATCAAAATCATTTTTCTAATTTTTCTTTTGGGCTTCCATCAAAACAAAAGCAATGCTATTCTAGTGCACTTTTTTCATTTCATTTTCAAAACATGAAACATGAGTTGCCGAGGTAATCACTGACTTCCATGATAAAAGTCATAAATCAAAGAGAAGAGTAATACTTTTAGAATTATGCAAGTTGATATAGCATTACCAGGGATGCCTAGAAACAGAGATAACCTGAAAGCTGACGTTTAGAGGTCAGCAGAGAAAAGATTACTGTTTGCAGGGAAAAGCTATTTATGCAATTAACTGAAATTAATTATGCTTCTATAAATTTTATAAACACATTATTTACAGATCTGGATTTTTGGCTAATTAAGCTTTAATTTAGTTGAGAAAACTAAACCATATAAGCTTTTATGAGAAATCCCTGGTCATCCATTGAAAGGAAAGAGGTAAAATCATAGTTTTTAGGAAACATCTGGAGAAATAAACAATTTAGGAAAGCTGCAAAGACAGAAATTATACTCAATTATCCAAGATGTAAAGCCATAGTTTGAAGTTAGGCTGTCCTTCATTTTCTCAAGAGTACCCCTTAATTAAATGCAAATAATCAGAAATGGCAATTAATAGACTGTTAGCATTCCCTGATTAGATAGTGGAGCCCATTTACAATACTTTAAGGTTGCTGCGGACTCTGCAATAAACCAAATGGAATGTATATTCATAAATTGCTCTCCAATGTGTTCCTTATTGAAAAGTTTTCTATGATGGTGCCATCTCAGAGGCTAGCCAATGACATTAGCAGCCACCACGCCATCACCAATATTTCCAGGGCATTTGGACAATCAATCTTCCGGACAGACAGGGGTACTGCCTCTGAATAGACCAGCCAAAGGCACAGGGCTTCCAAAAGGGTGAGACTTTTGAACCACCTTGAGTAAGCATCAAATCATACAAATCAGGAACAAGCCATTACAGGTCAAATGGCCTCTCGTAGATGCCATGGGGCAGAGCAGGGGCCCAAGTGCAAGTGTGTTGTTCCTTCATTGCCTCTCTCAAGGGTGTACCTTCCTACAGTGAATACTGAAGAGTGACTCCGTCTTCCTACCTCCATAGGGCACTGCCTACTCTATGCCTTCTCCCCATCAGGGCCTTTGAACTTGCCTCTCCCAATGCCTGGAATCTCCCTCAGCTCTTCATGGCTGTCACAATCCATTCTTCAGGCTTTTACTAAACTTCACCTCTCCAGAGATGCATATGCTGATCTGTGTCTGAAGCAAGCCATGGCCAATTACAAAGTATCACATCTCTCTCTTTATTTCCTTCAAAGGACATATCAGAATACACAATTATTTTGTTTATTTAGTAGTTTGCTTCTTTATAGGCTGTCTCATCCTCTGACATGGTTATCGTTTCCTGTGTTTCACACAGTTCTGTTTCAAGTTGAATCAGCAATAATGTGTAGAGAAAAAAATATTGGAGTGACTGTAATTCTTGTAGCAATGATGATTTTTCAGCCACACCCACATTAAATATGCTTTTAAGACTCCGTTAGTCATTTCTCTGAAAGTGAGCTTATGACTCTGCGCTGAATTTTAGCAAATGAATCCTCTTTGTAAGGTGACTCTCCAAGTGTTCAAGCTGACAATAATAATAGTAAGCATTCATGGGTGGCTACCACGCTCTACTTTCTGGTTAGTGCCAATCTTTAACAAAACTTCCAAATCCCATTACTACAAACAAGTAAAGCAAAGCTCAAAGAAGTTAAGCTCCTTTTCCAATAGCACTTGGCTCACCAGTAGCAGAGCTGAGGTTTGAACCTAGGTCTGTCTTCTCTGAAGCCTGTAAACCACACCTCCACCTTCTCTAACATCACTTTTTTTTTTTTTTTACACATCAGGATCCTTCCAAAGCATCAGTTGGCAGCATGGCTTCAGAACAACTCTGGACAATGAGAGTGTGATGGAAAATGAGCCAAGAAGCTGGGCAGTCTAGACTGGGAGGATTTGCTCCCATGTAATTAAGTCTGCTGATGTGAGGCCTCTGAACCTCTCTAAGCTCAGTAAGTGATTCGTCCAATATGAGAGAAGAGAATCAATAAGGTCCATTGGAAAACACAAAGAGAAGACAATTTCTCAATATACTGTGCAGGAGGCATACCACCAGCTGGGAGTAAGAAGTATTTATCCTAATGTTTGGATACTTAGAAGGTTCTAGAAATCAGAGTAGGGATACTACAGACCATCAGCTTTCTTCACGTGCCCTTGCTGTTGACTCTTTGAACCATCCCAATAATGCCACAAGCATGGGGGCTGGAGGCTCTGAGGAACAGACAGTGACCCCTCAGCCTGCAGAGTATCATGGGAGGGTGTATGGCACAGTTTTTAGGAGTTCTAGGTTCAGTTTTCCTTCGTATCCCAGCTCTGTCATTTGCTGAAACCATAGGAAAAGTGACTTGACCACTCTTTTAAGCCTCAGTTCACTCATCTGGGAAAGGGAGATAACTACAGGAACTATCTTCTAGGTTTGTTATAGGGATGAAAGAATATGCCCCATGTTAGTTGCTCAGTACCATGCCTGGCACAGAATAAGCTCTCAATACAAGTCATCCTACTAATGACAATAATCTATTTGCAAATCCTGCAGTTAATGTACCTATGAGCGGCCAAATTCTGTCTGCACCAATGAAAAAAGCAGAAGACTTATTCTAAACAACCTCCCTTTTTCTAATGCAGAAAGTGTTTGTAATTAAGTGTGAGGAATCACAGTCTGTATTTATCCTTACAGATGAGGTCCTTAATTCAATCACAATGTAGCCAAATGGTCTTTAAAGAAAGCAACTATCATGATATACCCTTACTTCTTTTCTATTTATGATTTTTCTTCTCTTTTCCTTTTAGCTCATTATTTTTACTTTTTTGAATCTCACAAGTATTACATAAGTATATTCTCCTTGCAAAAGGTCAATAGAAAATGGTAAAGCAAGGGAAAATTGCCTTCTGCCGGCCTCTCCCATCTGTCTCCCCATCCCACCTCCCCCCACCACCCAACTCCTCTCCCAAAGGGAGCTACTGTCATCAGATGTTCTAGGAATCCACATCCGACATTACTGGATTGCCATCATCTCTTTTTCTGTTGTTCAGTTTTACTTTTAGCGTTTATACAATCATCTTGTCTTGGAAGCCCCCTCTTTGAGTATGCCAAATCACCCCTCTATACGTTCACACAGCATCCACTCAGCATAGTGGCATTTTTACATTTATTTGTTTGATCACGTGATCAAGTCTCCCCCACCAGATGGCAAGCTCTCGGAGGAGGGACCGCATTTACTTTTGTTCTCTGCTGTAGCTCCAGTACCCAGTACAGTGGTTGGCCCACAGGAAGAAATCAACACACATTTGTTGAGTAAATGACTGTTACTCATTCATTAGGCTGTCACAGATAGTAACTAGACTAACAAGAGATTTGCAGAGTTGAAGATTTCAAACGGAAACCAGTCACTTAACTGGGACCAGAAAATTATTTTCCAAAAACAACCGCAAAAGTCAGAAGCCCAAGGCTCTCCACCAGTGAATGAACAAGACACAAATTACCTCTGCTCTCGTGGAACCCTCCTGGCCAACAACGGCAGTGCAGGTTTCAATTAAGAATATATAAAATTGCTTATGTGAACCATAAAGCATTCACTTCTAAAACAGCAACCAATTACGTATGGCATGAAACTGGTTTAACCCAATGAGTAACCCAAATGATCATTTCCCTCTATCTTTGGATTTCAGGAAGAGGACTTTCTTTTAATCTTGGAGTTAAGAGAACTGTCAGAGAGAGAAAACATGCTTACTTAACATGGCCGATTGCAGTCAGTGTATTAATGGTCAAAACTCCCTGCCGTTGGGCAACCCAAATAAGATGGCTAACTAAGGGACGAAAATGTGCCGAGTCTTTTACCACATGTCCATAGGCCCTGGCTCAGTGACTTCCCTGAGTCTGCAAAAGGCATTTGCTGCTGAGCTCTACTGCTCACTGTTCATTCTTATTTTTTCTAAAATGGGAGGGTGACTGTAGTACTTATTAGGCATGAGACCTTAAACAGATCACCGATCCCCAGCTGCCCCTTCAGTCAAAAGTGTAAAATTAAATTATCCCTGCCATGTCTTTCCCATGAGGATGCTTGTAGAGAACCACAAGATGCAGTAGATGTGAACCAACTTTCTAAGGTGCCAAGAATGTTTACAAACCTAAGGGATGTTACGAGGACAGAATGAAGTTCTTTTTTCTTTTATTGTGTCTCTCGGTAAGTCGTAGGCACCTAAAAATGCTTGTTGAAATTAAGTGATGATTATGCCCACATGGTGATGATAATGATTTTATGGCTTTTTAATTGTTAGATTTTGTGGAGGGAACCACACATCAGGGCTCCATCACAGGGTCTGCTCACGTTAGGTTCTTAGTACGTGGCTAGTAAATGACTCAGTGCTCTACATTGTATTGTTTTCCACTGAAAAAGGCTTAAACGGACCCCAAGTTCCACTCACTGACTCCTCCTGTAACAATAAACACAGAGCATCTACTATTAGCAAATCAATTGTTAGGAGATGCTAAGAAGTTTTCCACTTAATAAAGCTGACCGATAATTAAAAGCTGACTAATATGCGTACTTTTATGTATACTACAAGCATTCCAGTTAGAAGGTTTCTCTATTAAATATAGAAAGGCTATGATCCTACTGAGGATTTTTTTTCCTATTCTTGAAATCCTTATTCATCAAAGCAACTCCTTATTTAGTTAGATGATTCACATGTGGCTTAGTAAAGGCAGAAAAGTAATTCAAAAGGCAACCAAACCATGATTCTTATAACACAGGTGCTGGTTCTGTAGTTTGTGTGACTCCTTAAAGTATTCAAGAAACTAAAACTGCTTGAAGTAGTCAATGACTGAACCAGTACTGAAGTAGCTTTAAAATGTCCACTCCTTGTTATTCCTAGCTACACAATGACCATCAGTGCCACTGAAAATTCTGCAAGTAAATACCTTACTGGTTATGACACATTTACTTTTTGACAGTAAACATTTCTGAATAAAGTTAAAAGCATAAATCTTCGAGTTTGACGTATTTGTACACATACATATATATGTACACGTAATATGTCCTTGTATACGTAGTATGTATACAGACATAAAAACTATATACTAACCCTATTACTTACTAGCTGAAGAAGTTGGGGAGGTTAATCAAGCTCTGGGCTTTAGTTTCCTCATAGCTAAATGGGAGATAATAGCACCCTGCCTCGCAGGGTCACCGTGAGGAAAGAAGAGAGAACTCAGGTAGGCACTCAGCACTGCGCTCAGTACATGTGGTGTGTGCATGGTCAGTAGCAGTTGTTGTTGTTGTTGGTGGTGGTGGTGTGGCAGATAGTACAGATCCTCCTCAACTTACAATAGGGTCACATTCCAAAAACCTCACCATCTGGTGGAAATATCTTAAGTCGAAAATGCATTTAATACACCTAAGCTACCAAACATCACAGCTTAGCCTCGCCAAACTTAAATGTGCTCGGAACACTTACACTAGCCTACAGTGGGGCACACTCATCTAACACAAAACCTGTTTTATAATAGAGTATGGAATATCTCATGTAATTTATTGGATACTGCACTAAAAGTGAAAAACAGAATGGGTGCAAGTGTATATAGGGTGTTCACCCTTGTGATGGCATGGTTGACTGGGAGCTGTAAGCTGCAGGTCAGTGTTACCAGACAGGACCGTACCACACTTCTCTAGCCTAGGAAAGGCTCAAAAGTAAAAACTGGATCTACTGCATGCACATCACTCTTGCCACATCATAAACTTGAAAAATCGTAATTCAAACCATCCTAAGTTGGGGACCATCTGTACTTTCCAACGATGGCCAGAACCCTACCTCTGCATTCGTTTCCAGAAGCCACCATACAAGTTACCACAAACTGATAGCTTAAAACAAAAGAAATTCATTCTCTCACATTTCTGGATGCCACAAGTCTGAAATCAAGGTGTCAGCTGGGCTCCACTCCCTCTGGAGGCTCTAGAGGGGAATTCCTTCTTTGCCTTTTCCATCTTCCAGAGGCTGTCGGCATTCCTCATGGCCGCATCACTCCAACCCCTGCCTCTGTGGTCATATTGCCTGCTCCTCTTCTGTCTATGTCAAATATTTCTCTGCCTGACTCTTATAAAGACACCTGTCATTGGATTTAGGGTCTGCCTAAATAATCCAGGATGATATCCTCAAGATCCTTAACCTAGTGAAGGCCAAAGAAGGCCAAAGAAGGATTAAGCTGAAGACTTATCTTTTGGGGGCCACCATTCAACCCACAACAATCTCCCATCCTACAAGCTCCTGTAGAACCTTGCAACTCCCCCACGTAGAGGGGACTCTGTGTGCCTTCCCCCTGAATCTAGACAGGATTTTGTGTCTGCCTTCACTAACAGAGTGATGTAGGAGTGATGCTACCTGACTTCTGAGTCTAGGTCATAACAGCATTAGGCACTTCTACCTCATTTAAGTGGAACATGCATCCTGGAACCCAGCTACCATGAGGACAGGAAGCCCACATTAGCCCACATGGAGAAGCCACGTGTAGGTGTTGTGGCCTGCAGAGGTCACAGTTCACAGACAGCATCAACTGCCCACACAGAAGTAAGCAAGCCTCTAGATGATTCTAGCCCCAGCTGTTGAGTCAACCCCAGCCTCGGAGTCTCCCTAGCTCAGGTGCCAGACATCATGGGGGCAGAGGGAAGCCATTTCCACTGAGCTCTGCCCCAACTGAAGAGTCCTGAGCAAAATAAATTATTACTGTTATATTTAGCTGCTAAGTTTTGGGGTGGTTTGCTGCATAGCAATAGATAATGAGACTAATTACTCATTAAATAATTGAATGGGTTAAGATGAGAAAGTAAAAAAACAGCACACGAGATATACTTCCTGGTATTTAGCATCTTCGATTTTTGTCTAACTAAATATAGTGTGGGCACACATAAGTACACAGGAAACTGGTCAGATATCTGTTCTATGGTTTACAAGGTAAACCTTATAGGTGATAAATAAGATCATTTCCTGGCAGCCCAGGAACCCTGCAGATTTGGGGGATCTTGAAAACAGAAAAGTCAACCTGCATTCACTCCATCTTTGCTCATTAGAATCTTAACCATCCTTAAGGTCCATTTCCAATGTCATCTTCTCCATAGAGTCTCTAGAAGTGACCATGGATTGTAGAAATTAAAAACTATGCCCCTTGAGTTGAATCCAGTGGTTAGGAGAACCCAAGAATAGTAAAGACCAGAAGATAAAGAAACTCACGAAATGAGAATTAAACATTATTATTTAAGCTAGAGACAGGGGAAAAAAAAGTAGAGATTAAGTAGAGGAAAAAGCGACTCAGTCTCTCAGTCTCTCATTTCCACACTTTTAGAGGAAAAAGCGACTCAGTCTCTCATTCTGAGCCTAAGAGTATAGGAGGATCCCTTAATTAGAAACTATATAAGCTGTAGAGGACCATTTGTAGAGCATCATTTGGTCCAACTGCATATTTTACAGGTTTGAAGAATAAGGCTCAGAAGCGGTCCCTGACCCTCCCCGCTCAATACAGCTCTTCACCCACCAAAGGTCCACCTTGCTTCTCACTGGGAAGATGAAAAATCTATCACAGCCTCACTACGTACCCAAGGAGAAATACTGAAAAGAGGAGAGGAGGAAGAGAATGGGTATGAGGAAAAGGAACAAAGCTGCTAGAAATGTAGTTACTTGAGAACCTTTCTGTTAAATTGAGGGTTTTTTTGGGCCTTGAGATTTTTAAGGTGGTTTTTCCCACCTTAAGCCTATGGCTCCAGGTCTTAAAAACTGTCCAGGGCATGGAAAGAAAAGGCACACATTGTTGTACAGAGGGAAATGAAAAACTTCTCTGTCCACGTTGACGTTGCATGCTCTCCAAGACCTATCTAAGAGGTAGGCTTGCGGATTTTAGACCTGTTTTGTAACGAAGACCTTTCTGCAATGGTGGAAATGTTTTCTATCTGCTCTGATGATGATGGTGGCTACTAACCCCATGTAGCTATTGACTGTGTGCGACATGGCTCGTGTGACTCAGGAACTGAATTTTTCATGTGACTTAATTTTGATACCATATTAGGCAGTCAGTTCTAGACGAAGTATTTACAAAGCCACTCTAAACTTAGAACTTCTAACTAGTGACACAGGCAACCCAACTGACTTGAAACTTCATATTCATGACTGTGTCTCTTTCTACAGTCTGAATAAGGTCCTGTCTGCTGTGGAAGGACTGATCCTTAAGTTCACAGTGGTAATATGCCTCTTAGGATTCAGAACTTCTCTCCTGTGATTGCTTAATGCCTCAGTAAGAGTGCAGAAATCCCCAAGATGTGGTCACAACTTCCGATTTCTGAGAGCCATTCAGAGTTCACAGCTGCATGACCCAAAATACCTAAAAATTCCATGTGTGAGCAGCTATGTGTGATGGAAAAAGACAGAAATACTTTCAGGGAGATTTTCTGACATTATTTTTCTCAATTTTAGAATCACAGAAAAAAAATGAATTTTTTTTCAGTACCAATAAGTCTTCATTTATTGTATTTTCCCAAGGAAAAGAAGGGAAGGGAAAAGGGTCAGCATGTGTGTTACAAAATGATAGCAAATGGGAAAGGAAGTACCTGGCACAGCAAAATCAACCATCAAATAAACACTGCCCAGATGGGGTCGCCAAAGCCCAAGGGGGCTCAGTCTCCTGCAGTTCAGTAATGAGGGGAAGGGATGAGGGAAAGGTACATGCTTTTCTACCCTCCCTCCTTCTCCATAAATTCAAGATTTCACACAAAGCTTTGGTTTCTAGCAGTAAACATGGAATTACATTCGTCCATCTCCTACTAAACAATCTTGTGGCCACTTCAACTTAAGTTTCTTGCACTTGCATATAAGTTCCCGAGTGACTTGCCTATACATTCATCTTTCCTTTCGTGGTCTCCCAACCCTACTTTCTACATGGAAGGCCCCTTCATTGCTCCTCTCTACCCTAGGATTAGAGATTAAAGTAGGTTTTAATCCATCCAAAGACAGCAGTCTGTTTGGCATGAATCACATCAAGGTTTTAATCTATCCAAAGACAGCAGTCTGTTTGGCATGAATCACATCATGGCTCAGGAGACTGGGAACAAGGGATGGAGAGTTCTTAGCTTCTTCAGGATTTTTGCACAAGTCGTTTAATCACAGGCACCTCACAAATTAAACGTATAGGTATATGGACTATTTTGGGGGGGTACAAAGGGGTAAAGGAGAGGGGGTAGGAATCCAGTTTTTAGGACAGAAGATCTTGTTTGAAATAGGAAACAGGGGAAAGGGAACACAAAAGAAAGTGTGGTTCAAGACCTCCCACTTCAAGAAGGGGGGGCCCTAAGCTTACGTTTCAGATCTTTTTGGCTGGTGTAGACGCTTTGTCAAAGATGCTTTGGCTATTTTTCTCAATATAAAAAGAAGTTTGTAAACAATAAAACCTCAAAAGAACACGCAGAAGACCAACACATTATATTTACACAAACTAGCAATCACCAAATCAGCTACTTGTGAAGTCCTACGAAGCCCAGACAAATACAATAACTAGAGGGGGGCAGCAATTGGGGGAGACAAGAACCCAGTATCAGACACACATCACCCAATGTGTTCTATTGCATTTGCCCCATTACAACACAGTGAGGTAGGTTTGCAGTGATCTCACAGCATGTAAACGACACCCTCTTTTCTCCTTTAGCTACCATGACACTAATCACTGCTGCAGCAGGGCAGGACACTGGCTCTGGGAACCACAAAGAAGCCATCGCTGATGGTCTCTCTGGAAGCCAAGGAGGAAAAGCCCAGAATTGTTAAAGATTAAAGATCTTGTCCTTCCTTCATATATCCATCCCTGGGCAGCTCAAGATGAGTACAGAGGAATCATTCTTAAAACCTGTCCTTACCAGCTCACAGTTTTTACAAAAACATACACAATACACCCTGTTGTGTATGGTAGGCCTAGCCCAATCCAGTGAAGGATGGATCTGGTATGTAAAGTGAGTCCTGTGCCCTGGGATTAGAGGTCTGGAACAGGAATCCTTTATCACACATACAGATGACCTCTGCCTAATCTTGGCTTCCCCTCTCTGCACCTTTTACCTGGCCCAGCCTCTCCTAACCTCTCTGTACCACCTTTTCCTGTTCAGACCAATTTCCAATCTTTCAGTAGAAGGAGACCAAGTCATGAGGCAACCGAGTTAAAACCTAGTCTCCCATGAAACACTGAAGATGGAGGGGTTTCAAGAGGACACTGTGGCAGAAAAGCCAGCTCTAGTTGGCAAAAATGAGGTAGTTCAATAGGCTATATGCTCCAAATAGTTGTTCTCTCTGGTGATAGAGCAACAAAAAGTATTCCTGCTGTGCAGACCCAGAGCTGCTGCCGACTTATCCCTGAGATTGCTCATGTACCTGAGAACACAGTGCAGGAATGAGGGCACTCATTAAATTAGATTAAAATACACAAAAATACAAAACCAGAATATTTCTATTATGAAAAAAAAAGTTAAAATGCACAAGATATGTCATTCACACACAGCTAGTGCAGTTGGCATCCTGGAGAAAGTGGGACCCAAGGTACAGTCATCCAAGGGAGCAAATAAATAAAATTGCATTGGCCCAGAATGGGGTGGGAGTGGGCTTAGAAGCAGCAGGTCTGCAGCTGTTCCCTCAACCACCCCTTCTGCCGATCATCACAGCCCACTGCTTGGGACAGTGGTCAGCACTCTATCCCAGGAGGGGGTTATGAGGAGACAGGATGCGGAAAACCCTGCTTTACCCCTGAGATATTTCCTCCCACAGAATGCAGTGGCTTGTGGGTTTGGGTCCATCAATCTGGTCTCATGCTTAATCTTTTCACTCTGGCATGGGAAATATTCTTCCATATCCTTCTTGAAGAGTAAAACAACTTCCCTATCCAGGCCACTTTCAAAAGCCAGAGATTCTGGGGGTGGAGACTCAGATAAAGCATGCAGGAAGAGTTACCCCCCAGAGCCCTCACGTGCATTTGGACAGAGCATGATTGGGGTTTCTTTGCCTCACCCCTTCCCCCCACCAAGAGGGAAGAGGGGGTGACACTGTAGATCCCGGCCTGAGATATATGGCAGTGCCAGCTGCCCCCTACCCACACTGTCCCCCCTTTCTCCACTCTGACGATTGATGCCTGTTCCTCAAAACATTCTCATCACGAACGGATAGCCCCCACCCACTGTGGCTCAATTCTGGGCCTCTGGGAGCATGGCAGGGCTATGGATCTCTTCTTCCTCCTCCCGAAAGTAGGCTGGCTTTCCCTGGGAGCTTGCTGGGGCTTCAGGGGACATGAGGCTACCATATGGTTGATGCTCCGGCAGAAGTGGCACCCTTTGGGCTGGGGTGGCCGTTTGCATTCCTTGGCATGATGGCCTAGACCTCCACAGTTGTAGCAGTTATCTCCCTTTGATCTGCGTTTCTGCATGTTCTCCCCTTTGGGCCGCCTCTCGTTCCCAGTACAGAACATCTCACCAGGGCCGGTGACTTGGATAGATTCCAGGCCCTTGGCAGACTTCTTAAAGGTGAACTCCACGGCCTCACCCTCCTTCAGGCTCCAGAAGCCCTCCATGTGCAGCTTACTCTGGTACACAAAGACATCCACAGGGGGCTCGAGTGCGACCCCCGCGCGGGCAGTCATGGACAGGAAGCCAAATCCCATGAGCACGTTGAACCACTTGCAGATGCCGGCTCTGCGCAGCAGCTGCGGCTCCTCGGCCGCCCGGGCCGCGTCCTCCTGCGCCTCATCCGGTCACCTGCAAACTGCTGGTTTGACACAGGGCTCATGGTAGTTGGCTGAGCCCGCGTGGCCCCGGGCCCCTGGTCAGCGGGCTGCTGGCCCCAGAGAAGTCCGGAGGCAAAGGGCAAAAACTGAATTTTGAGTGTATGAAAAGGATAGTAAGTGGGAAAGGTCATGAATATTATCCAAATAGGCTAATGTTGCATAGTGATTTATTTATAATTGGCACTCAAGTTTCCCAGTGTGACCTCTCAAGAGTGTCTACAATTTGCATCCTGTTGAACTCGACTAGCATCAGCCCCCCACTCTCCTCCTTCCCCACCCTGTCCTTTCTCTCCAGAGGCCGGGCTCTCAACACTGGAACCACAGTGTCTGAGGCATCCCATCAGAGTTTAACACCCATGCTTCCAGGCTACAGCCACCACTCAAAAGGGTTTCTCCATCCTTTAAGACTCAACCCAAGGAGTCTTCCAGGGCCTTTTAGCTTTAGCTAATTTCTTCTTTCACACTCCCTTAAAAGATTTGTCATTTGGGGGAATGTATTGTTTTTTCTTCCTACTAAATTATGATCTATTAAAGTAGAGGATTTTCTTTATTATAATCTTTAATGACCAGACAAACCAGCGTACTGCGCAGTGTGCTTAAGAAATACCAATCGAATTGCAGCAAATGTGCCCAATAAATTGTACAAATTTGTAACAAGCTTGGTTCATAGCATTTTGCAGCAATTATAAGGACCAAAATCATCCTTGAGGATTTGCATTCTTGCAAAAGGTATAAAACACAGTAAGCTTCAAACGAAACAGGACATGACAGAGCTGTATCCCAGGACTATTCATGGAACAGAGTGGATTTCTGTCCTTTGTTTTTCTGCATTACAATGTTCATGCCGCCTTAAAAAAATAACATTTTTGGCCATTTTTCAGTTTGATGAATTTGAGCTAATGGATGAAAAAGTGACTGTCAGAGACAGCACTGAGAGATGGAAGCACAGTGTTCTCAACACGAAAAGCCTTTCCAAGTGACGCTGGCATCCGAGCTGAAGCAAATGCGACTCACACACACAATATATTCATTAACAGTGTTGAGTGAAAAGTATAACTAAAGCCAATAATATCATTTTCTCCCATTTGCTGAGCAAGTCTGTATATTAACTAGGATGATGACTCCTGCTTCTCTTCTATTTCACACTCCTGACTCATGTAATTAAAATATAGCAGGCAGTCGATACATAGGAAGGAGTGTCTGTATTAAAAATACCTTTTCATAATCAAATTTAAGCACTCATCTTATTTATGATCTGTCTACATTAATAAATCAACTAATACTTCATTTTAAAAGCCATATAAAGCTCTATTAACCCATCTTTACACACTTTAATTTAAAGTGACGGGCTATTCATAATTTTTTCCCATTCATTTATTCAATAAATATTCTAAATATCTGCTACATGCTAAGTGACATATTTAAAGCTGTGGATATAAAACTGAATAGTTTAAGGTTACAGTCCCTGTAGGGGAAACAGACAGGAAAATAAAATAACGCCGTACTGCACATGCGCCGCACCCCCCCCCCCCCGCCCCCGGCTGCAGGACACCAGGTACAGCAAATACAAAAGACGGAGTCTTCACCTTAACCTGGGATGACTTCTGAGAAAACATAAGAAATAAGAGAAAAGCTTAAAAAGGGCAATGTTTATCAAAGATCAAGTGCAGGTGTGATTTTCAAGTGAATTTCTGACCTAGCGGGAGGGAAGTTCTGGCCTGGCTGCTCAACGAACAGGACTCTGACTCCATGACTTTGCCCACTCAGGTCACAGCTGATAAGGCATCTCACATGACATATAAGCAAGTACAATGTGGTGTGCACAATCTGCTGAGCCAGTGCAGTTTCCTCTCTGGGATTTCACCTGGGTAACAACAGACTGGGGCAGGTAGAGGTGGGAGCTGAAGGGGAAAGTCATTACAGAGAAAAGGTCAAAGGCACATGCATGTTGAAGATGCAAGGAAGCAGGAAACCTGAATAAACACAGGAGGTAACTGGTAGCACCACAAAGGTAGAGGGATCCTGGTCTGCCAACAGAAACAAATGTTCTAGGGCAAGACCAAGGCCATGTGGTCCAGGAAAGCCAGAAGGTGGGCATCCCCAGAGCTGCCTTTGGTTCCTGACAGTGAGGCTGTGAGGTCCACTCATGCACCCAGGAGACCCCCTTTCCTGTTCCCTCTGCATGTGTATCCTCACTCACCTCTACTTGAGTTAGTTTGACTGGGTAACGGTTCCTCGAGCCTTCTGCAAACAGATGATGTATTAGTGTTCTGAGTTATGGAACACACTGCCCATTCTCCCTGGCTTTTACTGTTTTACAATGTGTCCAATTTACCAATATTAGAATGCCTTCCTCTGACCCTCAGTGGATCTTTATCTTACTTTAGGGTAAATAAATCATGTTTTAGACATTGCATGAACAAATTCATTTGTCTTCGTGAAAAATAGCGCTTGGAAAATGGGCAACACAGTGTACTGATTAAGAGCGTGGGCTCAAGAGAGGGACTCCCTGCGACCCTATCCCAGCTTCATCACTCACTTAACAGCGTGACCTTGGACAAGTTACTGCACTTCGTGGAGCCTCCTACACCCCATCTGTAAAATATGGGTAACAGTGGTACCTACCTCATAGGGTTTTTATGGGGATTATACAGGAAAATTTAAAAATTCTGCACAAGTTTTTATTAAACAAGTGGACATTCATTTCTTAAATAATCACAAATACAGTGGTTTGAATTTTGTAATTTTGATGAATGGCAAGAGAAAGAGAAGTTAGGGGATCTATTAAACACAGGTATAGCTAGTTATAATTTATCAAGGACCTATCATGTATCCAGCACTGACCAAGTACTTGACATCCATCATCTCATGAATATGGTCTGCACAAAACTGTCAAATGTGTTTGACAATTCACAAACACATATTGAAAGCTGACTGTATACCAGGCACTGGATCATGCCTACAAAGATGAATAGAATGTAATCCCTGCTCCTGAGAAGTTCCCGGCATGGCTGGAGTGCTGAAGCTGGGTCAGGCAACCTCGCATCTACTTTGGTTCAATCATCTGCAAAATGAGGATGTGTGAGGAGGTGACTCCTTAGGTTCCTACTTCATCTCATGATGAATAATTTCACACTCACTGGACTAAGAGATCATGCCACCTATTGAAAATCCCCAAGCCTTTAAAGTTTTTCCACTCAGTAACCACTTGTGCTAAATGATAGTGTAGACGATCAGTACTGCAGTATTTGGGGAGGTCTTTGAGGCCAAGTTATCTGGATTGGGCTGCTGGAATGCTTTGTCAGAAGCATCAGCCCTCTAGAGAGTGAGATCTCACATGGTCAAGGCGAAGTTCAAAAGACAAAACTGTAGTGTTCAAACAGGAAGATGCCTTGCAGTCCTCAAGGACACCTGCTTCAATGCATTCATTTCTTTACTGAGCCCCAGAGGGAAAAGGGGATGTAGTTCATGGCCCACTAGGTGTCCAGTTCCTTGACACTTGCGCTAGGGCTTTCTGCACTGCCCAACGATATGGCACACAGATTAATAAACCAGGCTTCACACGCAGACTGCTTGGATTCAAATCCCTACTCTGCCACTTTTTTAGCTTTGTGATCCCAGATCCAGTTATTGAGCCTCTCTCCTCCCTGTGAAGTTGGTATCATGATAATACCTAGCCACATAAGGATTAAGTTAGATTACACTTATAAGTTGCTATGGCATAGAGTCTGGTGCAAAATGAGCCTTCAGTAAATGATGATGGTGATGGTGATGGTGATGATGATGATGATGATGGTGATGATGATGATGATGATGATAATGGCAAACACTAACATAAGGCACTTACTGTGCACCAAGCGCCATTTCTAAGCACTTTACATGCATCACCTCATTTATTCTTCATAACAATCCTATGAACAGGTAGGTATTGCTATTACTCCCAGTATATTGCAGCACAGAGAGGTTGTGAAATTTGCCAAAGTAAGTAGCAGAACCAAGATGTGTACCTGGAGCATGCGTCCAGAGTCTGAGCCCCTAACCACTGCCATGTGGTATGGGGTCTCCCATGACTTTCTGTTGCCAGCACAGACTCTTCCTATGGGTGAGTGGCTGCTATACGTACATGCTTAACGTGCATTAACTCATGGAGTCTACACACCAACCTATGCCACAGATAGTATTATTAAGTTTATATTAAATGTTTACATAAACATAACAAGGGGCTAAAACAAAAGGTGAAGGCAGTGAAGGGAGAGGGTCATCGGCTGTAGTGCAAAGAGAACTGAGTTAAGGACTGAACAGCCAGAACTACTGTAAACTACTCCAGGCGGGAAATGTCAGTGGACGTCTCGGCTGGGAGGGAAATGTGTGATCGGAGGGCACAGGGTGGGTAACAAAGATGATGAACCATTCTGGCAGCTTCAGAGTTTTGTTGAAAAGCCAGATCATTGTAGCAGTTAGCAGGAGCAGGTAAAGTGTGGTGGAAAGGGATGGGCTTTGAAGTCAAGCACCCGTTCTTTTACTTACTAGCTCTGTCTTCTAGGAAGTCACTCAACCTCTCTGAGCCTTGGGTTTTATTCTACTAAAATGGAGATTATAATACCTAATCTGTAGAGCTGTTTGGAAAATTAAAAGAGAGATTTTTTAACTGCCAAGCACAGTGACTGGCACAGAACACACTTAATAAATTCTAGTCCTCTTGTAAAGTACAGTGTGTGATAAACTAGGACAGGTTAACCTACGGGTGTTTATAACGTAGGTAAACCAAACACTCCTTCAAGTAGGGAAAAATAATAGAGAAGAGTAGGAGAGAATAATGCTGTCCTGCTTAATAATGAACACCATAATAATCTGCTAAAAGCAGAGGAGAGAAAATTCATTTTTCTTCTGATTTACATTTGGGACAAAGAAAACTTGGTTGGATGTTTTTCCAGATTGTTATAATGTAAGGACTCTTCCAGCATATACCCCTGGGGATGGCAGAAAATGCAAGTCTGACAGAAAAGAAAATTCTGGATGTCCAATCTGGGATAAATTGCCAAGTCCTCAGAAACACTTTCAGATGACGTCACTGCCTTGGTTTGTCATTATTCAGAGGGTTTGATTACAGTGTGAGCTTTTCCAAATGCCAAACTATCAAACATTCCAGGCGTACAAAATAATCACCGTTTCCTATTGACAATCCATGCATAAAGTGCTTAATTGTTGTCACATTGACTTCCTATGTTCGTTCACCCCACCATCACCAAGGTAACATTGGTTAATACCTCATTCTTTCCCAAGATCTTCACTATCAGTAAATTACTATTTGTGGAAAAGAATTAAAATTCTAAAAGAATGTGTATTATACTGTAATTGATAGAGAATATGCTTTTAACGTACAGGGAAAGACCAATTTTCTGACACTTCTGCTCTATTTGCTTAAAAGCATTACTGCTATAAAGCACTAATTATGGCTAACCATGGCATTATTCTCACTTTAGTAAGTAGTTGGTTTCGTAAAGCTTTAAGAACTCTCAACTTTGGCAATCAATTTAGTTAACTACAGGAAATGCTCTATTTCATACAGATTATTACCTTAATATCATATTGCTCCCCAAGCTCCCATACAGAGTGAACTGTCACTCAATATACATTTACATAGACCTCTCACTATTAAGCCTGCCAGATAAAGCACACTCGAGAAGCCATATTTGTATAATATCATGGTTATCAGGGTTTGAGTTCATATTCTCCACCACATCCACCCTCAACTCTTCCGGGTTCTATAAATTAACTTTACCCCAAACTAGCTAAAAATAACAAAAAGAGCCCCAAACAGGGAATTAGGGGGATTCACGAGTCCCAGCTAAGTTCCAGTGGGAAGGTAATGAATTCTATCCTGTTTTATTTTGGTTCTACCATCCAACCATCTCACCAGCCAGAACCCGGGGGTATTCCAGAGTGTCTTCCAATCCCTCAACTCTTATATCCAAGCAGTAGTTGAGGCGTGTTGCTTCCATCTTTTAAATGTTTTTTGAACCTTTACTCTCCATTCTACTGCCCTAACTTCAGTCTTCTCCTATTTTATATTACAATACAGAAGGTTTTATACTTTAAATACAAAATAAAAACATCACAGAACAGGCATATCGACAAAAGACAACTATGGTCCCTTGGATTTAAGACCAGACAGACTCAGGACACCTTTTAGAGGCCCAAACTCTGAGAAACTTTCTCCATTATATTGTATCCTCACCTGAGCAAGTATCTAGACTACAAATCTGATCACATCTTTCTCTCTCTGCTGCTTAAAATACTTCTCTGAAGTTTGCTTGTCTATAAAGTAAGTCCAAGTTCAAAAAGTGTTTACCTACTCTCATTCAGAAGTAGAAGCTAACGTGCTCCAATAGTCTAGAACATATTATCTTAGATCCCTACCATCCCATGGAAATTGACCTGTATCATCTTCCAAACTGAATACTGCAATACAGAAGCTTAGTTTCCTAGCGTTTACTGCAAGTATTAAAAAGTGAGCCATTCCCCATCATTAAAAAGCCTACAAATAATAAATGCTGGAGAGGGTGTGGAGAAAAGGAAACCCTCCTACACTGTTGGTGGGAATGTAAGACACTATGGAGAACAGTATGGATGTCCAGCAAAAAATTAAAAATAGGGTCACCATATGATCCAGCCACTCCTGGGCATATATCCAGACAAAACTATAATTCAAAAAGATACATGTGCCCCTATGTTCATAGCAGCACTATTTAAAATAGCTAAGACATGGAAACAACCTAAATGCCCACTGACAGATGAATGGATAAATAAGATGTACATATATATAATGGAATACTACCAAACCTTAAAAAAGAATGAAAGAATGTCATTTGCAGCAACATAGATGGACCGAGAGATTATAATACTAAGTGAAGTCAGAAAGAGAAAGACAAATATCATATATTATCACTTACATGTGGAATTTAAAATATGACGGAAATGAACCTATCTATGAAACAGAAAAAGACTCGCAGACATAGAGAACAGACTTGTGGTTGTCAAGGGGAAGGGAGTCGGGGACGGATGGATTGGGAGTTTGGAGTTAGCAGATGCAAACTAGTATATACAGAATGTATATAGAATGGATACAAAACAAGGTCCTACTGTATAGCATAGGGAACTGTATTCATATCCTGTGATAAACCACAATGGAAAAGAATATAAAAAAGAACATATATATATGTGTATAACTGAATCTCTTTGCTCTACTGCAGAAATTAACACAACATTGTAAATCAACCATACTTCAATAAAAAAAATGAGCCATTCTGATGCATTGTTTCTAACCATGGTTTACAGAATCCTCAGGAGTCAAGTACCAATAGCCCCTCCCATGAGTGATGAATGGAGGCCCATGGAAAAGAAATGCAGCCCTTGCTATTCTCAAAGTTCACTCTGCCTGGGAAACACACATAAAAAGTATTATCTGGAGTGATCAGTATAATAATAAATACATAAATGGGGCTACAGAAGCATGAAGGAGGGGTTGTACCAGGCACAAAAGATGGAGAAAAGCAGCCCAAGAAGAAGAAATGGCCTGAGTAAAGGCAAGAAAGTCTATCTATGCAGAGGGTGTTAAGGATAAAAATAAACTTTATAATTCAGGAAAGGCATATATTTGGATTTTTCTATTCTATTTTGAATTTTCACATGAAAACCTTACTCTTAATTGTGTTATGTTCACGTTTCCTTATCAAACAGGAGTTCTTTTTACTGCCAATGTAATTACTTACTTCTGCCATCACAAGAGGAAAGGCAAGTGTTTCCAGGGCAGCAGATTACTGCCCACTATGCCATCACTAATAAGAGAAATTATAATATTTGTACTGTTATAATCTCCAAGAAAAGTCTAGGGAAAAACCTCAGAATAACTCCAGAAATCATTTTGCCAGGATTTTCTTTTCATTTGAACTTCAACAAGTAAATGTCCAATCTGTAGAGTGGTCCTATGTGCAAGAAATTCTTCAAAGAAGCATAAACACAAATTCTTTTAAAAAAATGTAACATGGCTACACTCTCGTTTCCATTCTACCCAAGCAGTAGGAAAGAGAACTGCCATCCTGAAAATTGAGGAAATGCTCCATTAACCATAGTAATGAGCTACCAGGTATAAACAGACAGTGAAAATTCTTAGATAATCCCCAAAGACTAATTTTACTCTGATGTTTACCTACCTACATAGTTTACCTACTGTGTTTACCCTACCTCACAAAAACTTTCTTAATCACTACTAAAATTTGGAAAAACTTACTCCTTTGGACTCTATCCCATCTTTCTCCTTGGATTATTTACTCAAAGTACTTGTAAGCTACAGATTACAGAAACACGGTTATCAAAATAGAAGGAAAGCATACACGATGGATCATAAAGGAAGGAAAATGCCTCAAAAGTGGATTACCAGCCTCTGAAGAATTGAGATCCAAAAGAAGTCAATCCCCACATGTAACCTGAACAGCAATGTTTTTTCACCAAGATACCAGCTTGCAGGTTATCTGAATCCAATTGCCATCACTTCCCACATTTCTTTTTCTTGCCCCATGCTTTCCCTTCCCCCAAGGAAAGCTAAAGAAAACCTTGTGGTTTTACTTACAATTGTGAAGTTCATGACTTTGAGAATCCAGATGGTCATGGCCAAGTTCACCAGTATTAAAATCATCAGGAGTAGGACAAAGAAATACAGGCATCTTTTCCGCCAGCCATAAATCCCCACTTTGTATACCTGTGGCCCCTCGGAGCTGGGCATGGTGCTCCGGTGGTGGGTGTACTGTTCCTGAGGCATCTGAAATAAATGAGGTGAAAGAGAAGCACTCACATTAAACTGCTCAGAGAGAGAGAGGAAAAAAAAAAGAATGGAAAAAATCAACTGATGAAGAGATATGGCTGACTGCTGTCTATATGTTTCCACCCTCCTGACAACTCTAAAAAAATCTGTTTCCCCTGGACAAAAGTGGCTCCTCTGGATGCTTGCGTGAGCTCTCCCGTTTCATGCAGACATCTCTCATGATATGCACTGAGACAGCAACATATATATCACAGGAGGAGAGGGACCCGTAGGAAGCCATTTTCCAAATGGTTCTTAGAATTCCAACATCTTTGTGAGGGAGACACTCAAAGTCCTCAGGGTAAAATTTAGAATTCACCTGAGAAAATAAATTAACCCCAGCAGTTCTTCATGGTGGTATAATACTACTACTTAGGCAACTGATTTGGGGGCGGGGGGAGGTAAAATTATCTCAAATGCAATCATTCTGTATTGCCAAAAAGTTAGTGGCAAAAGTAACAAATTTGGTCTTCCCTCCATTCCAGAGTTCAAAGGGGTGCTGACGGGCACATAGATTAAGCCTCATTTGACTCAGGGATCTTCAAAAGGTGATAGCCTGTGCTTAAATGCTTCCCTTGACAGAGATCTCACTACCCTTTTCAAGTAGTCCTTATGAGTCAGACAATTCTAACTGTTATCAACACATTTATTTAATAAACATAAAAGAGGCTCAAAGTCAAGTAAGGCGTGAACATGCCTTCCAGCAGCTTGCAGGCTAATGGGGAGAACAAACTAGTTAAACAGTGATAATAGCAGAGTGAGATAAATTAGAAAAAAATATCTGCCAATATTAAGTAATATTCGAATCCCCTTTAAAGTAAGGAAGCTTTCCCAAACCCCCGCTGTTGACACAAATTATCTTTATACTAGCACTGCTAATTAGGTACCAACACAAATCTAAATAAACTTATCACTTCTATAAAATTCTCCAACCAAAACAAATTTTAAAATTAAATACAAACAAAGCTGCCAACACATATCATTCAAAATGGGAAATAACTGACTACTGAGAAGAATGATGACTTGCAAAACTAAACAGCATAATGTGGTACCAAGGGCTTTAGCACAGCATCTTCTGAGCACAGCATCCCTACTCTGCCATCAGCCATGTGACAACATGGCCTCTACTGCTCTTCTCCATTCACATGACTGCACAAGCTTTATTTTGGGATTTTTACTTCATTTGGCCCTCACGTAGGCAGACTGCATTCTCTAGGAATAAGGCCTGTCGCTGCTTATTTTCATCTTAGCCGATAGCACTTACATTAGTGATATATGGTGCCAAAGTGACCATGGTGACAAACAAAATGTAGGCCCTAAAATCATATCCTTGGTTATGAGGTCATCTTCCAGATGGTTCAGAATATACTTATTGTACGGTTTTTAGATAATCACTAAAATGCACACATAAAATCTAAAAATCCCCCAGAGAACTCAAGGCCTTTCGGCATCAGTGGAATTCCATTTGAAAAACCAAGTAAATTCTTACTTAAGGTCAACTCAAATGCTCAATGAAGATCTACATACATCTATGTCATTGTGAACACTCCCCTAGCACCAAAATCAGGCCCTAATATGAGTATATGTTCAAACATATGTGAGTGGAATGAATACGTGAAAAAAATGAATGCATAAGTGATGAATGAATGAATGATTTCCCATCCACTATGAAATCTGCTGCCATCTGGGTGTGTACAAAAGTCCAAGCCAAACACCAGGGGGAACTTCTTGTTTGTATCCTTGCAAATTTCCATTTCAGTCTCCCAAAGCCCTGGCTTCCCAACCAAGCACTGAGCTTCACACTATGAAGGGATCTCAGTTGTATTACTCAGCCTCTTACAATTCTGCAGATCAGGGCTGTGTTGTAACAACACGGGAACACAGCAATGTCATCTCTCACTGACCTTTTCACACACCAATAAGAAGGGAAAATAAATGTCTTACAAGTCTGAAGGAAATTAGGCCTTTCTTTTCCATTAAATCATATTCTGTAAATTAAGGAAATAATCACAAAATCTTAGAATCCTATTTGCAAGGTCCTTTGATTCTAATCAATTAATTCTATGAGTCAGCTGACTTAAGACTAGAGAAGTTGACACACTTGTGCACGGCTCCAGGGTTTGTGGCAGGGCAAGGACAAGAATTGTAGTCTTTGACCCTTGCAGGTGTGAAGAACAGTGAGAAATTCTTGACAAATGAGAGTACAGAAGCTAGCGATATTGCCAGCACACCAGGTGCCTTGTCTCTGACATTTATCCCAACCGATGGGGGCATTACATAATTTAGCTATAAAATGGAAATTACATGGTCAATAAATATTTATCAGGCTGTGGATATGGAGATCATACATGTGATTTTTTTTCATACACAGATTATTTGAACTTGACAGATGCAATGATTACCTCCACTCGGATTTTGCGATCCTGATGTACATCAGAGGAACCTGTGGAGCTTTTAAACCATCTACACTCAGGTTAATTAAATAATAATCACAAGGAATTTTTTAAAAAGTCCCCCAGATAATCCTAAAGTGTAGACAAGGTTGCATACCACTGACCTAGAATAATGTCTCAACCCTGACTATGCAGCAGAACCCAAAACAAACTTTTAACACATACAAAATCAAATTCTGAGCTCTACAATGGAATTGGAAAGCTCCCCAGGTCATTCCAGGCATTTGGGACAGCTTATCTTAAAATGCCTTTTTTGCTGTTGCTGTTATTAAGCCAGATACCTCCCTGGCTACTGCTGCTGCTTCTTTTTTTTTTTATTGACTTTTATTGAAGTATAGTTGATTTACAATGTTGTGTTAGTTTCTGTTGCACACCAAAATGAATCAGTTATACCTTTTTTTTTTTTCATAATACAACCATTTCAAGGTAAAAATCTTGAAATAAATTCTAGAGTATAAAGCAGATCAGCAGAGCTCCTTTGCTTAAAGCAAGAGTGAGGGCTTGGCCACCCTTGAAGCACTTCTACAGAACCTTCGGACTCTTAGAAACCACTGACTTTTCCCCCCATGTTAACTGACCAGCTGAGGAGCTCAAAGACAGTAAGGGGAAGTAGTGACCTTTCAAGCCACACAGTGAATTAGAAGCTGAGCAAGGATCAGAACCCAGATCCTCTGATACATGGTGTAGTGCCTGATTCTGTATGTCATGAGGACTCTTGCACCGGCACCATACTTCCTGCCTACTTTAAGGAGTCACATAAAACAAAACATTCCAGTCTGCAATTCAAGGAAGGAAGGAAAGACAGAAGGAGGGAGGGAGGCAGGGAAGGAGGGAGGGAGGAAGGAGGCTGTTTTGTACAAATGATTATAATACAAAGTGTGGACATCACTTATATGTGGAATCTAAAAAAAAATGGTACAAATGAACTTATTTACAAAACAGAAACAGAGTCACAGATGTAGAAAACAAACTTACAGTTACCAGGAGCCGGGGCGGGGGGGAAGGGATAAATTGGGAGATCGGGATTGATATATACACACTACTATATATAAAATAGATAATTAATAAGGAACTACTGTAAAGCAAAGTAATCTATTACTCAGTAGTCTGTAATAACCTATATGGGAAAAGAATCTAAGAAAGAGTGGATATATGTATATGTATAACTAATTCACTTTGCTGTACACCTGAAATTAACACAACATTGTAAGTCAACTATACTCCAATAAAATTATTTTTAAAAAAAGAAGAAAAAATAATACAAAGTGTTGCCAGCCAAACAATATGGTAACAGATACATCTGTTATAAATAATCCTGCTTGGAAAAAGAAAATTTAGATAAGCTGAGTACATTAATTTTTCTAGTCAAAAACAGAAACATGGGGCTTCCCTGGTGGCGCAGTGGTTGAGAGTCCGCCTGACGATGCAGGGGACACGGGTTCATGCCCTGGTCCGGGAAGATCCCACGTGCCGCGGAGCGGCTGGGCCCGTGAGCCATGGCCGCTGAGCCTGCACATCCGGAGCCTGTGCTCCGCAACGGGAGAGGCCACAACAGTGAGAGGCCCGCGTACCACAAAACAAACAAACAAACAAACAAAACAGAAACATGTTGAAATAATAAAAACTTAAGAGGAAAGACAGACTCCAATCTGTGTTTCTTTTTGGTACTTCCTGGGAGAAATCTGCTGTATAGGGAATAAAGTTGAAGTTTCAGGTCCTCCCTCATCCAAGTCCCTTCCATGGCCCTGGAAGGGGCCCTAGTAATTTATTAACAGCCATCATACATTTTTTGTAAAACTCAACTAAAGTAAGATGAAAAAGACCCTTTTTCACCTTCCCCTTATGTTGCGTGGTTTTGGAGGATTTACATGCATTTTGAAGGTCTGAATAAGAGGAAGTTGAATTGGGGGTTCACATAGTTTGGGTGCAGTGGTATGTATTTACATGGTTTGCAGAGACTTCCCTGTAGAGTATATTATGCTAGCTCCCCTCGTATAAGAATGTCTTCCAGGAATTCTCCTTCCATCCTTGGCTCCAACTCACCAAGCATGCTGTCATGAAGGTACACGACCAAAGGACACATTGCCATGTAAACATGTCCTATGATGGCCAGCACCAGAAATATGTGGGTACTAGAGGAGCCAGAAGCTAGGTGGAAATTGTTTTTCTAATCATCAGTTACGTAAAATTTCAAGTGTAGAATTCAATTCTCATTGACACCCAGTCAAAACAGAAATTCTCTCCTGTCAAGAATATACTCAATGCGGCACAGAAAATAAATGTTCCCCACAGTCTTTCTTTTCTTCTGGAAATCATGGAGAAGAGAATTAATCAGAATTCTTGTGTTTTCAGGTTGTGTGCACTGTGTGTCTGAATTCTGTACATAAAATTGCATGCTTTATGCTTCACAACTATCCATAATTAAAAAAAAAGTTTTATTGAAATCAGCATAGGAGACAATTATCTTTCTATTGTCTACAGAGCAAGTGGTAGCACCAAAGAGCTGTCACATGAAGAGGCGATCAAAGGACATGCCACCAACAACTGTAGGAAAAGTATGTCAGAGAGTTAATTAATATTATTTTTTCTGGATTTTATGATAGGTCAGCTTTTAAAAATTAATAATTTAATTTCCTCATTCTAAGTACATAGTCTTTTTTTTTTTTTTTTTTTTTTTTTTGCGGTACGCGGGCCTCACACTGTTGTGGCCTCTCCCGTTGCGGAGCACAGGCTCCGGATGCGCAGGCTCAGCGGCCATGGCTCACGGGCCCAGCTGCTCCGCAGCATGTGGGATCTTCCCAGACTGGGGCACGAACCCACGTCTCCTGCATCGGCAGGCAGACTCTCAACCACTGCGCCACCAGGGAAGCCCCACAGTCATGTTTTTTTAACTTGAGTTTGGATTTCTAATTTTTTTAGTTTTTTCCTTAAAACAGCCCCACAAATTGTTCAAGCTTCCGGCTTCACCAAACCTGGAGAGTCCTCTGGTCCCTCCCATAAAGAAACTCAGGTGTACGTCAAAACCTCAGTGGAACATCATCGTAAGACGTCACTGCCTAGCTGAGCTCAATGAGAGGTACACTTATCTAATGTTCCACTGGGAGGGATTTTCAGACTTTTGAATGTGTCAGAACCACCCTGGCAAACAATAAGCGCAATAAATGCAGATTCCTAGGCTTCACGCCAAGGAATAATTCAGTAAGTCTGGGGGGTGCATCTGAGAAATCTGTATTTTTAACAAGCACCAAAATTGATTCTGGAAATAATAGGCCCAAGGACCACGTTTTAAGAATGCGAATTTACATCCAACACAAAAAAAGCATCCTTGGTCCATCTTTGCCTGTACTTGTGTTATTTCTCACAGGATTCCCCATCTTCATCCCGTATCCTAAATGTATGCTTTGCCATCCCTCACGTTTTCACTGCATTCCTACCCTGGAGCTTTCATTTCCATTAACCTCTTTCAGCAGTATATTGAATATTATGCTCTTTGCAGCCTTTGGTGCTTGGTTTTTAAATCTCTTTGGCATTAAGCAGAATCTTAGCTTACCTTTATAATCCTCTCCACATGTTGCCTAACTTTACTCTTATTGATGCCCAGGTTTCCACGTCCTTGGCAAATGCTAGAAACCTCATACTCTCATCTATCTACTGAAATGGTCCATTCAAAAATCACTAGTGATGTCCCTGATCAAAATTCGATGTACTCTTCTTAACACCCATTTTCCTTGGAACTTCTGAAGCTTTGGTCATTGCCAACTTCCCCTCCTCCCCTGGAAGTTCTGTCCTTCTTTGATATTCATGACACTTCTGGCTTCTTCCCTCTATCTTTGATTACTGTCTGTCTTTCCAAACTCTCCTCTCTGCCTATTTCTCCCAAGTCCACATTATGAGTTAGCACTCTCTTTCTAATTCACTTTGCTGTACACCTGAGACAATGTCCAGTGTCATACTTCCATTTTGTACTTCTATGAGAATTAAACTCAACTTACCACTTTTACTCCAGTTTCCATCTCAAATTGGACCTATTTGAATGCCTTTCATCCGCCTACTCCCTCATCAAATAATTATTGATTGTCAATCACATTCCATATACTGCGGGAAGAGTCTCAAGATACCACAAGGAAGAAGAGTTAACTTGCCTTTATGAAGCTCACAGGCTGGGTGGTGGGGGACTATGTGCAGTAAATGCTTAGAGACAAAATGAAACATGTGAAGTATCTACACTGAAATATATCTGGGAATGTTAAAGAGAGCATCACAGGATGAAAAGTATTTTATAGACACTCATCTAGACAGAACTTTCTAAGGATGTAACGTTTATGCTGAGACTTGAAGGACGAGAAAAAGACAGCAAGGTGAGGGTAGGGGCAAAAAAACCAAAACTATCTAAGGCAGAAGAAGGAAAGCAAAGGCAAGTGTCCCAATGCAGACAAGGCCTGTGTGACTGGCTGTAATGAGTGAAGCAGAGATGGGAGTGAGATGAGGCTGAAAAGTTGACTCGAGTCAGATGATGCTGGGCCTTGGAAATTATAGTAAGAAGTTCATATGTTACTGAAAAGTCACTGAAAACCCATGGCAGAACCTGAAACAAGGGAGTGATAATCTGATTTATAAGAGTATAGCAATGCCTAGACCACAATAGGTGCAGATAAATATTTGTCTTTTGATGTGATTAATGCTCTTATTTTTTCCCTCCCTCTATACCAATCATGCATCAAAACATTCTCAAAAATTGAATAATTTAGCAAAAGTGAACCTTGATCAGTATAATATACTCCCTAAGAGGCCTACTTTTATCTGTGGTGGTGCACCAGGCATGTACGTTTGAAAACAGAATCTTTCTAGGCAAATACACCCTCTTCTTGAGAATCACAAGACAACAGTATTTTCCATTAGTCACTGGGAACTTCTTACAGTGTCATACAACATAGTTTACAGTGATATATGTCACCTCTCTGAATACATCCCAAACTCTTCCAAGTACTTAAAACTTTTTTGAACTCTAGTAGCACCTAAACAATGGGTGTGTGTGTGGGTGTGTGGGTGTGTGTATGCATCTAGGTAAGTATATGTAATTATGCATGTGTATGCATAATTATACATATATACACACACAATTGCATATATTTGTTCAGTGAATGAATAAAAATCAAGCCAATGCTAAGTTGCAGAGCATATCCTCCAGTAATAAGTAAACAGCTATAAGATCAGAAGTAAAGGAATGAAAACGTACACAACTTGCCTCCGTTTCCTAAGGCACATGCAACTATGATATATTGACGTTAAGTAGGCTTGACTACAAAGCATTACTCTGCTCCTTCATGAGGCTCTTTTCAGTGTTCACCTGTTCATAAACAAGTCCAGCTGACTGAAAGATAATCTATTCTTTTGCACACAAAATGCAATAGGATTCTATTTCCCAGACAACGAATGTAGTGAAACTTTCTGTTGCTTTGCCATTAATACGGAGGAACCACCAATCATCAAGGCAATGTCATAATAACCACCCATAACCATGGCTAATTAAATAGTTGCCAAGTATAACACGCATGGGATTTCCAAAGAAGGTCGTTCTGGATGGGCATTTTAAAAGCATGGCTTTGAGCTGTAACCTCATGGTCTCGCGCATCCAAATGTTCATACCTGGGATCATGTAGCATTACAGAATCAAGGCCTTGACACTAACTTAATGTGACAATCTCAAGGAGAGGATCCATTTTTATGACTTGGACTCGTGAAGAACTTCCTCCTAGGTTGTGTGGCCTGGTTTCACTTCTGTCACTGCTCACACCACCAAGACCTCAGTGACTCTGCTACCTGAAGGTTTTTCCAACAGCCTCACAAATGTCCAACATCAGTCACAGAAGCCATACGATTTGTACAAAGCCCATGCTCTCTATAAAGCGTTTACAAAGATTCTTGAGCCAAGCCCAGCCTAAGTGGTACCTGGACCCTGTAGCTGTTGCCCCTCTAATTTAGGAAGTCACATTAAATGCCCAGCTTAAGGCGCTCCCACACTGACCTTCAAAATGTTAAATCCCACTACTTTGACACGACTTTGACATCTTAACACAGAAACCAGCCCCGTCATACTCAAGTGGTCATACCCATGTTCACTCCCCTTCCTAAATCTGGTAGGTACCAAATAGTTACTGGAAGATCTTCTAGTGCCCTCCTTCCTACATTTTATCAGTGGATATTAGGATGACAGAAGGTCTTGGGGCAGAAACATACACAGCTGGCACATTTCATGAGGCTGAACACCTATTCTAGAATAATACTGTTAGAAACCATCACTTTCTGTCTGCGCTGTGTTTTTGTTTCAGCTGGATTCTTCTTCAGGAGAAGAAGAGATGTTTTCTTTATTTCCTCCCCAAATAAAGGAGATATCTAGAAACAGTTACAGTATCTGCATTATCAGTCTGCTGTGCAAGAATGCATTATGTTTTGAGGGGTGATTAAAAAACAATCAGTAGGGCTTCCCTGGTGGCGCAGTGGTTGAGGGTCCGCCTGCCGATGCAGGGGACGCGGGTTCGTTCCCCGGTCTGGGAGGATCCCACGTGCCGCGGAGTGGCTGGGTCCGTGCGCCATGGCCGCTGGGCCTGCGCGTCCGGAGCCTGTGCTCCGCAGCGGGAGAGGCCACAGCGGTGAGAAGCCCGCGTACCGCAAAAAAAAAAAAAAAAAAAAAAAACAATCAGTAAACCTTCTAAAGACACATCAATGCTATCAAGTTCCCTGATGATTTTTCTCTGGAGCCTATAAAATTTTATGGGCCATGATCCACTCTACTAATAGGGTTGAGGACAAGGAGGCATTGGCACGCATTTTATTAAGGCTTGCTCGACTCTTCTACCCACTAGGCTTCATAATGTCTTTTTCCATAAGGGGACTTACGGGAGTGATGACTGCAATTCTCTGTACAGTTACATACCGTGGGGCAAAGAAATGTGGCAAAGCCCAGACTTGGCTGTGGAGGAAACCCCAATCTCAATCTTTTTTTTAAACAGAAAAAAAATCTTTGACCATCTACTATGTGCCAGGTACCACAGCAGATCCTAGGTATATCTAGGTCTTCAAAAGGAAGAGTAAGATATTTCTGTTTTCATCAAGCTTGTATATTAATGAGAGAAATGGACAGTAAACAAGTAAATGGATGAAACCATTAGAACTAAAGTTAGGTGGGAGGAAGGAAACAAAGAAGGTTCCATGACAGAGAGTAGAGGGTGAACCACACTGGTCATGGAAGGCCATTCTGACCAAATGACAATTAAGGTGAGACCTAGAGGTAGAACAAGTTTTCCAGCAGAGGACAGAGCAAGCATTTCAGCCTTAAGAGCATCCTCAAGTTAATAAGCAGGATGGCCAGCAGGGTGGACACTGAATGAGCTCAGAGGAAAGGGTAAAGGAGGGCTTTGCAGAGAGAAGTTGTGGACTAACTATACTCTGCCTTATACGTTATGGTAAGAGTACAGAATTAACATGGCTGGGCTAATAAATACATTCACTTACTTAGAAATAAGACAAGTGATACAAATCAAGTGAGCTAGGGTTTGTTAACGCTGCTGCGGCATCTTACAACTTCCAGAACATTTAAAAGTAAACGTGAATTACATCACTGTTTACAGCTGTAACCAGTTTATATAAATAGCAGGAATAAGTTCTCTCCCAGGTTCATTACAGTTTCTAGAGTTTGTTGTAAATCTGAGTCATTTTGGATTATCTTGGCATGTAAATAGTTTTCCATTACCAGGTTAATTTTGAGGTCTCAGATTTAAAATTACCTGCTTTCAAGGGTTGTTTTCATTCAGCCATCCATACAAGGCTTCAGTCCTGGATAGCTAATGTTTGGCACAATTTTGACAATGATAATAAACTCCCCACTTTTAGCTCTAATATAACAATCATCCAGAAAAGTAAATGCCTATTTGTATGAGATGGCCCAGGAATGGCATGTTCTATTTAAACAAATATTTGGACTAATTTAAAAGTTAGGTATTTCATCTTTTAATTTTCTAAGAATTGGAATATGTAAGTGTTGAAGAGTTTTTACTGCAAAAAATTAGACAAGTGCATGTATTTAAAAGAGCTGAAGAAGATACAGTTAAGAAAACCTTTTTCATTTACGCTTTCAGCCTTTCTCCATAGAGGCAACTATTACCAGCCTTCTTCTTATCCCTAAAGAAATGTTCAATACACACACAGCCTTTACCCAATATATACATTCAAAGCATACATACACACATTAAAATTTTTTTTTCACAGAAAGAAGGGCATATTTTCACTCTTTATTGTTCTTAATCTAAGTTGGTCCATTTACATAGCTCAGTGATAGTCCCACAAAAAATACAGAAATCTGTTTTTTTTAAAGTTAGTTTTAAATGGTATGTGTACATGATATTTAACTTAATCAACTCTTTAGTGGTGAACACAGGTTGTTTCCACTAATTTTCTGACACCAATGCTCATTTAAACAAATGAATACTTACGGGGTATTACCATGTGCTGGCACTAGTCATTCAGTGGTAAAAGACAGATTCCCTGCCTCTTGGACCTTACATTTTAGTGGAGGAAATGATAAACAGATAAACAAACATCTAGTTTGTCATACTTATTCTTGGGATAAGTCTTATGAATAAAGAAGTAAAGCCAGAGAAGGGGACAGGCAATGACCAGGGAGGCTCCTGTCTGTAGGATGGTCATGGAAAGCCTCTCTGTGGTGGAGATATTTGAGAAAAAAATCATGAACGAGCAAGACAGTAAAGCATGAGGACATCTGGGAGTAGCACTCCCGTCGGAGGAAACAGCACCAGCAAGTGCAAAGGCCCTGAGGTAGGGGCTCACTTGGCATGTTCAAAGAACAGTGTGGCTAGATCAGAGCATACAAGGGGGAGAGTGTTTGAAAATAAGCTTGGAAGTGCAGGCAGAAGGAATGCACGTTGGGTCTTATATGCCACAGTAAAACCATAGGTATGACACTGATTGTGACAGTAACTATCAGAGAACCAAGGTGCAGGAGTGATCAGATTTTCACTTTGGAATCACTCTCACTGTTCTGTAAGGAATAGACTGCAGGGGACAAGAATGCCAGTAGAGAAACCAGGGGCCTGTGACTCCTGAAGTCACCCAAAGAGAGGTGACAGTAGCCCAGATTTGGGTAGAGGTTGAGTGAGAAGGTGGCCAAGTTGCTGTATTTGGAATCTTTTTGGAAAGTAGAGCTAACAGGATTCGCTGATTCCCTAGACCTAGGGTGTGTGCAGGACAGGAGTCAAGGAGAATGCCAGTGTTCTGGCATGAGCAGCAGGGCAAATGATGGTGCTATTTATCAGCATGGGGAACACTGAGAGGATAGTGGCTCATGGGGCAGGAGGCAAATGGAGTGTGAGGAGAGGAGAGAGAGAGAGCTCTGTTAAGTCACACTGATTTCGAAATGCACAGAAGAATCCATGGGGGTGGTGTCACAAAGGCACATAGAAATGAATCTGGAATTCAGGGGGAAGACTGGGCTTAGAAATGACATGTGTAAGTCTTCTGCATATGAGTATTATTTAAAGCCACAGGAATGGGGCATATAAGTTTCACATATGTCCAAACAGAGCGCTCAGAGAAGCCCTGAGACGCTGAATTGCTAGGTTAAGGTATGCATGAGTGTGTGTGTGTGTGTGTGTGTGTGCGTGTTTTATAGATATTATTATCAAAGTTCTCCTCCAAAGTTCAATACGCCTTCTATTTAAACTCAAAATATTTATCTCTGATGAATTAGAAGGTATTTCAATATAATTACAAACATTAATTCTCACTGTCCTAGAGATTTAGATGTGTGAGGTGTCAGCTGAAGTCATTTCAGACAGAAATATCTTTGTGAAACACACATACATATTTGTTCTAGGCATTTTCAGATACATTAGCTCATACATTCCTGACAGCACTCTGGGGGATCAATCTTATTAAAACTATTTCATAAATTAAGATACCGAGGTATTAAGGAATGAAGGGATGTTCTCAAGGGCTCCTAACTAGTAAGTTGGTTAGGGTCTGGACTCAAATTCAGGCCCAGTTTTCCTTCCAGTAGACACAGAATGAGGCAAAGACTTAGCTTTCGTTGAATAAAATGCAAGGTATTTACCACAATGTTCATTGCAGCACTGTTTACAATAGCCAGGACATGGAAGCAACCTAAGTGTCCAACAACGTATGAATGGATAAAGAAGATGTGGCACATATATACAATGGTATATTACTCAGCCATAAAAAGAAATAAAATTGAGTTATTTGCATTGAGGTGGATGGACCTAGAGACTGTCATACAGAGTGAAGTAAGTCAGAAAGAGAAAAATAAATACCGTATGCTAACACATATATATGGAATCTAAAAAAAAAAAAAAAGGTTCTGAAGAACCGAGGAGCAGGACAGGAATAAAAACACAGACCAGACGTAGAGAATGGACTTGAGGACAGAGGAAGGGGAAACAGTAAGCTGGGATGAAGTGAGAGAGGCATGGACATATATACACTACCAAATGTAAAACAGATAGCTAGTGGGAAGCAGCCACCTAGCACAGGGAGATCAGCTCTGTGCTTTGTGACCACCTAGAAGGGTGGGATAGGGAGGGTGGGAAGGAGACGCAAGAGGGAGGGGATATGGGGATATATGTATAGCTGATTCACTTTGTTATACAGCAGAAACTAACACAACATTGTAAAGCCATTATATTCCAATAAAGATGTTAAAAAAAAAGATGCAAGGTATTTAGAAGGACCATTTAGGTATATTTAGTATGAGATGCATTTAAAAAGGGCATATACACTGCCACCACCTGATAAATCTGTTTTCCTCAGGTCCTCTCATGGCACTATTCCAGGCATTTGGACACATCAAAGAGCAAAGCCACCGGTCCCTAATCTCATGGCAGTGGCAGGAGGCAGCCATGGGAGAGACAGATAATCAACATGAAAATTATGTTTGAAACTTCTGTCATAAGACAATGGGGGCTACAGGTAAAAGAGCAAAAAAACAAAAAAGACAGGAAAAGGCAGATCAGCAGTGGTAGCGGGTGAAGAGCTGGGCAGGTTCCACCTTTAAAAGCATGAGAAAGGCTGACCTCATGGAGAAAGTACAATAATATCTGAGCAGACTGGAAGGAACCTGGAGAGTCTGGGAGATCTGGCTTTGCATAACACTCAGGCGTCATTCTAAACGTGGTCCTTGACACTGTAAGTTGAAAACCAGGAAAGAATGTAAACTGAACACCCTGAACAGGAGAAATAATTTCAAACACTGACAGCAAATTTAATAGTGTCACTTTCACATGCAAAGGGCACTGCATCTACCCACTGTGGCCTCGTCTATAACCAGTTTTCTTAATAGGAGCGACAGATTGTTTTCAGCTACCCTGTGTTGTACAAAACCAGGGCTTCTTACATCCCCATGGATGATTCTGCCCAGAACCAGATGATGACAATCGCAGTCGGGCCTCAACAGTGCTTCTGTGACTTGGGGACCAAGCTGTGTAATAAAATAATAATGAACATGACTTAAACACTTAAGATCAGAGAATGAGACACAAAGCTTGAAGAGGACATGGACAATATCAAGTCATGATTTAACAGATGAGAAAACTAGGTTCAGGGAGGTGAAGTGACTTCATCAAGGTCACAGAGTAAGTTAGTCACAAGACCAAAGTCTGCTAAAACTGAAAAACAGCATGTTTCCCACGAATTCCAGGCTTCAGTCTTTTCAAGTGAAACTCCTGTTTGACACCACTTTCATCAACCACCATACACATGCCTTTTGAACAATACCCAAAGGCAAATCACAACAAAACCACGTTTCCTAACACAAAGAATACAAAACTGTTGATAAATACTTGCATAATGGTTACCATGTGCCAGACCCTGTTCTAAACACTATACTGAACTTATTTAATTGTCACAGACATATAATTATGAGGCAGGTGCTAGTACTATCCTGAGTTTACAGTTGAGGCAACCGAGAAACAGAAAGGTTAAGCAACCTATCCGACGTCATTCAGCTTGTTAAAGACATAGCAAGAATTTGAACCCAGAGTGCCTGGGTGAAAACTCTGTTCCAATTCTTGGGTTAAATGTTTCCAGATATGTGTATATACTTAGTCAGAATAGTGTGATTACTAATTAGGAACATGTTTTGGTAACAGTTTTAGCTAGAATTTCTCAACATGGATAGTAATTTTAAGACAATTCTTCATATACTTATTGAGGGACTACTATATTTCAGCCAAGGTGCATGTTACTCTAAGTATAGGCATTTTTTCCCAGGTAGTAAACCATCTTTGATATGTCTCTGAAACCCATACATTTTTACAGGATCATGAAAAACAGTTACAACAAATTAGGCACATCCTTCTATAGTGATTCAATAGTTCCATAAAATTAGCATTGGTCCAGTAGATTCTCCTTTGACAGCCGTGTTTGGCAAGGATCTTTAGCTATTACCTGTGCTCTCAAATGCTTGCAGGGAAATCTGTGGTCTGAAGGGAAAATCTCTTCATCTAATTTTTAGTCATGTTATTTCTTTAAAAAAAAATTAAAGTGTCCAGAAAGAAGCAGGAAAACAATAACAGCTAAAAGTTACTATGCACTTTGCATGCCTTCACATGTCTGTATGTACACATGAACATATGTATATATGTTTATTGAGTTATAAGTTACTCCTACTGAAATACACAGATATTCACTACACAGCTCGAGCTTTACAAATCTGTACATCTGTGTAAAACATATTCAGTCAAGATAGGGAACCTTTCCATCACCCTAGAAAGTTCCCTCATGCCCCTTCCTCATCAATCCCCATCCCCAAAGGCAGTGACTGTTCTGATTTCTATCACATTTGAAAATTTTAATCCTAAGTACAATTCTATGAGGTGCTGATTCCAAGGAACGTGTAACTCTGAGACCCATGCTCTTGGCCACCATACTGTTCTACTGCATTTCTTCCTAGTGGACACTTAGCCCATCTCAACAGTGTCCTCTGAGAGAATTAAGTCATGATGTCCTAACTTCTCTCTTATGCATCTAGAATGGTACTATACGTACCACCCTTGAAAGAATTGAAAAAATGTTCACTTGAATCATCTTCTATATCCTGTGGTTCAGATGAGAAACCCTATTGAGAGCTTACTGATGTCAGATCAGGCAGGTGGGGGTCACTGAATGAAGCGGGGACATGTGCTCTCTTAAAGCAACAGGCGCTGCCCAAATCTCCCCAACTGCTACAGTATGAGAAATCAGACCAGGGATACCCTTCTGCAGTTTTTTCTCGATAATCTAGATATCTAAATTTGTACATAATATCTCAGTACATGTAAATGCTTTGTAACTAAGTCGATTTTTAAAAAACACTTCATGAGTCAAAATGTGTCCACAGGCCAGCCCTGGATTGCCAGTTTGTGACCGGGTGTTTGCATCCTCGGCCTGGGAAATACCAGGATTAGCTTCATCAGCAACAGAAGGGAGGCCACAAACCTCTGAAGGTCACAGCCAGCCCAGGAGGTAATGTCTATCATTGCATGGTAAAAGTTCTGCTGTCCAGACTCTGGTCTACTGCCAACCCTCCTGCCCACTGAGGGAATCCGATGACTTTGGTAAACATCTTGAACAAATATAAGAGGAAAAAGAAACTGGCAACAGGAAGAGGGCATGGAATAAAAACACAGAAGGAAAGAGCTAGAAAGAGTAGAGAACACTAGAGAGGAGAGAAGACAAGTACAGGTAAGAAAAGGAAGCAAAGGACAGGCATCTCTAGGCTTGAAGCACCTTCCTTCATTGACTACATGGGCCCAGGACCACAAACCCAGTTGGAGTGGAGACAACAGGGTGGTGTGGAATGACTTGCTTGGAGAAAGGAGCTCTCTCTGATGTTTATTTACTTACTTATCTATTTACTCTGAGCTTTATGAGAGTAGTTTCAGTGCTTAAATATTTTGACCCTGGGAAATAATGTCAGGGTTTCCAGGAATTCCGCAATATATTATTTAGAAGTCAGGGAAATCACTAGAGAGTCCGATCCTGTCACCCTGGCAAAGAACCGTGGTCTGAACAAGGAGGAAATTTCTAATCCCCAGCAAAATGGTTTTTATTAGGAAACTGTGCTCACTGTAATAGGTGCCACTGCATTACTGGTAAAAAAGAATAAAGCCATTGCTTCCATATCCACCTACGCACCCGGAGCGCCATTAGGACAACCACCAGTAAAGATTTTGAGCAAATCAATCTCACAGGATTTATACACTTAGTGAACCGTGGTGACACGTCCCTCCCCCAGTCCTGCAGACCTGTTCAACAGGCCACAGCTTACATGCCTTCCTTTACAGAAGGCAGTTCACACTTGACAAAAGGAATCTGAAGCCATAAGAAAGATGACCACCTTTCTGTGTGGCAGCAAAGGTGAAAGAAAAAGGACAGTGGAATCTTCAGAGAAATTAAGGCAACAAAGAAAAAGTAACCTGGATCACTCAGCATAAAACCCTCCTTTGCTGACTGTCTCAATGTTTCATTTTATCATCTGATCCGCCTATTTCATTCTTTGTCAGTTTGCCTCATGCTGAGATAATGCTAAGCATATACAGCTGACATACTTAAGTCCTTACTGTGTGCAAGGCACCATGCTAAGGGCAGTCTAAGCACAAGCTCACAACATACTACGAGGTAGATGCTACCATGTTCATTTTAAAGATGATACAATTGTGGCTCACCAAGAGGATGTAACTCGTCCGAGGTCACACAGCCAGGGTCACAGTCCAGGTCTGTATGCCTCGCAGCCTGGGCTCACTTCACAATGTAATCACTCTCCTTCTGCTACAAGATCATCCCACCTTCCACCCTTCTTTCTTACTGGGCTGCTTCTCACTTACAATCACCCTCTGCCCCTTTGGTTCACACATGTATAGTGTCCTGTTCATGGAACACGCCCTTGTCAGATGAGTGCAACTGAATTCAGGGAACAGTATTTTTGTCAGGAGGAGGTTACTTGGAATGTGTTCAGAGAAGGGTAAAAAGAAAAGTTCAGGAAAAGATAAGGGAGAGATGAAATAGTTCAAGACATTCATCAAGAAATGGGAGAGCTTGAGAATAACAAAAACCATAGAAAATGAGAAAGAGAAACCACTTTACAGGCATCTCATCCTATTTTACAGATGGAAGAACTGAGAGCCAGCTCTTAGTGGACTCAGAGCGTATCCCAAGGCTTCTGACCCCCGCTACCCTTACTCCCTCTCTTCACCTCACTTCTGTACCGGGTCCTCCTACCACCCTCAAAAGTGCCTTAAGAGAATATGACAATGGCCATGGGTTACAAAGTACAGAGATGCAAATTTGGCCCAATCTGAAGAGGCTGGAGATGAGAAACAATGCCCCAAGCTGCCTCGCGGCACAGTGAGGTTCTCTATCACTGAACGAATTACTGACACATCTGGCTGACATCTGTCAGTGATGCTATAAATGGCACTGTTGTAGTAAATAATGATTTAACTCCAACAGTATTAAACCAACTCAGTTCTGTGGATCAGTGTCTGGTTGGCTTCAACAGAATAACTTGGGGAGTTTTTAAAAATAGAGGGATTCCCCAACTCTAATCTCAGAAATTCTGATTCAGGAGGTTTTGAGAAACCATGGAACCAGGTGATTTCTGAGGGACCTTCTAATACTAAGACTCTATTACGGTACTTTCTCTAGCATGGCTTCCAAAGTATCACTCAGCTCTCATTATTAAGCCAACACACATAACAAGTAGTCCACTCCAGACTCAGAGTCAAGGAACAAGAAGCACTGCCATTGTCCCTGAACGTCTGTGTTCTCTAGGCAGGTAACACAACTTTTCTAGTCTCAGTGTTCACTTCTTTAAAATAGAAGCAATGGACTCTTAGAACAGTACTAGAACTCTTGATCTGGATCTGTGGGCTCCTATTCCATACCCAGAGGACCTCCATCCATCCTGGTAATGAAACTGCATGGGGCCAGTAGGTACATGACCCAGTTCTGGGTGTGGATTCTGAGAAGTGAGGGGAGGTTTATGTGGGAGGGTGTCCCTTCCTGATTAAAGGGGCAAAGGCCCATGAGGAGAAGTATTTTTCCCCTTCATGTCCTGCCACCTTTGTCCTGACTTGAACATGACACATGGAGATGAACAAATGGACAGTGGAGCAGGAAGGAAACTGTGGTCTTTAGGAACATCGCTCAGCTGCTGCAGCAGTCTTGGACTGTCCAGGTGTAGTCTACATCTATATGCACAAAAAGTAAGGCTTTATATTTTCTGACTCTATGGGCAGGGTTTCTATTACTTGCAGCCAAATGCAACCTTTACCGATACAGCATTAAAACTCTCTTTTCAAATGAAATCTCTTGCAAAATCCTAATATGTGAAACAAATAAAAGTGGCTGTGCTATTTAGAAAAATGGATGGAGTGTTTCCAGAGCCATTCCTTCCCTCCTTCCTCTTTCCTGCAGAGGTTCTTCCATGGAACCAGAACTGGCCCAAATCGGTACCTCTTAAGGTAGAGCCTCCAAGGCACCAGGGATTCTCAGATTTTCTCAGGACTCTGAGAGTTCTCTGCCAAATTTGTTCTTGTGCTTTTCTTTCTCTTTTCTTTTGATGTTCTTATTTTATTTACCCAAATTTTGTCCTAGGAAACACAGATCCAATTCATGACCTATGGCTACTACTATGCAGTTCTGGTGTCTGCATTTGTATTCAGTGTACAATCATGTTGGCAATAAGTGATTTGATTCTAATTGTCATGAATAGAAGAAGGAGCAGAGTGTAATATAATACAAAACGAAACATTCCTTCAAGGTGCAGATCAAAGGACATCATGGCATGCAAATGCAGGTACATTTGAAGAGAAAAAAAGTCATGGAAGAATCAAGTCTATACCCAGGATATAAGAGTATGCATGTCTAGAATCAAAATAATCTCCAGATAACTGTCAGTCCCATGTTCATGGTGAGGCCTTATTAAATTCCAGTAAAGCAACTTTTACCTAAAATAACAATGTTGATAATCTGAATACTATTACTTTACTTTGTATTTAATTCATAAATTTATTTTAGTCTTATAGAGGCTAAAGAATGATTAAAATAGAGAGGTGATTACCTAGGTGGGTATTTTTGGTTTGTACATATTTAAATAGCAGTATAATAAAAGCAGTTAAATCAACAATGGGGGCATGGATCTTTTCCCTCACCCTGTTAAAAGAAAGCAGTCTTTTTATTACCCAACTCAAGAAATTCTGGACTACAGGATGGTCCTAATCCCTTCCAGATGGTCAAATCCATAATTCCATGAACCTCCTCACCTTATGAAACTAATATTAAATACTTTCATCAACAATGCGGTATGTGCCCCTGGAGGTTTTTAAAAATTAAAAAAAGAAATAAAATTAAATAAATTCATGCATTAAAATAAAGCATATGTATCATTCTATAGTGCTTTTCAAAAGTTTGTCTTAAGGATGAAGTGTACGCGGGTAGGGCACAGAACAAGCTATGCTCACTGCCATCCCTCCCCCATCTCCACCTGGTCCCTTCACTCATCACTCCCAGCAGATATATCTCTGGATGGAACAAATATGGGTTAAAAATAAGGCCTTAGGAGCCTGCTCCCTCCTCACTTAGGAAATCTGAACCCTTGGGCGATGCCATTCTTACAAAATGTGCTTTCTGATTGCTTCCAGAAGGCACAGTGGGACAGACTGACCGTGGGGTCTCTATTGTGAAGAGGGTAAAACAATTCTCCTCACTGAGGCCATGGTTTAGCCACACACTTCAAGGTGAACCAATCAGTGCCCGCTGGGCTTTGCTACTCTAGTATGTATGTTTCATTCCTGTGCACAGATCTCCCTCTGCCCCTGCTGCCCAGTTTGTGGTGTGGCCACTCCTCCCTCCCTGTAGTCTGTACCTCTGCCCTGGATTTCTTCTTCTCTACCCTCCCACACCCCTCTTTTTTTTTCCTTTTCAAATGTCCAGGGAACTTGATTTTCCCCTCCTATACTTCTAAAAGAGGGAAACTATAGAGTTTCTTCCAAGTTTCAGGCAATGCTGTTCATACCCCTGCAACCTGAAGTTGTTATTTCACGCCTGCTCTGCTGCTCAAGGCTCAACGCACACTAAATTTAGAGGAGTATGAAATTAGAGCTCACAGTCTCCTTTTTCACTGGCAGTGTGTTTGGCTGTGGTTCATGTTGTTTCCTAATCTCTTGGCATCTTGCCCACTCCATAGGCAACCCAAGTGTAGTCACTGTCTGTCCTATCTTATCCCATGTCCAACAGTTCCCAAACCCTCTTCATCCCAACCCAACCCAAAGATGACATTCATGAAGAAGATATTTGTGTGCCATCTCTCAGAATAAGTCACTTACTTCCTAATTCCCTCCTCCAAGTGCAAAACTGTGGTGAAAATAAAATTGCTGGCTGAGAGGGCTGACTTGCCACCAACAAAACACAATGCCTGCGCACTTATCCTAGGTCTTACACAGATAAAGATATGAAAAAGTCCAGCCCCCCCCTCTTTATTCACCCATTCATCTAACTCTCTACTATCAGCTACTTGTTGAGAGATTTTAGAACCAAAGTAAATGCACACCTATTTTACTGAGGTCCATCCTAAGAGTTCTAGCCACTCTTCTGCTATTCAAGAAGTAGCCAAGAACCCATTCATTCATCTGTTTCCCTAGCCAGACTCTTGGCCAAGGCCCCTTTAGAAAACACCACTGCTGTCGCTGATGGTTCTGCCAGTAATCACAAAGCTGTAGTGAGATTGAGTCTAGCTCTTTCAGAACTGAAGAGTGTTCTTAAGTGCAATTATATTATACTACGTATTTTCTAAATCTTAAGTACAGAATTAGATACAGCTTTCGGGGGAGGGGTAAAAATCTGTAATGCACTATAGCTGATATGTATGAAAAAGAATTATCCAAAATTTGATTTTTTTTTAAAAAAATCACTCTTTTCAGTAAGGTGTAAAATAAAATCAATTGATCAATGAAATAAAATTCACATTATTATATGTCTATTTTAACAATGATTTTGAGTAAATTGCTGCTTTCTGTGACTCTTTAGTTGTCTATACTTCATAAAACACAGAAGTTTTTTTTTTTTTGAGGGAAGAACTGCTAGTTACTCCTGCAATTCAGAAAAAATTGAAAATTATTCTAGAAACAGAATTACAAATGTTGATCCGGCATATTTCTAGGCAAATATATCACTGAGCTCCTTAATGACAGTCGAAATCCCACATAATAATAAAAGATGCCAGGAACTCGTATATACACGTATCTGTTCCTACACTCTGAAAGTGTGATCCAAAATAGAAACTTCAAACGCCGATTTCCTCTAAAATGAGAGCCATTTTCTGCTAAAAATGCCCCTCTCCAAATTCTCATGAAGCAAAGAACACAGACAGTTTCATCTAAAATTATATTTCCTGACAACGAACTGTCCTTCCCCACAGAAAAGTTGCAGACTGTTGGAGCAGGGTGACAATACAAGAGTTCACATACTTTTCTTTTTCACAGTCGTGTTGCCAGCTTAACCCTAACTTTCCAAAGCGCCCTGACGAAAATCACCTCTTGAAGGGGGCTGAGGGAAGAAAAGATGACAACCCCACACCAAATGTTGAAGTGATGGAGTTCTAACTTGTTCATACACATACACATAACCTCCCCACGCCCGCCCCCCCATACACACACACAAACACACAGAGTACTTGCAAAACAAACAGCAGGCTTAGAAAGCAAAGAGAAAGCCTGGAAATGCAAGAACCGAGCAGTTCCCTACCTCTCGTCTGCTTCACAAAGCGGCTGAAGAGAATCCCCGACGATCCAGGCGCGTGTGGAGAGGCTGGAAGGGGGCGGCCGCTCGGCCTGCAGAGGCTGAGCAGGCCCAGCCTGTGTTCAGAAGCTGCCCCAGTCAGATTTTCCAACTGCAGAGTTGCAGCCAAGTCCCTGCCCATGCCTGAAGAATTTCCTGAACAGCATTCCCGTGCTTTTTCTGACTGCTTTGAAACCGTACTCTGCCCGTACTTCAATACGCCTTTGTCAGGCCAACTCCCACCTACTGGGCCGGCTTCAGCTCTCAATGGGAAACACGTGTGTCAAGCACAGACTCGCTCCCCTGCCCCAGCGCCCATGGGGGCTGCTGGGCTCACACAACCACAAAGGCAACGGCTTCTAGAACTAATACTGATTTCTCAGTCATTCTCCACGCGGCCTCTGCTCTGAGGTGCTGGATGCTGGAGCTGAGTCTCCTTCCCCTGCTCCACGCCGCCCTTTGCCAACTTCCTCCTTCTGCTGACAGCCCCCAGCTGACCCCTGTTAGCCCCTCACCCCAACCCAACTCTTGCCAGTCCTGATAACGAGCTTATTACAGCTGAGAGATAGGAACTCTCATTTGATCTTCCTCCCTGCTGGTGCCTCTGTCTTTGCTCAAAGGTTCAATTGCTGGAGGGGGAACAATATTTTTAGCATTTCCAGATTGGTTCAGTACTTCTGAGTTGTCCCCTCAACCTGATGTGTGCATCTCTTACTGCCACTAAAAATAATACAATTATTTTTCAGACTTTTGTGGCTCTCTGCTCTCTAAGTGAGCTGGTCCCCAAATGTAACATTTTGCAGGCTGTTGCAATGTGTGGTGTGGTTATAGGAAATAGAAAGGAGAAAAGAAGGTAACTTCAATCAGAATGTGTCATAATTCTCTGCACCTGTGATTACTTCTGGATGACCCTCCATCAAGATGTCCCGTGTACATTCTGCTGGATTGTGTAGTCTACCTTTGAGATTTCCTCTTTCCATAAAATGCGGAGGAAATTTCTAAAGATACAAAGAGGACACCCCTCTTCTCCTACACTGAAAACCCCCTCTCTAAAGAGCCAAAGCTAAGTTGTCAAGGTAACATTGTAGAAAACGATGATTTAAAGAGAAAGCCTCATTTATTTTGAGTTTTATTCTTTTCTGTTTGGGGGGTATTAATATTTTACTTCCGAAATCATATCCCGCTTGCAACTTATTTTAAAGAACTGGCTTGCCAGATTTTAAAAGTACTGTGTGTTCCTGAGGGACTGCTGTAAATAATAGATTTGGTAGGATCCGGAGTTTAGCATCAAACTGCAATGGGTACTTTCAGGAGGATTCAATTTTTGCCTTGGGAAGCAGTGTGTCTATCTGTCTGTGGGGAAGGGAGCATGGGCACCTCTAAGGTCAGGACACAATTGTAGAATCAAAGAACTTTAGAGGAGGAGGGAACCCCAGAGACCATCCGATCCAAATTGTTTCAACCCTTTATTTTACACAGGGAAATGGAGGTCCACACAGATGAGATGACTTGTTCAGAGGTGCAAAGACTCTTAATGTTAGAACTGATGCTAGAAAGCAGGATTTGGGTGAATTTTCCATGTGCTTTCTCTTTCCCAGCATCGTTTGGGAAAGGCCATATCATCTAACCTTCACAATAGAAGGCTTATAATCAGATGGTCTGGGTCTAATCTTAGCTCTGTCTCTTACTGGCTGTGAATTCTAATTAGTTCTTTTGACCTCTCTGGACCTCAGTTTCCTCATCTGTAAAATGGGGGTAATAACAGAATCCAGTTCACAGAATTTGGTGAGATAATCCATGCAAAGTGCTTATTATAGTGCCTGTAAATTTTGGTTTACTTTTCCTTTTATTGAATCGAGCAAAAATCAGACCCTTCCTCTCACCAAAAAGCAAAACTGTACTCTCACATCTAGTTTTGAGTTCCTAGAATCCACTATCTGATTGGCTAATTAAGTTTTCTGCCAAGTTACCTTTACACAATAGGGGCCTACCCCCTTAAACACAGACAGGTGTCCTAATGCTTTATTGGAACATTAGCCAACCACACAGCTATTTTTCGTTTCTTCACTACACCTAACACTGAAGTCTTTCCTCAAGATTAACTCACCAGCAAGGTAAACAGTCAGACCAAATCTGCAGTCAGTTACATGAGGCTGAACAAAATGCCATGTGCAGAGAACTGGAGCTTCTGCCAAACCTTAAGAGCTTAAGATTACCATTCTAAAAATAGACCATTAACAATTGCAATTCCCAGGTTTGGCAACTGCAATGTCCTAAATTAACAGCAACAATTACAAAATAAAAATCCTGTAGGTCAAGGAAGAAGTCTTACTGAGGAAACAGTGGCTACAAATTCTAAAGAATCAGATTCCTATCTGGGTTTCCAGAGCCTTCGTTTCAGAGGCAATCATAGCAAGTGGTTAATGAACCACACACTACTTATTAATCATGTCGGGGTGCCCAGCTTCTTTTGGGAAAACAAAGAGGAGGGGTAGTTCTTAATTTTAAGTGGTTTATAAATGCTTTGGTAAACAAAAAACCAACAGCAAAAAAAAAAAAAAAAAAAAACCCAAACATAAAACAACTGGAAAAACAAGGTCAGATTTTATATAAAGGCAGAAAAACGGTGATGTAATCCAAAGGACGCTGCTTTGATGTCTCTCCAAAAACTAGCTACATGACTCATTTCAGCGTGGATATTTGAAGAGGGATACCTCCGTATGAGACTCAGTTCATTACTACTAGCTGGAAAATCCTAAAAAGTTACTTACGTCTTCTAATGTTAAGAAAAATTATCCAAAACTTGAAAATTAGACCAAAAGGTAGTCACATTCTGTCAAAGTCATGTGTGGCAATTGTTTAACATGCCCTCTCAAGAATTATTTAAGGGAAATGTGCTTTATCTGATTCACTATTGACAACTGAATAAAGATCCCAAATATAGTAAAGTTACAAGTTACCTTGGAGAGTTTTGCCTGTTAAAGATACACAGTATTTCTCAGGATTGACATATACACACTACTATATTTAAAAGAGATAACCAACAAGGACCTATGTATAGCACAGAGAACTCTGCTCAATATTCTGTAATAACCTAAATGGAAAAAGAATTTGAAAAAGAATATATATATATATACACACACACATATGTATAACTGAATTACTTTGCTGTACACCTGAAACTAACACAACACTGTAATCAGCTATACTCCAATATAAAATAAAAATTTTAAAAAAATAAGAAAAAAATAAATCATTGATAAAATGCTGTAAAAATAAAATATAATCCCAAATGTTATAGTCTATTGCCCTATAGGATATTCACTGGTTTTGTATCTAGTCTAGCGATCTTTTGTTAACATTCTTTATTAATGTACCTATGAACAAGGAGCTCCTTAAATGGTCTCAGAACCAGTCTTACCATCATACTGATTCCCTCATAGTTAATGAGTCAAATAAAATCTTCGACATACTTTCATTTTATATTGATATTTGTAGGACCCATGTATTTAACTTTAAAAAGTTACAGCTTGACACTGTTTCACTTTCTTCATCTGTATAATGAGTATTATAAGTCTTATCTGAGATAACACATAATAAACCACTCAGCAAAGTGTATGGCACACCGTAAGTGCTCAGACTATATCGGTACTGCTGTTATTTAATACTATCTATTTGGTTTTCAGTTTTGTAAAGGACTCTAGACTACACTAGATCACTAGACTAGTCTCCTTCCTCCTATACCTTTTAATCCTTGCCATTAGATTCTGAATCCTCTCTACAATGGCCACTCTGGCTGGAATTCTTTTATAGATATTGATCTCTCTGCTTTTCAGAGATTTCTACTTCTAATGTTCTAAAACTAACAACTGAAGTATACCTCCCTGTAGCACATTCAGATGCTGCAGTTGCTGATCATAAAGGTCAGTTAGAAATTCTGATCATAAGGATTGAATGAAAGAGAAAAATTCATTCTAAAGCAGCATATAAACTCCACAGAGACATGGGTTTTTGTCTGCATCATCTCCTGCCTTTTTGCCAATATCTAAGATGAGTAAGTACTTGGTCCTCATATTTAAGCTTTGAATAAATAAAACTTTTGACTTATTTGAAGACAGGACGCTAAATCATCCTTTTTTAAAGAGTTATTTTGATTACAATTTAAACACATCCATTACTTCAGGAGACGGATCCAAAAAAATATTGCTGCAACTTATGTCAAAGAGTGTTCTGCCTGTGTTTTCCTCTAGGAGTTTTTTTTAGTGTCCAGTCTTACATTTAGGTCTTTAATCCATTTTGAGTTTAACTTTGTGTATTGTGTTAGATAATGTTCTAATATCATTCTTTTACATGTAACTGTCCAGTTTTCCCAGTACCACTTATTGAAGAGACTGTCTTTTCTCCACTGTATGTTCTTGCATACTTTGTCATAGAATAATTGGCCATAAGTGTGTGGGTTTATTTCTGGGCTTTCTATCCTGTTCCATTGATCTATAATGCCTGTTTCTGTGCCAGTACCATACGGTTTTGATGACTATAGCTTTTAATATACTCTGAAGTCAGGGAGCCTGATTCCTCCAGATCTGTTCTTCTCTCTCAAGATCACTTAGGCTATTTGGGGTCTTTTGTGTTTCCATATAACTTTTAAAATTATTTGTTCTAGTTCTATGAAAAATGCCATTGGTATTTTAATAGGGATTGCATTGAATCTGTAGATTGCCTTGGGTAGTATGGTCATTTTAACAATATTGATTCTGCCAATCCAAGGACATGGTATATCTTTCCATCTGTGTATGTCATCTTCAATTTTTTTCATTAGTGTCTTACAGTTTTCAGAGTACAGGTCTTTTGCCTCCTTGGGTAGGTTTATTCTTAGGTATTTTATTCCTTTCAATGTGATGGTAAATGGGATTGTTTCCTTAATTTCTAGTTCTTACAGTTCGTTGTTAATGTTTAGAAATGCAACAGATTCCTGTATATTAATTTTGTTTCCTGCAACTTATTTGAAAAGCTTTTGCAGAGTAAAGGAAACCATCAACAAAATGAAAAGATAACCTACTGAATGGGAGAAAATATTTGCAAATGATATGACTCATAAGGGATTAATATCCAATATATATGAACAGCTCATACAACTCAGTAACAAAAAACCCCAACAACCGAATTTTAAAAAGGGCAGAAGAACTGAATAGACATTTCTCCAAAGAATACATACAGATGGCCAACAGGCACATGAAAAGATTCTCAACATCACTAAATATCAGAGAAATGCAAATCAAAACTACCATGAGATATCACTTCACAGCTGTCACAATGGTTATCATCAAAAAAACCCAAAAAACAAATAACAAATGTTGGCAAGGATGTGGAAAAAAGGGAACTCTTGTACACTGTTGGTGGAAATGCAAATTAGTGTGCCCACTGTGGAAAAGAGTATGGAGGTTTCTCAAAAAATAAAAATAGAACTACCATATGAACCAGCAATTCCACTCCTGGGTATATAAACAAAAAAACCCAAAACACTAATTTGAAAAGATACATGCACTTCAGTGTTCATAGCAGCATTATTTAAAATTGCAAAGATATGAAAGCAACCTAAACGTCCACCAACAGATGAATGGATGAAGATGATGTGATATATAGATACACACACACAACTGACCACTACTCAGCCATAAAAAAGAACACAATTTTGCCATTTGCAGCAACATGGGTGGACTTGGAGGAGGGCATTATGCTTTGTGAAATAGGTCAGACAGAGAAAGACAAATATTGTATGATATAAGTTATATGTAGAATCTAAAAAATACAACAAACTAGTGAATATAACAAAAAAGAAACCGACTCACAGATACAGAGAACTAATGGTTACTAGTTGGGGGGAGGAGCAATATAGGGGTGGAGGAATCGGGAGGCACAAAATATTGGGTGTACAATAGGCTGAAGGATGTATTGTACAACATGGGGAACACAGACAGTATTTTGTAATAACTGTAAATGGAAAGTGACCTTGAAAAATTGTATAAAAATTTTAAAAATTAATATTTTTCCAAAAAATTAAAAAAAAAAGAAAAAAAACACATCTGGTCCCAGTGGATCATTTATCCTCATTATGGCTTAGATTCCTTGTAACATCTGGATTGGTTTCTTCTAGGAATGGCTCAGTTTGGCTAATTTCTTCTTAAAATTTGGTACTGAGAGGTGAACAAACTTTGCAGGTGTGCTAATTTGGGCGCAGAGGAACAACTCCCTCTCACATTTAGGAAGAACACTTCTATTAATGTGATTCATGATAATATTAGGTTTGGCCAACAGTCACTGTGAGTCACACTGAGAAGCCAGTTTCAAATGCCTCTCTCGCATAGGTACTCTTATTAAGCTACATCTCCTATATGGTTTATTTACATATGTAATTCTCCAGTCTAGATTTATGTAAGCATCATCTGAAGGGAGCTTTTAAAATAACCAGAGCTAGGAGCCCACCCTAGAGATTTTGATTCTATTGGAATGGGATAGGAGTAATGGTAATTTTGTTTTCAGCTCCACCCACCCTCAACCAAAATGATTCTAACATGAGCCAGACTTAATAATCACTAAGTTACAGTGATAGCTTAATATTTATTTATTTATTTATTTATTTATTTATTTATTTATTTATTTATTTATTTATTTATTTATTTCGGTACACAGGCCTCTCACTGCTGTGGCCTCTCCCGTTGCAGAGCACAGGCTCCGGACGCGCAGGCTCAGCGGCCATGGCTCACGGGCCCAGCTGCTCTGCGGCATGTGGGATCTTCCCGGACTGGGGCATGAACCCGTGTCCCCTGCATCAGCAGGCGGACTCTCAACCACTGTGCCATCAGGAAGTCCGATAGCTTAACTTTTAAAACATAAATCCAATTGTGTCACTCTGTGCGCTCAAATCCTTAGATGGCTTACCATTGCTTGAAAGGGAAAGACGTCCACCATCACTAAGACTTGAAAGGCCTGGCTTGATCTGGTCCCTCGTCTACCTCTTCAGTCTCATCTGCTCCCAGTCTCCCTTCTTCCAGCACTTCAAAGAAATCATGTATCTTTTCACTTGAGAATCGACAAAAAAGCTACTCTCTCCTGAAAATACATTGCTTTTTCCTGGATGCTACCTCCACTCATGTTTTTTTCTACTTAACTCCTATTCAACCTTCAAATTCGTACTCTGTTATCACTTTTTCTCGGATTCAGGTATCTGAACCCCAGAACCAACAATCCCCTGTTATATATACCCCCAAACTAGCACTCATGATAGACTTGATTATATATTTATTTGTATTTTTATTTGATTGATGTTAATCTTTCCTGATAGAAAATGAATATTCTCCATGAGGCCTGAAACTAGGTTTGCTTGCTCACTACTGTATCCTAGTTCCTTGCACCATGCCTAGCTTGTAGGAAGTGTACAAAAGATATTTTTAAGTAAGTGAATGCAGTTTTTCTTTTTTTAATTCAAGTGCAGGAACATGCATGTAATACCATTTTTTTAAAAAACAATCTTGAGTTTTCAAACTTAATTTAATCCTTCTGACATGTTAAAATAATGTATTGTACTCAGAATACTGAGTTCTCCTATAAGATGTAAATATTTTCAGAAACTAATAAGCTATTCACATGTTTATCTAAAAGACCATGAGAAATTATCAAGTCAGGTGCCTGGCAAAGCCTGTAAGGCCTGAGGTACAAGGTAGTGTTACCAAGTCCCAGCTCGTACTGCTGACCACACAATGGGCCAAAAAATCGAGAGATGAGGGGCTGGGGCAAGGAACACTGACTTTATTCAGAAAACCAACAGACCAAGAAGATGAAGGACTAGTGTCCCAAAGAACCATCTTACCGAAAGTAGAGTCCAAACTTGTTTTGAACTAAAAGGGAAGGGAGTGTGGCAGGTTGTTACAAACTTTTGGTGCCAGAATCCTTTGTTCTTGCTGCTGTTCTCTTAGGTCTGGTGAAAATATTCCTCTAAACTTCCAACAAGACAAAGGTTGTTCTCTGTTCTGAAACTTTCTGTCTCTAGAGTAATGGAAAAATGTTATACCTTTAAAGGGCAGAGCCTTGAGAATGGGCTACCATGTATGTTCTAGGCTGTAGGCAACATTCTTCTACAAAGGGGCAGAGCCAGCATGACAAAGCACAGGCGACAGAGCACAAGGGTTAGAGCTAAATACATAGATCCAATATGGAGTCAGGTTTGTTGTTCTCTGTTACAGTAGAATGCTTATGATTATTGAGTACAGGATTTGCTGTGCTGGTCACTTGAGAGGGCAGGCTGAGTGGAGATGTAGTCATATATACAGAGGCACAAAGCAGTTATGGCAAAAGCCTAAAGAGACGCATTCGTCAGGACCCCTTTGGTTACAGCAGCCAGAACTCATTCAAATCAGCCTAAAGAAAAAAAAGTGGAGGTTCCTAAATCATATTACTGTAACCCCACACAGATCTTATGGTGGGATGGAATGTAGCAGTTAAAATATAATCAAGGCTCTATCTCCTTCTTGTCCAGGCTTCATTCTCAGTTTTTCTCTCTCCATTGGATAGTAAGCTGTCCACAGGTGGTCCCAAGCTCACTTTCACAGGGAAAATAAAAGGTCTTTTCCAGAAACGATGGTAGGTATTCCAGCTTGAGCCACATGTTTATCCCTGAACAAATTCCTATGACCAGGGGTATGAGACCCTCCTGTGGGCTGTATCTGGCTCGTAGAACAACACTGGCAACTAAAGGGAAGAAATCAACTCCATCTCCACCAAATGAACTGAGTAGGCTAGTTAAGGAACTGAGAAAAAGTAGTAGGCAAACAAAAGTTCATTGTAAACTATGGATGATAGGGCACTCAAGATATATTCATAACCTTGCCAAAAGAATATTCTTTAAGAAATATGAAGAGGCAATATTTAACCAAAGAATAGAAAAAGTATTTGCTATATACAAGCCCAAACCAGCTGAATTCAACTAATGGCAGACAATTAGAACAGTAACATTATGCCAACCTTTCATTTAAGGGTTCATTTCACAAATCATACCTGATGGGAAATGACACTCACCCTGCTTTGGCTCTTCAAAACAGAGAGAGCAAATCCAGTCCTGCTTTTCAAGGGCCAAGGGCAAAATTATCTGGTTGACTTTGAAGAGACTTTTTTTTTTTGGAGGGAATCTGGACCAGGAAGTTTGGCTCAGGGACAAATCAATGACCCACAGTTTTCAGAAATCTCCATTAGCCAGACACAATGTCTAAGCTAAAGTCATTTTCTGTTTGGAAATTCAAATATATGCATAGTACACAGTGAAGGATTCTCAAGCTAAGTCATTACTTTGAGGAGGAACTGACACATTTGATAATGTAATGTGACTAGTAATGAAACACACTGCAAATATATCTTTTCTAAAGAAATTAATTGAACAGTGCAAAGCAAATACTGGTATAGATGGTTCCAGGCATTCTTTCCTTTAAGCACAAAACATTGATCAAGTCTTCCAAAATTTCATTCTGGTTCACAATTTCTCATTGTATTACAGCTTGCTGAAAGTAAAACTCTTTGAAATAGATGTCTATTGGGAAATAAAATTTATTGATCAATAAAAAGGGGCCAGATTCCATGATAGGCACTCCATGATAGGCAGAAATAAGTAAAACCTGTACTTGAAAAAATGATAGCATCACTCATCTTTATTTTTACAATCACATCAGTGCTCAATGATACAAAATACAACAGTTGGATTCAGGAATCCCAAGCTAATTATAAGCCTTCTGAACAAGTAGTGTTGCTTCAAATGAAAGGCCAAGTCTCGAAATTCAACACCAAAACCTGACAAATGTATACCAAAAAAATTAAAAGCTGCCAAGGAAAGAAAATATATTTCAAATCATTTGTTCTTTAAAAGGAGTTCATTTATACATGTGACAGAGACATAGTTGAGCAAATCCACAACTACCATGGTGTGTGGCATATAATAGATGCTTAATAAATGTTTAACATAATGAACATTGCTAGTAATAAGAAATATTCCATCATTGCCAGACAAACAGAAGCTGAGAAAGTTTATCACCACTAGGCCTGCCTTATAAGAAATAATAAATGGAGTTTTTCAAGTTGAAATGAAAGGATGCTAAGTAACAACATGAAAAATAAAAGTATAAAAATCATTGGTAAAGATAAACATATGGTCAAATTCAGAATACTCTAACACTGTAATGGTAGTACATAAATCCCTTTTAACTCTAGTTTCAAAGTTAAAAGACAAATGTATTAAAAATAACTACAACTACTATAATTTGTTAATGGATAAACAATATTGAAAAATGTAAAGTGTGATATCAAAAGAATGAAATGGGGGAGGGAGAAGTAGAAGTGTAGAGTGATTCTGTACGCAATTAAAGTTAAGTAGTTATCAGCTTAAAATAGACCGTTATAACTGTAAGATGTTTTATGTAAGCTTCATGGTAACCACAAAATGAAAAACCCTAAAGACACATAGGCTGAAAGTGAAGGGACGGTAAAAGATAGTCCATGCAAATGGTAACCAAAAGACAGTTGAAGCAACTATACTCATATCAGACAAAATGGACTTTCAGTCACAATCCATCACGGGAGACAAAAAAGGTCACTGTAAATGATAAAGAGGTCTATTTATCAACAGGATATAACAATTGTAAATATACATGCACTCAACATTGGAACACCTAAATACATAAAGCTAGTATTAACAGAACTAAAGGGAGAAATAGGCTACAATACAGTAGTAGTAGGGAGCTTCAATACCTCACTTTCAACAATGGATATATCATCCAGACAAAAAGATTAATAAGGAAACAGCAGGTTTTTTGTTTTTGTTTTTGTTTTTTTTTGCGGTATGTGGGCCTCTCACTGTTGTGGCCTCTCCCCGTTGCGGAGCACAGGCTTCGGACGCGCAGGCTCAACGGCCATGGCTCACGGGCCCAGCCGCTCCACGGCACGTGGGATCTTCCCAGACCGGGGCACGAACCCGTGTCCCCTGCATCGGCAGGCGGACCCCCAACCACTGCGCCACCAGGGAAGCCCAGGAAACAGCAGTTTTGAAAAACATTATAGACCAAATGGCCCTAACACACATACACAGAACATTCCACATGACAGCAGCAGAATACACGTTCTTCTCAGGTGTACAAAGAACAATCCCCAGGATAGGTCATATGTTGGGTGACAAAACACGTTTTAGCATATTTAAGAAGACTGAAATCGTATCAAGTATCTTTTCTGAGCACAATGTTATGAAACTAAAAATCAATGATATGAGAAAAGCTGAAAAATTCACAAATATGTGGAAATTAAACAACACACTCTTGAACAACAAATGGGTCAAGAAAGGAAACAAAAGGGGAACCAAAAAGGATCTTGAGACAAACAACAATGAAACACAACACACTAAAACTTATGGAAGGCAGCAAAGCAGTTCTAAGAGGAAACTTTACAGTGATAAATGTCTACATCAGGGGAAAAAAATCTCAAGTAAACAACCTAACTTTATACTCAAGTTACTAGAAAAAGAAGAACAAACTAAGTCCAAAGCAGAAGAAGGGAAATAATGAAGATTAGAAAAGAAATAAATAGAGAGCTGAAAAACAATAGAAAAGAACAGCAAAACTGAGAGTTGTTTTTTCTTGAAAAGATAAATAAAACTGACAAACCTTTTGCTAGACTAACAAAGAAAAACATAGAGGGGACACAAATAAATAAAATTATAAATCAAAGAGGAGATATTACAACTGATACCACAGATATACAAAGGATCATAAGAGACTACTATGAATAATTATATGCCAACAAATTGGACAACCTAGAAGAGAGAAATAATTCCTAGAAACATAAAATCTACCAAGACTGAGTCACAAAAAAAGAGAAAATCTGAACAAAGTAATTACTAGTAAGGAGATTGAAGCAGTAATCAAAAACCTTGAACAAAGAAAATTCCAGGACCAGATGGCTTCAGGAGTGAATTCTACCAAACAATCAGAGAAGAATAAATGCCAATCCTTTTCAAACTCTTCCATACAATTGAAGAAGAGGAAACAATTCCAAACACATTTTACAAGGCTAGCATTACCCTCATACCAAAGGCAAATAAGGACACTACAAGAAAAGAAAATTACAGCCCAGCATCCCTGATAAACACAGATGCAAAAATCCTCAACAAAATACTAGCAAACTGAATTTAAGAGCACATTAAAAGGATCATACACCAGGATCAAGTAGGATTCAATGCTGAGACGCAAGAATAGTTTGACATATGTAAATAAATGAAACTTAGGCACCACATTAACAGAAAGAGGGGCAAAAAACATATAATCATCTCAGTTGATAAAAGGAAAAGCATCTGATGAAAATTCAGCATGCTTTCATGATCAAAACGCTCAATAAACTAAGTATAGAAGCAATGTGAGGAATGCACCTCCACATAATAAAGACCATATATGTCAAATCCACAGCTAACATCACACTAAATAGTGAAAAGCTGAAAGATCAGGAACAAGTCAAGGATGCCCACTCCAATTCAATATATCACTGAGAGTACTAGCCAGAGCAATCAGGCAAGAAAAATAAATAAAAGGCATCCAAATTGGAAAGGAAAAAGTTAAACAGACTTTTATTTTAAAATAAAAGTCTCTATGCAGGTAATGTGATTTTATATACAGAAAACCCTAAAGATTTCACCAAAAAATTCAGTTAAATTGCAGTATACAAAAGTCAATATACAAACATCAACTGCATTTATATACACTAACAAACTATCAGAAAAGGAATTTTAAAAAGTACTTAGAAATACATTTTATCAAGGAGGAATAAAAGATCTGTGCACTGAAAAAATATAAACATTGATGAAAGAAACTGAAGAAGACACAACTAAATCGAAAAATCCCAATCCCATGTTCACAGATACGAAGAATACTGTTAAAATGTCCATCCTAACCAAAGCAATCTACAGATTCAATGCAGGCCATATCAAAATTCTAAAGCCGTTTTCCTAGAAATGGAAAAAATAATCCTAATATTTACAGGGAACTGCAAGAGGCCCCAAATAACCACAGCAATCCTGAGAAAGAAGAGCAGAGCTGGAAGTGTCACACTTCTGGATTTCAAACTAACTACAGAACTACAGTAACCCAAACAGTGTGGTGCTAGGATAAAAATAGATATATAGAAAAATGAAAGAGAATAGAGAGCCTAGAAATAAGTCCACACTTATATAGTCAATTAATCCTTGACAAGAGTGCCAAGAATACACCATGGGGAAAGTATAGTCTCTTTAATAAACGGTGCTGTGAAAATTGAATATCCACACGCAGAAAAATGAAATTGGAGCCTTCTCTTTGACTATACACAAAAAATTAACTCAAAATGGATTAAAGACAAATTTAAGACCTGAGACTATAAAATTCCCAGAAGAAAACATAGGGAAAAATCCTCCTTGACAATGGTCTTTGATTTCACATATCTGATACCAAAAGCCCAGGTAACAAAAGCAAAAACAAACAAGTAGGACTACATCAAACTAAACAGCTTCTGCACAACAAAAGAAACCATAAATAAAATGAAAAGGCAAGCTATGGAATGGGAGAAAATATTTACAAGCCATATATCTAAGAGTTACTATACAAAATATATAAGGAACTCATACAACTTAATAGCAAAACAAAAACAAAAACAAAATAACCCAAATAACACTATTAAAAATGGGCAAAGGACCTGAATAGATATTTTTCCGAAGAATACATACAAGTGGCCAACAAGTATATGAAAGATGCTCAACATCACTAATCATCAGGGAAATGCAAATCAAAACCACAATGAGTTATCACCTCACACCTGTCAGGATGGCTATCATGAAAAAAGAAAAGGGACGACAAGCATTTGGAAGCGTGTGGAGAAAAGGGTGCCTTTGTACATTGTTAGTGGGGACATAAAATGGTACAGCTATTACAGAAATAAGTATGGAGCTTCAATAAAAGTTTAGAAATAGAGCTACCACGTGATCTAACTATCCCACCTCTGAGTATATATGTCCAAAGGAAATTAAATCAGAATCTCAAAGAGATATTTACACCCCTGTATTCATTGCAGGGTTATTCACGATAGCTAAGTATGGAAATTACCTAAGTGCCCAGAGATGGATAAATGGACAAAGGAAACATGATATGAGTGTGTGTAAATACATACATATGGAATATTATTCAGCCACAAAAAGAAGAACATCCTGCCATTTATGATAATATGGATGAACCTGAAGGACATTATGCTAAGAGAAATAAGCCAGACACAGAAAGACAAATATTATGTGATCTCTCCTATATGTGCAATCTACAAAAGTCAAACTCTCAGAAACAGAGAGTGGAATGGTAGTTGCCAGGGCTTGGGGATGGGGAAAAATGGGGAGATAATAGTCAAAGTACGCAAACTTTCAGTCATAAGGTGAATAAGTCCTGAGGATCTGATAGACAGCATGGTGACTGCAGTTAACAATATTGTATTGTATACTTGAAATTTGCTAAGAGAATAGGTATTAAGTGTTCTCTCTCTCCACACACACACACACATACATTGTGAAATGATAACATATATTATCATGTTGTATACCTTAAATATATACAATTGATTTTTTGGCTGCATCACGCAGCATGTGAGATCTTAGTTCCCCTGATCAGAGATGGTACCCACACACCCTGCAGTAGAAATGCAGAGTCTTAACCACTGGACCACCAGGGAAGTCCCAAATATATACTATTGTTATTGTCAATTATACTTCAATAAATCTGGAAAAAATAAAGCACAAACCACATCAACAGGCTAAAAAATATTCTGGTATCATTTCTGCAGTAGGTTGAAGATGAGAGAATTTTACATAATTATTAAAGTTCACGAATGGTGTGCTGTTCTGATCTAGGATGAGACAGTAGGTTATCAAGGTCATCTTTTCATTATTTCCATGAAAAAGTGAGACCTGAAGTGACATGGCCAGAGTCCTGTAGAGAGGTAGTATAGGAGCTGGACAACAGATTCATATTTTCTGATATCTATGTTGCCTCCTGGGACCAGTAACTGTGATTGCAGGATATGACTCACTGTATCACTTCTTCACTCACTTGGGTGTTTTCTGCTGGGAATCACTTCCTGAAATACAATTATTGTTCTAAGATGCATTGTCTGGTTATCCACTTTTCTCCTTACCTTCTCTTAAGTAATCAGGAATTTCTTTTTTAGTATTTCTGTGTATATGTTAGTAAAAACTAAATAGAGATGGATAAGACTAATTAAAAAAATTAAAGCACAGGTCCAAAGAAAAATGTTACCATTTAAGTTAAATACAAGAAAAATTGTCATATATATGTTTAATCCTGCCCTTAACAAAGCAAGTACTCACTAAGTATCTGCTGGAATGTATGGAAGTCAAACATTTTGTAACTTCAGTGGATCACATCACAGGGTTCAATGGCAAGGCGATTTCCCCCAATGCTTCCATCTTGATCAACTTCAACAGTCTTTTAATATCCTGAGCCTCATCTTTTGTAATTAGCAGAAACTGTTAAAAGTAACACACTGGGCCCAATCTGGCTGAACGGCATTATTATCCTATCTTAGAGCATAGCATGGAGTGCTGATGTAATAGATTCCTAGAAATAGACTTCATGTAAAACGTACTTAGTGGCTGTAGTGACATACTTTGCTGCTCACTCCCAAAATCAGGAAGCAAGAAGAAGCATAAACACTAAATGGATGAGAAGAGAAATGCAAAAATCAGCATAAAAAGACAGACTGGTTACCAGACCAGCATATTCAACTCTAACTATACTATGCTGGCACGTCTAATGGAGAATGTAGCATCCAACAGCTAATCCATGGATGCAAAGAAAGGAGAGTCACAATAGGGAAAAAGTAGGCAGAGTTCACTCAAGTACTGAAAGAAGGATTCTTAGCCTTGGACTCCACTCTTGGCTGTTCCATGCAAGGCACTAGAGAAACAGTAGATATAACAGATGGGGTTCATTACTCTCAAGGCATTTATGGTCTTCATTGGGAAGACTTTGAGTACCTCTGGTACCACTGACAAGACTGTCTCTGTTGGGATGACTTAGCCTGATGCTGTTAAGAGATTCTTTTTATCAGACTCTTTTTGTTTTGATTTCAAGTACATTAATTATCTTTCTCATTAAGTTCCCTCTTCATATGTAGATCTTCCTAAAGGGAGAGTAGATGTAGCCACCTCTATCCACGCAACATTTATTTATCACTGTAAATTTAAAAACTGGTGTTTCTAATATAGAAATCAATCTCATGAGGTTAGTTAGTGTGAGTTTGCTATTGAGAAATAAAATCTCTCTTGCTGAGCTGATAGAATCACCTTCTCAGACCAACGTTAAGACTCTATGGAAAGAGACTTGCCCATGAATAATCACTATAACAATGATAAATTTCCAGACCTAGGGTGTAGAATAATAAATTGGCAAGCGTTTATAGCTAGAGAAATGGGTCAATCCTTTAACCACTCCATTTAACATATTTATAAGAGATCATGCAAGCTAAGCCACTTCATTTAATCCTCTCTCACTAAGATATAATTTCACATCAATATTTATTTTAGAGAAACACTTAAAGATTCTATTATTAGATGAGCTACAGCAGCGCTGAAGCTCAGTGTAAAGGGTGAAGTCAAACTCGAGTTTGTAGTAACATAATTAGTATCAATAAAATCTCCACTTTTAAGGAGCCTAAGTCAAAATATAAAACATTTCCACATTGAATAAATGTATTGGGGGTCTGAAGATATTTTTGGAGTTCATTGCATTCCAGGACTTCTCATGAGTACTTTACTTGATTTTGAAACTGTAGCCTTTTAGTTTTAATGCATGAACTTGAAGGTATTCTTTATATCCAAGTATGGAAAATTGAATGAGGGGAAAATTTTGTAAATACTTGCCATAATGTTTGTGACTTGCAGGTGTTAGAATCTCTTTGCTCTGTGATGGAACTTGACAGATCTGGATTATTATCCTGGCACTGTTAACTCTTAGCCAGGAAAACATACTTAAACCCTCTTATCCTGAGTCCTCATATGTAAAGTCGGAGAAACAGCAGCCATCTCATGAGACTGTACAAGGGTTTAACAAAATAAT